>NC_053492.1:427525460-428137960 GCF_905171775.1 Rana temporaria
CCTTGCACACAATTATATATTCTTTGTAAAGTGAAATTGCACCGCATCTCTGGGGAAGATTCCTTTGCTAATTGACAATTATCTTACAAAATTAACAGCCTATTCCAATAGTGCCAAATTCCTATGTGCCTACAGCACCTGAAATGATTGGACAGAATGATTAAAGTTTGGCGCAGCGCAGAATAGCGTTTTTGTCGCTGCAGTTGGCGATGAGATGGTAGTGTGGTTGTTGAACTTGTCGCTGCCCCCCCCCCCCTCTCTCTCCCCCCCGGGTGTCACCCGCTGCTGTTGTTCTTCCTTTGTGTTGATAAGCAGTGATAGGAGCCCAGCACGCCGTCTGTAAATAGCCCGGCCAGGCCGAACAATAGCCGCGCTCATCCTGTTTGTCATCCACTCCAAACTCCTCCGAATCAGCGGATTTTCCTGCCTGATCCTTCCAAAAATAGACTCCCCTCCAGTATTTTAAGGCACAGGCAGCGATCCTTATTTCTTCCGGAGAAGCAATATAAAAAACAATTGTGTCCCTAATAACTGCCAGAGCATTTCCCTTTCCAATATTTGTCCGCCTTTATCTGCTGCGCCAAGGAGCGCTCAGTGACGCAAATCCGCTCCTATACCCCCCAAATCCGCTCCTACCCCCAAATCCGCTCCTATACCCCCCAAATCCGCTCCTACCGCCAAATCCGCTCCTATACCCCCCAAATACCGCTCCTACCCCCAAATCCGCTCCTATACCCCCCAAATCCGCTCCTACCCCCAAATCCGCTCCTATACCCCCCAAATCCGCTCCTACCGCCAAATCCGCTCCTATACCCCCAAATACCGCAAGGAAGGACTGTGCGGCACACCGGGCTTTCCTCGGATTATTCTAATGGGAAACCATTACAGGGCCTGAGACTAATCACTAATCTGGGGGGGCTGAGACTATAGCGCCTGCAGATACCGGAGGGAGGGTTCATGGAAAGGGAATGGGGGGACTTTCAGTCTCAGAGCTTCATAAGGGGAAAAGTCTATTTGGGTATGAAGGAAACACTGTTGTTACATATTAACACTTATATAGTATGGAGATCTATCTGATTGTAGAACATCATATATTTGTACCGAAGAAACACTGCCTGTAGATGTGACTTCTCTTCATTTGTTTGTATCTCTGTATGCCACAATGTTACAAAGTTACAAGAGATTTCACTTTCCATCAAGACATTCTGTGCTCTACAATTATCTTTCCTTTCTTTCTTTCTTTCTTTCTTTCTTTCTTTCTTTCTTTCTTTCTTTCTTTCTTTCTTTTTTTCTTTTCCTTTCTTCTTTCTTTCTTTCTTTTCTAATATTCTTCTCTGCTTACTTTTTATATTTTCTCCTTTTCCCCACCTTTACAAACTCATCGTATTTCTTCTGTATATGTTCTTTGCCCTCTTGGTATTATTATTATTATTATTATTATTATTATTATTATTATTATTATTATTATTAACACATGTATAGGCTGCTTTAATAAAGAAGTGGAAAATCCTTATAATCCAATAATTCATTCATGTCAAAGCACTTTTTTTTTCTTACTTTTTTTTTTTTTTTAACACCTAGTCGTGTGCAAAAGCGTTTCACGTGATTGGATAGCTAAAGTGAATATTTACACATTATTTATCATTTATTTATCATTAAATATTTCCAAGTCTCTCTCTCTCATCCCCTCTCTCCCCCTCCTCTCTCTCTTTCTTTCTTTCTTTCCTTTTTCTCACTATTCCCTGCTCTGTTTTTCCAGTTCTTGCTCTTCTCAATTGATTGCTCTCTCTGCCTCTTTCAGTCTTCTATCTATTACATCTCTCTCGTTCTCTCTCTCTCTCTCTCTCTCTCTCTCTCTCTCTCTCTCTCTCTCTCTCTCTCTCTCATTTTCTGCCCCCCCCCCCTTAAGTTATTGTTCCCCTCAATTTCTTTCTCCTCTGCATAGCTCTTTAAGACTTCTATCCATCCTCTCTTTTCTCTCTCTCTCTCTCTCTCTCATTGTCGGTGTCCCCCTGTCTCTGCCTCTTTCAGTCTTCTATCCATCCTCTCTCTTCTCCTCTCTCACTCTCTCTCTGATTTCTTTCCCTCTCTCGATTTTTATTTGTTCTTCCCACTTTCTGTTTCCCCCTTGTGTCTCTCTCTGCCATGGCCTTTCTCCCTCTGTCTCTTACAGTCTGTACCCCCTCTCCCTCTGTTCTCTCTCTCTCCCCCTACCTCTATTCTCTCTCTCTCCACCCCTCTGTTCTCTCTCTCTCTCTCTCTCTCTCTCTCTCTCTCTCCCCCTGTTCTCTCTCTCTCCCTCTATCTCCCCCACCTCTATTCTCTCTCTCCATCCCTCTGTTCTATATCTCTCCCGTTCTCTCTCTCTCTCCCCCTCTATTCTCTCCATCCCTCTGTTCTCTCTCCCTCTGCTCTCTCTCACTCCCTCTGTTCTATCTCTCCCATTCTGTTCTCTCTCTCCCCCTACTCTCTCTCTCTCTCTCTCTCTCTCTCTCTCTCTCTCCCCTCTTCTCTCTCTCTCTCTCTCTCTCTCTCTCACTCCCTCTGTTCTCTCTCCCCCCTCTGTTCTCTCTCCCCCTATTTTCTCTCTCCATCCATCTGTTCTCTCTCTCTCCCTCTGCTCTCTCTCTCTCTCTCTCTCTCTCTCTCTCTCTCTCTCTCTCTCTCTCTCTCTCTCTCTCTCTCTCTCTCTCTTACTCCCTCTGTTCTCTCTCTCCCCTTCTGTTCTCTCTCTCCCCTTCTCTCTCTCTCTTTCCCCTCTCCATCTGTTCTCTCTGTTCTCTCTCTCTCTCCCTCTGCTCTCTCTCGCCCTCTGTTCTCTCCCCCTCCCTCTTCCCCCCTCTTCTCTCTCTCTCTCTCTCTCTCTCTCTCTCTCTCTCTCTCTCTCTCTCTCTCTCTCTCTCCCTGCTTTTCTCTCCCTCTCTGTTCTCTTTCAATTTCTCTCTCTCTTTTCTATCTCACAGATGACCCTGCTCTGTCTCACAACCAGTCTCCTGTCTAGAACACAATTATGAAGATTCCTGCCCTCCTTTCTCTCTATGCCCCAGCCTTGTCTATTGTGCTCCTCCACTGACATCATGTAAACATGGGTCCCCCCAGAAACAAAACAGTCATTAATCCTCCTGGTTAATTGCACCTTAATAGAAGCTCTGTCCAAACATGGGCATCTTCTCAGATGAAAATGTAATAAATGAACTCCTGTCCTCCCCGACCAAGGTTACATTGTGTAAGAAAACCATCATTTCACACAACTTATTAAAAGCTTCCTGATGTGTGTGACCCATTACAGGCCTGCTCAATATTTGTTTACATAACTGAGATTATCCAGCATAATTAGGGGGAAAATATTCTTATAGGCCATCTATAGGGGGGGGAATGTGATCAGAGCCTCAGTGCACCAAGAGGCATTAAACACAGAGATTGTATGACTAATTATCGCCTCAATTATCTCAACTCATTAATGATTACTTAATCCATCCACATTCCTCATTCAATGTAAGTTATAAACATGCAGTGCCAGTTTCTCAGGATGAGAAGATACCTACATCCCCATATGGAAGATTACAATATTATATTTGTTGTGAATTTGTTTTTCAACATTGACAATGGACCTTATCTAGCTGTAGTATCTAAATATCTATATATTACATTTAACTGTACTATATAATTTAGCTGCCCCATATCTGAGAAATAATGGATTGAAGTAATCTATGCCGTAAGAATTAAATGTTATTATAAAATATATGCTTCTTTATTTTATGCATTTTTATTTTTGTTTGATTTTTTTTTCTCTTTCGATTTAAAGTTGCTCTAAATTGCATTATTTCCCCCTATCTGACCTATTGAACTTGTGGTAATTTTAATAATTTCATGTATTAGTATCATATGTTTATGTCTATGTACTGATTGTAAGATCTAGAATATTCGTATTAATCATAATGATCACCAGTGCGATTTTATTATATTCGTTTCGTTTTTTTGTGAACACAAAGGAGTTGACCTAAAGGATCTATAGACGATGCAAAGGGAATGTAAAGAAAAAGGCAAAAACATAAATAAATGCATATATATATATATATATATATATATATATATATATATATATATATATATATATATATATATATATATATACACACACACACACACATATACATATATACACACACACATATATATATATATACAGCTAAGTGAACTTTCCCTTGAAAAGTGAACCTTATTTTACGAATTAGTAAATCAACCAATTCTTTAATTTTAATAATAGATATGATTCACACATGGAACTTTGTACTATAGGCCTCACACTTTGAAATGCATTCATTGTAGTGAGTGTGCATTTTATTGTAGAGTACATAAAAAGATGAAAGTGATGGGGAAAAAAATAAAATATTACACACATAAATGAATTAATTTACAATAAATTAATTTAATTTTAGATCAGAAGGATGCAATCACTGTATGCAGCAGATGGAGGACTATTTTTTGGAAATAAAAAAATATGGGCACCCTCTGGCAGCTATAGAAAATTACCTTCAAATCCTCCTAATGTTTTTTGGGGGGTATATTGTCTGTCTGGCCCTGTGATTGCCCAATACAATAAAAACCTTGTTACATACACATATATATATATATTGCAAGCACCTGGTTGGATGGTTATAGTGAACCTTATTTACTAATTTTCATTTTAGTAGATGAACAGCTTAGCAAGTAAGTTAGAAAGTCGCCCAATGTATGTTTAGACCATTTTATTTGGCTCAGTGTTTAAAGAGAAAATACTTTCTACACAACATATCACACATGTTTTTAGGTGTCACATTATATTCATCAAATGTTCATCAATGAACAATAAAAGGTCTATTTATCGACGTTTTCACTCATTTTTCTAATGTAATGTTACATAAAAAATATGTAGAATTTGGATGCTAGCTACATTGATAAATACTGATAAATCATACTTGAAAACAGCCAAAGTTGCTTTTTAGAATTGCACCCAGACATGCAATCGTTTTGTGTTCATCTGATTACAGAAAAATCTAGAAAATCCATGGAGAGTCGCACTATTTATTTAGCATGTGCACCTTTATAGATCAGTGCGACTTTCCACCATGGAACTTCACATCCTAGCTTATGTGTCCTGGGTTCTATCGATAGGTTAGGCTGGGCTTTGTAGTTCCACTTCTACACCCAACTGCTTCTGGGAAGAAGCATATTTTACACTCTGTGCAGATTTCTACGACTGCAAATTTACGGCTCAAATATTGTAAATTAGTGGAAATAAATAATAATTAATTATTGTATAAGACAGTCTGGAAGAAGACTGCCTGTGGATGTTGAAAATCATTATAAAGCTGGTGCGGGCAGTTTGTATGGAGAGCCACACCTACGCGATGTGCAAACATTGATCTCTGTCGCCACCTAGAGGTAGACTTGCTAACAGGCGCAGATTAAAGTGGAGGTTCACCCAAAAAATAAATTTTTAACATTACATTCAGCAGAGTTGTCCTAATGACAATCGGCTGTTTTTTTTTTTTTCCCGTACATACCGTATTTTTACCGCCGCTTCCAGGTATGTCTTCTGCGGGACTGGGCGTTCCTAATTGATTGACAAGCTTCCGACCGTCGCATACTGCGCGTCACGAGTTGCCCAAAGAAGCCGAACGTCGGTGCGCAGGCGCCGTATAGAGCCGCACCGACGTTCGGCTTCTTTCGGCAACTCGTGACGAGCTGTATGCGACGGTCGGAAGCCTGTCAATCAATTAGGAACGCCCAGTCCCGCAGAAGACATACCCAGAAGCGGCGATGAAAATACGGTATGTACGGGGAAAAAACAGCCGATTGTCATTAGGACAACTCAGCTGAATGTAATGTTAAAAAATTATTTTTGGGTGAACCCCCGCTTTAAGTAGCAACCAGACAGGTATATTTTATGGTATATACAGTGTTGGAGATTTACAAAAACTGGAGAGCGCAAAATCTGACGCAGCTATTCATTATAGCCAATCAGCTTCTTCTTTTTTTTGCCAAAGCCTAATTGAACAAGCTAAAGTTGGAAGCTGATTGGCTACCATCAACTGCTGCACCAGAGTTTGCACTCTCCAGTTTTAGTAAATCAACCCTATTATGTACTAATAATGGTTATTATTACCTTTTGGTTGGAAAGCCACCTTGCTATACAAAGACTCTCATGCACCTCTGTATTGTTGCAATAGAAGCAGAGAAGGTTTTATTTATTTTTTACTATTTTTATATGTTTAGTGCAAATTAACTGGATTGTAATTTTACTGCTGTCCGCGTCACACTTTCTATTTGTCCTGTTTACTTTTATTATAGCCAAGAGTGAAAATCCCAAATTTTGGGTTGTGACCAGAACAGGAATAGAGGGGAACTCTTGCAATTTGTGCACTAGTTCTGGTGGTGACAACTAGGGATTCCCTCCCTTTGGAAGGATTTCCTCTGACTTCCTGTTTTGGCTATGGGACAGGAAGTGAAGAGACATATCTCCAAACGTTTTGCCTTTAGTTCTACTTTAAATGAATAGTGCACATGTTGATGTAAATAACTAGATTAAAAAAAATATATACACAGATGAAATACATTTGTGGGATTTACCATGGGTGCTAAAATATTTGCTATTCTGTTTAGCCAACCTTGTGGTTAAGATTCCCCTGCCTGACAGAGCAGCCAGAATGCTGATATTACTTTCCACAGTGAAGTAAAATAATAAAGATTGATCATTCCAGCCTATAATTGGACAACATAGTGAAGAAGAATCAGCTTTCTTCTACTATGCAGCACAGTTGGGATCCATTAGCTTATAGTGCTGCCCTAGCATTGACTTGGGAGGTCATCAATGGAGGCCTTTTTTTAGCAAGTTTACATTAAAGCGGTTGTAAACCCGCATATACATTTTTTTTTTTAACCCTGCAAGGCAAAAGCCATAATGAGCTAGTATGCACCGCATATTAGCTCATTATGAAATACTTACCTCGGAACGAGGTAGGGAACTTACCTGGTCCACGCCAAGCCGAGCGTGTCTTCCGGGTATCGCTGCTCCAGCGCTGTGATTGGCTGGAGCGGCGATGACGTCACTCCCGCGCATGCCGAGGATCCCCCCTGCGCATGCGACGCTGCAATCAGCGGCACATTGCGAGGGGAATATCTCCTAAACCGTACAGGTTTAGGAGATATTCTTTATACCTTCAGGTAAGCCTTATTATAGGCTTACCTGTAGGCAAAAGTACAAAAAAGTGGGTTTACAACCACCACTTTAAGTGAATAAATCATACAAGAAGCTCTGAAATATCTTTTTCCGCAAAAACAGTCCTTGAGGTAACCCACAGTGACTTGTCACATGACAAAATGCAAAGGCATTTGGCTATGCAATCTTTCCTGTTGGAATATCAGAATTTGGAATTATAATGCTTCCCTCCTGTAAGGGAGAATTGCTTACTGTGGATGCCAGCCTGATCGTATCTACATAACAGTTTCCATTAACCTTCCTGGCGGAATGATTATGTCAGGTTTTTGATGCTGAAAGCGGTACCATTATTTTGCATGGAAATTTGACGTTTTATATTGTAGGCCTAGTAGACACCCCGGATATGATAAAGTTTCAAACACAAAATCATAAATTATAATATGATAAATAACTATAAATAATTATAACAAATAATAATATAATAATAAAAATTATTCAATAATGTAATCAAATCAAAAACACTGAAATTTGCTCAGTTGCAGAATTGTCGCTGTCGTCACTTTCAGTGTTTAATGACAAATTTCCCCACAAATTGCTATCGCCCAATTCTGCAAGTGATTCTAATTTATTATCGCTGTTTTCTAGCTGCTCTAAAAGCACTTTTGATGTAAGCGGACACTTTTTGGTTGCTATGGACAATCTCCAGTTTTCAGGCAGAAAGAAAAGTATTTATAATATAAAAGTTCATGTAGGACACTGGACAGACCACTAGGGACAAAGGGGGGGGGGGTAATTATTGTATACAGTACTGTAATCTGTTAGATTACAGTATACTGTATCTATACTGTGTTTTTTACTTTTTGAATTTGGCGCCGAACTCCGTCCCTGTGCGTCGTGCCACTCGGGAACGGAGCTTGGCACTGTGAATCGAGCGAGGAGACAGCTCGCAGACACAGCGGGGAGACATCGCAGGATCCAGGAGACAAGGTAAGTAGTATGCCTGGATACTGCGATGCAATACCGGGTCTGGCTCGGGGTTACCGCTTTTGGTATGTAAAATTTACCCGAGCCAGATCCGGCAATACCGCCAGGGAGGATAAAAGTGTGCCTGTCACCTGCACATATCTCTATCAGTCATTATGGATGTCCAGTAACAGCATCACTAACGTATCTCTCACTGTTATCCTAATGGTAGCAATGCATTGTCAACTGACTTTTTTCTGTTTCATGAAAAAAAGATCAGCTGTTTCTCTTAGATTGGCCAGTAAAAAAAAAACAATAGATATGGCAAGTGTACAAAACCGGAGGAAGAAAGCAGATTTTTCCATCTGTGACAATAAACACTCAATATCACAAAAGGAGGATTTCCAGCTTGTTGGAAAGTACCCCAAATCAGGCTCAAACTTGGATAAAAGTTGCAGTTACGGCGAACCTTGGCACCCCATATGTTTTGGAACTACATTTCCCATGATGCTCATGCACGCTGCAGAGTAGTTGAGCATCATGGAAAATGTAGTTCCAAAACATCTGGGGTGCCTAGGTTCGCCATCGCTGTCATAGAGCATCATTCTTTTCTTTTTCAGTGCTGTCTGGCACCGATCACCTGAACAGGACGTGTAGCGAATTGTCCTTAATCGAGACACAGACAACAATAAAATCCTGACAGAGACAGAGGATTTGAACGTACCTCTCTGGTTTCTTCCTGTTTTTTCCGATTTGGGGGATTTCCCTGCATTTTGTGTTCTCTCTGATACCTGTTCGGTAGACAGGAAATGTAGAGAAACCTCACAAATAGGAACAGATAGCATTAAAAAGCCCTCAACTGGCACCCAGAGCAATCATATTCATTACCCCTTAGTTCAAAAGTACAAAGCCCTTATGAAGGGGTACTCCTTGAATCCCCAAAACGTGTTGGATTTTTACAATACCAGAGACTAAATAAAACTGAAATTAAGAATTGTTATGTTCTTTTTGGCATGTTCCTTCTTGCACAACCTGTTCTTAAACAGGAATGGAGCTGACCTCCAGCCACCACTCCTGGGGACCTGACTGAAGACACCTGCTGCTTTAGGAGATCCAGCACTCCACCCATGGGTGTCCGCTCCATAGGGCAAGAGGGGGCATTTGACCCCCCCTGGAAAATCAAGAAGGTGTTGAAGAGTCTCGCGGCCGCAGGCTGTCTGAGTGGTCCTGGGCTGGATGTCACTCAGACACAGCGAGCAGAGTGAAGCCGCCTCCCCCTCCAGTGTTTATGTGTACACAGGGGGAGAGAACCTTCTTTGACCCAGCCGTGCTGATGACTGATCTGAGGTACTGAATGGGATGGGGGGAGGGGAGGTCCGTCTGTGCTGAAGGGGGGGTTTGTGCTGAATGGGGGTCCATCTGTGCTGTAGGGGGGGTCTGTGCTGAATGGAGGGGTCTGTGCGGAATGGTGGGGCTGTGCTGAAGGGGGGTCCATCTGTGCTGAATGTAGGGGTCTGTGCAGAATGGGGGGTCTGTGCTGAGTGGAGGGGTCTGTGCTGAAGGGGGGTCTGTACATTCTCTAGGCTATATTTATATGGGCATGGAGTGAAGCTGAATTATCTCAAGAGCTATTTCACACTGCCAACTGGCTGCGTTATCGGTAAAGCGCCGCTAAAAGTGCCGCTTTACCATCGCTTTAGCTGCGCTATTCGGCCGCTAGCGGGGCGCTTTTAACCCCTGCTAGCGTTTGAAGAAAGGGATAAATGTGTATCGCCGCTGCGGAAGCGCCCCCCCCGCCCCCGAAAAAATTTCAGCGGACGCCCATGACTCCACCCACTTTTCCTGCAGAAAGTTGACAGAGATTCTAACTCTTCCTCACTCTAGCCAAAACTATTTACAGTGTATCTAAAGCCCAAACTATTTAAAGCCCAAGTTTATGAATTTAAAAATACCCTTGTAGTGCCCCCCACCCCTTGCATTGCAAGGGTTAAAAATGTTTGTTAACTCCAGGGGATGAGGAATAAGATGTAATACATGTCCCACTCCTCCTTCCGTCAAGCTCCAGTGCTCACCTCTGCTCTGGCTTGTGCGTAGTTCCTCAATGCCTTTCCCCGCAATGCAGGGCAATTGCCCTGCATTGTACTTGATTACTTCATTGTGCAACCACAGCCCAGAGATTCTTATAGAAGAGACTACAGGGGACTGACCACACAAATGAAGGGAACCTGCCAGAGCAAGCAGCAGAGGCATCCCTAGGGGGGGCCAGAGGGGCCCTGACCCCCCCAACATCATGCTGTGCCCCACCATGTGCCCCCCCCCCAAAAAAAAACTTTTTTTGTTGCAATTTTTGTATTTTGCTCCCCGAGAGGGAGAGTGTCCCCAGTCAGCTCTGCGGGGGATTCCTCCCTCTCCCTCTGCTCGCTGACACTGCATAATGCGAGCGCTCACACAACCAGATATTCTAGCCGGGACCGTGTTTAAGTGTGTGCACTGCAGACTGCAGTACACTGTAATCACTGAACTACATTATCTCCATCTCTTCTCTCCCCCCATCTGTCTCCCTCCCCCTCTCCTGTTCTTTCAAAACATTCACAATTTACTTTCACTTTCAGTTAGGCAGATAATATACGGTGCAAATTTCTTTCCTGCATCCACAGATTGCAGGAAAGAAACTTGCATGATTCCCCCATCAACAGACAGCGGTGACAGGGGAATATCCCTCCTGCCCAGCAATTATATTCTCCCGACAAACAGTGATTATCACTAGTGACTATACAGCAACCACTAGTGATAGTTATAAGAGAATCTGCTCATTAATGGTTCAAATCTCAGCCAGTTTCTGCTGAACCAGCTGAGATTTAAACTGTCTATGGCTGGTCTTAGCTCTTAGGCAGCCCATACATTGATTAGCACTGTGGAGTGTCGGCTTCCTGGCGGGATCGGGCATGTGGGATTTCAAACACACCCGAGCCCATCTCTATTGGTTGTAGACAGTTGAGCTCCCTGCAGGTTGCTTAGCAGCAGTGGACCCTTCTCTGACATGCTGATCGGGATGCAATCCAGGTGATGCTCTTAGTCAAATCCTAGTCATAAATATCAGTTATTTTATTGATCAAAGCCCACACTTTACAGGCATAGAGCCCACATGGCTGCTGATCATACGGTTGATTATATTTATGTGGTTGTACTCTTGATGCTAATAATTACTGTGTTTATTAGATCTGACTGGGAGCATCACCTGGACCACATCCCGATCAGCATGTCAACAGAGAAGGTTATACAGCATTACTGCTGCTAGGTGACCAGCTGGGGGCTCAGCTCTCTATAACCAATAGTGCCAGCCTTCCCCTGCATGCACCCATAATGTCACCAGCACTAGGTCCTAATAGACTGCTGCTGCTGCCAAGGAGACAGATGCCAGACCAGCGCTGTAAATAGCAGGGACATGACAGCTGGGGATCCCCACTGTGGCAGAACACCAGGGCCCGGGGGCAAGACAACCTTTGCAACAATGATAGTTCTCCCACTGCTTTGGACCCTTATATTTTCTTGGTGTGCTGGTGACATATATCTCTTGTTTTCTGCCACCCTGGGGGGCCCCAGTATAGTAGGAAGGGAGCTCACTGCAGAACATGTGAAAGGGCCCATAGTGGGATCGTAGTAAAGGGCCCCAAGATATATATATATATAATTGAATTTTATAGTTGGCCCCCCTACTTTTGTCCCTGTCCCCCCATGTGCCCCCCCTAAATATGAAAGCTGGAGACGCCACTGGCAAGCAGTGAAATAAGTATTATGCTGCGTACACACGGTTGGAATTTCCAACAACAAATGTTCAATGTGAGCTTGTTGTTGGAAAATCCAACTGTGTGTATGCTCCATCGGACATTTGCTGTCGGAATTTCCGACAACAAAAATTTGAGAGCTGCTTCTCAAATTTTCCGACAACAAAAGTTGTTGTTGGAAATTCCAACCGTGTGTACACAATTCAACACACAAAAATTCAACGCATGCTCGGAATCAATTCCATTCATGCTCGGAATCAATTGAACTTCATTTTCCTGGCTCGTTGTAGTGTTGTACGTCACCACGTTCTTGACATTTGGAATTTCCGACAACAATTGTGTGACCGTGTGTGTGCAAGACAAGTTTGAGCAAACATCTGTCGGAAAACATATATATATATATATATATATATACAGTAAAACCTTGGTTTGCGAGCATAATTAGTTCCAGTGTACACACACTCCATTCAAAAGAACCGCAGTTCTTTTGAATGGCAAGAACGCAGTGACGTCATTGCGCACGACGAGCACTCGCTCGTCACAATCGATGCTGTCGCTAACCATGTTGCTGCTCCCTACCTTTGCCCAGGAAGCTACCGCGCATGCGTCAAAGTCATTTCGAGCATGCGTGGGTTTCCACGGCGACAGGTAAGTATATACACTCTCGGGTTTCTCGGCAGGAAAACACTGCCGAGAATCACGACGAGAGAATAAAGAGCAGGTTCTCTATTTTTCTCGTCGAGATTTTAGGCAGTTTTCTTGATGAGAAACCTGAAAGCCTCATACACACGCTCGGTATACTCGGCAAGTAAGCTCTGCCAGCAGTTTTCTTGCTGGTTCTTGCCGAGTAAACCGAGCGTGTGTACGAGGCTTCAGAGTCTCCTCTCTTCTTTTTTATACTCAGTTGTGACATGACGCTACGCTTATATCAAGACATCCCTTGTATATCAAGGCAAAATGTATTAAAACATTTTGCTTGTCTTGCAAAACACTCTCAAACCAAGTTACTCTCAAACCAAGGTTTTACTCTGTATATATATATATATTTTTTTTTTAACCACTTAAGGACCGCCTCCTGCACATATACGTCGGCAGAAGGGCACGGCTGGGCACAAGCACGTACAGGTACGTCCTATTTAAGTGCCCGCGACCCGGTCCAAAGCTCCGTGACCGCGGGTGCGGGACCCGCGGACCCGATCGCCGCTGGAGTTCCGCGATCGGTCCCCGGAGCTGAAGAACGGGGAGAGCTGTGTGTAAACACACCTTCCCCGTTCTTCACTGTGGCGCCGTCATCGATCGTGTGTTCCCTAATATAGGGAACCACAATCAATGACGTCACACCTACAGCCACACCCCTCTACAGTTAGAAACACAGATGAGGTCACACTTAACCCCTTCAGCTCCCCCTTGTGGTTAACTCCCAAACTGCAATTGTCATTTTCACAGTAAACAATGCATTTTTAATGCATTTTTTTGCTGTGAAAATGACAATGGTCCCAAAAATGTGTCAAAATTGTCCGAAGTGTCCGCCATAATCACGCAGTCACGAAAAAAATCGCTGATCGCCGCCATTAGTAGTAAAAAAATAATAATTAATAAAAATGCAATAAAACTATCCCCTATTTTGTAAACGCTATAAATTTTGCGCAAACCAATCGATAAACGCTTATTGTGATTTTTTTTTACCAAACATAGGTAGAAGAATACGTATTGGCCTAAACCGAGGAAATATTTTTTTTTATATGTTTTTGGGGAATATTTATTATAGCAAAAAGTAAAAAAATTAATTTTTTTTTCAAAATTGTCGCTCTATTTTTGTTTATAGCGCAAATAATAAAAACCGCAGAGGTGATCAAATACCACCAAAAGAAAGCTCTATTTGTGGGAAAAAAAGGACGCCAATTTTGTTTGGGAGCCACATCGCGTGACCGCGCAATTGTCAGTTAAAGCGACGCCATTCTGAATCGCAAAAACTGGCCGGGTCCTTTACCTGCCTAAAGGTATGTATACACTATCCGAATCTGTAAAGAATTATGTCTCACGTGGAACACGCTTGCTTTAACATGCAATTTAATTGTACCATATGCTACAAACCCACAATTAAGACTAACAATCAAATTTCACCTAATTAAAAAAAAAAGATTTTAATGGAACGGCGTAGCCAGACTTACACTCAGAGGCGTTTCACGCCAGCAAGCATGCAGATCACACGGCTGGCGCGATTTGTTCCCACTCACATACTTATAGAGCACATACAGCACCAGATGGAATGGATTTTATTGGTTTTAATATACAGGCCCATCTCTCTCCCTCTCTCTGATTCACTTTCCCCTGTAGTCAGCTGATGAAGTGCTTAAGCACTCAGTTTGAAAGCGCCAAGTCCAGCAGGCGCGCGCTGCGAAGAATCGAGGGCTGTGTTCCGTCTTGCGATGCCTATTTTTACACCTTCTGTTTTTTCCTAGTTTGACGTTATTAATCACCGTTCCGCCAAAGAGCCATTGTTTAGCTCTCGAAGAAGAATGTTGTTATATTGACTGTTTGTGCGTCAGTCCACCTCTCGCTGGAAGACTATTTGGATGAAATTGGAGATAATTTCCATTAAGAGAACAAGCATTATTATTCCCTCATGCCAGATTGAAAAGTGAGCCAAGAGGACTATTTTTGACTTTGGTTCACCTCAGGAAGGAACTTTCTCGACTTTAATGGGATTTCGTTATTGTTGCATTCGCCTTCTGTTTGACAGCATGCCAAGGGGATCTGAAAATTGTTTAGAGAACGGCATAAAATATCACAGAGCACAAAGCAGTTTGCCGTAGCACATTCCTTTATGATGTTTATCCTGAAAAAAAAAAAAAGTTATATATTGTTCTTGGCTGAAAATACATTAGTCACAGGCTCACAAACATGTGCTTTTTCTTGCCGTGTTTAAAGCCCCTTGCCAGCTACAGTCAATTGCTTGCTCCGGCAATTAATCAGAGCCCAGCTTTTATAGATCTATATGTATTTTTTAATTGTTTGGGGATTTTTTTTCCTCTGGTTCTCAGACCGCGCTGGTTTATGTTTTCTCATACACATGTCCTTGGCTCAGATGTTATGTATTGTGGCCTTCATAAGAAGGGTTGTTGGAAAGCTATTATATTAAAGTCAGAGGTCATATTGAACATTTTGAGAACATGTAATTGTTTTTGTTTTTTTAACCACCAACATTGTCTCACATCTTTCAGAGACAAAATGTCCATGCTTTGTTTCTTAAAAAGTAAAACTTAAAACTCTACAGCTGTCCCCTGCAGTACTTCTTTTCCACCAGTAGATGTCCTTAGTCTTTCAGGCTGAATGACAGCCAGCATCATTCAACCCACTTCCTCTGAGCCCAGGATTTAAAGTGGTTGTAAACCCTTATTTTTCACTTTTACCTACAGGTAAGCCTATAATAAGGCTTACCTGTAGGTATAAAGAATATCTCCTAAACCTGTATGGTTTAGGAGATATTCTCCTCGCAATGCGCCGCTGATTGCAGCGGAGCATGCGCAGGGGGGAATCCACGGCGAAAGGACCGGCAGCCGCCGGACCTTGCCGATTTGAAATCTCGGGCGCGCACGCGCGGGAGTGATGTCATCGCCGCTCCAGCCAATCACAGCGCTGGGGCGGCGATACCCGGAAGACACGCCGGAGCAAGATGACATCTCGCTCGGCGTGGACCAGGTAAGTGTTCTTCACCTTGTTCCGAGGTAGGTATTTCATAATCAGCTAGTATGCGGTGCATACTAGCTGATTATGCCTTTTGCCTTGCAGGTTTAAAAAAAAAAAAAAATTATATATGCGGTTTACAACCGCTTTAATGGACAGCCCTAGACCAAAGATTTCCAGTCTTCCCCCGATAACAAGCTAACTGAGAAAAAAGGAATACAGTCAGGAAAGAAAAAGATAGGCCATCATCACTAGGTATTGGAAAAAACAACAGGAAAATACCCTCTCAGCTGGATTTTAACCACTTGCCGACCTGCTCACGCAGATATACTGTGGCAGGTCAGCTCTCCTGCCTAAACAGACATACCTGTACGTCAGTCCGCAAAAGCAGGGTAGCGGCAGGGCTGTCTTAATGAGAGGGCACACCTGGGCCCTGCCCAGGGGCCCCAGCTGCATGGGGGGGCCCCTGCACATTTCCCAAAGCAGCTGGTCCTTGAGCCCACACTGTCCTGAAATTGGGGGACCCATGATGGCACTGAGAGTGATAGATGCAAATGGGAGGCAGCCTGCCTCCTACGGACATAATGTCTGTTTACCTGCACTGTCATCATTGAAGGGGCCCCAGAGCATTACTTTGCCCAGGGGCCCATGATGCTATTAAGACAGCCCTTGGTAGCGCGAGTGCACCGCGGGTCACGCGGACTCGATGTCCGCCAATGGCCCGCAGTCGCGGCGAAGAGAGGCAGGGCAGGGAACTGCCTATGTAAACAAGGCATTTCCCTGTTCTGTGAGGGAGTGAGTATTACCGCACTACCAAGAAGTGGGGGAAGGGGAAAAAGGAATGGGGTACGGCTGCGGCACTGAAAGGTGTATCAGACCATAACAGATATAAAGAAAAGGGTAGTGCTGCGCTGTAAATAGGGAATGGGGTACAAGTGTAGAGGATGTGTAGCAAATCCTTATATGTAAAAAGATACAGTCTGACTAATGATCAAAATGACAATGTGAAAAAATATTGACATCAAAGTTAACGTGCTACAGTGCAGCTAATCAAGCTGGCAAAAGTAGGATAATAAAATGTGACAGTGCTAGTATCATACAGTGTAATACAATAATAATTGGTGTACTGTTAACCAATGGGGTGTAAACAGTGCCTCTGTGTGCCGCCGATCTCGGTTCCCTGCGACGTTACGACGCCCGGGGGCGGAGATCGGCGCCAAATTCAAAAAGCTAAACAAACACATTACATACAATATACTGTAATCTTATAGATTACAGTACTGTATGTAAAAAATACACACCCCCCCCCTTGTCCCTAGTGGTCTGCCCAGTGTCCTACATGTACTTTTATATAATAAAAACTGTTCTTTCTGCCTGCAAACTGTAGATTGTCCATAGCAACCAAAAGTGTCACACAGCGCGGTGGCATCGCTGGATCCTGTGGATTCTACGAGGCGAGCCCGAGTCTGACTCAGGGTTACCGATCGCAGCACAGAAATTTAACCCAGAGTCAGACTCGGGAACACCGCCAGGGGGGTTAAGACCCGGACCATTATGCAGGTTAAGGACCTGGCCCCTTTTTGCGATTCGGCACTGTGTCGCTTTAACTGATTCCGCGGTCGTGCGACGTGGCTCCCAAACAATTTTTTTTCCCCACAAATAGAGCTTTCTTTTGGTGGTATTTGATCACCTCTGCGGTTTTTATTTTTTGCGCTATAAACAAAAATAGAGCGACAATTTAAAAAAAATCTATATTTTTTTGCTTTTTGCTATAATAAAATCCCCCAAAAATATATAAAAAAAAAAAATTTTCCTCAGTTTAGGGCGATACGTATTTTTCCACATATTTTTGGTAAAAAAATCGCAATAAGTGTTTATTGATTGGTTTGCGAAAAAGTTATAGCGTTTACAAAATAGGGGATAGTTAATGGCATTTTTATTAATATTTTTTTTTTACTAGTAATGGCGGCGATCAGCGATTTTTTTCATGACTGCGACATTATCGCCCAACTCTATGGAGCGTGCGGCTTATTGTCGTCCTATGTACAGATACTCCAGTCTCTGCTGTGGAATTCTGCAGCCCCTCCAGGGTTACCTTAGGTCTCTGTGCTGCCTCTCTGATTAATGCCCTCCTTGCCCGGTCCGTGAGTTTTGGTGTGCGGCCGTCTCTTGGCAGGTTTGCTGTTGTGCCATGTTCTTTCCATTTGGTTATGATAGATTTGATGGTGTTCCTAGGGATCATCAAAGATTTGGATATTTTTTTATAACCCAACCCTGACTTGTACTTCTCAACAACATTGTCCCTTGCTTGTTTGGAGAGTTCTTTGGTCTTCATGGCAATGTTATTAGAGGTGCCTCTTGTTTAGGTGTTACAGCCTCTGGAGCCTTTCAAAAAGCTGTGTATATGTAATGACAGATCGTGTGACACTTAGATTGCACACAGGTGGACATCATTTCACTAATTATGTGACGTCTGAAGGTAATTGGTTGCACCAGAGCTTTTAATGGGCTTCATAACAAAGGGGGTAAATACATCCGCACATGCCAATTATCATTTTTTTATTTTGAAAAATTGTTTTATGTATATGTTTTTCTTAATTTTACTTCACCAACTTAGACAATTGTGTTCTGATTAGGGTTGTCCCGATACCACTTTTTTAGGACTGAGTACGAGTACCGATACTTTTTTTCAAGTACTCGCCGATACCGAATACCGATACTTTTTTTTAAATGTGTCCCCAAATGCAGCCATGTCCCCCCACAAATGCAGCCATGTCCCCCCACAAATGCAGCCATGTCCCCCCACAAATGCAGCCATGTCCCCCCACAGATGCAGCCATGTCTCCCCCCATATCCAGCCATGTCTCCCCCCATATCCAGCCATGTCTCCCCCCATATCCAGCCATGTCTTCCCCCATAACCAGCCATGTCCCCCCATATGCAGCCATGTCCCCCCCCATATCCAGCCATGTCCAACCATATCCAGCCATGTCCCTCCCCATGCAGCCATGTCCCCTCATATGCAGCTATGTCTCCCCCCATATCCAGCCATGTCCCCCATATGCAGCCATGTCTCCCCCCCATATGCAGCCATGTCTCCCCCCATATCCCCCCCATGCAGCCATGTCCCCCCATATGCAGCCATGTCTCCCCCCCATATCCAGCCATGTCCCCCATATGCAGCCATGTCTCCCCCCATATCCAGCCATGTCCCCCATATGCAGCCATGTCTCCCCCCATATCCAGCCATGTCCCCCATATACAGCCATGTCTCCCCCCATATCCAGCCATGTCCCCCATATGCAGCCATGTCTCCCCCCATATCCAGCCATGTCCCCCATATGCAGCCATTGTCTCCCCCCTCATCCAGCCATGTCCCCCTTACCTGCATCCCGCTGCCGCCGACCGGTTAATACGCGCGGGGAACATTACAGCTTTGAATAGCTGTAATGATTCGCGCCACGCTGCGTATAGACACTCCCCCTTGCTCGGGATTGGACAGTTCACCCGAGCAAGGGGGAGTGTCTATACGCGGCGCGGCGCGAATCATTACAGCTATTCAAATGAAAGCTGTAATGTTCCCTGCGCGTATTAACCAGTCGGCGGCAGCGGGGATGCGGCGTAACGGCGGCGGGATGCGGCGTAACGCCGTATTTCGTATCGGGGGTATTTGCAGGAGTACGAGTACTCCCGCAAATACTCGGAATCGGTCCCGATACCGATACTAGTATCGGTATCGGGACAACCCTAGTTCTGATCCATCACATATAATTCAGATTAAAAAAACATTGAACTAAAGGCTGTAATGTAACAAAATAGGTAAAAAGCCAAGGGGGTGAATACTTTTGCAATGCACTGTACATTTATTTAGCCTTGTAAAATTCTTTGAACCGCCAAACCATGGTTTTCTTTTATTTTCTTGTTGTGAATAAACACCAATATTAAAATACTTTGGACTCTTAGTTCATTAGGTTGGATCTCTCAACAGACTTTTTATACAGTAATGATAACCTGGCAGAGGGTTTTATCATTCTCTACTCAATCCAAAACTACGGTAAAATGTTTTTTTTTTTGTTTTTTTTCGCTCAGACTTAACTTTCTTGGCGACTTTCTCATGGAAGATGGACCCCCATCGTCTCCGTAGAAGTTTTAGCATCATATGCGGATAAATGATTACTTTTTCTAAGTTTACATGCTAGTCACTTTTTTTTTTTTTTTTATCAATATTAAACATAAGTAAGTTGACTTTAGGGAAAAAAAAAAAAGAGGGAATACATACATTAAGCTAACATTCCCTCCCTCCCACCCCCCACATCCCCCAAAGCCCCCCCCCCCCCACCCCGCCATCTCGTGACTCCACAGCCCCTTCTTTACTAATTAAGACCTAGTACTACTTAACCTTTCTATAACTCTCTCAAATTTTCCGCGTAACCCCTGTTTTTTTTTTAATTCTTTCCAATTTGCCCATTTGTCCCTGTGGTCTACGTTCTCCTCATAAACCCCTTCTTTTATTTTTTTATTATTTAGTTTAATCTGTCATAAACTGGGCAGAGTTATTTCTGGAGGGGTTTGAGGGACACTGTTACCTTGCCCATGAAGGACAAAGTGCCAAAGCCCCCCCTAATTTGCTCAGGTCTAGCAACCAATCTCTGTATGGGCAAGGTGACAACAATTAAATTTGTTTAGAGTTAAACCATGATGTGTAGATTATCAGGATCATTACATCTCTGACTATCCTATCCGTTCTTCTGGGTTTAATGGTGAGCTTAACCACTTCAATACCGGCCCATTGTAAAATGACGTCCACAAAGAACCTCTACCGTTCAGAGTGGACGTCCTGGGCTTTGTGGGGGGATATCTGAATGATGCCTGCAGCTAGAGGCATTATTCAGATATCCTTCTCTTCTGCCGGCGATTCTGCACAACGTAAGAACGATCATAGCAGCGGTTCCGCCGCTAGATCGTTCTTACAGGCGGCGGGAGGGGACATCCCCCCCTCCCGCCGCCATCCGGTGCTTCGAATCGTCCGGCGCTAGCAGGAAGCATAGAGATGACTGGTGACCAGATGGTCACCAGTCATCTCTATGACCGTCGGAAGACCCGGGCGAAATGTGATGACGTCACGCCCGGGTCCCCGCAATTGCGGCTGCTAAGCAACAGTTATCATGAGATCGGTGAATTTTTTTCACCGATTTCATGCTTTCCAGCCTGGAGGAGAGATGTGGGGTCTTATTGACCCCGCATCTCTCCATAAAGAGTACCAGTGTAAAAAAAAAAAAAAATATGTAAAAAAAAACAAAAAAAAAAAAACTTTTTTTTAACGCCCCTGCCCCCAGTAGCTCGCGCGCAGAAGCGAACGCACACGCAAGTCCTGTCGACATATGTAAACGCTGTTTAAACCACATATGTGAGGTATCGCCGCGTGCGTTAGAGTGCCAGCAACAATTCTAGCACTAGATCTCCTCTGTAAATCTAAACTGGTAACCTGTAAAAAATTTCAAACCGTTGCCTATGGAGATTTTTAAGTACCGAAGTTTGGCGCCATTCCATGAGTGTACGCAATTTTAAAGCGTGACTTGTTAGGTATCTATTTACTCGGTGTAACATCATTTTTCATATTTTACAAAAAAAATGGGCTAACTTTACTGTTTTGTTATTTTTTTAATTCATGAAACAATTTTTTCCCAAAAAAAGGCGTTTGAAAAATTATTGCGCAAATACTGTGCAAGATAAAACGTTTCAATGACCGTTTTTTTATTCCCTAGGGTGTCTGCTAAAAAAACATTTATAATGTTTGGGGGTTCTGCGTAATTTTCTAGCAAAAAAATTATGATTTGTACATTTAGGAGAGAAGTGCCAGAATAGGCCTGGTATGGATGTGTGTATAAAAGCCCTGTATGGAAGTAGTTAAAGGGGTTGTAAAGTTCGTCTTTTATTTTCTAAACATGTTCCTTTAAGCTGCTGCATTGTTGGTTCACTTACCCTTTCCTTTCATTTCCCTTCTAAATGTTTTTTTTCTTAGTCTGAATTTCAGACAATGCACTAGCTTAAGAGCCGGTTCACACTGGGGCGACTCGTCAGGCGACTTAGCCGGCTGACAAGTCGCGTCCCATTGTATTCAATAGAACCGTTCTAATAGGAGCGACGCAAGTCGCTCCGACTTAGAAAAAGGTTCTTGTACGACTTCGGGGGCGACTTGCATTGACTTCAATACAGAAGTCATTTTGCAAGTCGCCTCTGAAGTCGTCTTCAGGACGCCTTGCCGAGTCGCCCCCGAAGTCGTGCCGCCCCAGTGTGAACCGGCTCTTAAGGAACCTATTTAGAAAATAAAAAACAAACCTTTACAACCCCTTTAACCACACTGACCCCAGTTCTTCTTCTTAATAACAAGTCCCTGAGCAGTAGGTTTTGCACTCCACAGCCAATGACTAGTATTTCAAAGCAGTTATGAAACACATGAGATGCACACCAAATACATCTGGACACAATCAGATTTTATGATGTTTTTTTTTTTCTTGCAGGACACAAACACCCAAATAAATTCTCACAAAACAAGGGTAACGTCAAATCGAATTCCCAACAAAACAGAAATGAAAAATTACCGCCTTTTCATTTTATTATTTTGGAACTGTGTGATGTTGATGGGAAGAAACAAGCAAACAATTATTAACTGGAGTTTTGGGGTCACTGAAAAACAGCCAAACATTTTCCAAATACCTAAATAGTGTTATGCATAAATTCAATAAAACTGCTTATTAAGGAATGTTCAGACATCTGGGCCTGTGTGTAGTTTAACAAGTGAGTGGTAAAAGGCAGTAATTAAGTTATTTTATTGTAGGATTATTTGGTGAAAGGCCGAGTATGACCATAGGTACAATTTCCTAGTCCTCAGCTGGCCAGCAAAGAGGACCAATGGGATATGTAAGCCCAACAATAGATTTACCTTATTTCTCTCTAGGAACGTCCTAGGTTAGCCTTTCTGAAGATTTTAACCCTAGAGCAACCTTTAAAATAATTTTCAAGTCTTGAGGAGACCCATCTTAAATTAGGTAGCCAGAGTCAGTGGGAAGAATGTAATTTACATTGGTGATTAGTGGAAGAAGTGCAACCCATAGGCCTCGTACACACGACTGTTTTCCTCGACAAAATCCATCAAGAGACTTGGTGGCAGAGCTTTTTTGCTGAGGAAAACGGTTGTGTGTATGTTTTCCGTCGAGAAAACTGTCGTGGTTCTCAACGAGAAAAAAAGAGAACAAGTTCTCTTTTTTTCTCGTCGGGAGTCTCAATTTCCTCGTCGTGTTTCTCGTCGGGGCTGGTTTACAACGATAAACACGTTTGTGTGTATGCTTAGAAACCCGCGCATGCTCAGAATAAAGTATGAGACAAGAGCGCACCTTTGGTAAAAGTAGCGTCCGTAATGGAGATAGCACATTTGTCACGCCGTAACAGACTGAAAAGCGCGAATCGTCTCTTACCAAACTTTTACTTAACACGCAGTAACAGAGATTAGCAAAAGCATCCCCAAGGGTTGTGCCAGTGGAATCAAACTTCCCCTTTATAGTGCCGTTGCACGTGTTGTACGTCACCGCGTTTGAGAACGACGAGATTTTGTCTTGACAGTGTGTACGCAAAGAAAGCTTGTCAAGATTCTCGACAAGCCTGACAAGGAACTCGTCGAGGAAAATTATGTTTCTTTTACGACGAGTTTCTCGGTCGTGTGTACGGGGCCATACAGGCAGCTAAAAAGATTATATATGTGAAGTTGCAGACACCGTCAGGAGAGAGGTCAATCAGCCACAGTTCAAGGAACCCCTAGCAACCTCTGGAAAAACCCTGGTTGAGAATGAACTAGATCCTATTGCTAAATGTGACCTTGCCTACTACTACGTAGGACCAGATCTAGCACATACATAGCAATGAATTCAATGAGGCTGATATACTAAAAGAGTGGGATTTGTTCAATTAACACAGTGTAGTAAACAAAGTTAGCTAGGTCTTCATTTTGAATATCAAATCATGAGCTTGTAGATCTCATCCTATTTAATTTCCCTCACACATGATTGGGTTATCTAAAGTGAATATGGGGGAATAGGATTTATTCTGGGAAGGGGTATGGGGGGGGGATTTGTGCTAGAAGGGGGAAATTATTTGGGCTAGAAGATTTTTTTGGAGAAAAGGAATTGTACTAGAAGAGGGATTTAGGGTGGTAAAAAAATTGTGCTGGGAGGGGGGATAGGATTTGCGCTACAAGTCAGGAGAGAATTTGTGGTAGAAAAGGGATATGGGGGGATTTGTGCTAAAAGGAGGTGGAGGGTTTGTGCTGGGAGATGGGATTGAGGAGAAGAGGATTTGTGCTGGGTGGGGGATTTTGAGAAGGAAGATTTGTGCTGGCGGGATTTAGAGGGGAAGGAGATTTTTACAAGAAGGAGGATTAAGGGGGGAAAAGAATTGTGATGGGAGGGGAAAAAGATTTGTGCCGGAAGGCTGATTTGGGGGAGTAGAATTTGTGCTAGGATAGGGGTAGGAAAGAGTAATTGTGCTGATAGGGGGGATTTGGAGAGAGGGGGCAGGTGTAAAGAAGGATTTGTTTTGGGAAGAAGGTTTATTTGGTGGGGGAGAGGGGCAAAGGTTCATGCTAGGAGTGGTGAGCGTGTAGATTAGAGTTGGATTTTTTTTAGTAAGAAGGGGACAGAGTCAACTTCAGGATAAATAGGGTATAAGGGGAGGTTAACCACACCATTGAATAAAGGGAGAGAGAGGAGTTTAAAAGGTATTTGTGTTAGGTGAAAGGAATGAACTCAAATTTTATGGAGGCTCTAGAAGAGAGCAGATGAATGTAACTGAAATGGAAAATGTAAATGTAAATGTATGGTTTTATTTTTTGTATGGAAAACATTTTCAGAAAATTAATAAAGAGATTGAAAAAAAAAAGAAGGGGACAGAGTGGCAACTTTTGCTGAAAGAGTAAAGCAGTGATGTATTCTGGCCTAGGCCGACAAGGTCCAGGCCTAGGGCGGCACTTTGCGGGGGCAGCCGGCCGCCCCCCACCTCACGAAAATGGCACTCGCGCCCGCCTCCCTCCTCCTGACTCCCGCACGCAGGGCCACTATCACTGCTTAGTTGTGCAAGTGCAATGGCTCGCGACGGGTGCGGAGGAGCCAGGAAGCAGGTTAAATAGGAGCCACCGCCCCCCCTACAGCCGTGATTCTGCTGTGGCCAATCATGGGGGTAGAAAGCTGGAATTCAATTGGAGCCGCTCTCTCTCTTTTCTCCCTTCGGCTTACAGAAGGGGAGAGGGGCGGCGGGGGAGATGCAGACAGTTGATTGGCAAAGCAGGGGGCCAATCAGAAGACTCTGGGGGCATCATGGGAAATGTAGTTCCGGCCCCAGTGTGTCCATAGACACCAAGCAAGCACTGTGCTGGAGGGGAGGCAGGGGGTGTTAGAAGAGGAGAATACTGTGCTGGGGGAAACCAGAGAGGGAGCCACACTGTACCCCTGTGCCCGCACCACCAGAGAGCCACACTGTACCCCTGTGCCCGCACCACCAGAAAGCCACACTGTACCCCGCAACAACCAGAGAGCCACACTGTACCCCGCACCACCAGAGAGCCACGCTGTAGCTCGCACCACCAGAGAGCCAAGCTGTACCCCGCACCACCAGAGAGCCAAGCTGTACCCCGCACCACCAGAGAGCCACGCTGCACCCTGCACCACCAGAGAGCCACGGAGCACCCTGCACCACCAGAGAGCCATGCTGCACCCTGCACTACCAGAGAGCCACACTGTACCCTGCACCACCAGAGAGCCACGCTGTACCCGCACCACCAGAGATGGAGCCACACTGTACCCGCACCACCAGAGAGAGAGCCAAGTTGTACCCGCACCACCAGAGAGGGAGAAAGACCGAGCCACTGCCAGTATACAGACATGCTACACTACTGACTAGAGTCACCCCGGGCAACCCAGAGTGAGCGAACATCCAGCCAGAGGGATCACTGTTGCGATTTCGCTGGGTCTGGTAAGAGGGCCTGTTGGCCATTATCCATTACTATTCCCAGGGACTGAGCCATTAGGAAGTGCCTAACCTTCTATCCTCTAGGCCTTATTGACCGTCAAAACGTCCCCCTCTGTCTTCTTCCCATGGCGTCCCTCTGTCCTCTTTCCACCCCATCCCTCTGTCCTCTTCCCAACCCCATCCCTCTGTCCTCTTCCCAACCCCGTCCCTCTGTCCTCTTCCAAACCCCGTCCCTCTGTCCTCTTCCCAACCCCGTCCCTCTGTCCTCTTCCAAACCCCGTCCCTCTGTCCTCTTCCCAACCCCGTCCCTCTGTCCTCTTCCCAACCCCGTCCCTCTGTCCTCTTTCCAACCCCGTCCCTCTGTCCTCTTCCCAACCCCGTCCCTCTGTCCTCTTCCCAACCCCATCCCTCTGTCCTCTTCCCATGGCATTCCTCTGTCCTCTTCCCACGGAATCCCTATGTCCACTTCCCACCCCGTCCCTCTGTCCTCTTCGCACCCCGTTCCTCTGTCCTCTTCCCACCCCATCCCTCTGTCCTCTTCCCACCCCGTCGCACCCCGTCCCTCTGTCCTCTTCCCACCCCGTCCCTCTGTCCTCTTCCCACCCCGTCCCTCTGTCCTCTTCCCACCCCGTCCCTCTGTCCTCTTCCCACCCGTCCCTCTGTCTTCCTCCCATGAAGATGACAGGGCAGGTCTTAAAAAGAAAGGGGTGTGGCCTTGACACAAAGTGGTGGGTCATATTTAAATTAGGGGGTGCGCAAGTTTAGTCAGGCCTAGGGCAGCACAAAACCTAAATACACCTCTGGAGTAAAGTGGGGAACAGTATTGCTTTCTGTGTGTGATGTACTCCTAAACTCGACAGTGACTTCAGCACTCTATGGATTACATATTCCTGACCCCTGCACACTGCCTTACAGACTTCTGCACTATATGCACTATATTGTGCTGTTGCTTCTCATCAAATTTTTATTTGTCTCACCAGTTGATGGTTGCTAAGCAGACCGCTACTATTTTAATGAAGTTCTTCTTTAAAGGAAGGCTCAGACAAAGTTTAAGCTCTCTAATTTCAGAGTGTACAACGACTTGTACAAAGACATTGGTATATTTTGTGCAATAACAGAGTGTTAAGATCATCTTTTCCCGCCGAACCTCAAGTGGTCCACAGAGGAGTACCTCTACTTAGAGATAAAATTGCTCCTAGTGTTCTCAATCCACCTTATAAACCAACTCCTTTCTTTCAGAATCTTGTTGGTTACTACCAATGCAGGAAATGACAAGTCTGCTCCCTAAATGGGAGCAGACACAGGACCAGAGAATATATATCTACAAGTTCTTCCCATAACTTTAAAAGGGGTTGTAAAGGTTCATTTTTTATTTTCTAAAAACATTTAGAAGGGAAATCGAAGGAAAAGGTAAGTGAACCAACAATGCATTAGCTTAAAGGAAACTATTTATAAAATAAAAAACAAACCTTTACAACCCCTTTGAGATAAGACCTTTTATCACTTGTTTATTACAATGTCCTTGCGGACTTCAGTATATGGGCAGGACCAAGTGGGCCTTACAGGTGAAAAATAAACGAGCATATCAAAAATATCAGGAAGGGCTTTAACCACTTGCCGACCACCGATGTACGTCGACACAATGGCATGGGCAGGTACATTGGCGTACCTGTACGTCCATTTATATTTGCCGCCCAGCGGGCACGCGCGTGTGCCCGCCGCATGCCTCACGAGCATGCTCGCGGGTTCCGGGAACTCGATAGGCATTCCCCTATTCTGCCTAGTGACACTGTCACTGATGGCTGTTCCCCATGATCGGGAACAGTCATCAGTGACGTGTCACGTGTAGCCACGCCCCTTAACAGTAAGAATCACTCCCTAGTACTGACTTAACCCCTGCAGCGCCACCTAGTGGTTAACCCCTTCACTGCCAGTGTAATTTTTACAGTAATCAGTGCATTTTTATAGCACTGATCGCTGTGTGTCAAAAGTGTCCGATGTGTCCGCCATAAAGTCGCAGTCACAATAAAAATCGCTGATCACCGCCATTACTAGTAAAAAAAAATATTAATAAAAATGCCATAAAACTACCCCCTATTTTGTAGCTGCTATAACTTTTGTGCAAACCAATCAATAAACGCTTATAGCGTTAATATTTAATTGCTGACATTTAATATTAGGACACTTACTGTACCTGTCCTGGAATCGAGCAATGTCGGCACCCCAGCCGATGTTTCCATCGACTCTCGGGTGCTGCCACCGCCATTCGTAGTAAGGGAACCCGCTTCTATGCACTTTAGTGTAAAACACGCTGTACTTTCTAAATGGCTCAGTGGTGGGGGAAGGAGAAGGGGGGCCGAACTTCCGAGTGATCTTGCCGTAGTGAGATTTCTCGGAAGTGGGGACATGTACCTATCAAAAACAGGTACCAGCTCCCCCCCTCGAAAGATGCCAAATGTGGCACCGGAGGGGGGGAGGAGGCTGATAAGCGGAGCTTTCACTTTGAGTTGGAACTCCGCTATAAACTTATAAATGCTTTTTTCATAACTACATTTCCAATACAGTAAAACCTTGGGTTGAGAATAACTTGGTTTGAGAGTGTTTTAAATAAATTTTGACCTTATATACAAGTGATGTCTTGATATACAAGTAGCGTCGCGTCACAACTGAGTATAAAAGAGAAGAGAGGCGCCTCTAATGCTGCGTGGACTTTTTTCATCGGAAATTCCGATCGTGTGTGCGCCCCATCAGACTTTTTTCCGTCTGTGTTTAAAAATAGAACATGTTTTATTTCTTTCCAAGGGAATTTCTAACGTCTGTGTGTGACGGAGAAAAAAATCCACTCATGCTCAGAATCAAGTCAACGCATGCTCGGAAGCATTGAACTTCAGTTTTCTCGGCTCGTCGTAGTGTTTTACGTCACCGCCTTTTGGACGGTCGGAATTTGGTCTGACAGTGTGTATGCAAGACAGCTTGAACAAAATTCAGATGAAAAATTCCATCGGATTATAGGCCCTCAGAAATTACGATTGTGTGTACGGGGCATAAGTGTAGCACTATGGTTACATTTAATTAAGACACAACATTTAGCAACATATTGCTACACTTAGAGGCACCTCTCTTCTCTTTTATACTCTGTAGCTCCTGCTGGATTTTGCTTCTAATCACCTTGTGGAAGGCTTCCATTTGTGGATGGACATTTTATGGTTACACAACCTGGTCACATTGCTATAATCTTTTTACATGGACTATAAACTGATGGACCTATGAATAAATAGTTGTGGAATGAATCATTTGAGTTTCCATTATTTCTTATGGGGAAATTTGCTTTGCTATACAAATGCTTTGGATTACAAGCATGTTTCTGGAACGAATTATGCAATCCAAGGTTTTACTGTACACTGGTTTTTAATATATCAAATACAAAAATGTAGAGGTTAGATAAAAGTTTTAAGGTAATATAATGCATTTGGTAGTTAAAAAATATTTTTTGTAGAGACCAAAAAGAGGGTCAACTGAGAGGAGGACAGAGGGACAGATGGATATGATTCCAAAAGAGAGACAGTTGGCAGCTATGAGGGTGGCAGTAAATGATTTTTCCACTTGCATCACTTTGCCTCAATAGCTTCCTCAGTCGGCATGTTCTTATTCACACTAAGAGAAGGTAATATAGCAATCATGTCACTTGACAATTAGAAAGGGAGTGTGGCCTTTAATTGATAGTGGAAGAATTGGAGTCTTGTGATTCTTTCAATTCTTGACGTTCTAATTCTGGAAGATTATCTTCAATCAAGGCTTCAGTTCTCAGCTGTCCCTGGGACTTAGTTACAAATTAGACAAATGGGCACTGTAGAAGAGGATCAAATTATGACTGTAGCTTGGAAGGTCACAATGCTGCCTTCCCAATGTAACACGGTCATAAGGAGGGGCTCAGCTATAATGGTGTACTATGAACATTATTGTGTGGTCTCTCTTCTTCCCTTAGTATTAATAGTGTTTTTCCATTATAAAATTCATTAGTGATTCGTACTATGCTGTAATAAAGAAGAAGAAGGTGTTCTGGTAAAATATTGCAACTACTGTATGTTCCCTGTAATGCCATTTGTTACAGTATGTGCTACAGTAACACTTCCAAGAAAGGTTGAGTCTTTTTGAACTTTTTGGTATGATGGACTTCTGGGAAGTCTTTCTACAAGATTTCGGATCTGTGAAAATTTGTACCCATCAATCCAAAAGTTTTTGTGAGGTCAGGTACTGATGTTGAACAAGAAGACCTGGCTCACAATCAGCTGTCCAATTCCAAAGGTGTTCGGTGGGGTTGAGGTCAGAACTCAATGCAGGCCACTCGAGTCCCTCCAACACAAACTCACGTAACAACGTATTTATGGAGCTGGCTTTGTGCACCTGAACACAATATTTTGGAAAAATGCCCACATACTTTGGCAGTATAGTGTATCAGCACTAAAAATCACTATTTTGAGAATCTACTGAGAGCCCTTGCTGAATGTTCACACAAGTCCCTTAGAAGAGTTCTGTTTCCAGTGCTTTTTTTTTGGCAAGCATTAAATAATTTAATCAGGGTCATATGCATTTAAGTAAAGCAACATTTCCCAGAGTAAATAATTTTTTTTCCCCTTTCGTTTATGAGAATCATTTTATTATTTGAACTAAAAATAAAGAATTTTTGGGCTTGATTCTGAGTTTTGGCAAATTATAATCCCCCGAGAATAATAGAAGCATGGAGAACAAACACAACACTAATGAATATTAGCGCCGCAGCCGTCCGTGAATCTGCGCTGCATTGTCTAAATAAGTAGTCTGGTTTATGAAGAAACATTTTCCGAACCTGTCACATGTTCATGAACATTGCTGCCAAATTAAGGCAACCATACAAGTCATTTGGAGCTGTAATTTGATTTTATTAGCAGTTAAACATTGTTCATGATCTATATTTATATATATCAAATAATATGAATGTACTGTCTCCCTTTATTATGTAAAGCACTGCACAAACTGTTAGCACTACTGTATATAAATCTGGTACAAATATATAAAATTATATAAATTCTACCAGAGAAGTCAACCTCATGCAGCTTCCTGTGACAACAACGCTGCACTGCTTTTGAATACAAATAAAGTAATGTCACCAGCACACCAGAATCTCCAAAAATGGGACCAAAGCTTTAACCACTTCAATACAGAGCACTTTTACCCCCGTCCCACCCAGGCCAATTTTCAGCAGTGTCATTTTTGAATGACAATTGCGCACTCATGCTACGCTGTACCCATATGACATTTTCATAATTTTTCTCCCTAAAAATAGAGCTTTCTTTTGGTGGTATTTGATCACCTCTGCGTTTATTTTTATTTGTTTGCGCTACAAACAAAAAAAGAGCGACAATTTTGAAAAAAACACAATATTTTTTGCTATAATAAATATACCAATTTTTTTTTTTAAACATTTTTCCTCAATTTAGGCCAATATGTAATCTTCTACATATTTTTGGTAAAAAAAATTACAATAAGCGCATATTGATTGGTTTGTGCGAAAGTTATAGCGTCTACAAATTAGGGTAAAGATTTATGCCATTTTTATTATTATTATTTTTTTTACTAGTAATGGTGGCGATCTGCGATTTTTATCATGACTGCGGACAGATCGGACACTTTTGACATTATTTTGGGACCAGTGACAATATTACAGCGATCAGTGCTATAAATATTCACTGATTACTGTATAAATGTCACTGGCAGGGAAGGAGTTAAAACTAGGGGGCGAGCAAGGAGTTAACTGTGTGTCCTAGGGAGTTATTCTAACTGTGGTGGCAGTGGACTGACTTGGGGAGGAGGCTGATCGGTGTTCCTATATACTAGGAACACACGTTCAGACTCCTCTTCCCTCACAGGCATGGATCTGTGTGTTTACACGCACAGATCCACATCCCTGCTCTGTGATGAGAAATCACAGGTGCCTGGCACGCGCATCGGCTTCCTATACCATCGGGATGCCATGGATGTCATAGGGAAGTGGTTAGTCAGCGATCACATCATTACAGCAGAAAGCAATGTTTCAGAGCCACACAGAACCCCTTTTTTCAGGCATGTGACGCTTTTGAATACAGAGCTCTCATGTAGGCTGAGCTTACTTGCAATACCATGGAAGAGAAAACAAATATATGTATATATATACATATAAATATATATACGATATAGATATATATATATATATATATATATATATACAGTATATATATATATATATATATATATAATTTTTAAGTGTATTAGAGTGTTACTAAACCCACAACAGTAAAATCAGTCTATTAGTCTGTATAAGCAGTAAAGCATACTTGTTATACTCACTGTGGAACCTAAGGGGTTAATCCTCTGTGATGGAGTCGATAAAATGATTATTTTGTGTTTATGTTATTTTTCTCCTAACCACTCAAATATTGCTTTCCTTTCTTATATTGTTTTATTTCTTTTATTTCTTGATATATATATATATATATATATATATATATATATATATATATATATATATATATATATATATATATATATATATATATATACTAGGGCTGTTACTGATCAAAATTTTTCTGTTCGGTTAATCGTTTTTTTTTATCGATTAATCGACTAATTTCGATTAATTATAACGCACATACAGATCCAACTACTTTTAGCTGATCTCCTTGGAGGCTGATTCCCAGTGCAGCTACCAACAACTGGGAAAATGGATAGCAGGATACAAAAAACACACAAAGGCAGCGCTCGATGGGAATAGCATTAAAACTTTTATAGTCTTCAAGTAGGTAACTAAATAAATATTGCACTGGAAATGAAATTGATGTAGCTACATAAACTGTAAAAATGGTAGTCATCCCAAACCGTACCAAAAGCAGTCATAAAAACATGTAGCTAAGTATGATAGTGGTATAAAAATGTGTACAACGATACCACTGCTGAATCCAGATGAGGTCCGTCGGCATTTAGATGTCCCATGAAGGGAACTATCACAACTCCCAGTGGATGGTTGTAGAATCCCAGGTTGATAGAGGGAAGTGTAACAGCCCTTGTGTGTGGCAGATAGTGAGGTCCTGCCGGCATGCAGATATGAAGGCACAGCAAAGGAGCCCTTCAGATGGACACGGCAAGCCCCGCCGGTGTCCGTGACATTACTGTATCTCCGACGGAACTCCCTGTAGGCCCAGAAGCTGTTGGAGAGGTGAGTACCAATCAAAATAATTTTAATCGATCAAAAAGATTTTGATCTTTTAAATTTTTTTAAGATTAATCAATTAATTAAAAGTTAATTTGCACAGCCCTAATATATACCCTATGTCCTGTGTGCCCTGACCCCAATGCCTTAACTCACCTTGTATGTTGATTGCTCCAGATTCAGATATGGGGTAACTGAGGTGATAGAGAGTGATCAAGAGTGATCAAGGTCCTGGGTACCACATTAACGTTTCACACACATTACCACCCTCAGAGTAGTGGTAAAGTGGCCCCAAGGGGGGAGCATTCTTTATCCCCTTTTGAAATCTTGTTTGAAACAGCCTCTAGGTTAGTTTGTTATTACCCATGACAGTTGCAATTACAGTCTGATACTTTGAGAAATTATGTGACCGCTCTTGAAAAATAATTAACTAATATCCATGTACGAGTATTTTCTTCCATTCCAGATCCTGATTTAGATACAGGTATTCACCGCATACTCCCTGGTGATTGGGTGATGGTTAAGAAGTTCTTCGAAAACATTCTCTGGAGATGAGATATCATCAGAATGAAACTATATATCTTTTTTGTTAGATTTGATTGTACTATAGTCTCCTTCCCTCCATTAGACTGGCAGGGTAATATGTTCAGGAACCATATATATATGTGATATAGGTGATGATTGTGACCACTGGGAATCTGTGGGTTGGAATACAGGTGATGCCTGGGGATATAGGCCATAGAGTGCTCTGAACAAGAAAGATAAATATGGAGAGTCATTACTTAGCATCTGAATCCAACGGGAAGCGTAGAAGTGCCCCAGCTGGTAGTTTTGACCCCCATGTATATACAGATGCCATAGGGGTCCCAAGGTGGGTCCCGGATAAGTTTAAAGCAAGAGACCAAGTAGCTGCAGGTTTTGAGTCCCTGATATATATTCCATAGGGTAATTAATTAATTAATGTCAGAATGTAAAGAAGTTCTTTAATGAGGAAACTAAGTTTAATGCTGCATGTAAATGTTTATGAATATTTTAGCCCTAAACCGAAAATGTGTTATTACATGTGGTCATTTAAAGCACAAGCAAGGATCAGAACAAAGTTTTAAGAGAAAATTATTGATTAAGATTGTGTAAAGAACTGTTTAAAATTCAGATAATGGTAAACAACATGGTATTTAGTGTTTAACAGAAAATCCTACAGATTTGGTTGCAGGAATTAATAAGTTAAGGATTGAGCAATTTTTACAAAAGATTTCAAATTTGGATTTGGTTATTAAATAAAGGTAGTAGATTGTTCTAATTTACTTAAGGTCACCCAGGAAAAATATTAAAATATGAAAGTTATGTTCAATCCAAAAATTTCAAAAATTGTAAAAAAAACAAACAAGTGATAAAAAGTTTTTGTAATTTGATATTTCTGATAAGAGTGGAGACTCTGGTTGGGGGAGGAGTTTCTCTGGAAAATGGCCAATTCACAGTTCATTAGGCTGGAACTAATCTGTGATTTTCACGAGATTGTCCTCTAAACAATTTTTTGTCACTATTGTAATCAAGAAACGTCATATTATAATGTAATGTACATGATTTTTGGCAGATGTACAAACCAAATATGTTTAAAAAATAGTAAAAAAAGGTTAAAAATTTGAAAAACTTCTGTGAACCTTAGAATAACATTTTTGTGGAATGAAGTTCACGAATGAGGGAAAATATATTTAGAGGGTATTACGGTACTTACTAAAGTAATAGTTTTAAAACATTTTTGAGCCTAAATAACTTTTCTTGAGAGTTCATTGAAAATCTGTCTGAATAAATGTTAATGAACTATAAAGGCTTACTATAGGGCAAATATTTATTTAATAATAAAAGATAACTTGTATACAATCATTTGAAGATCTAAAGAAAGCCCTTATTAATTTAGTATTTTTGATTAATATAGAGATCTCTCTCTCATACATTTACATTGTACAAGTGTATGTAGATGATGATTGGTATTTTAAAAATGTGAGTTTTTGCACCATTTGTTTTGAAGAACTACTTACTCTAAAGGTGTTATTTTAACCACTTAAGCCCCGGACCAATATGCAGCCTAAAGACCCAAGGTGTTTTTACAGTTCGGGACTGCGTCGCTTTAACAGACAATTGCGCGGTCGTGCGACGTGGCTCCAAAACAAAATTGGCGTCCTTTTTTCCCCACAAATAGAGCTTTCTTTTGGTGGTATTTGATCACATCTGCGGTTTTTAGTTTTTGCGCTATAAACAAAAATAGAGCGACAATTTTGAAAAAAAAGCAATATTTTTTACTTTTTGCTGTAATAAATATCCCCCAAAAACATATATAAAAACATTTTTTTTCCTCAGTTTAGGCCGATACGTATTCTTCTACCTATTTTTAGTAAAAAAAATCGCAATAAGCGTTTATCGATTGGTTTGCGCAAAATTTATAGTGTTTACAAAATAGGGGATAGTTTTATTGCATTTTTATTTTTTATTTTTTTTTTACTACTAATGGCGGCGATCAGCAATTTTTTTCGTGACTGCGACATTATGGCGGACACTTCGGACAATTTTGACACATTTTTGGGACCATTGTCATTTTCACAGCAAAAAATGCATTTAAATTGCATTCTTTATTGTGAAAATGACAGTTGCAGTTTGGGAGTTAACCACAGGTGGTGCTGTAGGAGTTAGGGTGCACCTAGTATGTGTTTACAACTGTTTGGGGGTGTGGCTGTAGGAATGACGTCATCGATCGTGTCTTCCCTATAAAGGGAATGACGCGATCGATGCGCCGCCATAGTGAAGGACGGGGAAGCCGTGTTTACACACGGCTCTCCTCGTTCTTCAGCTCCGGGGAGCGATCGCGACGGAGCGGCTATAAACAAATAGCCGCGCCGTGGTCCCGGATCGCTCCCCGAGCGGACCCGACCACCGCATGTAGCGGGGGGGGGTCCCGATCGGACCCCCCACCCGCTAATAGGCGAGGACGTACCTATACGCCCATGTGCCTGTACGTGCCATATTGTGGACGTATATGTACATGCGGTGGTCCTTAAGTGGTTAAGGAGAATGGGAGGTGTCAATATATGCAGCTTTGACTGAGCTTTGTTTAGTGACAACTGGATGTTAAAAAGAAAGGTCAGTTAAAATAGTGTATGGATACATTATGAATAAATGATGCAGTGTGATAGAACCACAGTTGTGAATTAAAAAGTCACCTTTTCAGGCTTTTAGTTGACGAATGTATTTATTGGGGAGGAATATTGTGTTTTTATAAATGGATCCATATATCAGCACAGTGGAACTTTCTGTATGTTTGTCTACACTGAAGGATGAACTAAGACTGTCATGGTGTGACAGAGCATATGTGGTTCAGTCAATCATACCGTATGGTTGGTTCTGAAAAATAGTGTAATTCAACATGAATAGGTTTATTTCAGAAATAGAATATTTAGGAAAGCCCAATGTAAATTAATGTTCTTTTGCAAAATTAAAACGGTTATGATTGAAAGTATAGTAAGAGGAAAAATACAGTAATCTGGTAAGATTGTTGCTTTTACAATTTTTTTTTTAGTAATGGATGAAGAGGGTTCAAATAAGAATATAGGGCCAAATTCTCAAAAAACCTGCCTAACTTAAATTTCAGCAGTTAAGTTACACTGACTTAAAATTTCTACCTAAGTGCCCGATCGTCAAAGCACTTACCTAGAAATTTCAGGCCGTGTAACTTAAGTGCCGCCGTCGTAAGGCGGTCCTCCTCTCCTGGGGGCGTTTAAAATTTAAATGAGGCGCGCTCCCGCGCCGGCCGTACTGCGCATGCATGTGACGTCATTTTCCCGACGTGCAGCGCGCGAACGTAATTAACGCCGGGCGGCTTTGAGAATTTCGACGGGACACTAAAGTTGCGACGGGTGAAAAAAAATATACGCGCCGGGAAAACAAATAATTCTAAAAAAAAATGACAGCGTCGCTCAGCATGCATTCCTGAGAGGGAGAACTCCATGCCAATTTTCAAAGAAAAAACCGGCATGGGTTCCCCCCCCCAGGAGCAAACCAGGCCCTTAGGTCTGGTATGGGTTGTAAGGAGACCCCCCCACGCCGAAAAATTGACGTAGGGGGTCCCCCTACAATCCATACCAGACCCGTATCCAAAGCACGCTACCCGGCCGGTCAGGAAGGGAGTGGGGACGAGCGAGCGCCCCCCCCCCTCCTGAGCCGTGCCAGGCCGCATGCACTCAACATGGGGGGGTTGGGTGCTCTGGGGCAGGGGGGCGCACTGCGGGCCCCCCCACCCCAGAGCACCCTGTCCCCATGTTGATGAGGACAGGACCTCTTCCCGACAACCCTTGCCGTTGGTTGTCGGGGTCTGCGGGCGGGGGCTTATCGGAATCTGGGAGTCCCCTTTAATAAGGGGGCCCCCAGATACCGGCCCCCCACCCTAAGTGAATGGATATGGGGTACATCGTACCCCTACCCATTCACCTGGAGGCAAAAAGTAAAAGTTAGTAAACACACAACACAAGGCTTTTTAAAATAATGTATTATTCTGCTCCGGATGCCCCCCCTGTCTTCTTTATTAGCTCTATTTCCAGGGGGGGCTTCTTCTTCCGCTCTCCGGGGGTCTTCCACTCTCCAGGGGGGGTTTCTTCTTCCGCTCTCCGGGGGGGGGGCTTCTCCGCTCTCCGGGGGGCTTCTTCCATCTTCTCCCCTCTTCCGCTGTTGACTCGGCGAACCCCGGTTCTTCTCCAGCTGTCCGGTGCCTTCTTCTTCAGCGCTGGCTGCCTGCTATGTTTGTGTGTTAGCTCAATTAGTAACAGGCAGCCGGCGCGGTCTTCTGTGACGTCAGGGTCTTCTGTTCTTCTCCCCTCTTCCGATGTTGACTCGTCGCATCTTGTCGCTGTAATGATGGAAGCGCGCCTTGCATCCCATTTATATAGGCATCACCGTCCCATCATGCTCCGGCAGGTACCCACGTGGTGGGTGCACTTGGGTAGGCACCCACCACGTGGGTACCTACCGGAGCATGATGGGACGGTGATGCCTATATAAATGGGATGCAAGGCGCGCTTCCATCATTACAGCGACAACAGGCGACGAGTCAACATCGGAAGAGGGGAGAAGAACAGAAGACCCTGACGTCACAGAAGACCGCGCCGGCTGCCTGTTACTAATTGAGCTAACACACAAACATAGCAGGCAGCCAGCGCTGAAGAAGAAGGCACCGGACAGCTGGAGAAGAACCGGGGTTCGCCGAGTCAACAGCGGAAGAGGGGAGAAGATGGAAGAAGCCCCCCGGAGAGCGGAGAAGCCCCCCCCCGGAGAGCGGAAGAAGAAACCCCCCCGGAGAGTGGAAGACCCCCGGAGAGCGGAAGAAGAAGCCCCCCCTGGAAATAGAGCTAATAAAGAAGACAGGGGGGGCATCCGGAGCAGAATAATAAATTATTTTAAAAAGCCTTGTGTTGTGTGTTTACTAACTTTTACTTTTTGCCTCCAGGTGAATGGATAGGGGTACGATGTACCCCATATCCATTCACTTAGGGTGGGGGGCCGGTATCTGGGGGCCCCCTTATTTGAGGGGACTCCCAGATTCCTATAAGCCCCCGCCCGCAGACCCCGACAACCAACGGCAAGGGTTGTCGGGAAGAGGTCCTGTCCTCATCAACATGGGGACAGGGTGCTCTGGGGTGGGGGGGCCCGCAGTGCGCCCCCCTGCCCCAGAGCACCCAACCCCCCATGTTGAGGGCATGCGGCCTGGCACGGCTCAGGAGGGGGGGGGCGCTCGCTCGTCCCCACTCCCTTCCTGACCGGCCGGGTAGCGTGCTTTGGATACGGGTCTGGTATGGATTGTAGGGGGACCCCCTACGTCAATTTTTCGGCGTGGGGGGGTCTCCTTACAACCCATACCAGACCTAAGGGCCTGGTATGCTCCAGGGGGGGAACCCATGCCGGTTTTGAATTTTAAAATTGCCGTGGAGTTCTCCCTCGGGAATGCATACCAAATGCCGTCGCTGGAATGGGCCTTTACAATGTGTGACTAACTTTCCACATTATAAAACCAGCCCTAGTTTTGCGCAGGCAAATTCGGAACTTAGGCAGAAATCACAGTGATGAAATGCTTTGAAAATCTGCTTAAGTCCTCATTTGCATACGCAAAGCTGCATTTCAATGAGAAATGCCCCCAGTGGCGGATGCGGTACTGCATCCTAAAATCTGACCGTGTAAGTGTCTTACACATGTCAGATTTTCTGCCTAACTTTGGAAAAAGCCTTTTGAGAATCGTTTCCAAAGTTAGGCACAGGGATACGCAGGCTGAACAGCAGTTAAGTCTGCGTATCTCTTTTGAGAATCAGGCCCATAGATTGGAATAATTATATATACTATAACCAACAGAGGTTCGTTAACTATAAACAGGGATGCACTCCTAGGTTTCGCTGAACAACTAGAGGCCATTTCACAAATGACTTTGTAAAATCGTATGGCCCTAGACATGATTTTAGCTGAGAAGGGGGTGTATGTAAAATGTTACCTGGGAACAGTATTTTGGGTGATAACGCATTTGTACTCAGATGGGTATAGCAATTTGTTTCTGCTTATATTGGTTACAATGACGATTTGGTGTATTTTGCCCTGCATAAAGAAGCTGTTAGGAAAAGCAGCTGAAGAGGTAACTCCTACTTTTTTGAATTTGGGTGCTATTGGAGGTTCAATAAAGGAGGAAGCAGAGGGACCGTATCCTCCATTACAGTCCTTACCTGTTAAAAACACATACAAAATTCTCAAATGATGAGGGAAAGGATAGTGTTTGATCGCCTCCTGACGTTTCATTGGTAAGGACTACGGATAAGCCCTGTCTGGTCGCTTTGCGATACACAAAAAAGATCCTGATAGGGAGGCCAAACACAGGGACAAAAAGCATAGGGATAGTACTGATAAAATAGTAATTTTAAGGGGGGACTGTGATGGAGTCGATAAAATTATTATTTTGTGTTTATGTTATTTTTCTCCTAACCACTCAAATATTGCTTTCCTTTCTTATATTGTTTTATTTATTTTATTTCTTGAGATATATATATATATATATATATATATATATATATATATATATATATATATATATACATATATATATATATATATATATATATATATATGTGTATATATATATATATATATATATGTGTATATATATATATATATATATATATATATATATATATATATATGTGTGTGTGTGTGTGTGTGTGTGTATTACAATACTATTATTTTCCTTGAAAAAGTCATTACAGAGTTAAAAACCTTGAGGAGTGATTACGTGAAAACAGCTTCTACTCGTCCCCTCCTCCCTCCTTCCTGCCCCTTCCATCGACCAAAGAAAGATGACCCCCATGAGTGTGGAATGTAAGCCACGTGGTCAAGAACAGACATCACAAGAGAAGACCATATGTGGGTTAGCGAATCAGATGTACCCATATGAATGATGATTGCTATGTCACTCTGTCTATAAAGCTACGATGCCAATAAAGGTTCCGCCTCTCTCTCTTGCTGTTGGGATGGTAGAGGATGTAGACTGAATTTCCCTCTTGTCTGCATGTTTTACTATTATGAAATTTGACTCAGAGGCAGAATGGGTTATGCCCTGGAGTTGTGCCAGGGGGTATCCTTATCCCCTCTGCATTGTGTAAAAAGGCTATTTGATCCTGTATTTTCTGATCCTCCCCTTGTCCCCAATACATCTGCTGATAGAACAGAGTCTTTGGAGTCACTCTGCACATGCTCAGTTTGGTGTGTATTGCTGGAGAGTTTTTTTTCTTGGGAGGGTGCATGTGATCAGCACAGGTCCAATCAGCACTGTCCAGACAGAGGGTCAGGGCTCCTGCAGCCTCATAGGACAATCAGGGGAGAATGAAACCTCCTCCTACAAACTTTAACCATACTCTGATAGAAGTCACAAAACTGCTATATACTGCTGATGAGTAAACATATTTAGCAGTTTATATTTACTAAAATAAGTGCATTTCCATGTACTGTGTACTGTGGGAAAATGGATATAATGAATGCAGGGTCCTGGGTTTAGTAACACTTTAATTGGCGTTTTGTAATATCTGTGTGGAGTTAAGCTTTAACAAGTCATAACCTGTTCCTGATCCGTTTGTCTGCCTAACAAGTAATATGAGAATGTAACATTGGATTCCCATATCTTTAGTCTGATACAGATATCTCAGGCTACCATAATAAGACCTGTAATTAAATCATCTGACCTCCTAACATATACATTTAAAACTCCACGCACAGCTGTCATTTACAGGCTTGTAGTATACAATTTACAGTATATTAAGGGTATTGGATCTGTATTGCCTTGTACACACGATCAGGCTTTTGCCCGGCCAAATCACATTGGAATTCCGATGGAATTTCATCGGAGAAAAATAGAACATGTTCTATATCCAAACTCTGATGGAATTCATCGGAATATCCAATGAAAAAACTCAAATGGGGCTACACACGATTTAGTTTTGGACAGAGTATTGAAGAGCTAATTAGAATCAGAAAAGGAATCACACAGGGAAAAGGTATTTAACACACGAAGAAAGAGAGGTGCAAAAAGGCACGAAAAGCAAAAACACCAGCTGAAATCTATCAGTAATTAGAAAGCAATCCTGCTTCTTGTCAGTGCAAATTAATATCAGCTGGTTCAGTCTCAACTGATGACCTATACAAAGGTGTCTCATTACCAATTTGTCACACAAGAAACTCATGATGGGTTAAAGCTTGTTCAGTTCGTACCAAACTGAAATTCGGACAAATTTCTCGTTTTCCGAATTACAATAGCACATTTAAACAAATCCAAAATAACGGAAAAAAATGTGGACGAAATTCGAACAGATTCGAATAGTTTTCGAATCAATTTTAAATTCAAACAGTTTTCGAATACGAATATTTTTTTTTTGTTTTCCAATTTCCAAAGAGAATAAAATAGAATAGAAAAGAAAAAAAGGCATAGAATAGAAAAAATTGAATAGAAAAGAATATAACTAAAAAATTAAAAGAACAGAATAAGAGTAAAACAGAAAATAATAGAATAAAAAATAATAGAATAAAATAGAAAAAATACAACTTCTGAAATTTGAATTTCAAATAGAATAAATTTGAATTAGAATATGATAGAAAATAATAGAATATAAAAGAATAAAATAAAAAATAAAATAATAGAGATAAAAAACAATAGAATAGAATAAAAAATAATATGTTACTATGCAACTATGTAATATAACCATTTCCCCAAATTCAAATTTTGAATAGAATAATTTCGAATTTGAATAGAAAAGAATAGAATAGAATAGAAAATAAAATAATAGAATAAAATAGAAAAAAAATAGAATAGAAAGAATACGTTACTATGTAACTATAACTATGTAATATAACCATTTTATGAAATTCAAATTTCAAATAGAATACATTTGAATAGAAAAGAATAGAAAATAAAATAATAGAAAATAAAATAATAGAATAGAAAAGAATATAATATAATAGAAAACAAAAGAATATAATAGAATAAAAACAATATAATAGAATTAAACCATCATCCATAATTAAATTTTTTAATGCAATTCGAATGGAATTCAAATAAAAATTGAATCGTTTTGAATTTGCTATCTTCTGCCAGTTAGCTTTGCCGATTCCCTGAGCCGCTGTGTATATGGGGGAGGAGGAAGGAAAACACTCCTGACACAATGGTAGCATGGGGAGACATTATGGTAACATGGGCGGCATATATTGGTGGCACTGGGGGGACATTATCATGGCACTGGATGGTACTTACTAAAATGATGAGCTGCACTACAAAGGGGAGCAGTATAATGAAGGCACTATAATGGGGGGCTCATTCACCAGCAGTGTTAAAGGGAATGTTGCTTTGACTCTCCGCTGACCACCAATGTAAGGAAAACATCTCTAAACTGAATGTCTGTGTGTTTTATTGTCATGATTGTACACTGTAACATTGTTGCTGAGAACTGTGCATTTAAACTCTGGCATATAAGGAGTGTGTGTGTGTGTGTGCGTGTGTGTGTGTGTGTGTGTGTGTGTGTGTAACAGATTGTTACATTTTTAGAAATAAAACCCAACAAAGGTTCTAACCCCATCACCACTCTACTTGAAAACGAAAAAAAACTGTTTATTCCTACACTTTAAATCTGAAGTTAGTTTCTATTTCCATCCAGTTTTTAAACCACAACTTACAACTGCACCTTTATTGAGGAGATTCTGTTTCCCTGCTTCCTTAAATGGCAGAAACAGACAAGAGAACTTGGAATCATAACCCTCCAGAGACCAAGAATCTAAAATAGACAGTAACTGCTTCTGCAGAATAGATTGGCCTATGGATATGTAATCATGAAAATTGGGAACATTTAAAATATATACGTATTTTCTTTTGCAAGGGCCCTCTGGCTGGTCCAATGAAGTCACAGGTCCTTCTGCTTCTCCTCTGGCAGTCCTTACTGGTAGACTTAAAGGGGTTGTAAAGGTACAATTTATTTTCCTAAATAGCTTCCTTTACCATAGTGCAGTCCTCCTTTACTTACCTTATCCTTCCATTTTGCTTTTAAATGTCCTTATTTCTTCTGAAAAATCCTCACTTCCTGTTCTTCTGTCTGTAACTCCACACAGTAATGCAAGGCTTTCTCCCTGGGGTGGAGTGTCGTGCTCGTCCCCTCCCTTGGACTACTGGAGAGTCAGGACGCCCACTAATACACAGCTCCTTTCTCTATCTGCAACTTAGAGAGCATCCTGACTCTCCCGTAGTCCAAGGGAGGGGGCGAGCACGACACTCCACACCAGGGAGAAAGTCTTGCATTACTGTGTGGAGTTACAGACAGAAGAACAGGAAGTGAGGATTTCTCCGAAGAAGAAAGGACATTTAAAAGCAAAATGGAAGGATGAGGTAAGTGAAGGAGGACTGCACTAAGGTAAAAGAAGCTATTTAGGAAAGAAAATTGTACCTTACAACCCCTTTAACGTTATTTACGTAATGACATTTAAAGGCCATTCTGGGCTGTAGTATTCTGACCCCAGATTGGGTGATGATGCTGCCCCGGGAGGCCAGTCCGTGACAGCCTGGGCTCAGAGGAAGTGGGCTGAATGATACTGACTACCATTCAACCTGGAGGACTGAGGACATCTTCTGGTAGAAAAGTATTACTGCAGAAAAAGATACTTTTTATTTTTATTTTACCCAAGCCATTTGCTGTTTTCTTTTTAACTAGAATTTAGCTAAAATTTCAATGTAATAATTCATTTTCATATATTGCTATGTTGTTTATTATTTATATAATATTTACACAAATATTAATATAATACAGTGCTTTTAAAGACATACAGTTTTTTTTACAGTTAAATAAAAATGTCAATTATTGTCCATTTGCTAAAATTGGGGCTCCTACTGTTTACAACCAGTTTAAATCATTGGAACAATTACTGCTGATAAAAACTGTTACATTGGATAACCTTTATAAACAGTCAATAACTGTTATAGTCTACTGGCTCGGAGTCCTCCTTTCCTTATATAAACAGCTATGAATATGAATGTGAGCAGCTGTTAACATGATTTCCCTGTGAGCCTCAGAAATAGCTGGGTGAATAGCAGCCAGGAAACTCACAGCTGGGATATTATTCTCCAGCACTGTCCGGGGTTTTTATGGTAAAGACACAGTCTATAGCATTTATTGTATGGGAAGCAATCACATAGAAATATGAACTCAATTAATAAAGTGGATGCTGAATGTGGACCTCTTAGAAACTTTACAAGTCTGAGTGAATACATTCCTACATGTCACAAGATACAGTAACAGCATCGTTTTTCCAAAAAAAATAAAAGTTTACATTTTTAGTTGAGAGACATGTCACACTGGCGATCCTGTTGCTGGTGCTCTCTTGCTGACAACTGAGATTTAGCCCAGGTTCACATTGCTGCGGGTCAGAAATCGGGCGAGTTCAGGTGATTTCTAACCCGGCAATGCAGCCCGACTTCAGCGGCGATTTGACAGACATCTGTGCGGGTTCCTGCACAGATGTCTATACAAATAGCATCCCGAAGTCGCCAAAAGTAGTACAGGAACTACTTTTGGGAATCGGTGCGGTGTCGCTGATGTCACATCCAGGGCTCAAGTCCTGCGGGAACGCGTGGGAACGGAGTTCCTGCACTTTTTTCACAGCAGGAACTCAGTTTCCTTTGCAGGACTAGAGCAGCCGAGCTGCCCAAGCCAATCCTTTACTAAGTGGCGATGCCCAGCTCGAGTCACTGTCAGGGGCAGGCGAACCTTAGTAATCCTTTATGTTACTGGCCGCTTCCTGTATATGGATTCATCAGGTAGTGTGCCGGTATTCCATCACTTCCTCGATGTCGCAATGTCTCCTGGGAGCTTTTGTCATTGTTACCAGGAGACATTGCGGAGGTCTGCCACGAGTTATCGCGGGATTTAGAAAGAAGTCTTGCGGTTTAGTAATTATACATATGAGCGGATCATTTATTTTTATTTTTTGGTGAGGGAGTGGATCTTGGGTGGGAGTTCCCACACTTTTTTCCCCAGGACTTGACCCCTGGTCACATCGCATGCCAAATTGTACCATTGTGAACCTATAGGCTCAGGTTCAGTTCACACTGTCACGGCTTGGGACCCAACTTGTGAGACCCCCAAGTCGCATGACATGTGAAACCCAATGTTAGTACGGCCCAATTCTCACCTATGCATTTTTGGTGCTTTTTGCATTTTGCAGATTTGCACTACAGAACGTGTTCTATAGGAAACCATGTTAAATGGATTGTAGTGCAAATCTGCAAAATGCAAAAAGCACTAAAAATGCATTGGTGTGAATCCCTCGTGTTTTTTCACCCTAATGTATCCTATGCAAGCTGCTTGCTGTGGATGGCACTCGACAAAAGGGAGGGGCCAGGAGATCCGAGGAGGGACAAGAGAAGAGGAGAATCTGGGCTGCTTTACAACCACTACACAGAGCAGGTAAGTATAACATGTTTGTTATTTTTTATAGAAAATAAAACAAGACTTTATAATCACTTTAAAAGGGTAAAGATCCACTTTTAAGCGGAATGAAACTTCCGCTTTTCGGAACCCTCCCCTCTCCGGTGTCACATTTGACACCTTTCAGGGGGAGAGGGGAGCAGATACCTGTGTAGTACAGGTATTTCGCTTCCACTTCCGGGTATAGATACCTGAGCCACCCACGGGTATCTATGTCCCTTCCCGCCCCTCCCTCGGCTTCGGGTTCCGACATAGCGGGCGCCCTGGACAGGTAAGTGTCTTTATTTTAAAAGTCAGCAGCTGCAGTATTTGTAGCTGCTGACTTTAAAGCGGATGTTCCGCCAAAAAAAAATATTAAAAGCCAGCAGCTACAAATACTGCAGCTGCTGACTTTTAATATTAGGACACTTACCTGTCCTGGAGTCCAGCGGCGTCCGCAGCAGATGACAAGCGATCGCTCGTCACCCTGCTGCTCCCCCCTCCATCCACGCTGAGGGAACCAGGAAGTGAAGCGCTGCGGCTTCACTGCCCGGTTCCCTACGGCGCATGCGCGAGTCGCACCGCGCCCGCCGATTGGCTCCCGCTGTGTGCTGGGAGCCGAGTGTTCCCAGCACACAACGGGGGGGGGCGACGGGATGTGACGCAATGCCCGTCTTTTGCCCGTGAATGCCGGGCCGGAAGTGGGTGCAAATACCTGTCTTTAGACAGGTATCTGCACCCCCCTCCCCCCTGAAAGGTGTCAAATGTGACACCGGAGGGGGGGAAGGGTTCCGATCAGCGGGACTTCACTTTAGGGTGGAGAAGCGCTTTAAAAAAAAAAAATTTGCGGACCTCCGCTTTAAGACCCTCTCTAATTGTCCTAGCAACAATTTTTAAAGAGAAAGAAATTGATGGGAAATCAAAAGTTTTTCAGTTGTCACAAGAAAAATTTGGTCTTACAAGCCCCAAATTATGTGAAGCGAAGGTGACACATACCAAGGGAGACATACATAGGACCCATATCATATTTGCTGTCTATCACATCATAATTGTATTATATTTAATATTATGTTGGTTATATGATTGTGAAAACTTGCTAGGTGAAAATATAGATAGTTAGAAAAACTGGGAGTGTCTACCAGAGCATAATAAAATACCCCTTCAGCACAACCCTCAGACCTTATTGTTTGGTTGTGTTAAACTAATACTACATTTGGTAGCTGCAGCTTTTGTTGGACTTGGATCTTTGGATCAAAACTACCTAGGATACTGAAAAAGTGCCAGTGACTGATACATCTGATTCAATTTACTCTGCAAGAAAACCAGGAACCAAAGACCAGGTTAAAGGGGTTGTAAATAGAGTTGAGCGGACACCTGGATGTTCGGGTTCGGGTCCGAACCCGAACTTAAAAAAAAAAGTTTGGGTTCGGGAACCCGAACCCGAACTCTGGACCCCATTGTAGTCAATGGGACACGGACTTTTAGAAAAAAAATGCGCGGAGGTCCCCTGCAAATTCAATAACCAGACCCTTTAGGTCTGGTATGGATATTAAGGGGAACCCCGCCGTCAATTTAAAAAAAAAATGTCATGCGGTTCCCCCTAAATATCCATAACCAGACCCGTTATCCGAGCACGCTGACCTGGCCGGCCGCAGAAAAGAGGGGGGGACAGAGTGCGGCCCCCCCTCTCCTGAACTGCACCAGGCCACATGCCCTCAACATGGGGAGGATGTCCCGAGGTTGATGGGGACAAGGGTCTCATCCCCACAACCCTTGCCCGGTGGTTGTGGGGGTATGCGGGCGGGAGGCTTATCAGAATCTGGAAGACCCCTTTAACAAAGGGGACCCCCAGATCCTGACCCCCCCCTGTGTGAAATGGTAATGGGGTACACTGTACCCCTACCATTTCATGAAGGAAGTGTAAAGTCTTGTAAAAAAAACACACACACACACCGTAGAATAAAGTCCTTTATTAATAAAAAAAAAACTTCAGCGGTGATAATCCACTCGTTCCCGGCTTCCTGCTCCAACGTTGTCCCGATCCTGCGACGGCTGCGGGTGATCTCCAGCGATGAGAAGATCGAGCGACGGCCGGGTGATCTCCGCTCCAGCCATGAGAAGATCCATCCGGAGCGCAGCATCCCCGACCTCCTCTCACCGCTGGACACAGCCCAGCGAATGGCGCGCTGAAGCTGTGACATTACTTATATAGAGGAGGCAGGGCCACCCGTCACGTGACCCCGCACCCTCTGACGTACCCTCTGCTATGTCACTGGGGAAGCCCAGGAAGAGGGAAGACTCTGGGCTTCCCCAGTGACGTAGCAGAGGGTACGTCAGAGGGTGTGGGGTCACGTGACGGGTGGCCCTGCCTCCTCTATATAAGTAATGTCACAGCTTCAGCGCGCCATTCGCTGGGCTGAGAGGAGGTCGGGGATGCTGCGCTCCGGATGGATCTTCTCATCGCTGGAGCGGAGATCACTCGGCCATCGCTCGATCATCTCATCGCTGGAGATCACCCGCAGCCGTCGCAGGATCGGGACAACGTTGGAGCAGGAAGCCGGGAACGAGTGGATTATCACCGCTGGAGTTTTTTTTTTTATTAATAAAGGACTTTATTCTACGGTGTGTGTGTGTTTTTTTTACAAGACTTTACACTTCCTTCGTGAAATGGTAGGGGTACAGTGTACCCCATTACCATTTCACACAAGGGGGGGAGTCAGGATCTGGGGGTCCCCTTTGTTAAAGGGGTCTTCCAGATTCTGATAAGCCTCCCGCCCGCATACCCCCACAACCACCGGGCAAGGGTTGTGGGGATGAGACCCTTGTCCCCATCAACATGGGGACATCCTCCCCATGTTGAGGGCATGTGGCCTGGTACGGTTCAGGAGAGGGGGGGGCGCACTCTGTCCCCCCCTCTTTTCTGCGGCCGGCCAGGTCAACATGCTCGGATAACGGGTCTGGTTATGGATATTTAGGGGGAACCGCACGTCATTTTTGTTTTAAATTGACGGCGGGGTTCCCCTTAATATCCATACCAGACCTGAAGGGTCTGGTTATTGAATTTGTGGGGACCTCCGCGCATTTTTTTTTTCGGGAAAAACCCAAAGTCCGTACCGAACCCGAACTTTACAGTTCGGGTTCGCTCAACCCTAGTTGTAAAGGAACATTTTTTTCCCTAAATAGCTTCCTTTACCTTAGTGCAGTCCTCTTTCACTTACCTCATCCTTCGATTTTGCTTTTAAATGTCCTTATTTCTTGTGAGAATTGCTCACTTCCTGTTCTTCTGTCCGTAACTACACACCGTAATGCGAGGCTTTCTCCCTGGTGTGGAGAAAGCCTCTTGAGGGGGGAGGGGGCAAGCAGGAGTGTCAGGACACCCACTAACACACAGTTTATTTCTCTATCTGCAACGTAGAGAGTGTCTTGACACTCCTGCTCGCCCCCTCAAGAGGCTTTCTCCACACCAGGGAGAAAGCCTTGCATTACGGTGTGTAGTTACAGACAGAAGAACAGGAAGTGAGGATTTCTCAGAAGAAATAAGGACATTTAAAAGCAAAATGGAAGGATGAGGTAAGTGAAAGAGGGCTGCACTAAGGTAAAGGAAGCTATATAGGGGGGAAAAAATCCTTTACAACCCCTTTAATTTGCTAAATACTTTTCAATTTTAATCTTGTTTGTATTATTGTTGCTTGTAGTTTTCATAAATATTTTCTTGTCCTTATTTTCTTTTAATTCGTTAAAATGATACTTGATAAGCTGAATCTCTGAATGGTCTAACCAGACATTAAATAACATCTTTGCTTCTGTAGGGAGCTACCGAATTGTTAACTCTGTTCATATTCCTGTGTGGGTGTGGCAGCGAGATTTCTTTCTAAAATAAACTGTGAAATGCCAGCACTGTATTCTACTGAAAGGTCCACTTTAAAGTGTTTTTCCACTTTTAAAGCCAGATTGGGATAACGCCTATTTTTTCTACGTGTCTCCATTCACGTAGCATAACTTTAAAAATATTCAAAAATGACTGCTCACCTTTTTAAGTGTTTTACACGTTTTTTTATTTGCTTTAAATCCCACTCTAGCATAAAATCCAACATGAATGTGAAAACATACTAAGCTAGTAGACCACAACAGCAACACTAAACACAGACATGACATGCCACAATGAAATTTATGCATTGTATTAGAAGAGACTTTTGTCTCAAAGCACAGGTACGTTTATCTGCTTAGGCCGACCCCATGTAAAAACTCATAGCTTAATCCCATCCTTTGCAAAACAGATTTATTTCACTGTTTATCTCACTGATGTAATGTTATACAAAGCTGTAAAGAAGAGCAAACACTGAATCAAACATTTCCCGTACTCAAGCAGAAGGCTGCAGAATCATTGTTAATAACGCCATCGCTCAGTCTTGCCGTAGACATAAACTTTGCAGGCGGCTAAGAACATAATATGAACGTATATGTAGCTATGATGGGTATTTATGGAGTTTGTCTCTGGTCCTGAGAATGAGCTTTACATTGAGTTTTGTTTAACTACGATTTCATGGCCTACATCATTCACATCGAACATCAAAGCCCCAGTTGAACAACCAGTTGGAATGATTAAAATACCACTGAGGCATTCTGGGTAATTCTGCGGTTGCCGAAGGAAGGGAGCTTAAAAGGAGTCCTATCCGGCGGACTGGATTCATTTAGCAACAAATAAGAAATTAAATAATGCTGTGGTCAGAGGCTTGTGCAAACTTCTTTATTGTGGCAAACAGCTAGACTATTACTCACTGCAATATTGCCATGGAATATAAGTGCCTATTCAGAGGAGCAAAATCCAAATGGTAGAGTTAAATGATCTAAAAGAGGGATTAATAATGTTCTCAGTTGATCATTGATTTCCTACCCATGAAAGGGTCAGCAAAAAAGAACAAAAAAGAATATATATATATATATATATATATATATATATATATATGTGGTTAAAAAATCCCAATAAGTGTATTTTGTTTGATTTGCGCAAAAGTTATAGCGTCTACAAACTATGGGATAGATTTATGGAATTTTTTTATTTTTTTATTTTTTTTACTAGTAATGGTGGCGATCAGCAATCTATAGTGGCACTACAATATTAACCTGGACAAATCAGACACTAAGTGACACTTTTTGGGGACCAGTGACACCAATACAGTGATCAGTGCTAAAAAAAATAATATGCACTGTCACTGTACTAGTGGCACTGGAAGGTAAGCTGTTAACATCAGAAGAGATCAAAGGGTTAAATGTGTCCCTAGGGTGTGTTTACTAGCTGTGTGGGGATGCTTGTACTGTGAGAAGACAGAGGTCCGTGTTCCTGCTCAGCAGAAACACATGATCTCTGTCTTCCACTGTCTCAGAATGGCGATTTACCTTGTTTACATAGGCAGACCGCCATTCTGCCTCGCTCTCGAGAACCATTGGTGGGTCTCGGCAGACATCGGGTGCGCTGTGTCCAATCACAGTGGAAGCTGTGCACCTCAAACCCGTAGGAGGTGACCACGTACAGGTATGTGATTTTACCTGTAGGAGCCAGCGCCCAGTAGTATATGTACGTGGGACGGTCGGCAAGAGGTTAAAGTGCATGTACAGATAAAACTTTTATTTTTAGTTTTGGATAGAGTAGGGGAGGGTTGAAACCCCTGTTAGTTATTTTATTTTCCTGACTCCCATTTGGAAGTTTTCTTTTTTTGGTGTCCCACAGACACAACAGGAAGTGAGGAGAAATCTTTACAAAGCGAAAGAAAGTCACCACTCATGCAGTTGCCACCAGAACAGATGACACCACACACATCACACATCTAACCACAATATTGTGTGATTTCCCATTACCCTATTAGTGACAATGGTCACCAGGAAAAATAGAGGATGGTTCTAAGAACTCCCAACTCCCCAAAAAAAACATTTCCTTTAGGACACATGGGACTTCCATTGCCATCCCCATTTTGAAGATGCTGCCTGGCTAGTATTATTAGTATAAGGGCCAAGTGGGTTTATTAAGGTTTGAGTCACTCCCCCGGAATAACTATGCATGTATCAATAAAGTTGGATCTAAATTAGACTCCCTTAATTGCATATTTGTTCAGGCAAGGAACGCACAGTATTAAAGCAAAAGGGTAAATATGACTGCCAGAAAACTAGCATTTTCAGAAAAAGATGCAATAGATGCCACATCTTTCTAAGTTAAGGGTTACTTAAAAGTGTACATAAAACAAAAGCTGTTTTTAGAATTGCATAGCAAGTAGAAGGGTTAGAACCTCCATAATATTTTTAATTGTGCTTTGTGTCCCTGTAAGGGAGATTCACTCTCTTTATTTGTCCCGGTGACCATTGTCATATGGACTTAAAGAAAGGCAAATGTCAAATGTTGTGTTGTCATCAGAACAGGAACAGAGTGGAAATCCCCCAACGGACACACTTGTTCCTTCCTGTTGTATCTGCAAGAGTGAGAGTAAAGTGAAATCTCCCCAATGGGTTTAGGTGGCAAAAAGGTTTCAAAGTTTCAATAAATTCCCAACTCTATTGAAAATTAAAAAAAGTTTGGGCTTTAGATATACTTTAAGTGGCCTGATGTGTTTAAAGAAAACCTTCCACATGCCATACCACCAACCCTTGCCTTGGCCTTTCCCATGACACTCCGCCATCTGCAAGTAACAGTAGAAATCAGCATTTGTTGGACCAACTAATATTTTCGTGCATAGTTGAGTTGCTTAACCTTGTTTCCATGTCAGAGGTATGGCTTTCTGGCCAGACTTCTATAGACAGTAGATGGGTGTACCTAGGTCCAACTGGTTTCCACCAGTTCTGTGCTGATGGCACTGCTGGACATCTTCCAATGTCGAAGGGAAGTAAGCATGATGTGACTTTCATCTGCTGCATTAAGTTGGCCAACACTGCGTCTATGGTCCTCAACGTTGCCTGTTGAGTACCTGAATTTGACTAATTATCAGCATCTCACAACCTTCTATAAGGTGGGTGGGAGCCAATTTGGTGTCCTGAACGTGAATGTATCAGCAAAAAACATGCTGATAGGAGAACAGAGCAGAATAAATAGTGAGATGACCTTATCAGTCTACTGCTGCTCTTTCAATGTCCAGTCAGCAGGCTGGGGATGGAGATTGGACACCACTGCATTTCATAACTCTTATGCAACGTACACATGCTCAGAATTACCCACAACAAATGTTCGATGGGAGCTTTTTGTTGGAAACTCCGACCATGTGTAGGCTCCATCGGACATTTTCTGTCGGAATTTCCAACAACAAAAATTTGAGAGCTGGTTCTCAAATTTTCCAACAACAAAATCCGTTCTCGTAAATTCCAATTGTGTGTAGACAATTCCGACGCACAAAATTCCACGCATGCTCTGAATCAAGTATGAGACGGAAGCTCTCGGTCTGGTAAAACTTGCATTCATAATGGAGATACCACATTCATCACACTGTAACGGACTGAAAAGCACAAAGCTGAAAAACGCGAATATTCTCTCACCAAACTTCTATTAACACGAGATTAGCAGAAGGAGCCCAAAGGGTGGCGCACTTTTATTGTGCCGTCGTGCATGCTGTACGTGACCGTGTTTGTGACGTTCGCAATTTCCGACAACATTTGTGCGACCGTGTGTATGCAAGACAAGTTTGAGCCAACATCCGTCGGAAAATGATCCACGGTTATGTTGTCGGAATTGTCCGATCAAGCGTTACGCGGCATTAGGGGTGCCACTCATCTGGCTATGCTATGTGGCTATATCACAGATCTGGATGGACAAAAATACAAATGGTTTGAAAGGTAAACAGCTCCATTATGTGTATTTCTTTGTGTACTGGTAGGGCCAAGCCTTTCTTGTAAAGATCTACCTGCCCCCCACTGAGCAAGATCCAGTGGTGAACTCTGATTTAGTAGAAGAGGTCTAGGGAGATTGTGGGGCAACTCCTTCGGACAGCAATACCAGCTACAATGTACCACTGAGGCCACGTACACACGGTCAGACCAAACCGATGAAAACGGACCTAAGTTCAGTTTCATCGGTTCAAACCGACCGTGTGTACGGCCCATCGATCTTTTGTCCTTCGGACAAAAATTATAGAACTTGCTTTAAAATTGACCCGATGGCCCGCTGACCGATAGGTCCAAACCGATGGTTAGTACACAAAAGCATCGGTTCAAAACCCGCGCATGCTCAGAATCAAGTCGACGCATGCTTGGAAGCATTAAACTTTGTTTTTTTCAGCACGTCATGTGTTTTACGTCACAGCGTTCTGACCCGATCAGATTTTGAACTGATGGTGTGTACGCACATCAGACCATCAGGCCACTTCAGCGGTGGACCGATGAAAACGATCCGTCGGACCGTTCTCATCGGATGAACCGGTCGTGTGTTCAGTGCCTTACACGTTCTTCTTAGTGTAGGTCTAATATATAACTTCCTTATTAGGGCAATGATGTGACAATAATACCCTTCCCATAATCCCTTGTGGTCCCACACACACCGTGGATCTGAGGTCTTTTTGGCGTTTGACTGCTTCACAAAACAGGAGGGTTTTATTAGGCCTTAGCCCTAAAACACATTAAAGAATTAGTAATCTATTTTCACTATCCTAATTAACTAGGCAATTATGGACCATTTAAAGACAACCTTTTACAGACTTCTATGGATGCAAAATGTTCCTGCTCTGGATCTAAAATGCCAATATAAATTATAGGCTAATATTTAGGAAGTAATAAAAAAAATCCATCTCAAAGCCTTGTAAGCTGTATTAGTGCTGGACAAAATCAATGTCATCATAAGATTCAGCAGAGCAGGAAAAAAGGCTGTTGATAAGTTATGTTGATCGTGATGGATAACTGCGAATCTCTCTTTTTTCAGGATGATTTATTTAAAAGCACTACTGCAGCAACTGTGCTGCTAAAATGACCATGTTCTAAAAAGATTCCAACTCCATCCAATTTCACTGCATGCCCTAATTTGGAAATAGGGGTCCACTCACAATTGTCCATATTCCTGCAGTGAATCATTTTCATTCTACTGCAAAATAAACTCCAAACTTCAAACAAATCTGATTTACTATTATGTGATTATAATTCATATATAGAAGTTTTAGTTTTGTAACCTTTTTAATACTTTGGACAGAGGAGATACACCCTAAAAAAAACTTCAACAAAGTTCCTACATTGTGTGCCTCTTCCCCACCCCTGCTATCTTACTTTTGCTGGGCTGTCCAAATTATCGCCACTATTTATCACAAGAGAGGCTGAAGCCATTGCTGTGAAAACTGAAGCCTCAGACCAGTGTTTGGATGCATAAATGAGAAATATTATATAAAAACCTTGTTATATGGTACTTACTTGTTTCATTCATGTACAGATCTTAGTCAACTAAATACAAGTAAAACCAAAGTGTCATTTTAGCCAAAAGACTATTAGGTAGATTCACAAAGAGTTAGGCCGGCTTATCAGTAGATAAGCCGACCTAACTCAGAATCTACGCCGACTTATGTTTAAGTGTATTCTCAATCAGAGATACACTTAAACATATCTAAGATAGGACGGCTTGCGCCGTCCTATCTTAGGTTGCAATATTTCGGATGGCCGCTAGGTGGCACTTCCATTGCGGTCGGCGTAGAATATGCAAATCAGTAGATACGCCGATTCACGAACGTACGCCCGGCCACCGCAGTACATTTACGCCGTTTATGTTAGAGATAGGCCGCCTAAAGTTAGAGCTTAGCCCTAGATGGAATAGTAATGTTAAGTATGGCCGCCGTTCCCGCGTTGAAATTCGTGAATCCGGATTTACGTTGTTTACGTCCACATCGAAATCAATAGGCCCGTGCGGCGTACTTAGCCGCAATGCACACTGGGAAATGTAGGCGCCCGGCACATGCGCAGTTAAAAAAAGCTTAAAAAACTTAAGGTCAAGGCCCATTAACATAAAACACGCTCCCTTACACACATTTGAATTAGGCACCCTTACGCCCGCCCGCTCTAGGCTACGCCGCCGTAACTTAGCAGGCAAGTACATTGTGAATCATGTACTTGCCTAGCTAACTTATGGTGGCGTAGCCTAAACACGCTAAGCTACGCCGCCGTAAGTTTAAGCCAAGCTACCTGAATCTACCTATATGACTAAAACTAAATCCAAATTTGACGCCAAAATTAACACTGTTTACTAGGGAATATTGCATGAGATAATTGGATCATGTGACACATTTTTTCCAATTATCTCGAGCGATATTCAAAATGTCAATTCGATGTCAGTTTATGCAGTATTTTTACCACATTAGCAAAAAAAATGCACGGTACTGCATAAACTGACTCTAAAGTCAATTCACTAAACTATAAAAATAATTAAATAAATAAATACAGGTCGTGGCCTAGCAAGAACAAGTCAATACAGTGCCTTGAAAAAGTATTCCTACCCCTTTAAATTGTCCACAGTTTGTCATGTTACAACCAAAAATGTAATTTGTATTTTATTGGGATTTTATGTGATGGACCAACACAAAGTGGCACATAAGTGTGAAGTGGAAGCAAAATGATAAATGGTTTTCAAACTTGTTTTACAAAAAATATCTGAAAAGTGTGGTGTGCATTTTTATTCAGCCCCCCCTGAGTCAAATACTTTGTAGAACCTCCTTTTGCTGCAATTGCAGCTGCCATTCTTCTTTGCAAAATAGCTCAAGCTCTGTCAGATTGGATGGAGAGTGTCTTTGAACAGCAATTTCAAGCCACAGATTCTCAATTGGATTTAGGTCTGGACTTTGACTGAATGAATATGCTTTGATCTAAACCACTTAATTGTAGCTCTGGCTCTATGTTTAGGGTCATTGTCCTGCTGGAAGGTGAACCTGCGCCCCAGTCTCAAGTCTTCTTCAGACTCTAACAGGTTTTCTTCTAAGATTGCCCTGTATTTGGCTCCATCCATCAACTCTGACCAGCTTCCCTGTCCCTGCTGAAGAAAAGCATCCCAACAACATGATAGTGCCACCACCATGGCGATGGTGTGTTTAGGGTGATGTGTTCAGGGTGATGTGCAGTGTTTGTTTTCCACCACACATAGCATTTTGCTTTTAGGCCAAAAAGTTACATGTTGGTCTCATCTGACAAGAGCACCTTGTTCCAAATGTTTCTGGGTTCCCCGCATGGCTTCTTGTAAACTACAAACGGACTTCTTACCGATTTCTTTGAACAATTACTTTCTTCTTGCCACTTTTTCATAAAATTTAGAGTGCATGACTAATAGTTGCCTTTTGGACAGATCCTCCCACCTGAGCTGTGGATCTCTACAGCTCCTCCAGAGTTACCGTGGGCCTCTTGGATGCTTCTCTGATTAATGCTCTCCTTGCCCGGCCTGGCAGTTTAGGTGGACGGCCATGTCTTGGTAGGTTTGCAGTTGTGCCATACTCTTTCCATTTTTGGATAATGGATTGAACATTGCTTCGTGAGATGTTCAAATCTTCTTTAAACTTCTCCACAACTTTATCCCTGACCTGTGTGTTCCTTAGCCTTCATGATTCTGTTTGTTCACTAAGGATCTCTAAAAAAAACTCTGAGGGCTTCACAGAGCAGCTGTATTTATACTAAGTTTAAATTACACACATTTACTAATTAGGTGACTTCTAAAGGCAATCGGTTCCACTGGATTTTAGTTAGGGGTATCAGAGTAAATGGGGCTGAATACAAATGCACCCAACACTTTTCAGATATTTATTTATAAAAAATTTGGAAAACCACTTATCATTTCCCTTCCACTTCACAATTATGTGACACTTTGCGTTGGTCTGTCACATAAAATCCTAATAAAATACATTTCCGTTTTTTGACAAAAACATGACAAAATGTGAAAAATTTTAAGGGGTATTTTAAGGCACTGGATATTCAATTAGCGCTGGTTGTTAAGGAGTCGGCATCCTCACCAACCAATAAATAGCTTGTTGTTAATTAGTGGCAGCCATCTGCGTCCTTAACAACCAGTAAATAATAACAAACAATATAACAAAATATACTGTATGTTTTTATTAAATTTCATAGAAATAGTTTAAAAACAATTCATACAATACATCCACGTCCAATTGTGTAAAAGAGGAACATCTCTTTTGTGATTTTTAATTGCTCTTTCCACGCTTATATTCTACATGTTTCGATGTAAGGCTTTTTCAGGAAAAACTTGGAATCTCATCTACTAAACAAGCAAACATATATATCAGATAAATACTGTCACTTCATTCACAGGAAACATTTACATTATAATGAATTGGGAAAAAGGGAAGAGAATGTTAATGTGAATTGGAGTCTGGTTTGAACCAATTGGCCCAATGGAAGGGGAAACTGCCGAATGGATAGAACAAGGGCTATAAGAAGGACTTATATAATTCCCTTGTTTAATCCATAGAAATGCTTAGTTTAAGTTTCACTGACAATACTTTTGTTTTCAAATGTTCCCACTACCTCAGGGGGTTGCAATGGGGGTGGGATACGCTCCCTCATATGCCAACCTGTACCTGGGGGAGTGGGAACATGATCTTTTTGTTGAGGAACAACAAGCTATGTAACTTGGCAAGATCTTATCCTGGCACCGTTATATATAGATGATGCCTTTATGGTCTGGGCAGGATCTAAAGATGACCTAATCAAGATTTTGAAAAGTTTAAATACAATACCTACAATTTGAAGTTCACGCATTGCTATGATCAGGAAAGAATTATGTTTCTAGATGAAGAGATATTTATAAATGAGGCTAGAGTTCTCTGCTCTACACTGTACAGGTAACCCTCAGTCGGAAATACTCTGTTGCATGTGACTAGCTTAGCTTGCATCTTGAACAACTCATGAAGAGTATTCCATACACTAAATTTCTGAGATTAAGACGTAATTGAACCTTGGACAAAGACTTCCCAATGAAGGCAATATGCTGCAAGAGTGCCTCCCAGTGAGGGAGGGGCTACAGCAAGACATGCCTAAGGAAAACGTTTAATAAAGTCAAAGATAGACATTAATTTATATATACTGTAAACATAAAAAGGCCTTACAAACAACATCAACAAGGATCATTACCAGGTACAATAGGCAACATGGGAAGGTACACAATATCTATAAAAAGTACTGGTTCCTTCTGATCAGAAAATTACCAAATTCATTAAACCCTATGCAGAGATCACATACAGAAGATCAATGTCCCTTAGAGACACATGAGTGGCAAGTCACCACACACGTGATGACCCAAGGAAAACAAACATCCCAGGCACATATCCATGTGGAAAATGCAATTATTGTTCCCTCATTTTAAGAGGCGAAAATATCCTTCTTCTCAACAACACTATGTGGACCCCCAGGCATAGAACCACCTGCCAATCTATTGGGGCTCTCTACATTATGAAATGTTGCTGCAGAGCTTTTTACGTGGGTAAAACAAAACATCCATTTTTTTGTAGAATCAGGGACCATGCCTGCCTGATATCTAAGCATAAAATGGAAACACCCATCAGCAGGTATGTAGGATTGTACCATAATTTTAACCTTATATTGATCCGATTTTTTGCATTGGAACATATTACTCCCCATAAATGAGGAAGAGACATTAACAGAAAGTTACTACAACTTGAAACTAAAGGGATCTATTTGCTACAAGCAATGATATACCCTTGATTAAACAAGGGAATTAGCTATAAGCCATTCTTATAGCCCTTCGTCTATCCAATCGGCAGCTTCCCATACATTGGGCCAATTGGCCAAAACCAGACTTCAATTAACAGTAACATTCTCTTCCCTTTTTCCCAATCATTATTCAGGATTTTTTTTTGTCAATACTTGGGTATGCACTGCCTGCTGTCACTATAATTTTGTCAGAGTGCAGATCACAGCCCTCCATTGACCATATATAGAGGTTCAGCACACCTACCACTGCTCAGTTAACAGTGATCAGATGAGGGACATTCCCCCACCCTTCCTATAGCTCATACGGCTCTGTAGGGAGCTTTAGTTAGATAGACAGTCCAAAAGTGAAGCGCTACAATTGGATCAGTCGTTCATACTGCAGTTTGGGTGTGGTGATTTGTAGTTTGCCATGCAAGTCAATTCAAATAGAATTTAAAAATGCCACCACCAATTCTCACAATGCATTCATGTGGGAATTATCCCTTATAGTCCATTTCCAGCCCTCCCCCTACTCCTCCAGCCCCCCATGCAATTTATTTATTGTTTTGCATATATAGTGTATGTAGCGCTACCCCCTCTGGAGCCGCTGGTTAGATTTGGGATCGGCATAGTTGTGTTACCTCTGTGATGTGTCTAGGGGTAATGACGATGATGAGAGCAATGACGGAATGTCCAAACAATTAGTTGACGTTTTCTGTGCCTTTATTTTGGGTCAAACATGACCAACAGTCAACTTGAGGTAGATAGAATAGGTTGGTGAAAAGGAGAGAACTTTGGAGATTCAGGCTATGGATAGAAGAAGCAGTCCTGCCTCTAATGATTAATCTTGCTTCGTCGCCACTCCAGTCAGAGTGGGTGCAGTGCCCCTGGACAGGTCCCTCTCACAGGCCTGGCAGCCAGGGTGTCACTCGGAACCGCTGGGAAGGAACAAGTCTCTGCCACCGACTTGGCTCTAGTAAGATTTAGACTTTTGTAGTGAGACCTCTGCCACAGGCCCAGTACTTGTGAACATGGATGATAGAGCGAATCCTCCCAGTAAACACAGTTTTGCCTGAATCCTCCTCAGGTAGACTTGATAGTTCAGGGCCACCGACTGACAGTTTGCAGCATACAATCTGTCAGTGTCCGGTCACCCAGATCCCCGATGGATGGTCTAAGCCCTATTGGATCACCTGCCTCCGGGTTCTCCTCAGACCGACTCCCCACCGAACAGCACAACTCGCTTGGGATCTTCTTAATAAAGGTGGGGGACCCAGTAAGTCACTGGGGCCCCTTGGCAGCATCAGTTGCTCCGGGCCATGAGGGCCCAGAGTCAGAAACTCCGCGTAGCACGTGCGTCCCGGCCTGGTAGGCCATATCGCCGGGGCCCAAGATGTGCGCACACCCTAAAGGTGGGTGCCGCACCTGGAACCAGGAACCCGTGAAGAACCCCGAAAAATGGCGTCTGCCACAGAAATACCCTTCCCCAGCATGCCCCGTGAGGGAAACACTCCTCTAATTGGCTCCTGGAGAATAGGCGCCTCCGCCTGGACCCCTCTGGCGCCACCTGCCATCCAGAGATGGAACTACATCTCCGGAGCACAGGATGACCAACAGGACAGTTCAGGGCTGGCAACAGCCGAATTTAGACAAATCAACATGGATGAGAGCAAATAACTCTCTCATCCCACTAAATTTGACATAGCACCTGTACTGAAAAGTACACAGGCGCTACAATAGGAAGCAATCATTCCTTAAGCAGGGGTGTCCCTAGTCTAAAGCAGCGCTGACCTAAATCTATGCTTTGTGAATTACCATAAGTCAATAATGTGCTCAATGTAACAAACTTACTACCTTTTGTGTGTGACTTGTCCAAATTTGTCTGATTGTCCTTAAATAAACACAACAATCCCCAAAGTTTAATGTGCATTAATAAACACCCAATAATCAATATATAACAATATTTTATGTCACAGTGCAGTAAAGTGGTTCAGTACTCCGTAAAAAATAACCACAATTGTGTCATAATCCCATAAAGTGTTTCTTTAAAGTCATTGGAAGTAATGCACTTAAACTTTGTGCCACTACTCTAGGTGCTTTGCTTTACAGAGTGGCTCCTTAAGCAGTGCTCACTCACCAGAAACAGTTGACCCCTTATATACAATAAGTAGGTCAATATGCACTTATATTGTAACAAGACTGCTCTCTCCAAATTTTTCCACCACTCCAGGGAGACCTCTGAAAACTTCCATCTTTGCCATATAGTAACTCAGAGAGAGGGAGAAAGATCCAGAAAAATCATATTTCTCAACATATTTTATTAAAATTGGCATGTTAAAATGTTTAAAAAAAAAAAAAAAGTTTTTCACTCACATAAATAGTGCCTTTCCTGGTAACCTGGTATGACCAGCCAACAAGCTGAATGAAATCTCTACTGTTCCTCCAAATTCAGGAGCCAGCATGCATTTCAAACAGTGGATGTGATGTCATCAGCTGGAAAGCCTGTCTCTATGCGTTTTGTCACCGAACGTCATTCGGGAAATAGTGACAATCAGAGAAATTTAGACAAGTCAGACACAAAAGGAAATACGTTTGTTACATTGAGAACTTTATTAATTGAATCCACAAATTATAGATTTAGATCAGCACTGTTCCTTCTTTTTCTTGTTTTCGTTACTATGGAACAATATTAAAGCCGAGGTCCCGTGAAAAAAAATATTAAAAGCCAGCAGCTACAAATACTGCAGCTGCTGACTTTTAATAAATGGACACTTACCTGTCCATCGCACTCGCGATGTCGGCAACAGAAGACAAGCAATTGCTCATCTCTCTGCTGCCCCCACCGCCATCCTCGATGAGGGAATCAGGAAGTGAAGCCTTGCGGCTTCACTGCCCGGTTCCCTATTGCACATGTGCGAGTAGCGCGGCGCTTTCCCAATGGTCCCGGCTATCTCCTGGGACCAGTGTGTTTCCCAGAAGGCAGCGGGGGGGATATGGGAGTGGAGTGACTCCCGTGGGAGTCTCTTTCCAGAAGTGGGTGCAAATACCTGTTTAATACAGGTATCTGCACCCCACTCCCCCTTGAAAGGTGCCAAATGTGACACCGGAGGGGGGGGGAGGGTTTCCGAAAAGGGTAAGTTCCATTTTGGGTGGAACCCAGCTTTAAGGGTGCACATATAACAGCTGCTGGGGTGTTAGCTATTTATATTTTTGTTATTTTTTTTATTTCAATTCTCTTACTGGCTTTAAGAGAAGGCATTATTAAAATATAAATTTAGTGTTGTTGATAGACTGTAGTCACCCTGAGCTTTGAATTGTCATAATTTTGCTTTCATAAAGTTTTTCTTAAGCTCAGATTAGTGCCTGCAGTTAATGAGTGTCCCTGGCAGTAGAGAAAGAAGATACAATAATTCTGGGTTATGAATGTTTATGTCTCCTGGCCAACCATTAGGGGGATTATTGCCAGTGGTGCATGCTGGGAGAATATTTGAATATTTGGGGGGGGACTTTCCAAAAGTGTCTGTTCCTTGCCTGCTAGGCTGCTGTTTGTGGAGGGTGAAGCAAGGAGTGGGCCTGGGTCTGGGGCCTGAAGGGCTTACACGGCCTTGATAAAGGGTACATCCAGGAGGTGTAAAGTTGGACCCCTGTTGGAGTATCAACGCGTTTCACCAACGCGTTTCACCATTAGGATTCTTCGGGATAAAGTCAAGGTTCAAAGGTGCACAGTGTTAGACTGGGGCATACCCACATGCCATATCACTGATATTTTTTCTTTCTGGATATTGTATACAGCTGGGCTATTTGATACCCCATCAGCATATAGGAGTTCTGTGTTGGTTATTCTCCTTTACACTTTGGACCTCTTTGATATGGTTCCTTGCTTGATGTCATATGTGATGTGTACATGCCCCTGCTCAGCAATCCTCTAATTCTGATGTGAACAGGATCTGCTGATTGCTGCAATGCAGTCCTTTGGAACACCATGTATTTTGGATATTTTTGATCTAAAAAAATTTGGACCACTGGACCTTTACAGATGAGGCCAAGTCCACTATAAGACAGTGAGACTTGTTCGCTTTCTTTTTGTTACTTCTTTGAACCTTGACTGTACCTGAAGAAGCCTAACGGTGAAACGCGTTGATGCACAAGGACTCACTGTACAAATTGTATCATTTTATATATGATTTTATCAATTTTGAACATTTTTGATTATACCATGTACTTTTTTCAATAAATTGTTATTTTTCTAAACTTCCATATTGTTTTCTATGCCTCTAAAGTCCGGCCTAATGATGACTCTTTAAGCACCACTTTTATTGTTTCCCCTTCAAAAATTACAGATGTGGCAATGTGAGTGCTTTCCTTGCCACATTGCTGCTTGATGTGCAGAGCCCTGTGTTGTTAGTAAACACAGGGCTCTGTACTGTGATTCACTAAACCGATCAGCAGGTCCCAGCCATAAATCATTGGCTGGGACCTGCTATGTGTCTTTTGATGTGGCAAATGACAACACAGACAGGGCTGTGGCCCCGTGCATGGGTGCCCCCTACCCGGAAATGCCAGATTACATGTACATGTACGTAATGCAGCGCAGCACCCTGCCGCAGTAAAAAAGCGGGGGTCCACATGTGTTTTATTATTATGGAAAATGTTACATAACATGAAAATGTAAAACTCCCAGATGGGTAGAATTATGACAGCGAGATCTGACTTTTAGGGTATCCATACAGTATAAGATTTAGCCCGCCATGCTGCCCCATAACAAAGTCATACTACAACGAGGCGGACGTCAGGGCAGTTGGCCTCATGTTTCTTCTGTAGCTTCGATGTCACCAGCAGAATGTATCATACTACTGTTCTCTTAAGAAATATACAGAGATCACTTCCACAGTCCCTGTTCCCAGACTGTTGGAGGGATCATAGTTTTAAATTAATAAGCAGACAAATTTTTATTACCTGCTGCTCCCAGTTCTTTCAGCCTGTCGTGTCCCAGCCAAGCTTAACATCCGCTGTCAACTCATACTGTCGCTTTGCTTATTGCATTTCGTTATGTCTTTATTACTGCCTTTTGCAGTTCCACTGAAAAACAATTGTGATGTCTGAAAATAGAATTTTTTTTCCCCCTCTCTCTCTTTTTTTGTTCCCTTTTTCTTCTTGAATGGCGTCCAGCCTTAATTCTCAGTCATTTCATATAAACGCTTGCGTCACTCTTGGCTGCATTAACAAAACCCCTTTTAAAAAGAAATTTGTATTTATGAACAGGGAGGAGAGATAATGACTTTTATAAAAAATGGTCCTCAAGACGTGACACTAAAGTTGGAGTTTACTTTTTTCTCTTTTTTTTTAGTCTAAACTATGATGTTAGGTCACAGAAAAGGCTAAAACACTGTCTTGAAGTATGTACATATTTCAAGCCACTGAGTTTAATGTAATAACAAAGGTCATAATAACAAACCATTACAGGCTTGGTCTTGGCAACTATCTCCACAGAAGAATTCTGAAGAGCGGGTCATTATTTGTGCTGTATTTTGGCATTTGCAGGACAGCGCCGGTTCACCAGTGAGTCATGGGGAAGGAGAGAGGCAGTAGCATTGTGAGCACTGAGCCATCAATTACTCCACTGTTTACTGGAAGCTTCTCCGGCTGATACTAACCAGGACTTCTCTTAGAAGAATGGCTTTCCAGCTGGTGTATCAGGAGCACAGCACTTAACAAGTCAGGCTAATGGCCGATTAAGTCATTCTGATGTTACTGACACAAGTTCGGCTGCTTTAATTATGCTCTAGGAGAATTGTGTGGATAACTAAGCTAATTTATTAACTTAAATTCATGGTTGTCGACCCCCAGGATCAGGCTGGAGCAGCTCCAGCGAGCTAAAGATAACGGAGGGTTGGCGGTCCCCAACCCTTGGGTATATTACATCGCTGCCCAGCCACAGCATTTGGTGGGCTCCATGGCTCAGGACCCAGTGGGATCGGCGGCACGGCTGATGCTGTTTGCTTCTGGACCTGAGACCATTCCCCTGGGCCTGGAGGCACAAATGTTCCTCAAGTCCAATAAACAAAACCCAACATTGACGCTAACTCAAAAAATTTGGAAGAAAGGTAGGCAGCTTCAGGGGGTGAGGGGGTTCACTGAACATAGTCCAATATGGAATAACTTCTCCTACATTGAGTTGGCTAAATTGCAGCAGGGATCTCGCTGGAAAACACATGGGATAAATATGTTGTCTCAGATATTTCATAATGGCAGGCTGCTAACATTCCCTCAACTGCAGGCTCGATTTGATCTACCGGCATCTATGTGGCTCTCCTATCTTCAGCTTAGGCACGCAGTGGCGGCACAGGGGAATGCTGTGGAGTGGACAATGCCATCCACTCCGGTATTCCACTTGCTACGATCGGCTTCTGAGACCAAAGGAATTATTTCCCAGTGCTACCAGATGCTACTATCCGAACACCTGGACGCGTACCTGTGTGGGGCTTTTTCCGCTTGGCAGCGGGACCTCGGCCAGGTTACGGGTGACCAGTGGGAGGAGGCCCTTCAATCCCTAACTACATGTTTCCTAAATGTCGCACAAAAGGTTTCACAACTGTACATATTGCTGAGGGTACACTATACACCGGTGAGACTGCACAGGATGGGTAGGCAGGCGGACCCGTTGTGCTGCCGATGCCGGCAGCACGAGGGGGACCTAATATATCTCCTGTGGCGATGCCCGAAGCTGCACAGATATTGGAGTGGGGTGGTGGAGACAATTAACTCTGCTTTTCAGACTAAGGTTCCGGTCGATCCTGTATGCTGCCTGTTGGGGGTGCTGGAGGATGTAGTCCCAGAGGAAATGACCAGGGTGGCTGTCTCTAGGACACTGTTCCAGGCTAGAAAATTAATACTAATGGGGTGGAAGTCTGCCTCTCCACCAACTCATTCCTCATGGATTTCCCACGTGGGGAAAGGCATTAGTGATGGAAAAACATATTTATCAGCATAGAGGGTGTCCTGGCAGGTTTGAGAAAATATGGGGGATGTGGCTGGATACGCCGGGTCTGAGTCCCAGGGAGCTTGTCATGACCAGACTTCTGAGGTGCTTGTAAACGGGTGCTATTGTGAGATCATGAGGGCTTGTTTGTTGTATTATTGGTATGGAGGTGGGAGGGCATGTATATTTGTTAGAGGGGGAAGACTGATGTCGGTGGGTAAAGCGGGGGACATGTATCTATTCATGTATGATGTATGCTTTAAAGGAATTAACATCTGTCTGTGCACTGGAGAGTTGTACTGTTTGTTTGAATTTGTTTCTGAATCAATAAAAACCTTTCTGATTTAAAAAAAAATAAAAAATTCATGGTTGTCTCAAAAAAGAAAACATTATTAGACATCTGATGATCATCTCAAATTAATATGCCTTCAGAGATCTCAGATTAAGGACTTAATTGGCTTGGTATGGTTTGCTCAGCCATGGGGCAATGGGGTAATGTGGACTCTGGCTTGGTATCTCTTGGGGACACCAGTGGTGATGACATACTTGAGTTCCTCGATCTGCACATGTGCTACAGACAGGGTTTTTTTTTCAGGGGGAACTTGGTGGAACTCAGTTCCACCACCTCTGGCTCAGACCCTTTGGTGAGAAAAAGAAGAAGGAGGACGCACTGACCTAGTGCATTACCAATATACGAACATATGAAAAGGCTTTTAAATTAGTCGAACTGCATCCCTTGGCACCTGCAGACAAGACCTGATGATGAGGGGATCGGATGGTACCCCAAGCGGCTGAACGCTGGTGCGTTTCGGGGCGTACCCCCTTCTTCAGAACCTAGGCGGTCAATGGCTCATCTCTCCTGTATGCCCCTAAATATGCATATGTCTACGCCCCAGGTGACCATTACCCAACTAGACCACGCCCATAGGTGTGCGCAGCCTATTGCATTAGGGTGCGCACACCAAAGCTCAAACACACTTGCGTGTGTAATGTACCATATATGGCAGTGGGCAAGTCAGTAGGGCTTTGTCAGCAGGGAAGAGATCGGTGTTTTTTTTTTTTTTTTTTTAGGAGCCCTGTTTGGGGGCTTTGGTGAAATATCAGTGGTCTAAACAGACCCCTGATGTCTAACTTTTGAGACAGAGAAAGGGACTGAGGACAGAGATTCCCCAGTCCCTTTCTCTGCAGCCAGGCAGCAGGGGGAATCTGCATAGTACAAGGTGATTAGGCTGTGCCCAGGCACACTTTACACCCTATGTGCGCACGCCTATGACCACGCCCATCTGCATGAGCTCACTCCACCCAGCAGGATAGAGCTTTTTGTATTTATAAATAAATAATAACTAGAGTGATTGATAGGCAGATCGAATATTTTTTTTATATATTATATAATATGAAAAAAAAATATATAGAAAAAGAGAGAGAGTTAGTGGCTTATCATAGGAGTAACCTTAGTGCATATTGCACTGGAACCAGACCCTTTTGTGCCTGCTCACCACCACAATCACTTGTAAACACAGAAGTCTGTTTTCTGTGTTTACAAGTGACAGCTCTGCACTCCTGGTATTTAATGCCCCTTTAAGACCCTCCTACTGTTCATGAACTTTGACTGACCACACCCACTATTTGATGTGATTTGTAGAGTGTGTGTAGGGGGAGGAGTTTGGTGGGGTCGTGGTTAAGTTCCAGCACCTATTGTTTGAGAAAAAAAAGCCCTGACTACAGCCATTAGTAAGGGACCCAACTTTCCTTTCTGAACTTTTAATTTATTTTAGGAAATGCAATAGAAGGAGTTGGTGCATTCAAAGGAAGGCTTAAAATTTAAAAGTGGGGAGGATAGAGCCAGGAATTTCAGCAAGAAGATCTTACAGTTGAAGTTGAACATGAAAGTGACTCAGCCAACCAGTCTCTAACCTACAACTGAAATGATATCTTTGGGCTGACTAATCCTTTAATCTGGAAAATAGTCTTTAACAAATTCATTGTCTAGTCTAGGCCAGTGTTAATTTCATAGATTAAATTAACACTTTTTTAGCCAACTAAAATACAACTAAAACAATTCAGATGACTAATATACTAATATTCACCCGCGGCTTCCGGGTTGCGAATCCCGCGGGAGTGGGCGTTCCTAACTTGCTGGTGATTAACGTGATGACCAAAAACGAGCTCCCCCCGTCGCGTAAGCTGCGTCACGATTGCCGAAAGGAGCCGAACGGCGGTGCGCAGGCGCAGTATAGCGCCGACTCGCCGTTCGGCACTTTACATTTGTTTACTCACAGTAGCGCAGAAGCACTCACCCCTATTATTTTAGTCAAAAGACTAGGACAAAAACTACATTGAAATTTTACATCAAAATGAACACTGGTTATATATCACAGCAGCTAAATCTGTGTCTGTAGTGCATGTTCAAACCTTAATACAAAAATAATAACATGTTATTCGATTTTTTATTCCAGGAGTATATAATGAGTTTGGATATTCTAGAGAAGTGATGAAATAATGCATTACAATTGAACTAAACCAATTAGATTTAAAGGGGTTGTAAAGGTACAAATTTTTTTTTCCTAAATAGCTTCCTTTACCTTAGTGCAGTCCTCCTTCACTTACCTCATCCTTCGATTTTGCTTTTAAATGTCCTTATTTCTTCTGAGAAATCCTCACTTCCTGTTCTTCTGTCTGTAACTCCACACAGTAATTCGAGGCTTTCTCCCTGGTGTGGAGTGTTGTGCTCGCCCCCTCCCTTGGACTACAGGAGAGTCAGGACACTCTCTACGTTGCAGATAGAAAAAGGAGCTGTGTGTTAGTGGGCATCCTGACTCTCCTGTAGTCCAAGGGAGGGGGCGAGCATGACACTCCACACCAGGGACAAAGCCTTGCATTACTGTGTGGAGTTACAGACAGAATAACAGGAAGTGAGGATTTCTCAGAAGAAATAAGGACATTTAAAAGCAAAATGGAAGGATGAGGTAAGTGAAGGAGGACTGCACTAAGGTAAAGGAAGCTATTTAGGAAAAAAAATTGTACCTTTACAACCCCTTTAAGTCAACTAAAATGTACTGGAGATTTAACCACTTAACGACCGCCGCATGTACATATACGTCGGCAGAATGGCACGTACAGGCAGATGGACGTGCCTATACGTCCCTGCCTAGACGTGGGCCGGGGATCCCACCCCCCCCCCCCCCCCAGTACATGCGGCGGTCGGAAATCGTCTGGGAGCAAACTGGGATGCCGGGAGGAGGGGGCGGCTATTTGTTTCTAGTCACCCCCCCCGCGCGCGATCGCTCCCCGGAGCTGAAGAACAGGGAGAGCTGTGTGTAATCACGGCTTCCCCGTTCTTCACTGTGGCGGCGCATCGATCGTGTGATCCCTTTTATAGGGGGACACAATCGATGACGTCATACCTACAGCCACACCCCCCTACAGTTGTAAACACACTTCAGGGAACACATAACCCCAACAGCGCCCCCTGTGGTTAACTCCCAAACTGCAACTGTCATTTTCACAATAAACAATGCAATTTAAATGCATTTTTTGCTGTGAAAATGACAATGGTCCCAAAAATGTGTCAAAATTGTCCGAAGTGTCCGCCATAATGTCGCAGTCACGAAAAAAAATCGCTGATCGCCGCCATTAGTAGTAAAAAATTTTTTTTATAAAAATGCAATAAAACTATCCCCTATTTTGTAAACGCTATAAATTTTGCGCAAACCAACCGATAAACGCTTATTGTGATTTTTTTTACCAAAAATAGGTATCGGCCTAAACTGAGGAAAAAAAATGTTTTTTTATATATTTTTGGGGGATATTTATTATAGGAAAAAATATTGTATTTTTTTTTTAAAACTGTCGCTCTATTTTTGTTTATAGCGCAAAAAATAAAAACCGCAGAGGTGATCAAATACCACCAAAAGAAAGCTCCATTTGTGGGAAAAAAAGGACGTCAATTTTGTTTGGGAGCCACGTCGCACGACTGCGCAATTGTCTGTTAAAGCGATGCAGTTCCGAATTGCAAAACCTGGCCTGGTCCATTAGCTGCATTTTGGTCCGGGGCTTAAGTGGTTACGTAAACTAAAATGTACTAGGGATTTTAGTGGACTAAAATACAACTAAAACTAAAACAATTCAGATTACTAAAATACAACTAAAACGGCGCTGTAGTCAAAAGACTATGACTAAAATTAAATAGAAATTTAACAGGAAAAAAAAAGAATACTGGTCTAGGCTTTCTTCCAACCTATTCAGCTATAAAAGGAACTAGCACTTTCAGAAGAAGCATTCATCAATGGCAGCCTCCATCATCCCCCATGCATGTTTAGATTAAGCTTAGTTCTGCTGGATACGTCTTTTACATGCATTCCACCATTTGCATTGTCTCTATCTCTCTGTGCATCTGAGGCCTCGTAGACACGACAGAGTTTCTCGGCAGAATTCGGCGAGAAACTCGGTCAGAGCCTGATTCTGCCGAGAAACTCTGTCGTCTGTACACTTTCGGCCCGTTGGAGCCGCCGAGGAACTCGTCGAGAAAATAGAGAACATGTTCTCTATTTTCTCGTTGTTCTATGGGAGCTCTCAGCCCGCCGAGCTCCTCGGCGGCTTCAGGGCTGAACTCGACGAGGAACTCGACGTGTTTGGCACGTCGAGTTCCTCGGCCGTGTGTACGAGGCCTCATAGACTGGTAAAGCCCTGGCATGGACTCCAACCTCTATTTCTCCCCTATCATTTACTAAGGATGGGCCAACTCAGTCAATGTTACAATGTGTTGCATGCAGTGGCTTTTCACCTTTTCTGTGGAGGAAAGGGACCTGTCAGTGATTCTCCGATTTTCCGATCGTGTGTAGCTCCATCTGAGTTTTTTCATTGGAAATTTCGATGAATTCCATCAGAAGTTTAGATATTTATATTTTTTTTCGATGAAATTCAGTCAGGATTCCGATGTGATTTGGCCGGGCAAAAGCCTGATCGTGCGTACGCGCCATAAGTGAGCCTCATTTAACCACTTTCCAACCGCCGCCTGTCAGTGTTGCCAACCTACCAGATTAAAATTTACTGACATGACACCCAAAATTTCCTGGCACAGCCAAGTTTTTACTGCCATTTTCAAAAATTCCAAAATTACAGTTTTAAGTGCAAATTTCAGTATATAGGCTACAAACAAATACAATATGCAATTAGAAATGTGATTGAAGGTAGATATTACCGTATTTATCGGCGTATACCGCACACTTTTTTGCCCTGCAAATCAGGGCAAAATCGTGGGTGCGCGATATACGCCGATACCCGCTTTCCCGCGACAAGTTTGAATACTGCGCCGGCATATACCAAGCGCAGTACACTCGTGTATAGTCGGGCAGTCTCGGCTCCTCCCACGCTCACGTCCTGGACTTACAGGACGTGAGCGCGACAGTAGCCGAGCCTGCCCGAGTGTATTGCGCTCGGTATATGCCGGCGCAGTATTCAAACTCGGCGCGGGAAACGAGCGGAGAGGACGCCGCAGAAGGACGCCGGACCCGACGAAGAGGACACCCGAAGCCGCAGACGGACGCCGGACCCGACGAGGCCGCCGATGGACGCCGCGCAACTGTAAGTACAAAAATCCTTTTTTCACAGGAATTTCGGGGCAACTTTAGCGTGGGCTCATACCTGCTTTCATACTGAGACAACCACTGCAGTCAGTTCCTCAGAGGAAGGGTCTGTCTGCTATAATCACATGACCAGGGGGATCAAGATATAATAACAAGGTCAGTGTTGTAATTTTCTGGGAAAAGCACTGAATCAATCACAGGAGCAGGAAAGGAGACTTCTGTGTGTATTCTGTTCACAAGCTGCATACAGAATGCCCCAGGCTTGCCTGACTGCAAGGAAGAAACATTTACATGATTTTGTCAGTAGGAGAGAGTTGTATTTTGTTAGTCTTTGATCAATGTAGAAACATTTCCTATAGGTCTTTGATCGCAGGGGTTTGAAAGCCTCACACATTAATAACTGAACTAAACCATTAAAGGGTAATAATTAAAATACATTTTTTTGGTTAGTTATATTAAATCACAGCAGCTGCACTGGGATGGAACCGTATCTCTGTTGCATTACCCTGAGCTGGTTTCAGGAACTGGGGGCTGGACTAATGACACTGGCAGGGAAGGGGTTAAAGCGGAGGTCCACCCCAATTTTTTTTTTTAAAAGCCAGCAGCTACGAATTCTGCAGCTGCTGACTTTTAACAAATAAACACTTACCTGTCCAGCGCGCCCGCAATGTCGACAGCCGAAGCCGAGCAATCACTCATCCTTCAGCTGCCCCCGCCGCCATCCTTGGTGAGGGAATCAGGAAGTGAAGCGTTGCGGCTTCACTGCCCGGTTCCTTACTGCGCATGCGTGAGCAACGAGGCCCGTTCTCACTGGTACCCGCTGTCTGCTGGGACGAGTGTGTTTCCAGTGACAGAGAGGGGGGGGGAGGGGCGTGACTCCCGAGGGAGTCTATTCCTGGAATAGGTATCTGCACCTCCCTCCCCCCTAAAAGGTGCCAAATGTGACACCGGAGGAGGGGAGGGTTCCGAAAAGCAGAGGTTTTACTTTTTGTGTGGACCTCCGCTTTAAAAACAGTGGCGATCAAAGGGTTAAATGTGTGCCTAGGGAGTGCTTTCTAACTGTGTGGGATGTGCTTGTACTCAGGGCAGTCTTAATAGCATCATGGGCCCCTGGGTACAGAAATGCTCTGGGGCCCCTACAATGACAGTGCAGGTAAACAGACATCAAGTAGGTAGGAGGCAGACTGTCTCCCCTGTATATCTATCACTCTCAGTGCCATCATGGGGCCCCCAATTTTGGGGCAGCGTGGACTCTAGGACCAGCTGCTTTGGGGAAAGTGCAGGGGCCCCCCATGCAGCTGGGGCCCCTGGGCAGTTCACAGGTGTGCCCTCTCATTAAGACAGCCCTGCTTGTACTGTGGGAAGACTTAGCAGAAACACAGGATCACTACCTTCCCTTCTCACAGAACGGCGATCTGCTTTGTTTACATTGGCAGACCTTCGTTTTGCTTCTTGCTGGCATGATCGGCGGGTCCTGGCGAACATTGAGTCTGCTGGACTTGCTGATTGGCTCCTGCTGTGTCCAAGGTACAAGATTTTGTATAGGAGAGACGCCTTGCCGCCGTATATATGTACTGTACAGTATATGGTTGACAAGCAGTTAATTAAAGTGTGTGTGCGCCTAGATACCGTATTTATCGGCGTATACCGCGCACTTTTTTGCAAAATCGTGGGTGCGCGGTATACTCCGATACCCGCTTTCCCGCGCCGAGTTTGAATACTGCGTCGACATATACCGAGCGCAGTACACTCGCTTCTCTCGCGCTGACGTTCTGGACGTACAGGACGTCAGCGTGAGAGTAGCCGAGCCTGCCCGACTATGCACGAGTGTACTGCGCTCTGTATATGTCGGCACAGTATTCAAACTCGGCGCGGGAAACGAGCAGGGAGGACGCGAGGACGCCGCAGAAGGACGCTGGACCACACGAAGAGGACACCCGAAGCCGCAGACGGACGCCGGACCCGACGAGGCCGCCGATGGACGCCGCGCAAGACACCAAAACTGTAAGTACAAAAACTCTTTTTTTCCACAGGAACTTCAAGGGTGCGCGATATACGCGGGAGCGCGCTATACCCCGATAAATACGGTACTTTGGAAGGTAAAGTGGTTCACAGGTACAGTTGTATGTAATATTTCAGTGACGTATTTTGTTGTTTTGCTGAAAATTGCGCTTCAGTTTCAGAAATGCTCAGCATGCGTTACTGACCCTGAGTCATGAATGTGACTAATCATGTTCCCTGTAATGACAATACAGACGGAGGTTTCATCACACTATATTACATTCATTCATTGCTTTGGCGTGCTGACATGTCTTTCTTGTGGTATCTGTGTATGAGGCTCGTGCTGATAACGTGATAGGAACAGATTGCTCCTTAGGAAATCCTCATTACACAGTAACTGATGTTTGGATCAAATTGCGGTCAGAACCCCCTGAACTGTACAGGTTATATTACAGAATATTCCACACAAATTCCTTACAGCCTTTGTGAGCAAAAGATCATTCTTCTTCTTCTTGTCAATGGTGGTGAGATGTCTGTAAAGGAACATGTTTAACCACTTCAGTACCAGGCACTTACACCCCCTTCCGGCCCAAGCCAATTTTCAGCTTTCAGCGCTGTCGCTGTTTAAATGACAATTGCGCGGTCGTGCTACACTGCACCCAAACAGAATTGTTATCATTTTGTTCCCACAAATAGAGCTTTCTTTTGGTGGAATTTGATCACCTTGACTTTTTTAATTTTTTGCTAAACAAATAAAAAAAGATAAAAAAAAAAAAAGCTTTGCTTTTGTTTCTGTTATAAGAATTTGTAAATAAGTATGTTTTCTCCTTCACTGATGGTCACTGGTAGGCCGGGTACTCACGACCAAACATGTACGATGAAAGCGGTCCGTCGGACCGTTTTCACCGTACATGCCTGCCAGAGGGCTTCTGTACAATGGTTGTACACACCATCGTACAGAAGTCCGCGCGTAAACAATACGCGGGGCGTGTCCGCGTCGTCGCCGCGGCGATGACGCGGAGACGTGGGCGGGCCTGCCATTTAAAGGCTTCCACGCATGCGTCGAAGTCATTTGACGCATGCGAGGGACGGTGGGCGCCTGGACATGTACGGTAGGTCTGTACTGACGACCGTACATGTCCGAGCGGGCAGGATTCCAGCGGACGGTTTTAAAACAAGTCCACGAATATTTGCCCGCTGGGAAAAGGCCCGGCGGGCAAATGTTTGCTGGAATTCGGCCCGCTCGCGCCTACACACGACCAAACATGTATGCTGAAACTGGCCCGCGGACCAGTTTCAGCATACATGTTTGGTCGTGTGTACGGGGCCGTAAGGCGGCAGTAACGGGCACTGATAAGGCGGCACCGATGAGGTGGCACCAATGAGCGGGCAATGATGATGGGCACTGATATGCGGCACTGATGGGCAATGGTAGGCAGCACTGATGGGTGGCACGGATAGGCAGCACTGATGGGCATTGATAGGCAGCACTGATGGGCACTCATGGGTGGCGTTGGTGGGCACTCATGGGTGGCACTAATGGGCACTGATAGGTGATACTTTTGGGCACTGAAAGGCTGCAAAGATGGGTGGCACTGATAGGCGGCACTGCTGGGCACTGAAAGGCGGCACTGCTGGGAACTGATGGGCATTAATATGTGACACTGATACGCAGCACTGATAGGCATCCCTGCTGGCACTGGCAGTAGTAGGCATTGTGGGTGGGCACTGATTGGCAGCTGCCTGGGCATTAATTGGCAGCTGCCTGGGCCCAGATTGGCAATTCTCTGGTGGTCTAGGGGGGCATACCTGGTGGTCCAGTGTGGGTGCTCATCCCTGGTTGTCCTGGCGGCATCCTGGTGGTCCTGGGCGGGCATCCGAGGGGGTGCTGCACTGATAAACAATCAGCACAGACCGCCCCCCCCCCCCCCCCCCCCGTCATGAGAGCAGCCGATCAGATCTCTTCTACTCGCGTCTGTCAGACGCGAGCGAGGAAAAGACGATCAACGGTTCTTCCTGTTTACATTGTGATCAGCCGTGATTGGACGCGGCTGATCACGTGGTAAAGAGCCTCCTTCGGACTGACACACCGCACCACCGATCGCCGCAATGCGAGCCCCCGTGGGCGCGCAGCAGCTGTTATCCTGCCGGGTGGGAAGTGGTTAAAGCACATTCCCCCCCAAAAAAGTAGTTTCACCTGATTAGAAACTGTAATTATCCATGTGTAGCTAGGTGCTTGGCTAAGACTGAAGAGAGACAGAAACACTGGCTGTAGCTGATTTTGGTCCATATTGACATGATAGCATCACGCAGTTGCTGCAGATTTGTCGGCTGCACAACCATGATGCGAATCTCCCGTTCCACCACATGCTAAAGGTGCTCTATTGAGATCTAGTGACTGTGGAGGCCATTGGAGTACAGTGACCTCATTGTCATGTTCAGGAAACCAGTGGTGAGATGATTTGAGCTTTGTGACATGGTGCACGTCCCCATAGCATAGCAGGGCGGAAGTGACGTCAAAACATCACTTCCGCCCATGCTTCTTAAAGAAATATTTTCTAAATGTCATTTTTAAATTTTTGTTTTTTTTTGCATTTAAGTCTAAATATGAGATGTGAGGTCTTTTTGACCCCAGATCTTATATTTAAGAGGACCTGTCATGCTTTTTTCTATTACAAGGGATGTTTACATTTCTTGTAATAGGAATAAAAGTGATCCTTTTTTTTTTTTTTCTTGTAATAGGAATAAAAGTGATCCATTTTTTTTTTCAGTGTAAAAAATAATAAAATAAATAAGAAAACAAAAAAAATAATTTTTTAAAGCGCCCTGTCCCGACGAGCTTGCGCGCAGAAGCGAACGCATACGTGAGTAGCGCCCGCATATGAAAACGGTGTTCAAACCACACAAGTGAGGTATCACCGCGATCGTTAGAGTGAGAGCAATAATTCTAGCCCTAGACCTCCTCTGTAGCTCAAAAGATGCAGCCTATAGGATTTTGTAAACGTCGCCTATTGAGATTTTTAAGCGGGCGCAATTTTGAAGCGTGACATGTTGGGTATCATTTTACTCGGCGTAACATTATCTTTCACAATATGTAAAAAAATTGGGCTAACTTTACTGTTGTCTTATTTTTTAATTCGAAAAAGTGATTTTTTTCCAAAAAAAGTGCGCTTGTAAGACCGCTGCGCCAAATACGGTGTGACAAAAAGTATTGCAATGACCGCCATTTTATTCTCTAGGGTGTTAGAAAAAAATATATAATGTTTGGGGGTTTTAAGTAATTTTCCAGCAAAAAAAAACTGTTTTAGTCTTGCAAACGCCAAATCTGAAAAACACCCAAGGTCCTTAAAGCGGGAGTTCACCCAATTCGTTATTTTTTTCTATTTTCCCCTTAGATTCCTGCTCGTTTTGTCTAGGGGAATCGGCTATTTGTTTTAAAATATGATCCGTACTTACCCGTTTTTTCAAGATGCATCTTCTCCGTCGCTTCCGGGTATGGGTCTTCGGGAGCGGGCGTTCCTTCTTGATTGACAGTCTTCCGAGAGGCTTCCGACGGTCGAATCCATCGCGTCACTCGTAGCCGAAAGAAGCCGAACGTCGGTGCGGCTCTATACTGCGCCTGCGCACCGACGTTCGGCTTCTTTCGGAAAATCGTGACGCGATGGATGCGACCGTCGGAAGCCTCTCGGAAGACTGTCAATCAAGAAGGAACGCCCATTCCCGCAGTCCATACCCCGGAAGCGGCGGAGAAGATGCATCTCGAAAACGGGTAAGTACGGATCATATTTTAAAACAAATAGCCGATTCCCCTAGACAAAACGAGCAGGAAGCTAAGGGGAAAATATATAAGCTATGGGTGAACCTCCGCTTTAATGGTTAAAGCGGTAGTTCACCCCCCCCCCGACACATTTTACCATCGAGACAGGCATTGTAGCGCGAGCTACAGTATGCCTGTCCCGATTTTTTTAACCCCGTACTCACCTTGTAGTCGTCCATCGTAGATTTCGGCTCCCGCGGGGAATGGGCGTGCCTATGGAGAGGGAGGATGATTGACGGCCGGCCCTGGCACGTCACTCTCTCCGAAGACAGCCGGAGTAGGTCTCGGCTCTTCACGGCGCATGCGCACAGGCTATGCGCACGCGTCGTGAAGACCAAGCCTATTTCGGCTATTTCCGGAGAAGCGTGACGCGCCAGAGCCGGCCGTCAATCATCCTCCGTCTCCATAGGCACGCCCATTCCCCGGTATCTTCGATGGACGACTACAAGGTGAGTACGGGGGTAAAAAATTCGGGACAGGCATACTGTAGCTCGCGCTACAATGCCTGATTTTAAGGTAAAAGAATTTTTTTTTTTTTTTTTCCCGTCGATAGGGTGAACCCCCGCTTTAAGATAACATTTGGGTTTGCAAAGGCATTTGTTGCATATAAAGTGAATTTATATACATTGCTGCTATTGAAGCATTGAGTATACTTACATGAATGTTTTTTGAGGCTGGTGTTCAGTTTTAAAAACACGCAGAGATTATTCTATGCAGATTCCAGGCAGTTTCTCCGCTCAGCTTTCTGCTATGGAGCGGAAGAGTAATAGAAACCGTAGGCTAATACTCTCTTGTTTGGCAATGGTAGTGCAAACTAAAAAAAAGTAAGAGTGATTTCTGCATGGTTCCAGTCTTTATTTGTCTTCAACACCTAAATTAATTCCTGTGGGCAATAAATATAAAATCCCACATCAGGCCATAATCTAAATATTTTTCAAGGGACTCAGAAAGTCACTAATGTACTGTGTATTTGAAAACATACTGCTATAAATTGTGTGCGTTATCTTACTTGTGAACACTAATCTGTTAATGCCTGAAAGTAAAATAAACAGTTTTTGGCAAGAGAGCAGAAATGTACCACTGGAAAAATAAAACTTTTCCGAAAACAGGTTTAACACATTTGCACTTTAAATATAACTTGTACTGGGGCATTGACCTTGCAAATGAACAGCGCCATCTAGTGGTAGAAAATGATATTGCTGCAATATTCCATTCTGTATTTTACATATCAACATTTTTTTCTTTTTTTTAAAGAGTTTGGGGATAATCACATATACATCTCTGAATTCAATTGCATCCACTGGAACCCAATGCTGAAGGGGATTTGAGGACTCTAGGCTGCACACTTGTCATAGGGATAGCCTGGCATGCTTGCTGGTTCTGGCCCGGATTCAGATAGCCTTTACGCCGGCGTATCTATTGATACGCCGCGTAAGTGCTACGAATCGCCGGCGTATCTTCTTTCTGTATTCAGAAAGCTAGATACGCCAGAATTTCGCTGAGATCCGACCGGCGTAAGTGTCTTACACCGTCGTATCTTAGGCTGCATATTTACGCTGGCCGCTAGGTGGCGCTTCCGTATATTTACGCAAGGAATATGCTAATTAGGTAGATACGCCGATTCAGAAACCTATGTCTGGCCGGCGCTTTTTATTACGTCGTTTACGTTAGGCTTTTTCCAGCGTAAAGTTACCCCTGCTATATGAGGCGTATCCTATGTTAAGTATGGACGTCGTTCCCGCGTCGAGTTTTGAAAATGTTACGTCGTTTGCGTAAGTCGTTCGCGAATAGGGCTGTACGTAAGTTACGTTCACGTCTAAAGCAATGACGATTTGCGGCGTATTTTCGAGCATGCGAAATGGGATTTTAGAAAAACGTAAAATACGCGGGGTCATAATTAATTTAAATAAAACACACCCACATCATCCTCATTTGAATTAGGCAGGCTTACGCCGGACCACAGACGTTACGCCGCCGTAACTAAGGGCGCAAGTTCTTTCTGCATACGGAACTTGCGCCCTAAGTTACGGAGGCGTACGGTATCTGAGATACGTTACGCCGCGCCGAAAGATACTCCAATGTATCTGAATCCGGCCCTCTGTCTCCAGCAGGGGACTGTTTATTTTTTTATCGTTTTACAAATCAGGTTTATTAATGTTCATAGGCAATTATCAAATGTTTAATTATAAAACACAATCATTTACTGTCTCGGCTAGGAAATATTATTTTAAAATGTATGCAGTAAATATCTAGAGAAATATGCAGTGAATGTAAGAAATACCCTTTTATAAAGATCATAAACTGATCATGTTCTTAGGATTGATTCCTCCATTAATGGCGCACGGGCGCCGCCCCCCTATCAATGCATCTGGCCCCTATTCAGGACGCCAGGCACATCAATTCCAACAGGGGGTAGGTGTTTTTTTGAAGCACCTAAATGGAGTCAGAGGCTCTAATAGGTTTCAAAATATGGTGGGCTCAGGGCACAGAGAACGCAAACCAAGCCCACCCAGGGCACTATTTGTAACACTGAACCTCCTCCAGGCCAATCAGGAAGCAAGTCTTGAGACCCATCATAATGGACCCCTAGGAGGAGGGGGGGAGACGTATGACAGAGGCATACCTCCCAACTTTCTGACATGGGAATGAGGGACACCTATCCGCAAAAGTATGCAGGCATAGGACACACCCCTTGCTACGCCCCCTTAAAGGAGAATTGTACAAAAAAAATAAGATTGGTTAAACCCACAAATGCTTTTTTTACCACTACTATTTCTTTATATTGGCTTTTCGGAATTTACAAATGCAGCAATTTAGAAATCAGATGAAAGTTAAGCACTGGAAAACACTTTTTGATAGATAAAAAGTGCATTTTATATACATCTGTATAGATCAGACCAAAATGAGGGACAAATAAGGAGGAATGAGGGACATTGCTCCAAATCAGGGACAGTCCCTCGAAATCAGGGACAGTTGGGAGGTATGCAGAGGCCACCACAATAAAGAAGATGACGCAGGAGCCGCTGCCAGCTGCCCGATGCCCACCGCCCGCCACCTAGGTGGGTAAGTGTCGGACCGACCAGCAGAGAGCAGGCCTGAAAGGGCTATGAAGCTATGAAGAAGCACTAAGGCATAGTGCGAAACGTCAGCTTTTCTTTTGTTGTGCTGTTTTTTGCTGTGGCATCTATTTTGTAATTTTTAATTAAAGGAGGAGTTTTTTTGGAGTGCGGCTGTCCCAGCTTTTTTCCTTCATCCTAACCTGCATTTTGATTGCACTGCCTGCACCCTTGGCTCGGACCACAGGAATCAGATTACCTGGTTCTCTTTGAGCGGTTACCCACTCTCTCCTGAAAGGGGGTTGTTTATCCTCAAAAAAAAACACCAGCCACCACTGGCCTAGTCTAAAGCCTCATACACATGATCGGATTTTCCGCGGACAAACCGTAGGACTTTTGTCCGAAGGGCGTCGGCCATGAACTTGTCTTGCATTCAAACGGCAAAGAATTATCGGCCAACAAACACAAAAATACGTGTTTTTTCAGCTCTTTAGCGCCACCCTTTGGGCAACTTCTGCTAATGTTATGTTTAGCATTGCTTCTGAGCATAGTTACATAGTTACATAGTTAGTCAGGTTGAAAAAAGACACAAGTCCATCCAGTTCAACCACAAAAAATAAAAAAACAAAATTAAAAACACAGTAAAATCCTATACACCCAACTCCATACCCACAGTTGATCCAGAGGAAGGCAAAAAACCCCAGCAGAGCATGATCATGAGCATGCGTGTTTGTACTTTGGATTTTTTTCCAAAGGACTTCTGTCCACACGATCGGATAATCCGACAACACACATTAGTTGTCGGAAAATTTTAAAGCATGCTATCCAACATTTGTTGTCGGAAAATCTAACAACAATTGTCCGATGGAGCGTACAAATGGTAGGATTATCCGACAACAGCCTGCCATCACACAATTCCCGTCGGAAAATCCGATCGTGCGTACGGGCCTTTAGAGTATGTCATTAATCTGCTGCAGGCAGGGGGAATTATTTCTTCAGTGTCCTCTCTCCCATTGTAACTTTGTAGAAAGTCGAAAAGAAAGAGGCTGCAGCAGGGGCAGACCTGTGTCAGACCTTTCGAGATACAACCAAGAACTGCACAGACACCGGGATTGACATGATTGTGACATCTCTGATCCAGATTCTCAGTTCAGGAAATAGATGGTGTCTGTGACAGATGGCTCCGTCCTACTGGAGAGAAAGGCAGATGAAGTAATAGTCAGGAAGAGTACTGTGATCTCTGTGAGAGGTAAAAAGTACCTGGAAGTGCTGACTTAACCACTACCCGACGGCCGTACGACTTTATACGGCTGCAGGGTGGTTCTAATTCTCTAACTGGACCTTGTTTTTACGGCCTGCGCGCGTAGTCAGCGCCGCAGGCGAACGCGCGTCCGGCGGCGGCGCGCACGTGCTCGCCGCATCGCTGAGATGCCGATGCGAGTGCCTGGCGGCCGTGATGTCCGCCAGGCACTCGGGATCGGCGGCTACAGGGACAAGACGTGGAGTTCTGTGTGTAAACACAGAGATCCATGTCCTGTCAGGGGAGAGAGGAGACCGATCTGTGTCTCTTGTACATAGGGACACAGATCGGTCACCTCCCCCAGTCACCCCCTCCACCTACAGTTAGAACACAATTCAGGGTACACATTTAACCCCTTCCTCGCCCCCTAGTGTTAACCTCTTCAATGCCAGTCACATTTATACAGTAATTAGTGCATATTTATAGCACTGATCGCTGTATAAATGTGAATGGCGCCAAAAATGTGTCAAAGGTGTCCGATGTGTCCACCATAATGTCGCAGTCATGAAAAAAATTCTGATTACCGCCATTAGTAGTAAAAAAAAATAAAAAATAATAATAATTCTGTCCCCTATTTTGTAAGCGCAATAACTTTTGCGCAAACCAGACGCTTCTTGCGATTTTTTTTGTTTTTATTTTTTTACCAAAAATATGTAGAAGAATACGTATCGCCTAGACTGAGAATTTTTTTTTTTTTTTTTTTTTTAATTGGGATATTTATTACAGCAACAAGTACAAAATATTGTTTTTTTTTTTTCAAAATTGTCGCTCTATTTTTGTTTATAGCGCAAAAAATAAAAAACGCAGAGGCGATCAAATACCACCAAAAGAAAGCTCTATTTGTGGGGAAAAAAGGACGTCAATTTTGTTTGGGAGCCACGTCGCATGACCGCGCAATTGTCAGTTAAAGTGACGCAGTGCCACAAGCTGAAATTTCACCTGGCCAGGAAGGGGTATATGTGCCCAGTAAGGAAGTGGTTAAATATCCCGCCGCCCAAGGATAATCCAATCTCTGAAACAGGAAGAGATGGAGAATTTTCCCAGTGGTGTCACAGACAGGAATAAAAACAGGATCCCTAGCGCCCTCTATCCAAAAATAAAAATATTAAAATGGCTGAAGTAAGGCTTTAAAAGGCTTTGTTTTTTTTTTTCAATCAAATTTAAGTTTATTTCCAAAATATAAACGGTACATTCGATACAATACAACAAAACGTCATTATATTGCATTACACAACAACATATTTAGTAATATATTCTTTCCAACAATACCTTGGTCCAATTAAGAAAAAAAAAAAAAAAAAAACATCCCTTAGTCTAAGATAAAGAATACAGCAAAATATTAAAAGGCTTTGTTTAACCTTTGGATTGAGTGCGGACCATGACAAATTTAGGCTCAAGAATGATCACTTTTAAACCCATTGTGGATGTTTTTCACTACTTCTCCTTTGTATTGGCATTTAAAAATAACCAATGAGGGAAGCACATTAATGAGTTCTTCGTGGCAGGTGCGTTCCAAAGAGTTTTGCAACCTCTCAGCACCACCAGTTGCGACATACCTCTTCACCTCCAACCTCCTTGGGAGATCGGTCTCCCATACTCCCCAAAGATCTAAATGCATCACTATGACTGTTAGGGCTTCTTAGAGGGGACATATATGCCAGATTCATATCAAAGTTATTAGAGTCTCCCAAGACCAAAATGGTGGCCACTCCGTCCATGTGGCAACACACTGCTCAGACACCGCTGCCTTGGAGAGACCCATTAAAGCTGGAAAGTCTGCTTGGGTGGCAGGAGTGCTCATTCCTTGAAAGGTTCAGAAGACACTTCAGAAGGAGGTAGACATGTGCAGTTCCTTTTGTTCCGAATTGAAATTTGGATAAACTTTTCATTGTTCGGAAATTCGGATGTATCCGATTTTCCAAATTAAAATAGTGACGAATTTAAAGAAAATCCAATGTAAAGAATGAAAATTTGGAATGAAATTTGAAATTGAATAGGGAAAAAGGGACAGAACAATAGAATATAAAATAAAGGAATAGAAGAGAACAGAATAGAATAAAAACTAGACTAGAAGAGAATAGAAGACAGTAATTATTGATAGCGGCTATAGTAGCCGCTCGTGATATAACCGCATGCAAAATCCAGCAGGCTGGTTGTACCCAAGTTGTTTAATCGATCAACTTGGTACATTCAGTCTGCCCATACATAGTTTGAATCTAGGCCGGTTCCTGCTTAGATTCGAACAGTCTATGGCCGGCTAAGTCGTCTCACTCAGCACTGAAGGACACAGGCTAAGGGGGAGAAGATGCTTCAACACTGGGTTCTGCCACCTTTCTCCAGGGGCACCAAGTCTACAAAGTAGAAAGAATAAAACCATCTTCAGAAATTCAAATTTTTCAAATAGAATAATTTTGAATTTGAATAGAAAATAATAGAATAGAAAGGAATGGAATATAAAATAAAATAATAGAATAGAAAAGAATAGAATAGAAAATAACGGAATATAAAATAAAATAAAATAATAAAACAATAAAAAAAGAATAGAATAGAAAAAATATAACAATATAACCATTTTCCAAAATTTGAATTTCGAATAGAATACATTTGAATTAGAATAGAATAGAAAAAAAATAGAATGTAATAGAAAAGAACAGAATAGAAAATAAAAAAATAGAATAAAATAACAATAGAATAGAATGGAATAGAAAGAACATCTTCCAAAATTAGAAGAAATTAGATTTCGAATGAAATTCAATTTGAATGCCATTCCAGTGGAATTCCAAAAATTTTAAGCTATTTGAATTTCAATAAACAAAACTAAATCTGAAAAATAAATAAACAAATTTAACAAAACAAAATTATGTAAATAACTAATAAAAACAAAACACAATTTTTCATTCTGCACATGTCTAGAATGAGGTGAGCCCTCGTCCCCCCTGCACAGAGTCCTGACCTCAACCCATTAGACTTCCTTTAGGATGAATTAGAGCAGAGACTGCGAGCCAGGCCTTCTCTTCCAACATCAGTGCCTGACCTCACAAATGCGCTCCTGGAAGAATGGTCAAACATTCCCATAGACACACTCCTAAACCTTGTGGACAGATTTCCCAGAAGAGTTGAAGCTGTTATATCTGCAAAGGGGGGCTAACTCAATATTGAACCCTACAGACTAAGACTGGGATGCCATTAAAGTTCATGTAAAGGCAGGTGTCTCAATACTTTTGGTAATACTGGCCCGGATTCACATACATTGGCGCATATTTATGCGGGCATAGCGTATTCCAATATATGCTACGCCAACGTAGCGCAGCGAGGCAAGCACCGAATTCACAAAGCACTTGCCTCCCAAACTGCGCTGGGTTCCCTCGGCGTAAGCCGTCGTAGGTGGAAGTGGGCGTGAGCCATGCTAATGAGGCGTGACCCCATGCAAATGATGGGCCGAGTGCCATACAAGTACTTAAAACGAACAGCGCATGCTCAGAATTACGTCGGAACTACTCCCTAAGATACGACAGATCACTGCCCACGACGTGACCGTAACCTACGCCCAGCCCTACTCACGTACTACGCAAATGACGCAAAATACGGCTGTGTTCCCTGGTCCATACCTTAGCATGAGTTGCGCCTCATATATGGGGAAGAACTATACGCCGGATGTACGACTTACGCAAACCGCGTATATTATGCGCCGGGCACAAGTACGTTCGTGAATCGACGTATCTCCCTCATTTCCATATTTGAATAGGAAATCAATGGGAGCGCCACTTGCGGCCAGCGTAAATATGCGCCCACGATACGCCGGCGTAGGAAAGTTACGTCGGTCGGATGAAGACTATTTTCAGGCGTATCTCAGTTTATGGGCACGGCGCACAGATACGACGGCGCATACTTACACTTACGCGGCGTATCTCGAGATACGTCGGCGTAAGTGCTTCGTGAATCCGGACCATAGTGTATATATACCCCTCACATCGTGAAATGGGCACATATCTTAAAGGACAATATGACTATGGAGACCCTTGTTTTCACCAACTGAAATAAAACAACCCTGCAGAAACCGCTTATTTGGCGGCATGCAGAGATTCAGACTTGTTAAAGGCCCTGGTGGGTCATTAATTAATGAGCAACTATTCCACCCATATAAGGTAGACTTTCATATTCAGATCTGTACCTTCTATAGCCCCTTTATCACTGGAGAACCCCTCCCAAGTTTCCATTGTGCCACCACCTTGGCACCTTGGTTCAACTGGCATGCAAAGTTTTGACAGTTGGCTTTTTTTTATTTTAACCTGTTGCTCTCCCTTTTCCTCTTGTGCAGGGGTCTCAAAGTACCGGCCCGCGGACCATTTGCGGCCCGCGGACCGGTTTTAAATGGCCCGCAGGCAGGGCGGGTGCCACGGAAGTGTGGATTGAGGTGCATGAAGAGTAGCGCAGGAAGCGTCTGTCATAAGTTCACTTGTCTCACATGTCACACTGCTACTCCCCGGCGGCCCCTCCTCTCTTCTCGTCCATCCCCATTTGCTTGTGACATCATCTGAGATGGACGAGAAGAGAGGGGGGGGGCTGCCAGGGAGTAGCAGCGTGACATGAGAGATAAGTGAACTTATGACAGACGCTTCCTGCGCTACTCTGCCTTTGAAGAAAACAACAAGTAAATGCTGACCTGTGCCCTGGTGTGCTTTCATGTGCCCTGATGTGCTCTCATGTGCCCTAATTTGTGCCCTAATGTGCCCTGATGTGCTTTCATGTGCCCTGATTGTGCCCTGATGTGCCCTGATGTGCTCCCATGTGCCCTGATGTGCTCCAATGTGCCCTGATTGTGCCCTCATGTGCTCTCATGTGCCCTGGTGTGCCCTGATGTGCTCTCCTGTGCCCTGGTGTGCTCTCATGTGCCCTGATGTGCCCCATGTACCCTCATGTGCCCCATGTACCCTCATGTACCCTGATGTGCTGGGCTCTGTACATCAGGGTACCCTGTGCCCTGTACCCTGATGTGCCATGTGCCCTGTCCTGATGTGCTGTGCCCCATGTGCCCTGATGTGCCATGTGCCCTGTCCTGATGTACTGTGCCCCATGTGCCCTGATGTGCTCTCATGTGCCCCATGTTCCCTGATTGTGCCCTGATGTGCCCCATGTGCCCTGATTGTGCCCTGATGTGCTCGTATTGCCCCATGTGCCCTGATATGCCCCATGTGCTCTGATTGTGCCCTGATGTGGCCCATGTACCCTGATGTGCCATGGGGCACATGAGAGCACATCAGGGCACAATCAGGGAACATGGGGCACACCAGGGAACATGGGGCACATGAGAGCACATCAGGGCACATGGGGCACAGCACATCAGGACAGGGCACATGGCACATCAGGGTACAGGGCACATGAAACAGCACATCAGGGTACAAAGCCCAGCACATCAGGGCACATGGCACATCAGGGTACAGGGAACATGAAACAGCACATCAGGGTACAAAGCCCAGCACATCAGGGTACATGGGGTACCCTGATGTGCTGGGCTTTGTACCCTGATGTGCTGTTTTATGTGCCCTGTACCCTGATGTGCCATGTGCCCTGTCCTGATGTGCTGTGCCCTGATGTGCCATGTCCTGTACCCTGATGTGCCGTGTGCCCTGTCCTGATGTGCTGTGCCCTGATGTGCTCTCATGTGCCCCATGTTCCCTGGTGTGCCCCATGTTCCCTGATTGTGCCCTGATATGCTCTCATGTGCCCCATGTGCCCTGGTGTGCTCGTATGTGCCCCATGTGCCCTGATATGCCCTATGTACCCTGATGTGCTCTGATTGTGCCCCATGTACCCTGATGTGGCCCATGTACCCTGATGTGCCATGTGCCCCATGTACCCTGATGTGCCCCATGTACCCTGATGTGCTGGGCTTTGTACCCTGATGTGCTGTTTCATGTGCCCTGTACCCTGATGTGCCATGTGCCCTGTCCTGATGTGCCATGTCCTGCACTGTCTGTGCCATGTGCTCTGTCCTGATATGCCCTGCCCTGATGTGCCGTGCACCCTGATGTGGCCTGTTGTGCTGTACCCCTATGTGCTGTGCTCTGATGTGCCCTGTACCCTGATGTGCTGGGCTTTGTACCCTGATGTGCTGGGCTTTGTACCCTGATGTGCTGGGCTTTGTACCCTGATGTGCTGGGCTTTGTACCCTGATGTGCGCTGTGCACTCATGTGTGCTGTGCCCTGTACCCTGATGGTGAGTGGTCAGTGTGTAGTGTAGTGGTCAGTGTGCAGTGTAGTGGTCAGGGTTAATAATGCGTTCGCTAACACCAGTACTGTTTTTGAAGTTTGAAAGTTTGCATGCGGCCCCCCATGGGATATGGAAACTTGTCTTGTGGCCCTCAGGTAATTTGAGTTTGAGACCCCTGCTCTTGTGGTTTCTTCCCTCTTTTCTACCCACCCATTCCCCTTCCCCAGTTTGAATTCTCTATTGTATTGCAATGTGATTATTATTGCTCTATTATGTAAACACTAAGGGGCAGATCCACAAAGATCTGCCCCGGCGCAGCATATCTGAGATACGCTACGCCGCCGTAACTTACTTTTTTTGGTTTGAATCCTGGAAGAATTTGCGCCGTAAGTTACGGCAGTGTAGTGTATCTCTTGCGGCATAACGGCGCCTAATTCAAATCGGCGAGTAGGGGGGCGTACAAAGACGTACGCCTGTCGGATCTAACCCAGATTCCGTTGTATCTTTTTTTGAGGATTCAAAACAAAGATACGACGCGAGAAATTTGAAAATACGCCGGCGTATCAGTAGATACGCCGGCGTACTCGCTTTGTGGATCTGCCCCTAACTGAATAAAAATAATTTTACCTAACTAATATATATGGTATATATTTTTATACATATATATATATATATATATATATACCATATTTATTAGTTAGGTAAAATCATTGTGTGTGTGGGTTTTTTTCCCCGTTTAATTATTTACTGTATGTGAGATAGAAAACTGCCTATTACATTAAACATAGGCTGCTTTGTTATTAAATTGCAGCGATTGCTCCAGAAGTAAAAAAGCGTTGGCTGGCTGGTGATAGATGCTTCCCTTCACCCTATTGTACACAGTTGTATAAAACATACCGCTAGACCCAACAGAAAACCCTCTCTGATTACTCGTCAGGACAATAAAAGTTAAACCAATTGAGGAATTATGTCTGTCGCTGTTTACCCGAGCACGGAACACGCACTAATTGCTGTCAGCTTGTTATTTTCACAACTTTTTTTCACCCTGCATATGTTTTATTGTCATTTAAATTATTGTGGAAAATTCTAGTAGGAAAAATATTAGCGGATTAGCCTAACATAACACATTCCAGAGCTAAGCTGGGTAATAAAATTATTCCTGGGCTGCTTACACACTTGGAGGCTTAAAACACATAATTTTGTAAACACTGGAGCTGCTTTTAAGGACCTGTAAAACTTAAATACAATTTATATGAAAGAGTAATTAATAACCTGTAGAGATTTTTATATGCAAACCTTTTAGAAGTTTACTAGAAGTGAAGATAATTGAAGTGAATTTCTGGAGGTCATGTTCTGGAATTCAGTGATTGACAATTTAGGTCACCATTGATAAGTAATAGTGCAGCGCTAGTAAGAAAAATGTATTATGCATACCATATTTATCGGCGTATACCGCGCACTTTTTTGCCCTGAAAATCAGGGCAAAATCGTGGGTGCGCGGTATACGCCGATACCCGCTTTCCCGCGCCGAGTTTGAATACTGCGCCGACATATACCGAGCGCAGTACACTCGTGTATTGTCGGGCAGTCTCGGCTCCTCCCGCGCTGACGTCCTGGACGTACAGGATGTCAGCGCGGGTAGCCGAGCATTGCCGACAATACACGAGTGTACTGCGCTCTGTATATGTCGGCGCAGTATTCAAACTCGGCGCGGGAAAGGAGCGGGGAGGACGCGAGGATGCCGCAGAAGGACGCCGGACCCGACGAAGAGGACACCCGAACCCACAGACGGACGCCGGACCCGACGAGGCCGCCAATGGACGCCGCGCAAAACACCAAAACTGTAAGTACAAAAAAAACTTTTTTTACACAGGATTCGGGGCAACTTTAGGGGTGCGCGGTATACGCGGGAGCGCGTTATACCGCGATAAATACGGTACATAAAGGTAGATTAAAAGGTAAAAAGCTCATAAAGAGCAGGACACACAAGGATCACTGAAAGTGTAATGCCACGTACACACGATCGGTTCGTCTGATGGACCGTTTTCATCAGACGAACCGACCGTGTGTGGGCCCCATCTTTATTTTCCCCTTCGGTGAAAAAACTTAGAACTTAAATCTGGGAGACAATCTGGCAGCCTATTTATTAAATGATTTTCCAATCTCCACGGTAAAGTTTAAAAACTCTCTGCTTAGACATTTAATGACGGCAGCAAAGGCATGTATCCCAATTTTGTGGAAGAGCACGACTGCGCCGACAAGACAACAATGGCTGGGCAGAGTAATGGAAATTCAGCAGATGGAAAATTTGACCATGGGAATGAGAGAGCAAGAGGAGAAATATAGACAGGTTTGGACTCCATATATTGGGTATAGAGATCAAAACCCCTGAGGAGGGGGCAGAGATGGGGGGAGGGGGAGAGGGGGTGAGGGACATACATTAAGGGGAAGGTGGGTTTTTCCCCCATCTTCTATTTCCTTTTTTTTTTGGGAGGGGGGGAAGGGGGGGGTTATAATGGTCCAGATCCGGTATAGAGGAGGAGCCATGTGTCTGGACGAAGACGTTTTTGGAGATTTCTACAGGCACCATCGTTTCTTTGATTGCCCTGTATGGGAAGGCGTTTTTTGACCTTGTCTATGGTGGAGGTGTGCACAAAGATTTTAGGAGCACATTCTGACACTTTTGGTTAAGTGTATTGCTCCTATACTGGGAGTATGAATGACAACCTCAGCCTGGACTCTGACCAGGCCATGTCCAACGAGTTTCGCTCCACCCCTCGGAGTGTAGTCATGGGGATCCTCATAACTAAGCTCAGAGGGGCGGAGGGAAGCGTGCTGGGGGCAGGGCCTGGTTGGATCCAGGCTGAGGTTGCCATTTATATACCCGGTTTATGGACAACACAGATGTGCGGCTTCAGGGAGTAATTGATAAGTCACCTTTGGCCTATAATGGCTCCAGCTGGGTATGTTATATTGTCACTGACAATGGTTCAAATCTTTTTTTCTTTTTCAACCATTTTTTCCTTTAGTTTTCAGAATTACAGCGTTACAACCTAATAATTAAAGAGTACAAAATGGGAGGCTCCTGCCGACTGTATCCTCTTTGCAATGACTTGTTTTTTTCTTGGTCCGTCGGAAGCTGTGATGGAGGTTGGATGGACATCGCGGGACAGTTTTACATTTTTTTTTATAAAGGACTTTAACATTTTGACATTTTTTTTTGTGAATGTGTAGGGGTACAATGTATTTTGGGGGGGAACTGGCTGGGCACTGCCCTAAGGGAAATGTTGCAATGCAAAAAAAAAAGAAAATTTTTTAAAATTCCGTTGGCAGAGAACAACAATTTGATACATCCTACTACAGCAAAACTGACATTTACTAGGCAAAAAAATGCTGTTTAAATTGCCGGCAAATATCATCAACTTTACTTCTGTTTGTAAACAAATGGCTGAACGTTCCCTTTATTATTAGACATGTGCATTCAGTTTCGTCCAAATGCATTTTCGGGTATTTTCGTTATCGTTTTAACAAACAAAAACGAAAGCACAGAATCCGAAAACCGAAAGATCCGACATAAACAAGTGCTTTATTTTCATTTTCGTTGCGACAACAGTTCGATATAGATAGGAGATTCGACATGGCGTTGACAATAACAATCTGTGTCTATCGAACCTGCGGTCGAATGTTCCTAACCTTAACTCTATTAGTCCAAGATTATTCTACATAGAGAGAAAAGATTCGACATTATAGAGAAAAGATCACTGCTGGAATTGGGTGGGGGAAGTAAAATAAAAATAATGATGATAATGAATGTTATTGGCTGATAGTAACCAAAGAGGAGGAGCAGTAAAATAGCTAGAACTAACTTGATAATTCAACATGAACGACGAAGATTCGACAAAGCATCGAAAAACATACAAACGTTGAATCTGTCATTGAAGGCTTATGGTGCCTGTCGAAAGCAGATTCGACGGAGCAGCTAAACTGTACGACGCCGCAATCGTACATTTCCAGTCAAATGCTCGGCCCATAGGCTATAGAAAAATTCTAATGTTGGTTGACTAGTAATAATAATTAATAAATATAATTATAACTAGTCATATAACATTAGAATTCTACTATAGCTTGTAGGCGGAACATTCGACCAGAAATGTACGATTGCGGCGTCGTACAGTTTTGCTGCTCCGTCGAATCTTCTTAGAACAATCAACAGACACCATAAGCCTTCAATGACAGATTCAACCTTAATTCATTCGGATTTTCAGACTAATGCAATTTCTAACGAAATAAATAAAAACGAATTTCGGGAGTAACAAAATGCATTTATTTTTCGGACTAAACGAAATTCCGAAACGAAATATTTCAGTGTGCACATGTCTATTTATTATTATTATTATTATACAGGATTTATATATTACCAATAGCTGGTGCAACACTTTACAATTTAAGGGAAACTCTACAGTTACAATACATTTCAATACAATACAATAAAGTTATGAGGGCCCTGCTTGAGAGAGCTTACAATCTAATAGAGAAGGACAAGTGGTACAAAAAGTAACAACTGTGAGAGATGAGCTGATGGAAGAATTAAAAGTTCACTAGTTAGGTGGAGATAGCCAGGCAGATTGGGCTAAAGAGTTACAGAGGTTTGGAGAGGCTCTGGTGAAGTCTTGGGGTGAGTTTAGGAGGGGGAGACAAATAAGCTAGAGAGCAGGAGGTCTTGGGAGGATCAGAGAGGACATTATGGGTACTACCGTGTTTCCCCGAAAATAAGCCTGGGTCTTATATTAATTATGCCAACAGAAGACACAGTAGGTCTTACCATGTAATGTGCTGTCTTCTCTCCCCCTCTCCCTCCCTGCCTATCAGGAATCCCCAGTGTAAACTGAGTTAAAATGCTTGTATAATCCTATAATCCACTCTATTACAGTAGTATATAATGTACAATGTGTGTGTTTCTGTAATATAATTGTGCCAAATACATTTGTTATAGCGCCGCTCTGCATTTTTGTTACCCGCCGGAGCTCTCTTCCCCGCAATTATATTACAGAAACACACACATTGTACATTATAAACTACTGTAATATAGTGGATTATTGGATTTTACAAGCATTTTTAACTAGGGCTTATTTTCAGGGTAGGGCTTATATTGCAGCCCTCTTGGAAAATAACGCTAGGTCTTATTTTCAGGGTAGGTCTTATTTTTGGGGAAACAGGGTATATTGAGACAAGTTTGCTGATGTTGCTTAGGGCAGAGTTGTGGATGGCTTTGTGTGTTGTTAGTATTTAGAATTTTATTAGTTGACCGATCGGGAGCCAGTGGAGAGATTGACAGAGAGGGGTGGCAGACACTGAGTGGTTGGCAAGGTAGATGAGTCTGGCAGCAACATTCATGATGGACTGAAGTGGAGTTTATTTTTTACCAGAGCCTCGACCTAGATGAGGGTATGATATAGATGTTAAAGCAGAGCTCCACCCAAAAGGGAAGTTCCGCTTTAAGAACTCGTTCCCTGCTCCTCTTGAACAATTGGCATTTTTGAGGTGTAAGAGTGGGGAGGGGGGAGCAGATACCTGATTTTGCCAGGTACCCGATTCCCACTTCCAAAGTTCTCCTCCATCCCTTCCCCCTGCAGTCTTCTGGGACACTCACAGATCCCAGAAGACTGCACCCACCATTCAGGATGCACAGTGGGCACCCAGTTGTGAAGCCCCAAGCTGTCACAGCCGGGTGTCCATAGTGAAGATGCTGGCGCTGGGGACCGAAGACAGCAGGTGAGACTGACTGGGGTGAGCACACCGCTAGATCGTAGGACAGGTGAGTGGCTGTTTTTTAAAAGTCAGCAGCTACAGTTTTTGTAGCTGCTGGCTTCTATTTTTTCCACAGGTGACTGTAACTTCGCTTTAATGAGGACCTCACCAGCATGGGCTTCCCTTAACCACTTCCCTACCGGCCCATAGTAAAATGACGTCCACAAAGAACTTCTGCCGTTCAGAGTGGACGTCATGTGACGTCCTGGGCTTTCCGGGTGGTTATCTGAATGATGCCTGCAGCTAGAGGCATCATTCAGATATCCTTCTAAACTGCCGGCGATTCTGCACAACGTAAGAACGATCATAGCGGCGGTTCCGCCGCTAGATCGTTCTTACAGGCGGCGGGAGGGGACATCCCCCCCCTCCCGCCGCCATCCGGTGCTTCTCCGGGCTCTCCCGTGCCATCGGGGGCCCGGAGAACGAATCGTCCGGCGCTCGCAGGAAGCATAGAGATGACTGGTGACCAGATGGTCACCAGTCATCTCTATGACCGTCGGAGGACCCGGGCGCGATGTGATGACGTCACGCCCGGGTCCCCGTAAGTAAACAAAGCCGCGATTGCGGCTGCTAAGCAACCACAAGCATGAGATCGGTGAATTTTTTTTCACCGATTTCATGCTTTCCAGCCTGGAGGAGAGATGTGGGGTCTTATTGACCCCGCATCTCTCCATAAAGAGTACCTGTCACACACATTCCTATTACAAGGGATGTTTACATTCCTTGTAATAGGAATAAAAGTGATAAAAAAAAAAAAAAAATTAAAAAAAAAAGTGTAAAAAAAGAAATAAATATATATAAAAAAAAAAGAAATAAAAATTAATTTTTTTAACGCCCCTGTCCCCGGTAGCTTGCGCGCAGAAGCGAACGCACACGCAAGTCCCGCCAACATATGTAAACGCCGTTTAAACCGCATATGTGAGGTATCGCCGCGTGCGTTAGAGTGCCAGCAACAATTCTAGCACTAGATCTCCTCTGTAAATCTAAACTGGTAACCTGTAAAAAATTTCAAATCGTTGCCTATGGAGATTTTTAAGTACCGAAGTTTGGCGCCATTCCATGAGTGTGCGCAATTTTAAAGCGTGACATGTTAGGTATCTATTTACTCGGTGTAACATCATATTTCATATTTTACAAAAAAATTGGGCTAACTTTACTGTTTTTAAATTTTTTTAATTCATGAAACAATTTTTTTCCCAAAAAAAGGCGTTTGAAAAATTATTGCGCAAATACCGTGCAAGATAAAAGGTTTCAATGACCGTCGTTTTATTCCCTAGGGTGTCTGCTAAAAAAACATATATAATGTTTGGGGGTTCTGCGTAATTTTCTAGCAAAAAAATTATGATTTGTACATGTAGGAGAGAAGTGCCAGAATAGGCCTGGTATGGAAGTGTGTATAACTGCCCGGTATGGAAGAGGTTAAAAATACGTACCAGACCCTATGGTTGCCAAGGTGGGTCGCATGCAAAAAAAGACTTTGTTGGTTCCCACAAATTCCATACCAGACTCTCAACTGAGCATGCAGCCTGGCAAGCCAGAAAAGGGGAGTGACAAGCAGTGGTGGGCCCTTTAAGACATTTTATTTAGCTTAAAATGTCATTTTTACTTTTACTTGCAGTTCTGGCGGCCGTCAATAGAGGGCGCTGCAGCGCCAGCCCCTATCGCAAATAACACACATTCATTGCATTGCATTGCATTGAACGTGTGTTATATCATTGTTGCCAGCTGCCGCTGGTCTATTCATATAACCGGACATAGGGCGCTGGTTACCTGAATAGCGGCAGCTGATTGGCTGAGGGGAACTGTCTATCAGAGCTGCTGGCTCTGATAGGCTTTTCAAGTAAAGCCCTCCAACTCTCGGATGTCTATACTTGGAACACACCCTCCCTGCGTCCCTTGCATAAGACTGATGGCCGTTTCAGCCAATCAGGTTCCCGGATTCTGGTTATCAGGAACCTGATTGGCTGAAGCTTCACCATGGCGGTAGAAGACATCAAGGGAGGACATGGAAGCTTCAGGTAAGTGCTTTTTACAGGGAAAGGGGCGACAATGGGCACAGAGGCGATAATGGGCACAGTGGCATCATGGGGCACAGTGGTGACAAAGGGCACAGAGGCGACAATGGGCACAGCGGCATCATGGGGCACAGTGGTGACAATGGGCACAGTGGCATCATGGGGCACAGTAGTGACAATGGGCACAGTGGCATCATGGGGCACAGTGGTGACAATGGGCACAGTGGCATCATGGGGCACAGTGGTGACAATTAAAGGGCACAGTGACATGCACAGTGGCATCAATGGGCACAGTGGTGACAATTAAAGGGCACAGTGGTGACAATTGGCACAGTGGCAACAATTGAGGGGCACAGTGGCTGCGTTTGATGGCATGGCACAGTGGTGACAATTGATGGCACAGTTGCTGTGTTTGATGGCATGGTACAGTGGTGACAATTGATGGCACAGTGACTGCATTTGATGGCATGGCACAGTGGTGACAATTGATGGCACAGTTGCTGTTTTTCATGGCACAGTGGTGACAATTGATGGCACAGTTGCTGTGTTGCATGGCACAGTTGTGACAATTGATGGCACAGTGGCTGCATTTGGTGGCATGGCACAGTGGTGACAATTGATGGCACAGTGGCTGCGTTTGATGGCATGGCACAGTGGTGACAATTGATGGCACAGTGACTGCATTTGATGGCATGGCACAGTGGTGACAATTGATGGCACAGTTGCTGTGTTGCATGGCACAGTGGTGACAATTGATGGCACAGTTGCTGTGTTTGATGGCATGGCACAGTGGTGACAATTGATGGCACAGTGGCTGCATTTGGTGGCATGGCACAGTGGCTGCGTTTGATGGCACAGTGGCTGCATGTGATGGGCACAGTGAGGCTGCAATTTTTATTTTATTTTTTCGTTTGCGCCCCCCAAAAAATTTTAAGCACCAGCCGCCACTGGTGACAAGTGTGTGCCCCCCCCCTTTCCCGTTGATAATTCAAGTTTGGAAAGATTATAGTCGCATGCCACGAAATTATCCACCTCATCTGATCATTATATTATTAGAATCAATCTCCGATTGCATCAGATCAGATTTTCACCTGTCTGATTTAAGTGATACTTCAGTTCCAATTGTTTATACTCTAAGTGAATGGCACAGAAAAACTCAAATTCTGATGTCTACTGCCTATTCTACAAATCTATATATTTAATATAGTATACAAAAATTAAAAAAGCTTGGAAAACTGTATGTATGCTGAATAAAAATTAATTATACATTACCCAAATGAAGTATTTGATTTATACATTTTATTAAAAAATATTACGTAAATCTTAACATTTACTATGGCAATTAATTATAGCAGCACAGAAATATCTTTGGTGCATGGAGGTTCATTCAATCACATGTTAGAAATTGTATCAGTTGTTAATCTCAGGTAATATATAGAGTAATACAGAGCACCCCGTAAACTGATGGCTACTAAGCATGCAAGTCTATATCCTTGGAGAAGTCAATGTCAGAGGAGCATGGAAGGGAGAAAGAGGACACTGGTAGTTGTGTTTTATTCAGGGGAAATGTAAACCCAGAAACTATTATTCAGTATGTTTGTTATCACACTACATTATATGCAGAGTTTTTTTGTAATTCTGTAGCAAAGTTTGTTTCCTGCCGTAAACTACACTTCCTGTAGCAGGCTGACAATGCTGTCCACATTCTTCTGCACAGTCTCAAAAAAGGTCTAAGTGCTTGTCAATAATACATCCTTGCAATATTCCCAGAGTATCAAAAGAATGACAGGCCACACACCAATGACATGTTTCACCCACATGGGCTTAATCAGAGTATATATGATTAAGCCCATATGGGTGAAATGCGTTCGTTCAGTGTGGGATGTTTGACAGTTTTTTGGACCTGCAATAAAGTTGCTTTTACTTTAGAAACATCAGCAGCGTGTGGCCCCTCAGTCTTTTGATAATCAACACAACTGAGTCTTCACAAATCTGGGGATAAAATCTATTGCAAATGCTGAAAATGTAGACATGGGAAAGTACATGGTACGGATCTCTTATTGCCACCCACTCTCTGTGATAGATCTCTCCAAGTACAGCACAAGGCAGGTCCAGTTTTTGATTTGGTGGTTCGTTTACACCAGCAGAAGCATTCAGTGGGATATCTCATATACAGGATCTCCAACTTTAATCATCCCCTTCTTCTGAATCCTCACAAACTGTCCAAAGAGTGGAGAAGACTTGTAGACCTCCTTATCCGCGGTATCACACAGCCGGTAACTGTAGAGAAACACAAGTCATTGTAATGGAATCTGCAGGTTCCTGGATCACCAGTCAGATTAAAAACTGGACTTGAACCTGCTTGGTGACTGTAAGGAATGTCCTAGTTGGCAGCAAATAACCTGCAATGGGGGTATTTTAGAATTGCTGTATTGAATCACAAGGGGGGGGGGGGGTATTTGGATAACCAGGTTACTAACAAAAGGAAGTCAGATAGACGGGTGCACTACAGCAAATTTAGGGAGTGCTACTGTTGTCCATGGAACCTTTATTACAGTAGGCAATAATGAAGGATAGGATGCTGGGGCCCAAAATAGAACAGTTTAAAGGAGCCCTAAACAATGTGTAAATTGTATAATTGTATAATTATAATTGTATAAATTGTATAATTGTATAAATGTATAATTGTAATTTATAATTGTATAATGTTGCTTATGTGCAAATAGTGTCATGATCAGTGATAGATTCAAGGCATTATTAGAACATATCACGCTTCACTGTGTAATGTTTTTTAAAGATTGACAGTTCTACAGCACAGCTCTATATCAAATATCTCTCCTATACAGCTGGTCCCATTCATTCCTAAAGATAGCCTAACATACCTGCACATTAAAGGGTAACTCTATGCATTAAGGTAAACAACCTGTAAGCACCCCCCCCCCCCCCCCTTTGTATTTACCTGAGCCCAATGTCGATTTAGTGGTGGTCACAAGTGGCTTGCTATGGGGGAATTCAGTAAAGAGGGGAGCCAGGAGCACCAGTGGGGTACCCGAGATGCAGAATCGTGGCTGTTTTGTGCAAAACCACTGCACAGAACAGGTAAGTAAACTCTGTTTGTTATTTTTATGAAACATTTTTTTTACCTTTACAATCACTTTACCATGCCTTTTGGTTCACTGTTTTCCAAAAATAGTGCATTCTCCTTTTTTGATGCATTAACACGAGCACACTAACACACTGCGGCAGAGCAAACTCAGCCTTTTTTCTTTAAAGCGGAGGTTCACCCTAAAAACATGTATATACCAGGGGCAGCACAGTGGTGTAGTGAGCAGCACTTTCGCCTAGCAGCAAAAGGGTCGTTGGTTCGAATCCCGAACTGCATGGGTTTCCTCCGGTTTCCTCCCACACTCCAAAGACATGCTGGTAGGTAAATTGGATCTTGTCCAAATTGGCCCAATATATGTGTGTATGACTGTGTGTCCCAAGCGTGTCACGATCCTACAGGGTAAAATGACCGCACCAGCCAAGCAGACACTGGCTGGAAAAAGCGCCTAGAAGCGATTCAGTTCGCATGAGTAGCACTATATAAGTCATTCATTCATTCCATCCAGCATACTGTCGACATGTACAGTATGCTGTTTTTTTTTTACATACCCTCGTATAGCTATTCCCCCCCCCCCGACTTCCGGGTAGTGAATCCCGCGGGAGTGGGCGTTCCTATTCAGAAACTAAGTGATTGATGTATGACAAAAGCTTCCCCCCGCGCATAAGGCGTGTCACCAGTTTCCGAAAGGAGCCGAACGTCGGTGCGCAGGCGCCGTATAGAGCCGACTCGCAGTTCGGCTTCTTTCGGAAACTGGTGACGCGCCTTATGCGCGGGGGGAAGATTTTGTCATCACGTCAATCACTTAGTCTCTGGAAAGGAACACCCAGTCCCGCGGGAGCCACTACCCGAAAGCCAGGGGGGGGGGAATAGCTATATGGCGGTATGTACAGCAAAAAAATAAAAAAAACAGCATACTGTACATGTCGGCAGTATGCTGGATGGAATGGTATATACTTGTTTTTAGGGTGAACCTCCGCTTTAAGTGCATGTCGAAAAGTTCCCCATTCTTTCTTGACAGACCTGCGCATTGTCTCCAGGGGCTCCTTCATATTAATAATTCCGGTGTCAGGATCCACCGTGGTCAGAATACATCTATAAAAACAGGCATAATGCACGGACGTCAGGGAAAAAATTAGGTTGAATAATTTAAACATGAAATCTGCTAAACATGATTTACATCTAACCCGGCTACATAGTATGACCTCGGTGAGACTTCAGGAAAGACAACAAATATTCTGGGGCAAAAATGACTTTGGGGGTGTATTTACATAGAAAATTGACAAGAGAAGGACAAGTACAAGGCATTGAGGAACTCTGCTATTAGGAAAAATGTAGCTATATTAAATGTATTCTTCCTTCAAAGGAGACAATTAAAGGGGAATATGATAGAGGGTGCGTCCACATAGTAAATTTGGTGTCATCTTGTTGACTTTCAGGCCATTACAAATAAAGAGGAGGCACTGGTTTGTCTGGAGGAAAAGGAGATTTAACTTTAAGGCCCCTTTTCACAACGGGGCGGATGCGCTCAGGGATCTGTTGATCCCCGCTGAGCAAGCGGATGACAGATCCGTCTCTTCTCACTGAGCAGAGACGGACCTGCTAGAGCCCCGCTGTTCTCTATGGGAAGATCGCATGAAAACGGACACCATGGGCCAGATTCAGAAAGAAGTTACGCTGGCGTATCTATTGATACGCCGCGTAACTTCTAGGATGCTCCGGCGTATCTTTTTTCTGTATTCAGAAAACAAGATACGCCGAAATTTTGCTATGATCCGACTGGCGTAAGCCTCTTATACCGTCGTATCTTAGTTGCATATTTACGCAGGCCGCTAGGTGACGCTTCCGTTGATTTATGCAAGGAATATGCAAATTAGGTAGATACGCCGATTCAGAAACCTACGTGCGCCCGGCGCATTTTTTTACGCCGTTTACGTAAGCCTTTTTCCGGCGTAAAGTTACCCCTGCTATATGAGGCGTATCCTATGTTAAGTATGGACGTCGGGCCAGCGTCTAATTTTCCGTCGATTACGTCGTTTGCGTAAGTCGTTCGCGAATAGGGCTGTACGTAAGTTATGTTCACGTCGAAAGCATTGACTATTTGCAGCGTAATTTGGAGCATGCGCACTGGGATTCTTTCACGGACGGCGCATGCGCCGTTCGTAAGAAACGTCAAATACGTGGGGTCACTATTAGTTAGCATAGAACACGCCCCCAACCAGTCTCTTTTGAAATTTTTTTTATATTATAACATTTTTTTATTGTTGTTTGCATATGTGAAATACAAAAAGTAGTGCGCCAAGTTGCATTGACTTAACATAGTGCATATACAAGCATACATTTTTCCCCTCCCCTTATCTCTGTCATTATATTTATGTGAAAAAGGAAAAACCTCTTAAATTCCAAATTGCCTTCCCTTATGTCCACCATCCCCCCCACCGCCCCTCCAACCCTCACCCACCCATCCGCCCTCCCATCACACCTTGAACCGTTTTTTTAGGTTAGTTTGCTTCGTTAAAATACGTCCTCCCCGTAAGGGGATGTCCAATAGCGGGTTAAAGTATTTATTAAATTTGAAAGACTTCTTCTTATATCGAGCATCCCGTTATGTCTAGCCATGGTTTCCATATCCTCACAAATTTTCTATAGTTGCCCTGTTTAGTAAGTGTCACTCTCTCGCTCCAGATCATTGTGTTAATGGTTTCAACCCAGGATTTGACAGTGGGTGGAGTCTGGGCCTGCCACCTCCACGCGATTAGCTTCCTTGCCTGGAAGAGGCATCTCAGCACTACCTCAAGGGTGCCGACAGGCACTCTATCCTCCTCAATACTGCCTAATAGGCATGCCTTGGACTCAGCTTCCAAATTCGTTTTAAAAGTTTTATTTATTATGTCTGTCACCTCCTCCCAGTATCTGAATAGCTTGGGGCATTTCCACATCATGTGGATGAGGCTGCCGGTCGCTCTGCACCTTGGACATTCGTCAGTACTTCTCCACCCGAGATTGAACATTCTCCTGGGGGTATAGTATACTCTATGCAGGAGGAACAAGTGTGATACTTGCTGGGATCTTTGAATTAGGCGGGCTTACACCGCACGATATACGCTACGCCGCCGTAACTAAAGGCGCAACTTCTTTGTGAATACAGTACTCGCCTTTCTAAGTTACGGTGGCGTAGCGTTTCTGAGATACGCTACGCCCGCCTAAAGATAGGCGCCTGTACGTGAATCTGGCCCCATGTCTGTTTTCAGCTAGTTCTAGCTAATTCAGTATATATTTATATATATATATATATATATCTTTGCCGTTCGTCTATATGATTTGAAGAATGAAGTAAAACCGTTTGCAACTGGAGCATATGTCCATTTGTCGTTTCTATTAAAGCTGGTGGAAGATTGGGAGCCCACCCTGACATTTTCTCCACTACATGAAAATAAGAGAGGCAAGTAACCCACCTAAAGTTTCAATATATATATATATATATAAACAAATCTACACAGTTGAATAAGTTTGTTAGCATGTCGCTGCCTAGGGGCACCTCAGAGGTACTACAAGCCAGGCCCACTGACCATATTCTTATATTAATATCTTTTTTTTAGGGGTAGCAAAAAGAAAAAGTACAAAGCAAGGAAAGACACAATGCTCTCAGGTTATCATATACACCTGTTTTGGTGAGAAATGTCTAAGTGGGGATTTTCTTTTTACTTTTTTGTGTTTTCAAACTGAGGCAATAATTAATAGAATATAGTTCAAGATTCAAACAGCCATTAGAAAGTATAGACATGTTTTAGTTTAGAATTAAGTTCATATTTATATTAGAAGAGAAACCACACACACAGGGGGTTATTTACTAAAGGCAAATCCACTTTGCACTATAAGTGCACTTGAAAGTGCGGTCGCTGTAGATCGCTGTTGATCTGAGGGGAAGCTCTGAAATGAGGGCAAGCTCTGCTGATTTTATCATGTGCAAGCTAAAATGCTGTTTTTTTATTTTCCTTGCATGTTCCCCTCAGATATACAGCGACCGCACTTGAAAGTGCACTTGTAGTGCAAAGTGGATTTGCCTTTCGTAAATAACCCCCACCAGGGGCGGACTGACAACTGATGGGGCCCCCCGGGCAATAGGAGATTATGGGGCCCCCAGGCAATAGGAGATTTTGGGGCCCCCAGGCAATAGGAGATTATGGGGCCCCCAGGCAATAGGGGGCCACACAGTATACACACACATACAGTATACATACACAGACACACAATACACACACACAGTATACATACACATACACACACTGAAAAGGTACTGGAGAGGTGGGGGAACTATAATCTTGGGATTTTTTTTAAAACACTGATTTTTACATACTCTGCCTGGTTTTACTGGGGCTGTCAACCCTGATGGGGCCCCCTAGTTGCATGGGGCCCTCGGGCAGTGCCCGAGGGCCCGAATGGTCAGTCTGCCCCTGACCCCCACAGTCTGTACATATACTGACCGTGGACAAGGCATGACTTGTTTCAGTCTCACGTGTTCGCCAATCTGAATCTCCTTCCAGGAGTCCTACAGTCAGAAAATAAAAATTTGTTATGAAGCTTGAGGCGATTCAGTTCGCATTTGTAGCGTTATATAAGTTATTCACTCACTCACTCAAAGCACTGTGCAAACTGTTGGTGCTACAGAAATCCTGTATAATAGCAATAATAATATGATATAGACATAAATAGGAGAGCCTTTATTATCCAAACAGTTACAATAAATATAAATACAATTTAATAGACAAATAAAAACAACATTTTTCAATACATACAAGTCTTTCTTTTTTTTTTGTTAAAAAAATAAAAATTGTAACCTCATTGGCTCTTTTCTATTTATTTCTCTACTGTAGGAGTTCTTTTTGTGAACACAATTCTTCTATTTTACCATTAGGTGGCGATAGAACACAACAAATCCACCCCGAGACAGCAAACTGCAGCATTTCTCAACTTTATATTACGCACTTTCAAACACAGATGTTTATGATGGATTGGCGATCGTCTTAAGGTGGAACATCACACTCTCAATCAACATTGACTATTTCTAATCCTTATGCTACTAGCATTAGTAAATAGATATGAATGTATATCAAATTTACTTGTTTTAAAGTGGAATTTCAGTATTTTTTTCAACTTTCCATCTATTAAATCTTCTGCTTTTGTTGTTTTAACTTTGGATAGTAAAGGCATTTTTTTTCTGCCAGTAAATACCTTATACAGCCCACTTCCTGTTTCTTGCCTGGTCATTAGCCTAGGCTTATGACATCATACACAGCTCTCTCACTCTCGTGAGCGTTTACCAGGAAGGGATGAGTCATAAGAGGGCCAATGAGAGTTGCGGAGCTGGAGGTGTGCCTCTGTGTGTCTGTGTAAATCCAGGAAGTGAACAGGCAGCAGCCTCAGCTGCCCACAGTTAAAATGGATGCAGTCAGACTTAGTGGAGGGAGATTTCTGCAGCATATTTGGCAAATACAAAATGAAAGTATATATAAAATAATATGCAAAGTGCTTGGAGGGAAGCTTCAGAATGGCAAAGATGTTTTACCGTATTACAAATTATGTAAGCAGACTGCAGTTCCTCTTTAAATGGATTGTACTGGTTTGTTTTCTATTTTCTAAATAGGTTCCTTTAAGCTAGTGCATTGTTGGTTCACTTACCTTTTCCTTCCATTTACCTTCTAAATGTTTTTTTTCTTTGTCTGAATTTCTCACTTCCTGTTTCTCCTCAGTAAGCTTGCCCCTATCATCTGGCTGGGGGTTAGTCAGTCAGAACAGCTTACTGAGGAGGAACAGGAAGTGAGAAATTCAGACAAACAAAAAAAACATTTGGAAGGGAAATCGAAGGAAAAGGTTAGTGAACCAACAATGCACTAGCTTAAAGGAACCTATTTAGAAAATAAAAAACAAACCTTTACAACCCCTTTAAACTTTTTTCTTACATTTCTTCAGTTACTTCCTGGTTTCCAGGCCTAGCCAAATGATGTCATACATCCCAGGAGTCTTCAAGAAGGGAGAAGGAGGGGTTCTCTCAGCAAAGCACACCCTCCTGTCTGCATGCTTGAGCTAAGAACAGTTGGATTCCATGAAGTAAATATCTGAATCAACTACCCATACTCAAAATGGCCACGGCCAGAAATGCTACAGGGGGTGTTTTTCAAAGTGATTTCTCAGCAAAATAAAACGTGGAGATATGGGTGGGTGAGTTTGCTTTGAATATTAAAAATTAATTACAATGGTTGTCATGAAGGTATAAAAACCTTCTGTTTGCAGTTCCCCCACAGACCCCCCCCCCCCCCAATACTTACTTGAGCCCCCTCTCGATCCAGTGATGTACATCAGAGCATTGCCTCTCCAGGGACTGGCACTTCTGATTGGTATTTAGCAGCAGTGGGAGCGATTGGTTCCCGCTGCCGTCAATAGCAGCCAGAGAGCCAATCAGGAGGGGAAGGGCCAAGCCACAGCTCAGTGCCACAGAGCCGTGGCTCGGGAGTGTGCCTGCTTGGGTGCCCCCAGAGTAAGCTGCTTGCTCTGGGTGCAGGAGCCAAAAGTGCCGAAGAGGAGGATCCGGGCTGCTTTGTGCCAAACCACTACACAGAGCAGGTAAGTATTTTATTTAGATTTTTTAAAGGCTTTAATATCGCTTTAAATAACGTTTTTGGTGCTCAGATGCAGTAGACATTCACTTTAATCTTATATCTATGGCTGATGTTGGAGAAGGCTGATCTTGTACCTGGTGCGTAGAAAGTCACCATCATCCATCATCACACATCAGTCATTATGCATGGGTAGCATATACCTAATCATTCACTAAAGATGGAGATTGCTTCCTCCATCAGTCACTTAGGATCAGTAATGCTTCTCCATCAGTCACTAAGGATGGGTAGCGTATATCTCATCAGTCACTAAGGATGGGTAGCGTCTATCTCATCAGTCTCTAAGGATGGGTAGCGTCTATCTCATCAGTCACTAAGGATGGGTAGCGTCTATCTCATCAGTCACTAAGGATGGGTAGCGTCTATCTCATCAGTCTCTAAGGATGGGTAGCGTCTATCTCATCAGTCACTAAGGATGGGTAGCGTCTATCTCATCAGTCACTAAGGATGGGTAGCGTCTATCTCATCAGTCTCTAAGGATGGGTAGCGTCTATCTCATCAGTCACTAAGGATGGGTAGCGTCTTCCTCATCAATCACTAAGGATGGGTAGCGTCTATCTCATCAGTCACTAAGGATGGGTAGCGTCTATCTCATCAGTCTCTAAGGATGGGTAGCGTCTATCTCATCAGTCACTAAGGATGGGTAGCGTCTTCCTCATCAATCACTAAGGATGGGTAGCGTCTACCTCATCAGTCACTAAGGATGGGTAGCGTCTATCTCATCAGTCTCTAAGGATGGGTAGCGTCTACCTCATCAGTCACTAAGGATAGGTAGCGTCTTTCTCATCAGTAACTAAGGATGGGTAGTGTCTACCTCATCAGTCACTAAGGATGGGTAGAGTCTACCTCATCAGTCACTAAGGATGGGTAGCCTCTACCTCATCAGTCACTAAGGATGGGTAGCGTCTACCTCATCAGTCACTAAAGATGGGTGCTGCTTCCCTCATCAGTCACTAAGGTTGGGTAGCAGTAGTGCTTCCTCCATCATTTATTAAAGATGGGTAGTGCTTCCCCCATCGGTCACTAAGCAGGGGTGGTGCTTCCCCCATCAGTTACTAAGGAGTGGTTGTGCTTCCCCCATCAGTCACTAAGGAGGGGTGGTGCTTCCCCCATCGGTCACTAAGGAGGGGTAGCGTCTACCTCATCGGTCACTAAGGATGGGTAGCGTCTATCTCATCAATCACTAAGGATGGGTAGCGTCTACCTCATCGGTCACTAAGGATGGGTAGCGTCTATCTCATCAATCACTAAGGATGGGTAGCGTCTACCTCATCAGTCACTAAGGATGGGTAGCGTCTATCTCATCAGTCACTAAGGATGGGTAGCGTCTACCTCATCAGTCACTAAGGATGGGTAGCGTCTATCTCATCAATCACTAAGGATGGGTAGCGTCTACCTCATCAGTCACTAAGGATGGGTAGCGTCTACCCCATCAGTCACTAAGGATGGGTAGCGTCTATCTCATCAATCACTAAGGATGGGTAGCGTCTACCTCATCAGTCACTAAGGATGGGTAGCGTCTACCCCATCAGTCACTAAGGATGGGTAGCGTCTACCTCATCAGTCACTAAGGATGGGTAGCGTCTACCTCATCAGTCACTAAGGATGGGTAGCGTCTACCTCATCAGTCACTAAGGATGGGTAGCGTCTACCTCATCAGTCACTAAAGATGGGTGGTGCTTCCCTCATCAGTCACTAAGGTTGGGTAGCAGTAGTGCTTCCTCCATCATTTATTAAAGATGGGTAGTGCTTCCCCCATCGGTCACTAAGCAGGGGTGGTGCTTCCCCCATCGGTCACTAAGGAGTGGTGGTGCTTCCCCCATCGGTCACTAAGGAGGGGTGGTGCTTCCCCCATCAGTCACTAAGGAGGGGTGGTGCTTCCCCCATCAGTCACTAAGGAGGGGTGGTGCTTCCCCCATCGGTCACTAAGGAGTGGTGGTGCTTCCCCCATCGGTCACTAAGGAGGGGTGGTGCTTCCCCCCTCAGTGACTAAGGAGGATTAGTAATTCCCCATCTGTCACTAAGGGCTTCCCCAATTAGTTACTTAGGATGGGTAGTGTTTAGTTTATCAACTGCTAAGGGTGGGTTGTACTCCCTTTATCTGTCACTATAGATGGGTAGCACCTAGCTCATCAGTCACGAAGGATGGGTAGTGCTTCTCTCATCAGTTACTAAGGATGAGAAATGATAACCATCAGTCATTTAGGAGGGATTGTGCTTCCTCCATCAGTCGCCAAGAGAGGCGATTCTTCCTTCATCAAGATTTGATTTGATTTTGTACTTTACCTCGGCAAAGGGTTCACATCCAGAGACCACAATGTTTGGTCGAAAGTTTTGGATGGAGATTTTGTGTTCCAGTTTTGAGTTGAGGTCTTCTAATGAGGCATCAGAGAGTAGAAGGAGGGGGCTGAGGTCAGGGTACGCCACCTGGTGGATAGTAGAACATTGACAAAATGAAAATACTGACATATTTTTGACCATTTAGCCGGGTTATTGCAGCAAATTTTGACTGCTTATACACTATATTACCGAAAGTATTGGGACGCCTGCCTTTACACGCACATGAACTTTGATGGCATCCCAGTCTTAGTCCGTAGGGTTCAATATTGAGTTGGCCCACCCTTTGCAACTATAACAGCTTCAACTCTTCTGGGAAGGCTGTCCACAAGGTTTAGAAGTGTGTCTATGGGAGTGTTTGACCATTCTTCCAGAAGCGTATTGTGAGGTCAGGCTCAGATATGGATGAGCTGGCTCGCAGTCTCCGCTCTAATTCATCCCAAAGGTTATCTATCGGGTTGAGGTCAGGACTCTGTGCAGGCCAGTCAAGTTCCTCCACCCCAAACTCGCTTTATGGACCTTGCTTTGTGCACTGTCCAAATCATTTGGTGGAGGGAGGATAATGGTGTGAGGTTGTTTTTCAGGGGTTGGGCTTGGCCCCTTAGCTCCTGTGAAGGGAACTCTTAAGGCGCCAGAATACCAAGACATTTTGGACAATTTCATGCTCTTAACTTTGTGGGTACAGTTTGGGGATGGCTCCTTCCTGTTCCAACATGACTGTGCACCAGTGCACAAGCAAGGTTCATAGAGACATGGATGAGCAAGTTTGGGGTGGAGGAACTTGACTGGCCTGCACAGAATCCTGACCTCAACCTGACAGAACACCTTTGGGATGAATTTGAGTGGAGACTGCGGCCAGGCCTTCTCGTCCCACATCAGTGCCTGACCTCACAAACGCACTTTTGGAAGAATGGTCATAGACACACACCTAAACCTTGTGGACAGCCTTCCCAGTAGAGCCAATGCTGTATCCTGGCCTAGGCCAACAAGGCCCAGGCCTAGGGAAGCACTTTGCAGGGGGGCAGCACAGACAGTGTCCCCGCCGGCTTGCACTACACTGTCAGGCAAATTAGTTTAGCGCCCCCATAAATCGGCCGCACTGCTTCCAGTATGTGGGCGGTTGGCATTCTGCAACTGTGGGGGGGGGGGGGGCGTCGCTTCTAATTTTTTACCATCCCTGGCCCATTGCAAAGATTTCCCTTCACTTCCTGTCCCATAGCCAAACAGGAAGTGAGGGGAATCTATGCAAATTAAGGCAATCCATTGCCCCCCCCCCCAGGCCATCAGAACTAGTGTCCCCACTTGAAAATTTCAGGGTGGGTCTTAAACCGCAAAGGGTGTGGCCTTGACAGGAAGGGGTGGGTAATATTTAAATTAGGGGTGCACAAGTTTAGTCAGGCCTAGGGCAGCACAAAACCTAAATTCACCCCTGAGTAGAGCTGAAGCTGTTATAGCTGCAAAGGGTGGGCCAACTCAATATTGAACCCTACTGACTATACGGGCTCACCTGGTCATTTTCAGTGTATGTGGGATATTCCTTCTTTGGATTCCGGCGCTTCATCCTGTCCTCGAACTGTACTAATCGGTACATCTGAACACTCTTCAAGAATTTTGTAATCCAGTGAGATGCTTCGTCTCCGCAGTCTCTGCCCATGACCTCATTCCCATGGACCCTCAACAATAAAAATAAAAACACAATAAACACATTTCTTTTCTTTTCACTTTTCATCTGCATTATTCTACTGGGATTGGAGATCATTTACATATCCTCAATGTCTCTGAGTGCATGAATATCAAAATCATGTGTCTTCAGCTCAAAATCTGTTAGCAGAATATGTTAAAGCAGGTCTTTGAAAATTTTGCCAAGTTTTGCACAAATTTTCGATTTGTTTTTAATGTTTAGGACTTTAAAAAAAGAAAATAATTGTATTTGTTCAGTCAGGTGAATATCTAAGTTTCCTCCCACACTTCAGTGACATGCTGATAGGTTAATTGGATCCTGTCTAGTCTAAATTGTCCCTATTATGTATAAATGGGAGTAGGGAACTTAGGGCCAGATTCAGGTAGAATCGCGGCAGCGTAACGTAGTGCATTTACGTTACACCGCCGCAAGTTTTATGGGCAAGTGCTTGATTCACAAAGCACTTGCCTGTAAACTTGCGGCGGCGTATCGTAAATCCATCCGGCGCAAGCCCGCCTAATTCAAATGGGGCGTGTATCATTTAAATTAGGCGCGTTCCCGCGCCGAACATACTGCGCATGCGTGGTCCCTAAAATTTCCCGACGTGCATTGCGCTAAATGACGTCGCAAGGACGGCCATACTTAACATTGGCTAGACCACCTAGGGGGCATGTTTATCTTTACGCCGCATCGCATTTACTGCGACGGGCAACGCGTACGTTCTACGCCGACCTAGCAGCCGGCCTAGAATTGCAGCCTAAGATCCGACGGTGTAAGTCACTTACACCTGTCGGATCTTAGGGAGATCTATGCGTAACCTGATTCTATGAATCAGGCGCATAGATACGACCGGCCGGATTCGGAGATACAACGGCGGATCGGGAGATACGCCGTTGTATCTTCTTTATGAATCTGGCCCGTAATGCTTTATGGGGCGTAAAGTTAAGCCCCATAAAGCAGGTGTAACCCAGCAGCAGATATGCAAAGGTCTGCCCCAGGGAACACAAGCCGGCGTATTTTAAGTCGTTTACGTAGGACGTGAATATGACTAGGCGTAGGTTACGTTCACGCCGTAGGCAGTGATCCGGCCTATCTTAGGCAGTTGTTCCGACGTGATTGTGAGCATGGGCACTGGGATGCGTCCACGGGACGGTGCATGCGCCGTTCGTTATACGTATCTGTCTGGCGCTCGGCCCATCATTTGCATGGGGTCACGCCTCATTTGCATGGCTCACGCCCACTTCCACCTACGCCGGCTTACGCCTAGGAAACCCAGCGCAGTTTTAGGAGGAAGTGCTTTGTGAATTCCATGCTTGCCTCTTTGCGCTGCGTTGGCGTAGCGTACAGAAGATATACGATATGGCGGCATAAATGTGCGCCGCTGTCTGTGAATCCAGGCCAATATATACAGTTAGGTCCATGTATATTTGGACACAGGCACAATTTTCATACTTTTGGCTCTGTATGCCACCTGAATAAAGTAACAATGAAACAATCCAAATTTATTTGAATTGCAGACTTTCAGCTTTAATTCAAGAGGTTGAACATAAATACCAAGTACAAATTTTAAGAACTGCAGCCATTTTTGTACACAGTCCCCTCATTTTCAGGGGTTCGAATGTAATTGGAAAAATAAATATAATAATAATAATATGGAAATAAAATGTTAATCTTAATATTTTGTTAAGAATTTTTCACTAGCAATGACTGCCTGAAATTTGGAGCCCATGGACATTACCAATATCTGGGTTTCCTCCTTTCTGATGCTTTGCCAGGCTGTAACTGCAGCTGTCTTCAGTTGTTCTTTGTTTGTGGGTCTTTCTGCCTTTAGTTTTGCCTTCAACAAGTGAAATTCATGCTCAATTGGGTTCAGATCAGGTGATTGACTTGGCCATTGCAGAATATTCCACTTCTTTTCCTTCAAAAGCTCCTGGGTTACTTTTGCCGTGTGTTTTGGATCACTGTCCATCTGTACTGTGAAGTGCCGTCCAATCATCTTTGCTGCGTTTGGCTAAATCTGGGCTGACAGTATATCTGTAAACACTGCAGAATTCATCCGGCGGCTTCTGTCTTCTGTCACATCATCAATAAACACCAATGACCCAGTGCCACTGGAAGCCATGCATGCCCATGCCATCACACTGCCTCCACCATGTTTTACAGATGACGTTGTGTGCTTTGGATCATGAGCTGTTCCAAGTCTTCTCCACACTTTTTTCTTCCTGTCATTCTGGTACAGATTCATCTAATGCCGCATACACACCATCACTTTATGTGATGAAAAAAAACGACACTTTCTGTGAAGTAAAAAACGACGTTTTTGAAACTTCAATTTTCAAAGACGAAGTTGCCTACACACCATCGTTTTTCTCACAATGTTCTAGCAAAGCGAGGTTACGTTCACCACGTTTTTCCATTGAAGCTCGCTTCATAACTTCGGGGCATGCGCGGGTGAAAAAACGTTGTTTTAAACAACGTTTTTTGCTACACACGGTCAATTTCTGTGAAGTAAAAAACGACGTTTTGAAAAACGACACATAAAATTGAAGCATGCTTCAATTTTTTTTTTTCGTTTTTCAGAAGACATAAAATAACGTTTTTAAAAACGTCGTTTTTTTCATCACATAAAGTGATGGTGTGTACGCGGCATTAGTTTCATCCATCCAAAGAATATTTTTCCAGAACTGGTCTGGCTTTTCTAGATGTTTTTGGCAAAGTCTAATCTGGCTTTTCTATTCTTCAGGCTTATGAATAGTTTGCACCTTGTGCTCAACCCTCTGTATTTGATCTTGTGAAGTCTATTCTTAAATGTAGACTTTGACAATGATACGCCAATCTCCTGGAGAGTGTCCTTCACTTGTCTGGATGTTGTGAATCCACCACTGTTGTTTTCCATGGATGTCCAGGCCTTTTTATGTTGCTGATCTCACCAGTGCGTTCTTCTTTCCTCAGAATGTGCCAAACTGTTAATGTGTCCATTCCTAATGTTGCTGCTATCTCTCTGATGGATTTGTTTCCTTTTTGAAGCCTTGCAATGGCCTGTTTCACTTGCATGGGAAGCTCCTTTGAACGCATGATGTAGATTCACAGCAAAAGATTCCAAATGCAAATACCACACTTGGAATCAACTCCAGACCTTTTACCTGCTTAATTAATAAAGAAATAATGAAGGAGTAGCCCACACTAGCTATTGATTCAATTCCCCAATTACGTTTGGTCCCAGGAAACCCTTCCTCTGATCTGGATAAATATATCCTCAAATTAAATCTGAGAGTGTGCACTTTCAGCCCATATCCATTATATAACTATTAGGGGTGCGTCTCTACACTGGTCTTTTACGATTCGATTACGATTATCCCGTTCACGATTTGATTAGATTCTGCGATGCATCACGGTTACTGCGCAAGTGTGCACGGTTAAAAACTTTTTATCCAAAAATCCAATGCCAGCAAGTTTAGAAATGTATGCTTTGCTTAAAGTTGTACGGTGTTTATAGGATTCGGTAGCTCAAACAGAGTATGATGGGTTACCCATCCAAACTGAGGCACAAATCAATCTGTTCGTCTCTATTAGATTGTTCATCTCTATTTCTGTTCTCTAATGTTTTATTGTATCTGCATAGTACTGCGGCATATGTACAGTATATTGTCCTGACACCCTTTTCTGTCTTGTATTGAACTGCAGAGGTTTTCTTTTTTCTTTTTTTGTAGTTTTGTGACACCCAGTGGTGGTTTTGGGCCACTATAATTTGCTTACTATGTGATTTTGATATGTTCCTCTCTCCTCCCCTCCTGTTTGGTGCTAATTAGTTCAGCCGTAGCTATACCCACCATCTTCCATATTCTCTCAGTCAGTATTAGTGTTTCACAGAGACAGGGCTTAAGAAAGCTATTTTCTTCCTACACTTCAAAAGACTTGAAAAACATCCTCTGTATTGCAATTATCTGAAGTAAACGTGCGTTGGATTCAACTACTGTATCTTATTAAAGAGTTAAGCAGCCTGTGGATGATGTTAAGTCAGCAGATGACCATACTGTGCAGAAAGACTAAGGAAGTATGTCAATTCATAAAGCTTAATTTGAAACAGAACATATATTCTCCCTCTGTGTAGTGCTACGGAATAGATGTATGCTATATTTTATTGCTATTTTCTGGAATCCAGATACATACTTGCAGGTAAAAATTGAATTTCTAGTTGGCAGCTTCAAGGGAATCTCGAGTTTATCCATTCCCGGTGCACTGATAGTTAAATATCCTTTATCACAGGTCACCGTTATCAGCACCATTCTAGGCTCCTGTCTGGCTGTAACATGGACTTTGTCCTCCTTTACAACAAGCCAATGTCTGCAATGATAAAAAAGGGACAGAAAAGGGTACAAACAAAAATTCAAAGGGGGCACAAGGAGGGGAAGGGGGGGGGGGGGTGAGAAGAACAAGAGGGTAGAGAAAAGGGGAGAGCAATAAGGGGTAGAATGGAAGGAGTGAATGGGGGTGAGAGGAGTGAGGGGGGAAGGGAGAGGGGAAAGTGGATGGGAAAGGGGCGTAGGGGAATTGGGAGAGATGAGAGGGGGAAATAACAAGTGAGAGAAGAGAGGTGGGACATAGCGGGATGAAGAGAATGAGAGGGGGGAGAGGAAAAAGAGAGTGGGGAGAGAAAAGAGAAAGAAAGAGTGGGGAGAAGAAAGAGAGAGAGTAGGGAGAGGAGAGAGAGAGAGAGAGAGAGAGAGAGTGAAGGGAGGGGCAAGAGGGCATGGAGAGAGAACAGAGAAAGGAAAGAGAGAGAGCTGTGAGAGGAGAGAGAGTTAGAGAGGGGAGAGGAGAGTTAGAGAGGGGAGAGGAGAGAGAGAGCGGGTAGAGGAGAGAGAGAGAGCGGGTAGAGGAGAGAAAGAGATCGGGAAGAGGAGAACGAGAGTGGGGGAGAGAGAGTGGGGAGAGAAAAGGGAGAGTGGGGATTGGAGAGAGAGCGGGGAGAGGATAGAGTTATAGAGGGGAGAGAGAGCAAGAGTGGGGAGAGGAGAGAGGGAGCGGTGAGAGGAAAGAGGGAGGGGAGAGGAGAGAAGGAGCGGGTAAAGGAGAGAGAGAGAGCGGGTAAAGGAGAGAGAGAGAGCGGGTAGAGGAGAGAGAGAGCGGGTAGAGGAGAGAGAGTTAGAGGGGAGGAGAGAGAGAAAGAGAGCAGGGAGAGGAAAGAGAGTTAGAGTGGGGGAGAGAGAGAAAGAGAGCAGGGAGAGGAAAGAGAGTCAGAATGGGGGAGAGCAGAGTCCAGGAGAGTTAGAGCGGGGAGAAGAGAGAGAGCAGGGAGAGGATTGAGGGAGAGCGGAGTCCAGGAGAGTGAGGGCGGGGAGAAGAGAGAGAGCAGGGAGAGGATTGAGGGAGAGCGGAGTCCAGGAGAGTGAGGGCGGGGAGAAGAGAGAGAGCAGGGAGAGGATTGAGGGAGAGCGGAGTCCAAAAGAGTGAGGGCGGGGAGAAGAGAGAGAACGGGGAGAGGAGAGAGGGAGAACGGAGTCCAGGAGAGTGAGAGCGGGGAGAAGAGAGTGGGGAGTGGAGAGAGGGAGAACGGAGTCCAGGAGAGTGAGAGCGGGGAGAAGAGAGTGGGGAGTGGAGAGAGGGAGCGGGGAGAAGAGGGAGAGAGGGCAAGAAAAGAGAGAAAGCAGGGAGGAGAAAAATAGAGAGCAGAGAAAGAGGGAAAGGAGAGATGGGGGAGTAGGTGAGGAGGAGAGTGAGACAAAATTAGAAGGGGAAGACCCATTGGAGTGAGGAATTTTATGGCCGCAGCTGAATAGGCCGACAGCCTGCTATAATGTGACAGCTTCCGGCAGCTCACAAATGAGCACTTCATTCCCTACCCATGCATGCACAACCTGCTCTCTCTTGCAGCTCAGTGTTCTGCAAAAGTGACAGAGAGTGAACTGTGTATGCATGGGTAAGAAACGAATGCCGAGTGCTCATTCATGAGTTTCTGGGGCCACGCATCCAACGCTCCATACGTCCTCTGCATACACCCATGCAGGCAGTCCCATTCATGTCAGTTGGGATGCAGCAGCTGCATGGACACCGCCACTGATTCAAATTTTACATCTGTGCAGATGGGTGCACAGATTGGAACGCAGACAGTGTGCACCCATATGGATGTCAAAGTGGGAGCAGCGGCTGTGCCCATGCAGCCGCTACATCCCAACTCACATGAATAGGACTGCCTGCACAGAACATCTTTGCATCCCCATTCAGGTAAATGAGGCCCAACTTGTAACCTTTCCAATAACAAATATAAATGGGCATAGATGTGAATGGGTCCTAAAGTGATTGGGGTAGATTCTGGTAGGGGCGCGCACTGATACGGCGGCGCAGCGTACCGTCTTTACGCTACGCCGCCGTAAATTACAGGAGCAAGCGCTGTATTCACGAAGCACTTGCTCCGTAAGTTGCGGCGGCGTAGCGTAAAAGGGGCCGGCGTAAGCCCGCGTAATTCAAATGATCCGGTAGGGGGCGTGGATCATTTAAATTAGGCGCGTTCCCGCGCCGAACGTACTGCGCATGTGCCGTCCCTAAAATTTCCCTACGTGCATTGCGGTGAATGACGTCGCAAGGACGTCATTGGTTTCGACGTGAACGTAAATGGCGTCCAGCGCCATTCACGGACGACTTACGCAAACGACGTAAAATTTTCAAATCGCGACGCGGGAACGACGTCCATACTTAACATTGGCTGCGCCTCCTAATAGCAGGAGCAACGTTACGACGAAAACGACTTACGTAAACGACGTAAAAAACTACCGCCGGGCGCACGTACGTTTGTGAGTCGGCGTAAGTATGTAATTTGCATACTCTACGCCAGGGGTCTCCAAACTGCGGCCCGAGGGCCAGATGTGGCCCTTTGCTAGCCTTTATCCGGCCCTTGGGGCACAATTCCTCCCACTGATATGAGGCTCTATTCCTTCCACTGGCACCAACAATGGGGCACTATATCATCCACCGATACCAAAGATGGGATACTATTCCTACTAATAGGGGGAATACTCCTCCTCCTACTGACCACCAACCCTGATGCCATATTTGTTCTCACTGATGCCGGGTCCGTGACATTTTATTCCCCTGCTGGTCACAATCCGGCCCTCCTAAAGTCTGAAGGGCAATAAAGTGGCCCTTTGTTTGAAAAGTTTGGAGACCCCTGCTCTACGCTGACAACTACGGAAGCGCCACCTAGCGGCCAGCATGAGAATGCACGCTAAGATACGACGGCGTAAAAGACTTATGCCAGTCGTATCTTAGGCTAATGTCGGCGAATCTAGCTTTCTGAATACAGAAAGTAGATACGGCGGCGCAGCTTTGGAATTACGCGGCGTATCTATGGATATGCCGGCGTAATTCTTTCCTGAATCTACCCCACTGTTTGCTATGGGTTACGGCAGTCCGCACACTATCGCTGAACTTTGGAATGTCTTATTGAACTCGGTGAGTCACATAACACTCTCGTAGCATAAGAAGTTTTATACCTGTCACTGAGCTCTCCATTCTTCAGTCCATAATCCCTGCACTCTGCTTCTTGAAGAGGGATCCCTTTGCAGGACTTTACTGGGTAGAGGAACAACTGTGAGATCTGCCCAACCTTCCGCACATGCATCTTCTTCCTCTTGGACATAAAGAGCCAGGTGATGGCCACTGCGGCCCCCAGCCCAGCCAGGCCAATCAGGAGGGTGCGGTGCTTCGAGAGGGTCTCCATAGCTGTGTGTGCAAGAGGGGACTTCTTTCCAGACTATCACAGCCTGATCCAGCGTTACACCACTGCGCATAACTCTACATGACGAAAACAACTGAGTTGGATCCTTTCCCAGCCATTGGACCCACCTACTATTATGTTAACTATTTGCCATGCTCTTATTTTACAAAGAAAGAAGTTATTCCCGTTGGAGACGGATCATCTCTACTACGGCCTTCTTAAGACTAAATATCAACAGTGGGGTAGATTCAGGTAGCTACGCTATAAGTTACGGCGGCGCAGCGTAGTGTATTTACGCTACGCCTCCGCAACTTACAGGAGCAAGTGCAGTATTCACAAAGGCCCATATTCTCTGTAAATGTCCGCGGGCGGCGCGTAAGGCATTTACACTCCGCCGCCCCAAACTACAGGAGCAAGTGCTGTATTCCCCAAACACTTGCTCCGTAGTTTGGGGCGGCGGAGTGTAAATGGCCCGCCGTAGCCACGCGTATCTTCAAGGGGGCGGCTTCTATTCAAATTAAGCGCGCCCCCGATTCTAAGTAACTGCGCATGCGCCGGGCTTAAAAAAGCCCAGTGCGCATGCTCCAGTTCTCGGCGGAAAACGTCAATGACGCCGACGTGTGCGTCATTGACGTAAAGTCGTATTCAAGAACGACTTAGGGAAACGAAGTAGCCGACGGAAAAACACGACGCGGACCCGACGCTATCCGTAACATGGCCTACGTGGGACATGCGGAAACTTACTCCTCATATAGCAGGAGTAAGTTTCCGCTTACGCAAACGACGTTAGCGACGGGTACGCGGCGCAAAATCGTTCGGGAATCGGCGTAGGCGTCCAGCCCTATTCGCGAACGACTTACGCAAACGACGTAAATAATTCAAATTTCGAAGCGGGAACGACGTCCATACTTAACATTGGCTGCGCCTCCTAATAGCAGGAGCAGCCTTACGCCGGAAAAGCCTTAACGCAAACGACGTAAAAAACGAACGCCGGGCGCACGTACGTTTGTGAATCGGCGTATCTAGGAAATTAGCATATTCTACGCCGACAACAACGGAAGCGCCCCTAGCGGCCAAAGTTATATTGCACACATTTCTACGCCGCCGCAATCAAGTTACGTAGGTGGAGGAAGTCTATTTTTTCAGCGTAACTGCCTTTGTGAATCGGCGTAACGCTACGCGGGCGCGGAATTCAAATTACGGCGGCGTATCTGGAGATACGCCGCCGCAAAAGGTATGTGAATCTACCCCAGTGAAACTTTTCTTTATACATGCACCAGTAATAAACACTACAGATTTGTAATTTAATTCGAGGTTTGCAAAACCCGACGTTTATAGTGACCTGTTCTCCCGCTCCAAAAATCATGAACTCCTCACAGGCACAGGGAAATATAATAAGAATAATCCCTTAACCAGGAATGTGCTGTATAGCAGTTTGGTATATACACTATATTGTCAAAAGTATTGGGACGCCTGCCTTTACACACACATGAGCCCAGATTCACAAAGGACTTACGCCGACGTATAACAAGTTATGCCGACGTAAGTGCAAACGTGCACCGTCGTAACTGTGCGCCAGACCCACAAACTAATATGCGCCTAAAAACAGGCTACACCCCGCCGACGTATCTTGCTTACGCCGGCGTAGGGTGGGCGTACATTTAGGCTGGGAGCATGGTGCCGCTCCCATTGATTAGCCATTCAAACATGCAAATGAGGGAAATACGGCGATTCACGAACCTGCGTGTGCCCGGCGAGATGCGTGTAAGTTGTACGTCCGGCGTAAAGTTATTCCCCCTAAAGGAGGTGCAACCCAGCAACAGACATACTCAGGTCTGCACCAGGGAACACAAGCCGGCGTATTGTGCGTTGGACGTGTCTGGCTGGGCGTACGTTATGTTCACAGCGTACGCAGTGATCCGGCGTAGCTTAGGCAGTTGTGCCGGCGTGGTTATGAGCAGGCGCAGGGGGGTGCGTCCACGTCACGGCGCATGCGCAGTTTGTGATACGTACCTGTCTGGCGCTCGGGCCATCATTTGCATTGGGTCACGCCCACTTCCACCTACGCCGGCGTACGCCTTCGAAACCCACGCCAGCTGGCGCAGCGTTGGGAGCACTGGCTTGCTGAAAGCAATGCTTGCCTCTCTGCGCTGCATTGGCGTAGCGTACAGTGTTTGCTCTACCGCGGCGTAATGTGCGCCTTGCTCTCTGTGAATCTGGGCCATGAACTTTAATGGTATCCCAGTCTTCGTCCGTAGGGTTCAATATTGAGTTGGCCCACCCTTTGTAGCTATAACAGATTTAACTCACCTGGCTGTCCACAAGGTTTAGGAGTGTGTCTATGGGAATGTTTGACCATTCTTCCAGAAGCTCATTCGTGAGGTCAGGCACTGATGTTGGACAAGAAGGCCTGGCTCACAGTGTTCGCCCTAATTCATCCCAAAGGTCTTCTATTGGGTTGAGGTCAGGATTCTGTGCAGGCCAGTCAAGTTCCTCTACCCCAAACTCGCTCATCCATGTCTTTATGGGCCTTGCTTTGTGCACTGGTCCAAATCATTTGGTGGAGGGGAGATTATGGTGTGAGGTTGTTTTTCAGGGGTTGGGCTTGGCCCCTTAGTTTCAGTGAAAGGAACTCTGAAGATGTCAGCATACCAAGACATTTTCGACAATTTCATGCTCCCAACTTTGTGAGTACACTTTGGGGATGGCCCCTTCCTGTTGCAACATTACTGCACACCAGTACACAAAGAAAACACAAGGGGAGAGGCGCCTCTGGGTGTAGTAGTTTAAAGCAATTTAATGGTAAAAACAGTAGACATGGCCACTCACATTTTGGTGGTTGAAATGTAAATTCCCAGTGAAGGGAGGGAGGTCATCAGATCGGCCGATCAATTCCTGGTCCTGCTGAGGCACTGTATGTCTGGAAGTTTATTGCATCGCTGGTGGAAGTGAAGCCTCCTGCGGTGGAAGAAGGGACTTCAAAGCGAGACTAGGAGCGCAGTTGGTGAGGCAGGCGAGGGATGATGACATCACTGGAACTGCGTCGCGTTTCCGAGTGTACAGGCAGCATATGACGCGGCTGCCGCACTACTTCTTCAAGCTAGTGGATAGAGGGTGTGGAGCTAGATTTATGTTACGATGAGGGGAGCGGCCAAGGCAGGACATGCAGGATGATGGGTGGAGCAACAGTTCGGGACAAAAAAACGTGTAAATGGAAGGCTGAAATTACATGGCGGGGAAGGATGTATATGGCGCTAAAAGACATTTCCAGGACAAGTACCATATTTTCCGGCTTTCTAACCCCTTAAAACCTTCTTAAAAGTCGGGGGTCGTCTTATACGCCGGTAACCTAACATCTTACCTTACCAGAATCGCGGCCGTACGATTTTTCAAAAGCCGCGCCTCCGACGTCTTCTGTTCCGTGATAGGCGGAAACAATCAGCTTCCCAGGAGGCAGTGGCCCAGATTCAAGTAGAATCACGCAATATTTGCGTGGGCAAAGAGCAAATTTTTTTCTCTGCGCCCACGCAAATATTGCGCTTTGCCCACGATTCACGGAGCAGTTGCTCCGTAAATTGCGCGGGCAATATGCTAAGCAGCCGGGCGCAAGGCTGCCTAATGTAAATGATCCCGCCGGGGGCGGGAATCATTTAAATTAGGCGCGCTCCCGCGCCGAGCGAACAGCGCATGCTCCGTCGGGAAACTTTCCCGACGTGCATTGCGGCAAATGACGTCGCAAGGATGTCATTTGCTTGTAAGTGAACGTGAATGGCGTCCAGCGCCATTCACGGTTCACTTACGTAAACGACGTGAAATTTGAACGTCGCGAGCGGGAGGCGCAGCTATACTTTAGCATTGGCTGCGCCTGCTATTAGCAGGAGCAACCTTATGCTAAAGGCGCCGTACGGAAACTCCGTACCTTGCGTACGCAGGGCCCGCGCAACTTTTGTGAATCGGTGGTAGTATGCAATTTGCATACTACACGCCGATCACAAAGGCAGCGCCCCCTAGCGGCCAACGCAAGAATGCAGCCTGGGATGTGAAGGCATAAGGAGGCTTATGTTTGTCACATCCTAGGCTGCATTCGGTGTAACGAGGTTCCTGAATCAGGAGCACTCGTTACACCGGAGCAAGTAAGCACTTGCGCCGCGCAACTATGGTTGCGCGGACGCAAGTGCTTCTTGAATCTGGGCCACTGTGTTCAGTGTCCGCCTATCACAGAGGGCCTCTCGTCCTGTGTTTAGTGTCCGCCTATCACGGAGGCCCTCTCGTCCTCGGACGAGAGGGCCTCCGTGATAGGCGAACACTGAACACAGTGCCTCCTGGGAAGCTTAATGTTCCGCCTATCACGGAACAGAAGACGTCGGAGGCGCGGATTTTGAAAAATCGTACGGCCGCGATTCTGGTAAGGTAAGATGTTAGGTTACACGGCCGCGATTCGCATGGGATAAGGTAAGGGCACGGTCTGATCATGTAATGGGGCAGGTCTGGTCATGTAATGGGGCACGGTCTGGTCATGTAATGGGGCAGGTCTGGCATGTAATGGGGCACAGTCTGGTCATGTAATGGGGCACGGTCTGGTCATGTAATGGGGCACAGTCTGGTCATGTAATGGGGCAGGTCTGGCATGTAATGGGGCACAGTCTGGTCATGTAATGGGGCAGGTCTGGTCATGTAATGAGGCAGGTCTGGTCATGTAATGAGGCAGGTCTGGTCATGTAATGGGGCACGGTCTGGTCATGTAATGGGGCACAGTCTGGTCATGTAATGGGGCACAGTCTGGTCATGTAATGGGGCACAGTCTGGTCATGTAATGGGGCACAGTCTGGTCATGTAATGGGGCACAGTCTGGTCATGTAATGGGGCACAGTCTGGCATGTAATGGGGCACAGTCTGGCATGTAATGGGGCACAGTCTGGCATGTAATGGGGCACAGTCTGGTCATGTAATGGGGCACAGTCTGGTCATGTAATGGGGCACAGTCTGGCATTTAATGGGGCACAGTCTGGCATGTAATGGGGCACAGTCTGGCATGTAATGGGGCACAGTCTGGCATGTAATGGGGCACAGTCTGGCATGTAGTGGCATAGTCTGGCATGTAATGGTGGCACCGTGAGGCGAGGCATGACTAGTAGGAAAGGGGGTAGTCTTATACGGTGAGTATATCCCAAAACCAACATTTTGGCTGGAAAATTAGGGGGTCGTCTTATACGCCGAGTCGTCTTATACGCCGGAAAATACGGTACCGTCAGTGAGTAAATTGGTGATGTGGCATTCTTTTTTTCCGGGGGGCATTAGATCGGCCCAGGGGGGCTGTGTCAGTAACATTCTGGGACACTTTATTGTCCTGGAATGAAGGTGCCCGGAACACGGGATAGACCGACAAAATGCAGGACTGTCCCGGGCAATCCGGGACACGTGGTCACCTTACCATTAGTAGAAATGTTTGCCAGCAAACCATGGAACCGCGTAAATAGCGTCCAAAACGGATGATTTATTGCATGATCACAACACAAGAGAGTGCAACGTTTCGGAGCCACGCAGGGCGCCTTCGTCAGGCATGTGACGAAGGGCCCTGCGTGGCTCCGAAACATTGCACTCTCTTTGTGTTGTGATCAGGGCTCAAGTCCTGCGGGAACGCATGGGAACGGAGTTCCTGCACTTTTTTCACAGCAGGAACTCAGTTACCTTTGCAGGACTAGAGCAGCCGAGCCGATCCTTCACTAAGCGGCGATGCCCAGCTCGAGTCACTGTCAGGGGCAGGCGAACCTTAGTAATCCTTTATGTTACTGGCCGCTTTATGAACTTGCTTCTTTCTAAATCCCGCGATAACTCGCCTCCGCAATGTCTCCTGGGAACAATGACAAACCCTCCCAGGAGACATTGCGGCATCAAGGAAGTGACGGAATACTCGCACACTACCCGATGAATCCATATACAGGAAGTGGCCAGTAACATAAAGGATTACTAAGGTACAGTGGATCGGAAAAAAAAACCATGCGGTTTAGTAATTACGCATATGAGCGTATCATTTTTTTTTTTTGGTGGGGGAGTGGATCTTGGATGGGAGTTCCCACACTTTTTTCCCCAGGACTTGACCCCTGGTTGTGATCATGCAATAAAGCATCCGTTTTGGACGCTATTTATGTTGTTCCATGGTGTGTTGGCAAATATTTCTACTGTAACGTGTACCAGTATCCAGCTGGTTGTTGCTACGAGCACCCAAACCCAAGAGCGTATCCAGGAATGTGTGCGATGGTCAGGGCTATTTTTCAGGGGGAACTTGGGGGAACTCAGTTCCACCACCTTTGGCTCAGACCCCTTGGTTGCCTGCTCACCACAATCACTTGTAAACACAGAAGTCTGGTTTCTGTGTTTACAAGTGACAGCTCTGCACTCTGTGTGTAACCCCCCTGAACTCTGCACTCTGTATGTAATGCAATCCTGGTATTTAATGCCTCTTTAAGACCCTCCTACTGTTTGTGAAATCTGAACGGGTCGTGGTTGAGTTCCTGCACCTATTTTCTGAGAAAAAAAGCTCTGGCGATGGGAATATGAAGCACACCTTACCTTTAGGTCATCATTGGCAGCAACATGACACAAATATATTTGCAAGACAAATCTGAGAAAGAATAGAACTTTATTTACAAGCAACGTACTGTACACCTCTATATCACACAATGTACAATAAAAGCTGTTGTCATTTTTCAGTCCTCTTGACAAAAGTTACAATACAACACAAATATGAAAACACTGATTTTTTCAGAATTACTGACTGACTTATTAAAGCATAAAAAAGTAAGGGTCCATTCAAACGAAAGCGCACATTGCCACAAAGCATGGCAACACACCTGCTCTATGTGCTTGGCGGTACCATTCATTAGCAATGGCACCCCACAGTAGAGTGTAAGGCATGCATGTACATGTATTAGGAAAAAATTATGTTTTTTTCATCCGTTGTGGTACATTGGCAACCCATTTATTATAAATAGACTGTCTTAACGAAACACATGCAAACGTTCTCCTTTTGTGGGAATAGGCCCTCAAATGCAGCAACAATGTAACGTTTGCGTACAATGTACAATCAAATTGTAGCAGGGAAGGATATGTTACAGATACAAGGTCAATGTTTGCCCTCATTATCATAAATTAAGAGATATTCACAAGGATATTTAGACACTTTTTTTTGATAAATGTTAAGGCCGGAATCACACTAGTGCGGTGCGAATTTCAGCTCTCTTATCTCTGCAGAGAGATAAGAGAAGTGTTCAGCAGATTAGCAACATTTTAGATGCCAATTTGGAGACCTGGGAGAAGTTCCGGGTGAGAGGAGAGTGGGGGAGAAGTGTATTGAGCTGAATGAGAGAATTCCTGAAGAGAACTGAACACATCTGCGAATTCAGCTGCGTACCCATAGAAGATAATGGGCTTGAATTCGCACCTGAGCCGCACCGCAAGACATAAAAAACGCACACGGTTTGGAGGCAATGCGCAGTGCGAATGCATCGCACATATGTGAACCAGCCTCATTGAAAACAATGTATTTTAAAATGTTCTGCGAATTGGATGCGGTTTAAGGCGCACTCAATTTGCATAGGTGTGAACCTGGCCTAAAGATTTAAAATTTCCCCTTATACTTTAGTCACCAGAACAGTTGTCCCCATTTAAAATTTCTCTTCACCTTTTGTTCTGGTAACAATTGTAAAATGTTGGAAATGCCATCACTTTCTGTTTTGGTGACAGTCATCACTAAGAAGCAAAGGTGGCTATTTAATTAGGCGGTCGCCTAAGGCCTCACACTCACAGGGGCCTCGTGGCCGCCTAACTTACCCAGTGCATTAACCCAGTTTTGAGGGACAGGGGACCTTAACGTTGCTGTGCTCAGGCAGCAATAAGAGCCCTGATTTAGGAGTGGGGCCGCCAGCATCCCTAACAACCAGTAAATATCGGTGACATCACCCCTTGTGATCTCAGTGACCCAGCATGCCCTCAGTCAATGACGTCACAAGGGGGCGGGTTGAGCAGGTGACATCACCGGGTGGCCCCGCCCCTTAGCTATTAAAGAGCAGGATCTGGGGGCCTCCTTGTTAAAGGGGGCTTCCAGATTCCGATAAGCCCCCTGCCCGCAGACCCCCACAGCCACAGTCCAGGGTTGTGGGGAAGAGGCTCTTGTCCTTGAATTATTTTTCCTCATCATGGGGGTGAGTGGGGCCCCATGTCAAGTTTGGCCTAAGGACTCACAAAGCCTAGAGCCGCCTCTGCTAAGAAGGGTGTGAATTCCCAGAGGGGGGTACAGACAACAATCAAATATTGACTTTGGTCCAGCCTGCGGTACAGTATTGGAATTTGCCTTGCAATTAACTTTTTACCAATTTTATTACTGACACAAATTAAAAAAATAAAATAAAATTTGTTAAAAATTGGAATCTTAACAGTTCATCTGTATAGTCTTCAATATTCGCAGTCACAGACAGTAAATTACATTGTGCATTCTATTTTACAACTTTCCAAAAATATAATTCATAAATCATTGTAAACATTTTTTACATTGTTTTTTTTGCACTGAAGCCATGGATGTATGAAGTCTCAGTGCATTTCTAATGCCGTGTACACACAATCGGAAATTCCGACAAGAAAAGCGTGGATTTTTTTCCGACGGAATTTTGGCTCAAACTTGTGTTGCATACACACGGTCACACATAATTCCGACCGTCAAGAACACGGTGACGTACAACACTACAACGAGCCGAGAAAAATTAAGTTGAATGATTCCGAGCATACGCCTAATTGATTCTGAGCATGCGTGTTTTTTTGCGCATCGGAATTGCATACAGACAAAAGAAATTTCCGACAAGAACTTTTCCCGTCTGAAAATTTGAGAACCAGCTCCCAAATTTTTGCTGTCGGAAATTCCAACAGAAAAAGTCTGATGGGACCTACACACGATCGGAATTTCCAACCAAAAGCTCACATCGAACTTTTCTTGTCAGAAATTCTGACCGTGTGTACGCGGCATAACAGGCCACTTTCATCTATCTGGGAAGCCATTGATGGAAGCTGCCATTCGCCCAGCTCATTGACTGAATACTGGTTCCAGGGCAGAGACCTTGCAGTAATCAGGAACAGTATTTCCTTCCCTGGAACTAATATATAGATGGAAAATCAGACAGAAGCAGGTTCTATTTAACAAAAAGCAAAACATTTTTTAGTGTTGGATAGAAAAGAGAAGGATTAGAACATCTGCCAGTTTTTTTTTTTTTTTTTTTTTGCTGTCTATGAACCTGTAAGGCCCCGTACACACCAGTGGATATCCGATGGAAGCGGTCCGCCGGACCGTTCCCAGCGGATGAATCCTCTGGCGGATTTGGATCTGATGGCTGTACTCACCATCAGATCGAAATCCGTGCGGAATACATCCGCGGTGACGTGTCGAGCCGTCTCCTGTGCGCGACGCTGGAAGGTAATTACTTCCACGCATGCGTCGAATCATTACGACGCATGCGATGGAGGGGAGCGGACGGACGGACTGATCCGGTGAGTCTGTACAGACGACCGGATCAGTCCGCTGGACTGGATACCAGCGGATAAATTTGCTAAGAAATTTGCTAAGAAATTTTTATCCGCTGGAAATCCGTCGGCTGGAGAAATCTCCGCCGAAAAATGTCCGCTAGGCCGTACACACGACCGGATTTGTCTGCTGGAACTGATCCGCGGATCAATCCCAGCGGATAGATCCGGTCGTGTGTACGGGGCCTAAGGGAGATTTTATCTGCCCTGTTTATCGTTATTGCAGAGAGTCAAAGTAAGAGAAAATCACAAATTTTGGGTTGTCACCAGAACAGGAATAGAGGGGAAATCTTCCAATGGGGACACTAGATCTAGTGATTCTAGTGACAACCTAGGATTCCCTTCCTTTGGAGGATTTGCTCTCATTTATATTGACTATGGGACAGGAAATTAAGAGAAATCTCCCCAATGGCACACAGATATAAAAAAAAAACTGACAAGGGTTATAACCCTCCTTTACTCTATCCAAAATAAAAAGTTTTGCCTTTAGTTCTACTTTTCAGGCTTCTTAGGCGGCGTACACACGACCGGATCTATCCGCTGAAACTGGTCCGACGGACCAGTTTCAGGGGACAGATCCGGTCGTGTGTAGGCCTGAGCGGACAATTGTCCGGCGGATCGGACAGTTTCCAGCGGACCAAAATTGGTTAGCATGCTAACCAATCTGTCCGCTGGAAACCTGTCCGTCGGACGTGTTCGGTCGTCGGTACAGACTCAACGGGAACGTCCGACCGACCACCATCCCTCGCATGCGTCGTACTGATTGGACGCATGCGTGGAAGCTTTGACCTTCCAGGGCCGCCCACGTCGCTGCGTCATCGTCGCGGCGACGGCGCGGCCACGCCCCGCGTATTGTTTACGCGCGGATTTCTGTCTGATGGTGTGTACAACCATCAGACAGAAATCCGGCAGCCGGACGCAGCGGATCTGTCCGCTGAAAACGGTCCGGAGGACCGTTTTCAGTGGATAGATCCGATGGTGTGTACGGGGCCTTAGATATCCAGCTTTGTGAGTCCTTTTTATGATATAAATATAGGTTTGTTAAAGCAGATTTCCAGGGCAACTCACCAAGTGTTCTACACCTCCCATAGCTTTGCATATAAATACTTTTAAAATTGATGTGTTATGGTAATCACTCAGGTACTCAGGACTCAGGTATCTTCAGCTTTCACCTACATAGCATCAGCTGGGGGGAGGGATAAAATGATGCCCAAGCGTCACACGGCAGTAATGTGTGCCACCTCTCTGGGACTACATGTCCCAAGGTGAATTGCATCTAGATGGTGGGGGGACTGTGGAAATTTGTATGAGCCTAGCAAGGGGCGGTCCACCGTACTGACTGATGTCCTTGGCGTCACTCACACACACTAATGGTAGGCAAGACAAGGTATTCATATCACCCAAGTGTAGTCCAGATGACTTGGGAGTGTCTTTGACTCATGAACAATGTTGGAAGAGCCTGGCTTGCACCTATCAGTACCAGCTCCACCGTCACGGCTTTCAGAAACTTAACTCCCTAACCTAACCTAATGCTACCAGTGCTGACCTCTTTGTCTTAAAATGCTACTTCCCAGGCTGTGAGGTTAGTCCAGTGGCTTCAATAGACATGTTTGCTCTGGGTCAATGAAAGCAACAAAGTCAGAGACAGACCGGGAAATAGCAGCAATGGAAGCCTTCATAATCCTCTTACTAAGCATTTCCTTTAACAAGCAACTGAGAAACCCATTCATCTCTACCAGCCAATCATCTCCTCTAAGACTAGGTATGGCCATGTTAATATTTATTGTGCTCATGTCACATTGCTATCAGCTCCATACAACACATATAGCTAGATTCAGGTAGGCCGCCCTAACTTTGCGGCGGCGTAGTGTATCGTGTTTACACTACGCCGCCGTAAGTTAGCGAGGCAAGTACATGATTCACAAAGTACTTGCCTGCTAAGTTACGGCAGCGTAGCGTAAATCGGGCGGGCGTAATGGCGCCTAATTCAAATTTAGCTGAGGGGGCGTGTTTTATGGTAATGGGGGTGACCTTACGTGATTGACGTATTTTACGAACGGCGCATGCGCCGTCCGCCTACATATCCCAGTGTGCATTACGGCAAAGTACGCCGCACGGTCCTATTGGTTTCGACGTGGCCGTAAATGACGTAAATCCCTATTCACGGACGACTTACGCAAACGACGTAAATTTTTTGAATTTCGACGCGGGAATGACGGCCATACTTAACTTTACTATTCCAGCTATTTGATGGAATAACTTTAGGCCTGATAATGCGTTATGTAAACGGCGTATCTGTACTGCGTCGGCCGGGCGTACGTTCGTGAATAGGCGTATCTAGTGATTTACATATTCTACGCCGACTGCAATGGAAGCGCCACCTAGCGGTCAGCCTAAAATTTACACTTTAGTATACGACGGTGTAAGACACTTATGCCGCTCGTATCTGAGCCTAATTTAAGCGTATCTGGTTTCCAGAATACGCTTACATTTGCGTCGGCGTAGATTCCGAGTTAGGTCAGCGTATCTACTGATACGCCGGCCTAACTCTCTGTGAATCACCCCCATAGAGGGGAATTTATCAAAGCTGGAGAAGCTGTGCAACAATCAGCTTCTATCTATCATTTTCAAAGCTCAACCACTTCAGCCCCGGAAGGAATTACCCTCTTTCTGACCAGGCCATTTTTTGCGATACGGCACTGCGTCACTTTAACTGACAATGTTTTTAAACTAATTTCTTCATCCGTTTAGGCCGATATGTATTCTTCTACATATTTTTGGTAAAAAAAAAAAAAAATTGCAATAAGCGTATATTGATAGGTTTTTGTAAAATTTATATAGCCGGATTCAGCAAGACTTACGACGGCGTATCAGAATGTGCGCCGTCGTATATTTAAGCATATTCTGGAAACCAGATACGCATAAATTTGGCTAAGATACGACCGGCGTATGTCTCCTACGCCGTCGTATCTTATGTGCATATTTACGCTGGCCGCTAGGGGCGTGTACGTGGATTTACGCGTCGAATATGCAAATTACCTAGATACGCCGATTCACGAACGTACTTGCGCCCGATACGCTGGATCTGGCCCTCTGTCATAGTTGAAAACATTTGGAAATCATCACGCATCAAAATCATGCACAGAACGCCACCAGACTTGCTCAAAGAGACAGCTCAACGAGCAAAGCTAAAGTACAAGAAGTACAGAAGTACAAACTTCTATAGGCCAGAACAACCAGAATTAAATGTTATTCAGATGGCCCAAAAAATTCATTCTGTGGGGTTACATGGTTGCAAGCTTTGACCAGTGTAATTATGTATACACCATACCTGGCTGATATCTTCATAAACTGGAAATGACTGAAGCAGATATTGCTACTCCAGTGGTCTCCACTTGCTTCCGTGTCCCGTGGTAAGTGGCTGCCCTGATGCATTGTGAACACAAGAGGGCGCATGCTCAGCACGTCCCTTTCAATGAATTTATACCGTTGTACCGTTTCCCCGAAAATAAGCCCGGGTCTTATATTAATTATGCCAACAAAAGACACAGTAGGGCTTATTTTCGGGGTAGGTCTTAACATGTAATGTGCTGTCTTCTCTCCCCTCTCCCTCCCTGCCTGCCAGGAATTCCCAGTGTGATCTGAGTTAAAATGATTGTAAAATCCTACAATCCACTCTATTACAGTATTATATAATGTACAATGTGTGTGTTCCTGTAATATAATTGCCAAATACATTTGTTATAGCGCCATTCTGCGCTTCTGTGACCCGCCGGAGCTCTCTTCCCCACAATAATATTACAGAAACACACACATTGTACATCATATACTACTGTAATAGAGTGGATTACAGGATTTTACAAGCATTTTTAACTAGGGCTTATTTTCGGGGTAGGGCTTATATTGCAGCCCTCCTGTAAAATAACGCTAGGTCTTATTTTCAGGGTAGGTCTTATTTTTGGGGAAACAGGGTAGCACCAGGACGTCCCAACTTATATTGTCATTAATGGAGCTAAAAACAACTTGTCAGGAGGACAGTAAAAAGCCACCTCTGGCCTCCTTCATACACACATACATCTAACCCTCTTCAACATGCAAAAGCCATCCTATCACTATCCGGATTGTGGGGGATCACCCACCTTTCTTTATTACGTTTACTGACACTTCAGAAATTCAAAAACACAAACTTGTTAATATGATTTTTAGCATTGGGTTATACAATCTTGCCAACATCAATGTGTTTGAGGCTCTTTATTTAAAAATGGAATACAGTCTTGGAATCTGTATGCATACCTCCCAACATTTTGAGATGGGAATGAGGGACACCTACTAGCAAACGTATGTAGGCAAAGGACACACCCACTGCCACACCCCCTTAAAGGAGAATTAACCCCAAAAAAGGTTAATTAAATCCACAAGGGCTTTTTTTTTACCACTACTATTCCTTTATATTGCCTTTTAAAATGTACAAATGCAGCAATTTAGATGAAAGGTTTAGCACTGGGGAACACTTTTTGAAAGATAAAAAGTGCATTGTATATACAACTATATAGATCAGACCAAAATGAGGGACAAATGAGGAGAATGAGGGACAGAGGGACATTGCTCCCAATCAGTTATGCCGGGTACACACGAGAGGATTTATCCGCGGATACGGTCCTCTGGACCGTTTCCGCGGATAAATCCTCTGAGGATTTCGATCCGCTGGAGTGTACTCACCATCGGATCGAAATCCGCGCCAAATTCACACCGCGGTGACGTGTCGCGTCGTCGCCGCAATGATGACGCGGCGACGTGCGCGACGCTGTCATATAAGGATATCCACGCATGCGTCGAATCATTACGACGCATGCGAGGGACGGGTTCGGACGGATCGATCCGGTGAGTCTGTACAGACCACCGGATCGATCCGCTGGAGCCGATTCCAGCGGATAGATTTCTTAGCATGCTAAGAAATTTTTATCCGCTGGAAATCGGTCGGCCCGAAATATATCCGCGGATAAATATCCGCTGGGTTGTACACACCAGTGGATCTATCCGCTGAAACCAATCCGCGGATCAATTTCAGCGGATCGATCCTCTCGTGTGTACGGGGCCTTACAGTCCCTGGAAATCAGGGACAGTTGGGAGCTACCTTACCTTATAGTGCCCATAGGTAGGCTTTATTACTAGTAAACAATTGCATCTTTGGGTAACACTGTTATATTATCACCTGAGTGTCACATTTAAAAGAAACCTGTCATAAGAGACACACAAGCCCTGATTCACCAAGGCATGAGGGCGGGTAAGGCACTTGAAAGATGCTTGTGAACCATTCTCGAAATAGATGCCCTCCTTCTGGAAATGCTAGTTGCCTGGCATGGCTACATCTTCCAGCTGCTGCAGCCTGCCAGTTGAGTAAAGATGAATGTCAGACATCTTTGGAATGCAGTTGAGTATGTTAGCACTATTCTTTGAAGCACAAGTTCTTAGTCTGGCGTAGGAAAATAGAGTTTCAGATTCCGGTTGGATCTCCACAGGGTCAGCCAGGAGATGATGGATCTTCTCACACAGAACATTACACGCTCTTATTGGATTGGTTGGATGGTTGTGAATCTGAACAATCAAACGTCTTCTCTGAGGTTCCCATTCTGCCGTCTCCATCTTTATGTCTTTGTTTGAAGGCAGGTTTGGTGTTTGAAATTTTTGGACTCTGATATTTGGATCACGTTAGCGGTTCATGGAGGAGACCACCACGGAAGAGACACCAAACGGAGTTATGTAGGCATTTGCCAGTCCCTGAAGACCAATGAACAAGTAGCGGCAGCCAGTCCTTACAGCCTTGCCAACATTCTAGAGGAAAACAATGAGAAAAAAACACATACAAGTGAAAATACTAATAAATTCAGGGCAACAATCTGGACATGAAAAACTACAACAGAATTCGGAACACTATCCAGAGAAAAATTATTTTTTACCAACACGAATGCACCCACCACTGACACTGATTATGGAGCACTATTCCTCCCACTGACACTGATGGAGCACTATTCCTCCCACTGACACTGATGGAGCACTATTCCTCCCACTGACACTGATGGAGCACTATTCCTCCTACTGACACTGATGGAGCACTATTCCTCCCACTGACACTGATGGAGCACTATTCCTCCCACTGACACTGATGGAGCACTATTCCTCCCACTGACACTGATGGAGCACTATTCCTCCCACTGACACTGATGGAGCACTATTCCTCCCACTGACACTGATGGAGCACTATTCCTCCCACTGACACTGATGGAGCACTATTCCTCCCACTGACACTGATGGAGCACTATTCCTCCCACTGACACCAATGATGGGGCACGATTCCATACAAAGACTGACACCAATGATGAGGCACTATTTCTCATACTGACACAGGAGCACTATACAAAGTACTACCAGAACCTGTGTTACAATATTGTTATCAGCAACAATACAACAAACAATACTATACAATAGAACAATACAGGTAACAACACTTTTGAGGGACTGCTCAGTGTTAATACACACCTCTGTTCTCAGACATTAAAGCTGTTCTGAAAAGCATCATTTATTTTACTATTCCAAAAACACAACACTACTGGTACTGGAGCACTGAGGGGCATCTGGGGGGCATTGTTCCCACTTACCCCCCTGTGACACTGGCATACATTCCCTCACCTACCATTAAAAAAGTTCATCTAAAAGCCAATTTCAGTCAAAATGTAGTTTGGAATTGGATACAGTAGTTAGGGTCTCTGTCAGGTGCTTTTCCTGGCTGCCTGTGTTAGCATTTGCAAGATTTCCCCTCACTTCCTGTTCTGCTGACAGGGGTCAGATAAACAGGAAGTGAGGGGAAATATCTTCAGTGGGGACACAGACACCAATAAAAACCAGACCAATATTCCAATGCTTCCCTACTTAAAAAAAAAAAAAATGAAAAAACTTTTGGGCTTCAACATAATGGCCACCCGCAGTGATTTTTCTATATTGTGACTGCGATATAATTTAACAGCCAGTCTGAAATGGGAGTGCAAAGTATCAACACACTTTCAATGAACGCATATAGATGAAAAAAACGTCTGACTTTACAACCCCTTAAATAATTTCCAGCTGACATTATACATCGCACGCACGTAGATATCCAGAGCCGTAAATGAGTTGTCAGATAAAGGTATTACTGTGGCCTTTGCACAGGCGTACACACTGTAGCATGCCCGTGTGAACAAGGCCAAACATAAAATAAAAACGTTTTTTGAGCTTCAGGCTTGACATACAGTTTACAGTGTAAGTTCATCTTTACAGAAAATCTACGCTGTGACCTTAGTAAGACCCCTTTCACACTGGGGCATCTGCATTGCAGATGCAGCTTCTTTCAGGCACTTTTTTTATCGGTACTGCGACCTTATGGCGGACACTTTTGACACATTTTTGGGACCAGTGCTATAAAAATGCATTGATTACTATAAAAATGCCACTGGCAGGGAAGGGGTTAACACTAGGGGGCGGGAAAGGGGTTAAGTATGTTCCCTGGGTGTGTTCTAACTGAAGGGGGGGTGGGACTGACTAGGGTAAATGACAGATCGCTGTTCATACATTGTATGAACATGCGATCAGTCATTTCTCCCCCTGACAGGACTGGGAGCTGTGTTTTTACACACACAACTCCCGTTTCTCGCTCTGTAATGAGCGCGCACGCGCGTCAGCACTAGGGGCGAGCGGGGGCACGCGCGCCCTTATCGGCTGAACCGCGAGATGACGTATAGCTACGTGATCTCGCGCAGCCGAGCCGATCTGCCGCCGTATAACTGCGGCGGCTGGTCGGCAAGTAGTTAACAACGTTTTAAACTATGTCGTTTTTCGGGTTATAAAAAATGATCGTGTGTGGGCTAAAACGACGTTAAAAACCCGCGCATGCTCAGAAGCAAGTTATGAGACGAGAGCGCTCGTTCTGGTAAAACTACCGTTCATAATGGAGTAAGCACATTCATCACGCTGTAACAGACAGAAAAGCGCAAATCGTCTTTTACTAACACGGAATCAGCTAAAGTAGCCCAAAGGGTGGCGTCATCCGAATGGAACTTCCCCTTTATAGTGCCGTCGTACGTGTTGTACGTCACCGCGCTTTGCTAGAGCATTTTTTTTTAAAAATGGGCAACGTCGTTTTAATGATGAAGTTGGAAAAAAAAATGTTTTTTTACAAGCCGAAAAATGATCGCGTGTACGCGGCATAACTACCAGCAAGAATAAGTCCTTACATTTAAAGAGTATTTCAGATCCATCATGGCAGCGCCTATTAGCGGGCATCCACTCACCTGCTGCCGCCACCTCCCTCACCTTGTTGTGTCACTGCCGCATTACCAGTAAGGATCAGCTCCAGCGTGTTCGCATAGTACACGTGCAGAGCCCGCCAGGAAGTGTGCACGGCGCTGCGCTAATCACAGCCAGGGAGACATTTCCCGATCTCTGCAGCCGAGCATCGGGACAATGTCTCTCTGGCTGTGATTAGCACAGCGCCGTGCAGACTTCCTGGCGGACTCCGCACGTGTACCATGCGAACACGCTGGAGCTGATCCTTAACCACTTCAGACCCGCGCTATTGACAAAAGATGTCAACAGCGCGGCTCTCAAGTGCCAAGTGGACGTCTTTGGACATCTTTTTAAAAGCATTACCCGCGCGCGCCACTGGGTGGCGCACAGCGGGTAAACACTGTCCCGGCGCATCGCTGAAGAGCCGATGCGTGTACCTGGCGGCCGCGATGTCCGCCGGGTACACGCGATCGGCGGTGACACAGCAGATAACAGCAGGGACGTGGAGCTCTGTGTGTAAACACAGAGCTCCACGTGCTGTCAGGGAGAGAGGAGACCGATCTGTGTCCCTTGTACATAGGGACACAGCATCGGTCACCTCCCCAAGTCACCCCCCTCCCCCCACACAGTTAGAACACACCCAGGGAATACATTTAACCCCTTCCTCACCCCCTAGTGTTAACCCCTTCCCTGCCAGTCACATTTATACAGTAATTAGTGCATTTTTATAGCACTGATCGCTGTATAAATGTGAATGGTCCCAAATTTGTGTCAAAAGCCTCCGATATGTCCGCGGCAATATCGCAGTCCCAATGAAAATCGCAGATCGCCGCCATTACTAGTAAAAAAAAATAATAAAAAAATATCATAATTCTGTCCCCTATTTGGTAGGCGCTATAACTTTTGCGCAAACCATTTTTTTTTTTTTAAATGGGATATTTATTATAGCAACAAGTAAAAAATATATAAATTGTCGCTCTTTTTTTGTTTATAGCGCAAAAAATAAAAACCGCACAGGTGATCAAATACCGCCAAAATAAAGCTCTATTTGTGGGAAAAAAAGGACGTCAATTTTGTTTGGGAGCCACGTCGCACGACCGCGCAAATGTCAGTTAAAGTGACACAGTGCCGGAAGCTGAGATTTCGCCTGGGCACGAAGGGGGTTTATGTGCCCAGTAAGCAAGTGGTTAATTACCAGCTGTCCCATTAAAGTGAATGGCACTGCCGGTGATTTAACAGCGGGTCAGAGGAGGAGCCACTGTGGGACAGAGATGGCAGTTGCTCTTTAAAAATTATGATTTAAATCAAGCTAATTTACTAGTGATTTAAATCAAATCCACCCCGCCTGTACATGTACCTGTACTTCAGGACTGCCGAAGCATTCAGGACACGCATGCGCGGTGGCATGCCTATGCTGCATTTCTCATGTGAATTCGGAGCTCCTACTCTCCTATACAGGCTTGTTAGTGTTGATTGAACCATCTGCATGGCTCTAGATCATGATTACCTACTCAGGTCAACCCAGCACAAGGTGTGGTTAGGCTGGTTCTGTGACATTCTGCATTGCACAGTGTGAGAAAAAACCTGCAGAGATCTATGGGATTGCCATTGCTAATCTCTCAGGCTGAGTGTCTGAGTATACTACTACTAGCTTGGCTGTAATGATTATCCTCGGGCTTCAATGGTGTCTTTGTCGCTGACCTGGAACAAGTAAACAAGTAGTGTGTGTATATATTAGTGGAAAGTGTGTGGATTGTGAAATCATTGCTAAAATGAAACTCCAACAATCTTTGGTGTGACATTATGGGTCCTATTCATTTTCCTCCAGTGGTGAGAGATCCAGAATACTGCAGAGCATGGGCTATAAGTAGAGTTCCACCCAAAAATGGAACTTCCGGATTTGCTCTCCCTGACGCCCCAAGGCCAGGTTCCCCAATGCACCCCCTCCCCGCCAACCGAACTACCCCCCCCCCCCCTCCCAAATCAACGGAGAATGGCAACCGGTTCAAACATTTTTTTTTACTTTTTTATCACTTTTTTATTTTTATTTATTTGTAGCTTGTCGCTTACTTTTTTTTATTTTTGTATAATTTTCTTATTATTTTTCTTATTATTTTTCTTATTCTTTACTTTATAATTACTTTTTTATTTTATTAATTTAATTATTATTTCTTATTATTTATTTATTTTTTTTATCAAATTTTTTTCACTAGCAATTAGAGGTGAGAGGTTCTCTTTATTGACCCTGTCACCTCCAAAACAGGAGTCCTAGCACTGTGCTAGAACTCCTGTCACAGCTGAGATGGAAAGAGCACAGCTCTCCCCTCTCACTGTGTACATCGGCAGCAGGGACAGGAGACAGGCTCGGTGGCCGGGGGGGAGGACGGAGTCCCGAAGACAGAGCCAGCAGAGAGAAGTATGTGGGGTGGGGGGGAGGGGAGGACGGACGGGAGCACACATTTTACAAGTGATTTCAGGGACATTGCCGCAATCACTTGTTAACGAGCGAGCGGATTCCCCCATAACTTACCGCCCTTAACTGTATGTTACGGGCGTCGGGGGAATCCATGCCACTGCCGCCCCTTGGCGCCCTGCCACCCCAAGGCCTGGCCTCAGTGGCCTTGTGGGAAATCCGGGCCTGCCTCCCATGTCACATTTGGCACCTTTCAGGGGGGAGCAGATACTTATATAATCCAGGTATTTCCTCCCACTTCTAACGATAGATCGCCACAGATTCCGTGGTGATCTAAGCCATGTCCAGCACCTCCTCCGTCTCCCCCCGCTGTCTTCTGGGATATACCCAGAAGACAGCAGGGACCAGTGAGATCGTGCAGCGCGACTCGCGCATGCGCAGTAGGGAGCCAGGCTGTGAAGCCTTGCGGCTTCACTTACTGATTCCATTACTGAAGATGCTGGAGCCTCCACTCGGGAGTCAAGGGACCGATTGACTTCAGGTGAGGACATTGCAGGCGCCCTGGACAGGTAAGTGTCCTAATAGCAACCGCTTAAGGACCGCCTCCAGCACATTTACGTCGGCAGAATGGCACGGCTGGGCACAAGCACGTACAGGTACATCCTCTAAGTGCCCAGCCATGGGTCGCGGGCGCGTGCCCGCGACCCGGTCCGAAGCTCTGTGACCGTGACCCCGGGAGCCGATCGCCGCTGGAGTCCCGCGATCGGTCCCCAGAGCTGAAGAACGAGGAGAGCTGTGTGTAAACACAGCTTCCCCATTCTTCACTGTGGCGCCGTCATCGATCGTTTGTTCCCTCTTATAGGGAAACACAATCAATGATGTCACACCTACAGCCACACCCCCTACAGTTAGAAACACAAATGAGGTCACACTTAACCCCTTCAGCGCCCCCTTGTGGTTAACTCCCAAACTGCACTTGTCATTTTCACAGTAAACAACGCATTTTTAATGCATTTTTTGCTGTGAAAATGACAATGGTCCCAAAAATGTGTCAAAATTGTCCGAAGTGTCCGCCATAATGTCGCAGTCACGAAAAAAATCGCTGATCGCCGCCATTAGTAATAATAAAAAAAAAAAGAATTTATAAAAATGCAATAAAACTATCTCCTATTTTGTAAATGCTATAAATTTTGCGCAAACCAATCGATAAACGCTTATTGCGATTTTTTTTACCAAAAATAGGTAGAAGAATACGTATCGGCCTAAACTGAGGAAATTTTTTTTTATATATATCTTTTTGGGGGATATTTATTATAGCAAAAAGTAAAAAATATTGCATTTTTCTCAAAATTGTCGCTCTATTTTTGTTTATAGGGCAAACAATAAAAACCGCAGAGGTGATCAAATACCACCAAAAGAAAGCTCTATTTGTGGGGAAAAAAAGACGCCAATTTTGTTTGGGAGCCACGTCGCACGACCGCGCAATTGTCAGTTAAAGCAACGCAGTGCCGAATCGCAAAAACTGGCCAGGTCCTTTAGCTGCCTAAAGGTCCGGGTCTTAAGTGGTTAAAAGTCAGCAGCTTCAGTATTTGTAGCTGCTGACATAAAAAAAAAAAAAATGAAGTAGGGATGTTCTCTGTATTATTCCCTGGTAGTCCAGTGAGGTTTTAAGATGCACCCTTGGGGGGCGGTTCCTTGACACCCTGGGCTCACAGGAAGTCTTTTAAATATGATCATTCAACCTTGGGGCCACCACTAGATCTCAGAACGGTGAATCTGTGGGCGCTGGAGAGGAGGTGAGTATTGTAGTGAGAACTTCTTCTTTATTGTAGTGAGAAACTGCAGGGCAAGTCATATTTAAAAAAAGTGTTAAGCTGGCGTCTGGTGTATCTAGACACAAGAAGAAAAATTTAATCTATTACCCCAGCATTGGGCGGAGCTTAGCCTTTATTAGTTGGCGTCATTACGCCCACAGAACGGGGCAGAGCATTTTTACATACTGTAGGGAGAACACAGTGGCCCAGATTCAGTAAGCAATTGCGCCTGCGTAACCATAGTTACGCAGCGCAATTGCTGACTTGCGCCGGCGTAACGAGTTCTCCTGATTCAGAGAACTCGTTACGCCGACTGCAGCCTAAAATCTGCGTGGCATAAGGCTCTTTTTTTGCATTCTTGCGTTGACCGCTAGGGGGCGCTCCCATTGTGGTCAGCGTATAGTATGCAAATTGCATACTTACGCCGATTCACAATGTTGCGCGCCCCCTGCGTATGCAAGTTACGTTGGTTGCGTACGGCGTCTTTAGCGTAAGGCTGCCCATGCTAAAAGCAGGGGCAGCCAATGCTAAAGGATACCCGGCGTTCCCACGTTGCGACGTTCAAATTTTACATCGTTTGCGTAAGTGAATCGTGAATGGCGCTGGACGCCATTCACGTTCACTTTGAAGCAAATGACGTCCTTGCGACGTCATTTGCCGCAATGCACGTCGGGAAAGTTTCCTGACGGAGCATGCGCTGTACGCTCGGCGCGGGAGCAATTTACGGAGCTACTGCTCCGTGAATCGAGGGCAGCGCAAATTATTTGCGAGGGCGTAGGGCAAAATCGTTGCCCTGTGCCTCCGCAAATAATGCGCAAATCGTACCTGAATCCGGGCCAGTGATTATTGCTAGCAGATATAGCCATAATAAATACGCATGCTAAAAAACGAACACGCTGGTTGTACCCAGGTTGATCGATGGGTACAATGAGCACGCCCATAGATAAATAAAATATTGTCTGGTCCCTCCTGAACCAGCCAAGATTCAATCAACCTATATCCAGCTTAAAGGGGAAGCTCTGCTTGTTTGCCTCCTCCCCCTGCCACATTTGGCACCATTCGGGGGGGGAGTAATTGGTTTTGACAGGTACCCACTCCCAGCTGATTTCACCGTGGCAAAGTCAGCTGGAAGTTTGCCCCCCCACCTCCTTCCGCCATCACCAGGCCATTTACAAGCGCAGCGTGCTTCGTGCATGCGCAGTAGGGAACTGACTGTGAAGCCGCAAGGTTTGCCTCAGTGGAGATGGCGGCGGCAGCCTACTACGGTATGTATACCGCTCCTTCCCATTTAAAACAATGGGAAACCGCGGTAATACCGCCCGCAATGCGCCTCTGCAGAGGCGCATTGTGGGCGGTATTAACCCATTATCGGCCGCTAGCGGGGGTTAATACCGCACCGCTAGCGGCCTAATCCCGCGGCAATTCCGACTATTTTTAGTGGCGCTGTACCGCCACTGCGCCTCCCACCCCAGTGTGAAAGGGGCCTAAAGGATGTGAGGAGAGGGGGAAGATGTTTTGTAGTCCAAATCAGGAGAGCAGCCTAGGGGGACAACATTGCTTCCCCTCAGAGTGCAGCGAGGGAGCATTGCTCCCTAGGACAGGAAGTGTTTTTATGGCGGAAACACCAGCTGAAAATAAAAGAAGAAAAAAGCCTGAAAAAAAAGGAAAACAAATGCAGCCACCACATCCAAGGACTGGTAAGCTGCAATATATTACATCCTTGTTGTGGAGTTTAGATACTGTACACTTTAATTATACCTCATATATATAAAAAAAAAAAAATCTATTTAACTAATTAGCCTATAACAGATCTGTGATTGGTGCAATGTAGAAGGTGCAGAACATAAATACAACATAACAACAGATCTCAGCACAGCAAATATTGTGTAATCCTAATGACACAACTAGTTGACTTTAGACTATGAACCAATGCGGCTTAATGAGTGTAATAAACTGGTATGACGTGATGTGGTGCTCGTGGTGCTTGGAGTTGCCAACTTATCCCGTTATTAATAACAGATCTAAAACTATCTGAGGACTTCACATAGCAGATTTGGGGTTATAATCCAACAGTTGTGATATTCGACCTGACCTGCACCTCCTGACCCCCTCCCTGCTGCACCTCCTGACCCCCTCCCTGCTGCACCTCCTGACCCCCTCCCTCCTTCCCCTCCTGACCCCCTCCCTCCTTCCCCCTCCCTGCTGCACCTCCTGACCCCCTCCCTCCTTCCCTCCTGACCCCCTTCCTCCATCCCCTCCTGACCCCCTTCCTCCATCCCCTCCTGACCCCCTTCCTCCATCCCCTCCTGCCCTTCCTTCCGCTCATGACCCCCTCCCTCCTGACCCCATCCCTGCTGCACCTCCTGACCCCCTCCCTCCTTCCCCACCTGACCCCCTCCCTGCTGCACCTCCTGACCCCCTCCCTGCTGCACCTCCTGACCCCCTCCCTCCTTCCCCACCTGACCCCCTCCCTGCTGCACCTCCTGACCCACTCCCTCCTTCCCCTCCTGACCCCCTCCCTGCTGCCCCTCCTGACCCCCTCCCGACCCCTCCCTGCTGCACCTCCTTCCCCTCCTGAGCCCCTCCCTCCTTCCCCTCCTGAACCCCTCCCTGCTGCACCTCCTGACCCCCTCCCTCCTTCCCCACCTGACCCCCTCCCTGCTGCACCTCCTGACCCCCTCCCTGCTGCACCTCCTGACCCCCTCCCTGCTGCACCTCCTGACCCCCTCCCTCCTTCCCCTCCCTCCTTCCCCCTCCCTGCTGCACCTCCTGACCCCCTCCCTCCTTCCTTCCCCACCTGACCCCCTCCCTCCTTCCCCACCTGACCCCCTCCCTGCTGCACCTCCTGACCCCCTCCCTGCTGCACCTCCTGACCCCCTCCCTCCTTCCCTCCTGACCCCCTTCCTCCATCCCCTCCTGACCCCCTTCCTCCATCCCCTCCTGCCCCTCCTTCCGCTCATGACCCCCTCCCTCCTGACCCCATCCCTGCTGCACCTCCTGACCCCCTCCCTCCTTCCCCACCTGACCCCCTCCCTGCTGCACCTCCTGACCCCCTCCCTGCTGCACCTCCTGACCCCCTCCCTCCTTCCCCACCTGACCCCCTCCCTCCTTCCCCCTCCCTGCTGCACCTCCTGACCCCCTCCCTCCTTCCCCACCTGACCCCCTCCCTGCTGCACCTCCTGACCCCCTCCCTCCTTCCCCTCCCTCCTTCCCCCTCCCTGCTGCACCTCCTGACCCCCTCCCTCCTTCCTTCCCCACCTGACCCCCTCCCTCCTTCCCCACCTGACCCCCTCCCTGCTGCACCTCCTGACCCCCTCCCTGCTGCACCTCCTGACCCCCTCCCTCCTTCCCTCCTGACCCCCTTCCTCCATCCCCTCCTGACCCCCTTCCTCCATCCCCTCCTGCCCCTCCTTCCGCTCATGACCCCCTCCCTCCTGACCCCATCCCTGCTGCACCTCCTGACCCCCTCCCTCCTTCCCCACCTGACCCCCTCCCTGCTGCACCTCCTGACCCCCTCCCTGCTGCACCTCCTGACCCCCTCCCTCCTTCCCCACCTGACCCCCTCCCTGCTGCACCTCCTGACCCCCTCCCTCCTTCCCCTCCTGACCCCCTCCCTGCTGCCCCTCCTGACCCCCTCCCGACCCCTCCCTGCTGCACCTCCTTCCCCTCCTGAGCCCGTCTCTCCTTCCCCTCCTGAACCCCTCCCTGCTGCCCCAGCTGATCTAACAACAGCTTGAGAGGAGATGGCCGATTTATAAAGGCTCCGAGCATTTTCCAACATGAATCCTTAACTCAAGAAAGTTCCTTTTATTACTCTCAGTCTCAACCTCCTTTCTGATGCAATGTGATTTCCTGTTACAGGGTGGCTACAATTTTTCTCCATGGTCCCATTGTATGTAGGAATGTAGCCACCCTAGTTTTCACAAAAACAAGGAGTGAGGGGAAATCTACCAACTCCAAATTTTCTCTCACTTGGGTATTTTTTTTCCTGGGGGTAAGGGGGATTCATCCTGGGGGGGGGCGCAAATAGTGGAAGAAGGACCAGGTTGACTCCCCCAGTCTACACCCCTGGATATATAGAACCACAGAACAGGGATGGCAGAAAAAGACCAACTGGTTCATTGAAGCAGCACTTTTTTTATTGTTTTTTTACCTTTTTGTTTATTGTCCTTCAGACTTGAGGAGGGCTGGATTGCGGCTAGCAGGGGCAGAAAATGTCACGGGTCCGGCGTGAGTGAGAATAAATATGGTCTAAGGGTTGGTTGCAGTGGTGTATTTAGGTTTTGTGCTGCCCTAGGCCTGACTAAACTTGTGCACCTTCTAATTTAAATATGACCCACCCCTTCCTGTCAAAGCCACACCCCTTGCTGTTTAAGACCCGCCCTAAAATTTTCGAGTGGGAACACTAGTTCTGAGGGCCTGGGGGGCGGGGCAATGGACTCCCTTAATTTGCAAAGATTTCCTCTCACTTCCTGTTTGGCTATGGGGCAGGAAATGAAGGGAAATCTCTGCAATGGGACAGGGATGATAAAAAATAAACCGACAGGGGCTCTAACCCTCCCTTACTCTATCCAAAGAATCAAGGAGAAAAAAAAACGTTCCCTATAGTTCTACTTTCAGCACAAATTTCTGATAATTTTATGGAGAGGACTAAGAAGATATAACATGCCAATGGTGCAGCAGAAAACATACAACACAGTGAGGAAGGTTTGTGGTCCAGGATGATAGGACAGTCAAAATTAGAAGAGACGCCCCCCAAAGTTGCGGAATGCCATCCGCCTGCATACCGGAAGCAGTGCGCCCGCTTTATGGGGGCGCTAGACTAATTTGCCTCTAAAGCCCAGTCCACCCCATAAGACTGGCGCCACACTGACAGTGTAGTGCAAGCCAGCGGGGACTCTTTCCATGCTGCCCCCCTGCAAAGTGCTGCCCTAGGCCTGGGCCTTGTTGGCCTAGGCCAGGATACAGCGTTGGTTGGTTGTCAATAGGAGTAGGAGTACTGTCCCCATTAGAAGGAGGAATAGTATCCCCTCATTGGTATCGGTGGAAGAAATAGTGCCTTATTGTTGGTGTCAGTGGGAGGAATTGTGCCCCAAGGGCCAGATAAAGTCTAGCAAAGGGCCACATCTGGCCCTCGGGCCGCAGTTTGGAGACCCCTGGTATAGATCTATGTTGGTCCCAGGTGTGTTTAAGCCTTCGTTCACATTGGAGCAACTCAAATCGCATGACAAGTCGCACCCTATCGTGGACAATGGCACTGTTCAAATCAGTGCGACGCCCACTTTGCAGTGCCCACCGATTTGAAAAAGCAGTTCCTGCACTACTTTTGGCGATTTCGGGTATGACTTGGATAGACATTTGTGCATGAAGCCGCACAGATGTCTTCCAAGCTGCACCTGAAGTCTCACTGACATGCAGCTTTGAAATTGAAGCCGAATGATTTCAAAGCCGCAGTCAATGTGAATGATGACTTAATTCATTTATTTATGACTGACTCACTACCTCTGCTGGAAGTCTATTCCAAACACCAACTACTCCCCCATTAAAGGGGTTGTAAAGGTTTCATTTTTTATTAATTTTTTTTTAAATAACAAACATACCATACTTACCTCCACTGTGCAGTTCGTTTTTCACAGAGTGGCCCCCATTCTGGTCTTCTGGGGTCCCTTGGTGGCTGTCTCGGCTCCTCCCTGCAAGAGCTAACCCCCCTCTGGGAAGCGCTCTCCCAAGGGGGTTAGCTTGTGGGCGCGCTCCCGTGTGATACAGTCGGCGGGTATCACTCGGCCCCGCCCCCTGGCACGCCGTGTCATTGATTTGTTTGACGGCAGCGGGAGCCAATGGCTGAGCTGCTATCAATCATCCAATGAAGAGCTGGTGGAAAGCAACGCGGGATCGCGCCCACGGAGATTCGGGGGTCAGATAAGTAAAGCGGGGGCTTGGGGGGGGGGGATTTTGACGGAAGGGCGTTGGCCGTGAACTTGTTCTGCATACAGACGACAGAACTTTTTTAGCCAACATACACCAAACCACGTTGTTTTTCAGCTCTTTAGCGCCACCCTTTGGGCAACGTCCGCTAGAGTTGTCTGATGGTTAGCATTGGTTCGGAGCATGCGTGTTTGCACTTTGGATTTTAGTCCGATGGATTTGTGTACACACGATCGGATAATCTGACGGAACACATTTGTTGTCTGAGAATTTGAGAGCATGGCTATCTAACATTTTCCGACAATTGTCTGATGGAGCATACAGACGATCGGATTATCCGACAAAACACGTCCATCACACAATTGCTGTCGGAATATCCGATCGTGTTTACGGGCCTTTAGCAGTCATCTCATTTGCAGTACACTGAAATCAAGCAATCTGATGCCAAAACAGCAGTGAGTAAAAAGTTAAGTATCAAATACAAGATATTGTCAAAAGTATTGGGACACCTGCCTTTACATGTACATGAATTTAAATGGCATCCCAGTCTTAGTCCGTAGGGTTAAAAATTCAGTTGCCCCACCCTTTGCAGCTATAACAGCTTCAACTTTTCTGGGAAGGCCGTCCACAAGGTTTAGGAGTGAGTCTATGGGAATGTTTGACCATTCTTCCAGAAGCACATTTGTGAGGTCAGGCACTGATGTTGGATTAGAAGGCCTGGCTCGCAGTTTCCACTTTAATTTATCCCAAAGGGGTTCTATCGGGTTGAGGTCAGGACTCTGTGTAGGTCAGTCAAGTTCCCCCACCCCAAACTTACTCATCCATGTCTTTATGGACCTTGTTTGTGCACCGATTATGGTGTGGGGTTGTTTTTCAGTGGTAGGGCTTGGCATCTTAGTTCCAACGAAGAGAACTCTTAAAGGAATTTTTTTTTTTTTGCTGAAATGACTGTTTACAGGGTATAGAGACATAATAGTTAACTGATTCCTTTTAAGAATGATTAAAAATAGATAAAAATCAATCATATAATGTACCTACAGTTTCTAGTTTTGTTTTTGCATGTTGTTTCCTGCCTCTCTGCTGTACAGAGCCACAGAGCCAATACAGGGCAGTGATGGTTTGGAAAATGAAACTGATTAGTGCTGAGGGGCTTTAGACAAACAGTAATCACACCTCCTTGATTAGTGACCACAGAGAGAAAGCTCCCAGCACTGTGGTTATCAGGAAACAGACAACCAGGAAGTGTGGAGATCAGAGAAGAATTACAGCAACTTGAGAGCAAAAACGAACAATGAGGACATGAAAACAGCACTGCATTAAGGTAAAGGAAGCTATTAAGATAAAAAAAAAATTCCTTTACAAACCCTTTAAGGCATCAGTATACCAAGACATTTTGTGACAATTTAATGCTCCCAACTTTGTGGGGACAGCTTGGGGATGACCCCTTCCTGTTCCAACATGACTGTGCATCAGTGCACAAAGCAAGGTCCATATAGACATGGATGAGCGAGTTTGGGGTGAAGGAACTTGGTCTGCACAGAGTCCTGACCTCAACCCGATAGAACACCTTTGGAATAAATTAAAGTGGAGACTGCGAGTCAGGCCTTCTCATCCAACATCGGTGCCTGACCTCACAAATGTGCTTCTGGAAGAATGGTCAAACATTCCCATAGACACACTCCTAAACCTTGTGGACGGCCTTCCCAGAAGAGTTGAAGCTGTTATAGCTGCAAAGGGTGGGCCAACTCAATATTGAGCCCTACGGACTAAGACAGGGATGCCATTAAAGTTCATGTAAAGGGCAGGTGTCATGATACTTTTAACAATATAGTGTATATTGTAGAAAAAATATTTACACTGCTGCTTTTCTGCCAGAAGATTAAAGCTTGCAACATAAAATCCATCTGGAACATCAGAAATCACGAATCACCCAGCCATTCTCTACCAGGGTTCCATGGAAACCTACCTATCCTCCAGAGATTGCTCCGAGTTCCTTGAGCTGTGGCTAATTGACCTCTCATTTGTACCTGTATTGTTCCTGGGCCAAGGCCACTTGGCATTGCCAGCGCTATGGCACCAATGATCTTTTTGGCTATCTCTTAGGGGTTGGGGGGGATTCTGAATATCACTGTAAAGGGGGGTATTTTCTCACTCTCCTCCAATGAATTGGTTTTAGTAGGGGTACCTCAACATCTGAAAATTATTTCAATGTTTCCTATATATTACCAGTTATGGCCCACTTAAAGTGGAGGTTCCCCCTAAAAAAAAATGCTAACAATACATTGAGAAGACTGATTACACTGCGGGTATGCTGGGTTTTACTCGTTATCGCCGTTTCATCCCTCGGCTTCCGGGTATGATTCTTGCTGGACCTAGTTGCTTGACGTTCCTCCGACCGGCGCATACTTGACGCCACGACTTTCCGACAGAAGCCGAACGTCATTGCGCAGGCGCCGTATAGAGTCGGCTCTATACGGCGCCTGCGCAGCGACATTCGGCTTCTTTCGGAAAGTCGTGGCGTCAAGTATGCGTCGGTCGGAGGAACGTCAATCAACTAGGAACGCCCAGCCCCACAAGAATCATACCCGGATGCCGAGGGATGAAACGGCGATATCGAGGTATGTACGGAAAAAAAAAAAACAGCCTACCCGCAGTGTAATCAGTCTTCTCAATGTATTGTTAGCATTTTTTTTTTAGGGGGAACCTCCACTTTAATGTTATAATAATACGTTATTGGGTAATTTATGGACCAGTTGGCTATTTTTGGAAAACAAGGACACACATTTCTGGTGACAAACATTGAGACCCTGGGTAACTGTTCCTGGAAGACCCTGCCACCCCTGACCTCCCTGCTCACATTGGCATACTTTTTGCTCACCTTGGCATACTTTTTGCTCACCTTGGCATACTTTTTGCTCACCTTGGCATATTTTTTGACTTTCTGCTTCCTCTTGTACTTCTTGTCCTCCTTGCTCTCTGTCTCCTCTGCTGTCTCCTCCAGGGGGTCATACCTGTCTGGGAGGGGTGACAGGTGCACTTTCTTGCTGCTCCTTTCCTTCTTCTTTTTCTTGCTTTTCTTGTCTTTGCTGTGCCCTGCCTGTCCTGGGGGCTCCTGCTGGCTGCTGCTGCCAACCTCTTTCTGGGTCCCCTCCTGCTCCTCCTGCAGCAGGATCTGCTCCTTGTCCTGCTGAAGCTTTCTATACTTCTTCTTTTTCTTGCCTCTGAGTTTGGGCCGCCCGGCCATGTTTACAGTCTGTATGCTGCCAGCTGACTGCACTGAGCTGGAGAACTAAATACCCGACAATTAGATAGAGCGCAGCTTGGACTTTGCTTCCTACTGCATAGGAATGTCTGTGCTCTCCTGCGCCATCTAGTGGGCGTTTATTACCATTACAGCCCCTGTTATTTCCTATGACTGTTCCCTAGTGGCAGACTTGGCTGCCCTCCCAGGGAAGAAGTTTTGTTGTGTCTCCCAGCTGGGGGTCCTCTTGTTCATTGTTCCATTAAGAAAGGTTTATTTGTTTGACTTGCTGCAGGATGTTCCCTCCCTGCCAGAGGATTGTTCCTAAAGATCCTGTATGTTCTGTGCTATACCATTATTTTATTGTTAATTCCATCAGTGTAAATGCACAGAGCAAACAGGGGACACAATGCCATCTAAAAATAAAATTAACTGTTTTGTAGATCAACTTTGTTTTCATGTGACACATGCTGAAACATCAATTCACTTAAAGCTGAGCTCTGGGATGAGCAAATATTGTCTAAATATAAGTGTCATGTGTATGTTTCCTTGAATCTAAAGCTGGCCATACATAACATGGATAAAAATTTAGCAGGGACCAGAGGAATTCCAATTTATGTATGGAGACAATGGATTATACAATTTTCTTGTACAATTCTTCCTTTGATTTACCAAAACCATATAATATGAGGTCAAGCCTAAACACTTTTAATTTGTATGCAATCAGGCAGGAGCTCGCAGTGCATAGTTGAAGGTAAATCTAAAGGAAATAGAATAAGAAAATGGTATAATGTATGGCCAGCTTAAGTACCCCCATTGTCAGAACACAATAGCTCAGCAGGTGAGAGATTCCCCATCCACCTTGAATGTGTGGATGGGGAATTAGGTAGTTTTTTTTCAACCCACTGGGGTTGAAACAAAACGGAATCATCTATGGGTTGCTTTAAGGTCCTTGGTGTACACTATGGCCCGGATTCACAAAGCACTTACGCCGACGTATCTCGAGATACGCCGCGTAAGTGTAACTATGCGCCGTCGTATCTGTGCGCCGTGCCCACAATCTGAGATACGCCTAAAAATAGGCTTCCTATGACCGACGTAACTTGCCTACGCAGTCGTATCGTGGGCGCATATTTACGCTGGGCGCATTTGCCGCTCCCATAGATTTTCTATGCACATATGCAAATGAGGGAGATACGCCGATTCACAAACATAGTTGCGCCCAGCGCATCATATATGCGGTTTGCGTAAGTCGTACGTCCGGCGTAAAGTTATTCCCCATATAGGAGGCGCAACTCATGCAAAGGTATGGACCAGGGAACACAAGCCGTCGTATCTTTTGTCGTTTACGTTGTACGTGAATATGACTAGGCGTAGGTTACGTTCACGTCGTAGGCAGTAATTCGACGTATCTTAGGCAGTTGTCTCAACGCGATTCTGAGCATGCGCACTGGGATGCGGCCACGGGACGGCGCATGCGCCGTTCATTTTAAGAACTTCTATGGCGCTTGGCCCATCATTTGCATGGGGTCACGTCTCATTAGCATGGCTCACGCCCACTTCCACCTACACTGGCTTATGCCAAGGAAAACCAGCGTATCTTTAACAGCGAGTGGGAGCAAGTGCTTGGTGAATCCAGTGCTTGCGCCAGCGTAGCATAAAAGTGATACGCTACAGGGGCATAAATATGCGCCGATGTCTGTGAATCCGGGCCTATATTGTTAAAAGTATTGGGACACCTGCCTTTAAACGCCCGTGAATTTAATGGCATCCCAGCAGTGGCGGCTGGTGCTCTATTTTTTTGGGGGGGCGCAAACAAAACCCCAGTCAACCCCCCCCCCCCCCCCCCGCCACTCGCAGACAATGGGACCTGCAGACAGACAGAGAGACAGATAGATAGATAGACAGACAGATAATAAAACAAATAGATAGATAGATAGATAGATAGATAGATAGATAGATAGATAGATAGATAGATAGATAATTAGGCAGATAGCTATAGATAGATAGATAGATAGATAGAGGGAGGGGGAGGGAGCGAGAGATAGAGCTATATATAATTAGATAGATAATTAGATAGAGAGACAGACAGATAGATAGATAGAGAGACATAGCTAGATAGAGCTATAGATAAATAGATAATTAAGCAGATAGATAGATGGAGGGAGGGGGAGAGAGATAGAGCTATAGATAATTAGATAGATAGATAATTAGACATACAGATAGATAATTAGATAGATAGATAGATAGATAATTAGACAGACATATAGATATAGATAATTAGATAGATCGATAGATAGATCGATAGATAGATAGATAATCAGACAGACAGATATAGATAGATAATTAGATAGAGAGCGATAGATAGATAGATAGATAGATAGATAGATAGATAGATAGATAGATAGATAGATAGACAGACAATTAAACAGATAGAGAGAGACAGAGAAAGAGAGAGAGAGAGGGAGAGCGATAGATAGATAGATAGATAGATAGATAGATAGATAGATAGATAGATAGATAGATAGATAGATAGATAGAGCTGTAGATAGATAAAGAGATAGAGCTGTAGATAGATAATTAAACAGACAGATATATAGATATAGATAGATAATTAGATGGATATAGATAGATAGATAGATAATCAGACAGACAGCTAGCTATAGATAATTAGATAGACAGACAAATAGATAGATAGATAGATAGAGACATAGAGATATAGAGCTATAGATAGATAGATAGATAGATAGATAGATAGAGACATAGAGCTATAGATAGATAGATAGATAGATAATTAAACAGACAGATAGATATAGATAGACAGACAGATAATTAGATAGATAAATAGATAGATAATTAGACAGAGGTAGCTAATAGATAGATAGATAGATAGATAGATAGATAGATAGATAGATAGATAGAGACATAGATAGATAGAGACATAGATAGATAGAGAGAGAGAGAGAGAGAGAGAGATAGATCTATAGAGAGAGAGAGATAGATAGAGCTATAGATAGATAGAGACATAGAGCTATAGATAGAGAGATAGATAGATAGAGAGAGATAGATAGATCTATAGATCGAGAGATAGATAGATAGAGCTATAGATAGATAGATAGATAGATAGATAGATAGATAGATCTATAGAAAGATAGATAGATAGATAGATAGATAGATAGATAGATAGATAGAGCTATAGATAGAGAGATAGATAGATCTATAGATAGAGCTATAGATAGATAGATAGATAGATAGATAGATAGAGCTATAGATAGAGAGATAGATAGATCTATAGATAGAGAGATAGATAGATAGATAGATAGATAGATAGATAGATAGATAGATAGATAGATAGAGCTATAGATAGATAGATAGATAGATAGATAGATAGATAGATAGATAGATAGATAGAGCTATAGATAGAGAGATAGATAGATCTATAGATAGAGCTATAGATAGATAGATAGATAGATAGATAGATAGATAGATAGATAGATAGATAGATAGATAGAGCTATAGATAGATAGATAGATAGATAGATAGATAGATAGATAGATAGATAGATAGATAGATATGGCTATAGATAGATAGAGAGATAGATAGATAATTAAACAGATAGACAGACAGAGAGAGAGAGAGAGAGAGAGAGAGAGAGAGAGATAGGGGACAGGCAGGACAGTCAGATAGATTAGATAGGCAGACAGAGATAAGAGATTTGTAAAGCACAGCTGCAGGACGCAGGCACTCTAAGCCCTCACACACAGACAGGAGATGTGAAGCACGGCACCCTCCCCCTCCCTCCTGTCCTCTCTCAGTCCGATCACAGTACAGGCTGAGCATACAGCATAAGGTGGTGGACAGGGACACTGGACAGGACAGACAATGAGACAAATAAAGTGTTTTTAATAAAGTTTCTTACCTTGATTCCTCCTGGAGTCAAAACCGAAGTAACACTGCCCTGGGGAAAGCACCGCCCATTTCCTTCTGCAGTGAGGAAGCAGCAGGACCCAATTAGAGAGGAGAGTGGAGACACTGGAGAGTGATTGGCTCATGGCGCATAGCACATAGCCACAGAGCTTAAAAAAAAACTGCAAATGAAGCGTCTTGCCTGCTGCATTGGCATGACGCTTCAATGATGCTATAGCAGTGCTCTGAGTCTTTGACCGGCGCTCACCCTGAACATGCACCGTCTTAAAGGACCTTTTTTTTTCTTAAAGGGCCCAAAAAAAAAAAAAATTTTTTCATTTTTTTTTTTTTTTTTTTTTTTTACTGGCTTTGGGGAGAGGGGGGGCGGCGCCCATGCGCCCCCTATGGACGGGCCGCCACTGCATCCCAGTCTTAGTCCGTAGGGTTCAATATTGAGTTGGCCCACCCTTTGCAGCTATAACAGCTTCAACTCCTCTGCAAAGGGTGGGCCAACTCAATATTGAACCCTGTGGACTAAGACTAGGATGCCATTAAAGTTCATGTGTGTGTAAAGGCAGGTGTCCCAATACTTTTGACAATATAGTGTATATCAGCCGTGCAGTCTTTAACTGTACGTTAGCTGCCATTTTAGGCATACGTGTGCTTTACGATTAGTTGATTTCTCCTATGGGATTTCTGGACAGAACGTAAGCTGTATTTGTCGAAAATCCCCTCCACCCCCTACAAACACATTATAGAAACTTATTTGAAATAGCTTCTTTGTTAATAATCTTCTGAAACAGTTACACACTAAGTCATGGACGTTTCGAAAACCTTTTACATAAAGCAGCCTATAATTTACATGTAATACCCGAGGCCACGTTGCCAATGACCCATTTTCAAGAACTAGCTGGAACACCAAAACCATGGCCGGGTTAAATTGGTCTTATATTTATTTCTTGCACACTTGATGGTTTATCTTTTGTTGTTTCTCCCAGATCAATTTACAGCCAGATGCCTGGACACTAGTTCTGCTGTCAGCAGACGATCACGCTACAGGATGGGATTCCAAAGAATGAAACTCCTATTACCAAGCATGAGACCACGAAAATCCACGTCTTTCCCAGAACCTCATTAAATGTTAACTATATGTACCTTAGAAGAATGTTTTTATTTATATAACTTCATTCTTACAGGCTGCTGTACCATATTTCCATTATTGTACAGCATATACATATTTGTAAATCCTCCCTCTAGTGGCGGTCTCTTTCATTACAGTCACACAGCCCACTGGATAAAGCTGTCTTTCGAGATCAAACCTCAGCTTCTTAAAGCGGAGTTCCACCTAAAAATGGAACTTCCGTTTAACCCACTCCTCGCCCCCTTACATGCCACATTTGGCATGTAATTTTTTTGGGGGGGGAGTGGGGGCTTCAGGAGAAGGGGACTTCCTGTCCCACTTTCTCCTTCCGCCGAGGGGCTGGAAAGGCGATTAGCTTAATCGCCTTCTTGCAGCCCCTCCCTGTAGGCGAGCGCCTCTCCAATCGGATGGCGCCGCGCCGCTCGCGCATGCGCAGTGGGTGCCCGGCCGTGAAGCCGAAAGCTGTCACTGCCGGGTGCCCACACTAGGAATGAAGACGCCGGCCGGCGAGGGGGGGCGAGGAGCGGAGCCCCGGCCGGCGCGTCGCTGGAGCAGGTAAGTGTCTGTTTATTAAAAGCCAGCAGCTACACTTTTTGTAGCTGCTGACTTTTAATAAACGTAAAAAAAGACTGGAACTCCCCTTTAAAGCGGAGCTCCACCCTAAAGTGGAACTTCCGCTGATCGGAACCCTCCAGTGACAGGTACTTGCACCTACTTCTGGCCACACAGTCTCGGGCAGACTGCGGGCATGACGTCACCCCCCCCCCCCCTGTTGTGTTCTGGGAACACTCAGCTCCCAGTACACAGCAGAAGCCAATCGGCAGGCGTAGCGCACTTTGCGCATGCGCCGTAGGGAACCGGGCAGTGAAGCCGGAGCGCTTCACTTCCTGGTTCCCTCACTGAGGATGGCGAGGGGGCAGCAGAGTGATGAGCGATCCAGGACAGGTAAGTGTGCCGATATTAAAAGTCAGCAGCTGCAGTATTTGTAGCTGCTGGCTTTTAATTTTTTTTTTCCAGCGGACATCCGGTTTAAAGAGTGCATTGTTTGCATTTAATGAGACATCAATACACAGGGGGGGTTACAGTGGGGCTGGCATGGATTTTTATGGAGGGACCTCACACATTTTTTTTTTTTTTTTTGGAGAGGTACTTCCTTAACTGTTCAATACAGGGCACTATTTTCCCTTCCTGCCCAGGCCAATTTTCAGCTCTCTCACACTTGGAATGACAATTGCGCGGTCATGCAACACAGTACCCAAATGACATTTTTATCATTTTTTTCACAGAAATAGAGCTTTCTTTTGGTGGTATTTAATCACTGCTGGGTTATTTATTTTTTGCTTAAAAAAACCTAGAAACTAACGGTCAGAAAATGTTGTAAAAAAGTAACTTTTCTCCTTCACTGATGTGCGCTGATGAGGCTGCACTGATATGCAGCACTGACAGGCATCACTGATTGGCACAAATTGACATCACAGAGGAATGCAGGGCTCAGGTGTGCGCTACATAAAGAATGCAGTGCCCATCTATGCAGCCTCACAAGTGCCCATCTCTGCAGTCTCACCAGTGCCCATCCAATGCAGCCCAACCAGTGCCCAGGTGTGCATGGGCACATAGGCTAACATAGAGTTCAGTTTATGGGCTTTAAAAAAAAAGCCAAAACGCCAATAAACTGCAGGAGAGGAGAGCTTTCAACATAAACACTGGTTGTGTGTGTTTTGTGCAGCTTTATTTATAAACAGCTCTCTTTAGCCCTGGTTCACACTCTTGCGACTTGACAGCTTAAAGTCACACCCCATTTGCAGCAATGGGACTGTTCAATTTGCGTCTCAAGTCGCAGCGACTTTGAAAAAGGTTCCTGCATTATTTCTGTGTGATTTCAGTGCATTGACATCTGTTAAATGAAGTCAACAAAGAAAATTGTGGCGCTGCAAAATAAATGACACAGGGGTAGGATAAAGTCCGCTGAATAGGAGGTGAATCCTTGTTACAAAAATAAACAAAAACATGTATATATTTAAGACCTAAAATAAAATATTTGTTATTTAAAAATTGAAAATGAAAGAATATAAAAAAATATATATTTAAAAATTAAACAAATTAATTGAAATTAAAAAATAAAAATAAAAATATATATGGTGAAACCTGGGATTGGGTAGTGTTGCAGTGGGTCATGAGGGAAGGAACACTGTTCTGTGTAGAGCTGATTGTCCCAAAAACGTTGTCCTAGGGCAAGCCTTTCAAAGCAGGGGAGACCAGAGCAGGGACTCCAAACATGTGTACAGAGAAGAAAACAAAAAGGCGCCTCCAGGTTAAAACGTAAATGAAGCTTTTAATACATAGATAACAGTGTGAACTTACATTTTAAAATCTTAAAATCCGGTGAGGAAATAGTAGAATCAGATGCTGGGAGAGGAGGATGAGAGGGACGTCTATCCGGGCTGGTTGTTTGTGCTGGTAGTTTCTCCGGGGACACTCCTGTACCTGTCGGGTCTTGTGCTGTAAAACAGCCGGTCCGGGAGGGTAGTGGGAAACGAGGCCCGGAGCGCAGCGTAGACCACGGTGACGTCACCTAGTTGCGACGGCGTTTCAAAGCTGGCGCCGTCGGATGACTAAGCGCGCTTCTTTCTCAAGCATGGGGAAGGACGTGGAGAAAGTCTATTTGTAAGTATTAAAATGTGCGCCATCTTGTGGACAAAAATAGGAACTGATTCTTATTTTGGAAGAAAACCACATGTAAAGATGAACGTTGGGAGTGGGTTATATGGGCTTGTTTCCAGTGACAAAAATATATAAAAATAAAAGGGAAAAAGGAACATAATAGATATATCTCTGGAGTACCTTGGGGGATACAGGAAAACCATTGATACATAGATAGATAGATAAAACATTTCTCTTGAAATAGGTATATATTAATAAAAGAAGATAAGAATATATAGCTTTAATTGGGTAAAGGGAGATATATATGTATACTAACGCTGGTAAAAGTTTATAACTAGATCTGGACGTCAATCCATTATTTTAATAAAAACATTTTAGTGTCATTTAGTTAAAAAAGTATTGATATTGTGATTGATTTTCTATTTATTAGTATCTGCAATTGAGAAAATTATTATTATATAGATGGACTTTTTAGGTGGATTAAAGGAGAGTGGAAATTTCCAGCATTTCATTTATTCCACCTGGCGAGAGTGTTTCTAAAATGTATATCCAGTACGTCTCGCGTTCGCATAGCTTAAAGAACCTTTCAGCTTCAGTGAGGTTTTTGGGGATTTGTTCCAAGATCCATACTTCTAATTTATCAGTACAACTATCATGAAATTTGATAAAATGTTGGGGGACACTATGTTTATCTGTCCCACCTTCTATCTTTCTACGATGTTGACCGAACCTTTGCCTGAGTGGGCGTATCGTGCGGCCCACATAAAGCAGATGGCAGGGGCAACGAAGGCAGTAAACGACGTGGTCAGATGAGCAGTTGTAAAATTCAGTGAAAGTATATGTTTTGCCTTTATCAGTAAAGTTTTTTTGGCCATGTTTTACGAAACTACACATTTTACATAGGGCTTTTTTGCATTGAAACATGGCCTTTTTGGCTCATCTGACCACGTCGTTTACTGCCTTCGTTGCCCCTGCCATCTGCTTTATGTGGGCCGCACGATACGCCCACTCAGGCAAAGGTTCGGTCAACATCGTAGAAAGATAGAAGGTGGGACAGATAAACATAGTGTCCCCCAACATTTTATCAAATTTCATGATAGTTGTACTGATAAATTAGAAGTATGGATCTTGGAACAAATCCCCAAAAACCTCACTGAAGCTGAAAGGTTCTTTAAGCTATGCGAACGCGAGACGTACTGGATATACATTTTAGAAACACTCTCGCCAGGTGGAATAAATGAAATGCTGGAAATTTCCACTCTCCTTTAATCCACCTAAAAAGTCCATCTATATAATAATAATTTTCTCAATTGCAGATACTAATAAATAGAAAATCAATCACAATATCAATACTTTTTTAACTAAATGACACTAAAATGTTTTTATTAAAATAATGGATTGACGTCCAGATCTAGTTATAAACTTTTACCAGCGTTAGTATACATATATATCTCCCTTTACCCAATTAAAGCTATATATTCTTATCTTCTTTTATTAATATATACCTATTTCAAGAGAAATGTTTTATCTATCTATCTATGTATCAATGGTTTTCCTGTATCCCCCAAGGTACTCCAGAGATATATCTATTATGTTCCTTTTTCCCTTTTATTTTTATATATTTTTGTCACTGGAAACAAGCCCATATAACCCACTCCCAACGTTCATCTTTACATGTGGTTTTCTTCCAAAATAAGAATCAGTTCCTATTTTTGTCCACAAGATGGCGCACATTTTAATACTTACAAATAGACTTTCTCCACGTCCTTCCCCATGCTTGAGAAAGAAGCGCGCTTAGTCATCCGACGGCGCCAGCTTTGAAACGCCGTCGCAACTAGGTGACGTCACCGTGGTCTACGCTGCGCTCCGGGCCTCGTTTCCCACTACCCTCCCGGACCGGCTGTTTTACAGCACAAGACCCGACAGGTACAGGAGTGTCCCCGGAGAAACTACCAGCACAAACAACCAGCCCGGATAGACGTCCCTCTCATCCTCCTCTCCCAGCATCTGATTCTACTATTTCCTCACCGGATTTTAAGATTTTAAAATGTAAGTTCACACTGTTATCTATGTATTAAAAGCTTCATTTACGTGTTAAATGAAGTCTTATGCCCTGTACACACGATAGGTTAGTCTGATGAAAACGGTCCGATGGATTTTTCCATCAGTTATCCGATGAAGCTGACTGATGATCAGTCGCGCCTACACACCATCAGTTAAAAAAACAATCGTGTCAGAACGCGGTGACGTAAAACACAACGACGTGCTGAAAAAAATGAAGTTCAATGCTTCCGAGCATGCGTCGACTTGATTCTGAGCATGCGTCGATTTTTAACTGATGGACGTGCCCACAGACGATCGTTTTTTTCTATAGGTTTTTTATCCATCAGATAATTTTAAAACAAGTTCCTATTTTTTTAACCACTTGCTTACTGGGCACATAAACCCCCTTCGTTCCCAGGCGAAATCTCAGCGTCCGGCACTGCGTCGCTTTAACTGACAATTGCGCGGTCGTGCGACGTGGCTCCCAAACAAAATTGGCGTCCTTTTTTCCCCACAAATAGAGCTTTCTTTTGGTGGTATTTGATCACCTCTGCGGTTTTTATTTTTTGCGCTATAAACAAAAAAAGAGCAACAATTTAAAAAAAATATATATTTTTTTTACTTGTTGCTATAATAAATATCCCAATTTTTTTTTAAAAAACTATTTTTTTTCTCAGTTAAGGCCGATACGTATTTTTCGACGCATTTTTGTAAAAAAAAAAATCACAATAAGCGACTGGTTTGCGCAAAAGTTATAGCGCCTACAAAATGGGGAACAGAATTATGATTTTTTTTATTATTTTTTTTTTTACTAGTAATGGCGGCGATCTGCGATTTTTATTGGGACTGGGATATTGCGGCAGACGTATCGGACACTTTTGACACAAATTTGGCGCCATTCACATTTATACGGCGATCAGTGATATAAAAATGCACTAATTACTGTATAAATGTGACTGGCAGTGAAGGGGTTAACACTAGGGGGTGAGGAAGGGGTTAACTGTGTAGCCTGGGTGTGTTATAACTGTGTGGGGGGAGGGGGGTGACTGGGGGAGGGGACCGATGCTGTGTCTCTATGTACAAGAGACACAGATCGGTCTCCTCTCCTCTCACAGCACGTGGAGCTCTGTGTTTACACACAGAGCTCCACGTTCCTGCTGTCACCTACCGTGTCACCGACGATCGCGTGTACCCGGCGGACATCGCGGCCGCCAGGTACACGCATCGGGTCTTCGGCGATGCGTCGGGACAGTTTTTACCCGCCGCGCGCCACCCAGTGGCGCGCGCGGGTAATGCACATAAAGGCCGTTTTTAAACGGCCACTTGGCACTTGAGAGCCGCGCTGCGGACGTATTTCGTCTATAGCGCGGATCTCAAGTGGTTAACCTATGGATAAATAACCGATGGCGCCCACACACGATCGGTTTGGTCCGATGAAAACGGTCCATCAGACTAACCTATCGTGTGTACGAGGCATTAGATATCAGCAAGCTGTACATGAAATCACAAGCCTTTAAAATCGCGCTGAAAAAGTGCGACTTCAAAACCGCACTGGTGTCAACCAGGGTTAAAGATCACCTATCTGGGGTTTTGTTTGTTTTTTTACAATTTAGTGGTAGTAAGTTAGTTAAGCATTCTAAATTCATTCTGTTAATAGTTTAAACAGTTTACATTCACTTTACCTGAAAATGTACATTGACAGAATTTATTTGGGGAATTGGGGAATTTACTAAGATTGGAGCAGCTGTGCATAGCAACCAATCAGATTCCATCTTTCATTTTTTAACTGAGCTGAAGATAGAAGCTGATTGGTTAGTATGCACAACTACTCCAGATATTGAATACTTTGGCCCGGATTCTCAGAGGACTTACGATGGCGCAGCGCCATGTACGCCGTCACAATTCCTAATCCGAGCCGTCGTATCTATGCGCCTGATTCTTAGAATCAGTTACGCATAGATATCCATTAGATCCGACAGGCGCAAGTCTCTTACGCCGTTGGATCGTAACTGCAATTTTCCGCTGGCCGCTAGGGGCGTGTAAGCTGATTTACACGTCAAAATATGTAAATTAGCTAGATCCGCGAATTCCCGAACGTACGCGCGGCCGAGTAAATTTACGCCGTTTACGTTGGGCTTTTCCCGGCGTAATGTTGCCCCTGCTATATGGTGGCATAAGTGCGGCGCAACAATGTTAAGTATGGCCGTCTTTCCCGCGTCAAAATTTGAAAACGTTACGTTGTTTGCGTAAGTCGTCCGTGAATGGGGCTGGACGTCATTTACGTTCACGTTGAAACCAATGAGGTCCTTGCGACGTATTTTGGAGCAATGCACCCTGGGAAATTCCACGGACGGCGCATGTGCCGTTCGGGAAAAACGTCAATCACGTCGGGTCACAGTAGATTTACATAAAACACGCCCCCCTGATCCAAATTTGAATTAGGCCGATTTATGCTACGCCACCGCAACTTACGGAGCAAGTGCTTTGAGAATACAGCACTTGCCCGTCTAAGTTGTGGAGGCGTAACGTAAATCGGGTACGTTACGCCCGGGCAAAGATACGCAAATGTACCTGAATCTGGCCCTTTAGTTTTAGTATGTTCCCCCCAATGCATTTTACAGCATCAGGAAAACTGGTTAAATCTATTTCTGTATATAAAAGTAAAAGTTCCCAATGCCTGGAGAGCTACTAACTATATACATAGCGTGTCATGTGATCCCATCCCATAATACCATCAAAGTGCTGAAGGGATTCCTTGTTCAGGAACCTGAAGCCTTGTGACCGGCTCCTGATGCAAGACAAATCCTCATTAGTTCCAGAACCACTGCTGGGAGCGAAGTTCATTAAAGGGCCAGGAAACTTCGAAGCAGTTCAGAGCCCTTCCCAGCTAAAATAGGAAAAGCAAAATGACTTCAATCAAGTTATTATTTCCAAAGTCATTTCAATATTTTTAAATCTGCAATTAATCAAATGGTGATCCTAGCAGTATTACACATAATAACAATTCCACATTGCTCATAACAACATAAACACCCCCATGAAACTTTTTGGTAAAATTCATACCCCAGCACTTGCCTTTTTTAACCACTTAAGACCCCGGACCTTTAGGCAGCTAAAGGACCTGGCCAGTTTTTGCGATTCTGCACTGCGTCGCTTTAACGGACAATTGCGCAAGTCGTGCGGCGTGGCTCCCAAACAAAATTGGCGTCCTTTTTTTCCCACAAATAGAGCTTTCTTTTGGTGGTATTTGATCACCTCTGCGTTTTTTATTTGTTGCGCTATAAACAAAAATAGAGCGACAATTTTGAAAAAAAGGCAATATTTTTTACTTTTTACTATAATAAATATCCCCCAAAAATATATAAAAAACTTTTTTTTCCTCAGTTTAGGCCGACACGTATTCTTCTACCTATTTTTGGTAAAAAAAATCGCAATAAGTGTTTATCGGTTGGTTTGCGCAAAATTTATAGCGTTTACAAAATAGGGGATAGTTTTATTGCATTTTTCTAAAAAAAAATTTTTTTACTACTAATGGCGGCGATCAGCGATTTTTTTCGTGACTGCGACATTATGGCGGACACTTTTGGACAATTTTGACACATTTTTGGGACCATTGTCATTTTCACAGCAAAAAATGCATTAAAAATGCATTGTTTACTGTGAAAATGCCAATTGCAGTTTGGGAGTTAACCACAAGGGGGCGCTGATGGGGTTAAGTGTGACCTCATTTGTGTTTCTAACTGTAGGGGGGTGTGGCTGTAGGTGTGACGTCATTGATTGTGTTTCCCTATAAAAGGGAACACATAATCAATGACGGCGCCACGGTGAAGAACAGGAAAGCTCTCCCCGTTCTTCAGCTCCAGGGACCGATCGCGGGACTCCAGTGGCGATCGGGTCCGCGGGTCCCACGGTCACGGAGCTTCGGACCAGGTCGCGGGCGCGTACCCGCGACCCACAGCTGGGCACTAAAAGAGGACATACCTGTACATGCTTGTGCCCAGCCGTGCCATTCTGCCGACGTATATGTGCAGGAGGCGGTCCTTAATCGGTTAACCTTCAATGCTGCTGGGCTCATACTCTCAGTACTGCTTCCCTGAACTTCCAGTCAATACAGGAAAGACTTAACAACAGACAGTGCAGACCCCAACCAGTCTGCCAGCTTTGAGAAGGCGGAACAATCACAGGAATGTCTTGTCCTGGCTGTGTGATTCTATTGACGCACACGGAGACACAATTTCAGTGCCTGCATGCAAGGGTAACTTTTAAAAGGCTGCAAGAGAATGAAGCCACCCTGAAAAGGAACACCTGGGGGCAGTGGTCATGGCACCATCTACAAATGGAAGGTGGGCAAAGGATAAAAGACAGTGTCGGCTGGTGTTTTTTTGTTTGGGGGGGGGGGGTGTAAAAACCACCTCCCTCTTGCTATCTGCTGGTCCACCGGCACTTACCCAATCTAGGCGGCAGGCACGTCGGGGATCTGCGGACATCAGGCTGCGACAGGCATCGGGAAGCGGCTCCTTTGTCTTTTCCTCGCTTCCGCTGTGCGTCTCCTCCCCTCCTAGGCATCCAGAAGGAACTCCAAATTATCTTGATGTCATCTTTATTGTCAAAAGGCTCAGACAGATTCAGGCAATGGTAGACGCGTTTCACAAGCGATAGCTTGCTTGTTCACAACCAAAAAGGATCGCCTGTCCTTTCAGCCAATGGGGTGATGGGTATCAGACCCTCTTCCAGATTGGCTGGGAGGAGGATCTGTGTTGCAATAGCAAATATTCATTCGCTGTTGTAATACCTGGGTGGGCTCATGGTGCAATGCTCTGCGCCATAAGCCCATCCTATTTTGAAGCCTATTAGAGTCTCTGCACTAGAGTCGGATGCATGAATAGGGGGTGGCAGCCGGGGATCGTAGAGCATTAAAAAGGATGTGGCGGCCGTGGACGTTTGCCCACTGACAAAGAAATAATCAGTCTATAATTTTAATGGTAGGTTTATTTTAACAGTGAGAGACAGAATAAAAACAAAAATATCCAGAAAAAAATGTTACACATTGATTTTCATTTTAATGAGTGAAAAAGGTATTTGATCCCCTATCAATCAGCAAGATTTCTGGCTCCCAGGTGTCTTCTATACAGGTAACGAGCTGAGATTAGGAACACTCTCTTAGGCCGGGTTCACACTAGTCCGACAAACGCTCCGACATTGGAAGCTCATGACGTGTGAAAATCAATGTTTTCCTATGGGAGCCGTCTTAACTGGTCCGACACATGTCGGAGCGACTTTGCAAATGCTCCCTGTACTACTTTGGTCCGACTTTGATCCTACTTCACTGCATTGAATATCATTGAAGTCGGATCAAAGTCGGATTGCAGTCTTGCACGCTCCGACTTTGGCATGCGACTTGTACTTTGCTGATCTTGAGGGGGAACTCCACGCCAAATTTTAACAAAAAGAACGGCATGGGTTCCCCACCAAGGGCATACCAGGCCCATGGGTCTGGTGCGGATTTAAAGGGGAGCCCTTTAACCCTATCCGAGCAGCAGCCGGCCGGTCAGGAAAGGGGGTGGGAACGAGCGCCCCCCCTCCTTAACGGCACCAGGCCGCATGCCCTCAACATGGGGAGGTAGGTGCTCTGGGGCAGGGGGGACCCCACCCCAAAGCACCCTACCCCCATGTTGATAAGGACAGGGCCTCTTCCCGACAACCCTGTCCGTTGGTTGTCCGGATATGCGGGCGTGGGGGCTTATCGGAATATGGGAGGCCCTTTAACAAGAGGGCCCCCAGATACCAGCCCCCCACCCTAGGTGAATGAGTATGGGGTACATCGTACCTCTACCCATTCACCTGGAGGAAAAGTGTAAAAAAAAATAAACAAACACACTACACAGGTTTTTAAAATATTTTATTAGTCAGCTCCGGGGGTCTTCTTCCGACTTCTCCGCTCTCCCGGGGTCTTCTTCTGACTTCGGGGGTCTTCTTTTGTCTTCTCCGTTCTCTTCTTCTGCTCTCCGCGCTCCCTGGTTCTTCTCCCGCTCTCCGGTGCCTTCTGCTGGGCTGCGCCTCTGCTTTCTTCTTTGTAGCTCTTTTACTAGCGGCAGCGGCCAGCCCGGGCTTCCTCCGTCGTCTTCTTCTTCTCTTCCGGTGTTGACTCGACGCTCCCTCCTGCTGTAATGCCTGGTGCGCGGCGATTTATATAGGCCTCTTATGACGTCCCAGAATGCTCCAGGTGGTGACGTCACCTCCCGGAGCATTCTGGGACCGTGATGTCATAAGAGGCCTATATAAATCGCTGCGCACCTGGCATCACAGTGGGAGGGAGCGTCGAGTCAACACCGGAAAAGAGGGAAAAAGAAGACGACGAGGAAGAAGGCGACGGAGGAAGCCCGGGCTAAAAGATCTAGAAAGAAGAAAGAAGCGGCAGCGCAGCCCGGCAGAAGGCACCGGAGAGCGGGAGAAGAATCGGGAGCGCGGAGAGCAGAAGAAGAGAGCGGAGAAGACAGAAGACCCCCGAAGTCAGAAGAAGACCCCGGTAGAGCGGAGAAGTCGGAAGAAGACCCCCGGAGCTGACTAATAAAATATTTTAAAAACCTGTGTAGTGTGTTTATTTTTTTTGACACTTTTCCTCCAGGTGAATGGGTAGGGGTACGATGTACCCCATACTCATTCACCTAGGGCTAGGGCAGGATGCCAGTATCTGGGGGCCCCCTTGTTAAAGGGGGCTCCCAGATTCCGAAAAGCCCCCCGCCCGCATACCCTGACAACCAACGGCCAGGGTTGTCGGGAAGAGGCCCTGTCCTTATCTACATGGGGGCAGGGTGCTTTTGTCGTGGGGGGGGCACAGGGTCCCCCACAGCATCTATCTCCCCATGTTGAGGGCATGCGGCCTGGCACGGAGGGGGCGCTCGCTCGTCCCCACCCCCTTTCCTGACCGGCCGGGATGCTGCTCGGATAAGGGTTTGGTATGGATTTTGGGGGGACCCCATGCCGTTTTTTCAGCGTAGGGGGTTCCCCTTTAAACCGCACCCATGGGCCCGGTATGTTCTTGGAGTGGAAACCATTTTGTTAAAATTTGGCGTGGAGTTCCCCCTCAAGATCAGCAGAGTACAAGTCACATGCCAAAGTCGGAGCGTGCAAGACTGCAATCCGACTTTGATCCTACTTTAATGATATTCAATGGAGTGAAGTAGGATCAAAGTCGGACCAAAGTAGTACAGGGAGCATTTGCAAAGTCGCTCCGACATGTGTCGGGACCAGTTAAGATGGCTCCCATAGGGAAACATTCATTTTCACACGTCATGCGACATGAGCTCCCAATGTCGGAGCGTTTGTCGGACTAGTATGAACCCGGCCTCAGGGAGTGCTCCTAATCTCAGTTTGTTACCTGTTTAAAAGACACCTGTCCACAGAAGCAATCAATAAATCAGATCCCAATCTCTCCACCATGGCCAAGACCAAAAAGCTGTCCTAGGAAGTCAGGGACAAGATTGTAGACCTACACAAGGCTGGAATTGGGCTACAAGACCATCGCCAAGCAGCTTGGCGAGAGGGTGACAACAGCTGGTGCGTATATTCGCAAATGGAAGAAACACAAAATGACTGTCAATCTCCCTCAGTCTGTGGCGCCATGCAAGATCTCACCTCGTGGAGTTTCAATGATCATAAGAAAGGCGAGGAATCAGCCCAGAACTACATAGGAAAATCTTGTCATTGGTAACAAACTACGCCATGAAGGACTGAAGTCCAGCAGCGTCCGCAAGATCTCCCTGCTCAAGAAAGCACATGTACAGGCCGGTCTGAAGTCTGCTAATGAACATCTGAATGATTCAGAGGAGAACTGGGTAAAAGTGTTGTGGTCAGATGAGGCCAAAATCAAGCTCTTTGACCCCAAGAACACCATCCCCACCATCAAATATGGAGGTGGAAACATTATGCTTTGGGGGTGTTTTTCTGCTAAGGGGACAGGACAACTTCATTGCATCAAAGGGACGATAGACAGGGACATGCACCGTCAAATCTTGGGTGAGACCCTCCTTCCCTCAGCCAGGGCATTAAAAGAGGGTTGTGGATGGGTATTCCAGCATGACAATAAACCAAAACACACGGCTAATGCCGCGTACAGACAGTCGTTTTTTGTGATGAAAAAAAAAGAGATTTTTAATACAGCTTACCTGTAAAAATCTTTTTCTTGGAGTACATCACGGGACACAGAGCGGCATTCATTACTATATGGGTTATATGGAGTACCTTCAGGTGATAGACACTGGCAATCTCAAACAGGAAATGCCCCTCCCTATATAACCCCCTCCCATAGGAGGAGTACCTCAGTTTTGTAGCAAGCAGTATGCCTCCCAAAATGGTCCTCAAAAAGAGGGGTGGGAGCTCTGTGTCCCGTGATGTACTCCAAGAAAAAGATTTTACAGGTAAGCTGTATTAAAAATCTCTTTTTCTTTATCGTTACATCATGGGACACAGAGCGGCATTCATTACTATATGGGATGTCCCAAAGCAATGCTTACAATGAGGGGAGGGAGAACATCTCCAAGACAAAAGGATTTAATTTAGAGGTATACTCAAATCATAATAAATCCAACTTAGTTGAGAAAAATAATCTTAAATTTTAAATTTAACTCAAAAAAGAGGAGCCCCCGGAATCCGAGGGTCTCAAACTGCAGCCTGCAGCACTGCCTGCCCGAAGGCAGTATCAGTATTCCTTCTTACGTCCAACTTGTAGAATTTTGTAAATGTGTGGACAGAAGACCAGGTTGCCGCCTTGCAAACTTGAGCCATAGAGATCTGGTGGTGTGCTGCCCAGGAGGCGCCCATGGCCCTAGTAGAATGAGCCTTTAATGATACTGGAGGAGGCAACCCTTTCAAGCTGTAGGCCTGAGTGATTAATTGCTTAATCCACCTAGAAATGGTGGACTTTGCAGCTGCCTGCCCCTTCTTGGGCCCATCCGGTAGAATGAACAGCACATCTGTTTTTCGGATCTTCTTTGTAGCTTTAAGATAGGCCTTCATGGCCCTGACAATATCCAAGGTATGCAGCAACCCTTCCTTTCTGGAAGTAGGTTTAGGGAAGAAGGATGGTAATACCAAATCCTGGTTCAAATGAAAACTGGATATAACCTTCGGTAGGAAGGAAGGATGAGGGCGGAGAACGACCCTGTCCTTATGAAAAATAAGATATGGTTCCTTACAGGATAAGGCCGCCAGTTCCGAAACTCTTCTTGCGGAAACTATGGCAACCAAAAATACTAACTTCCTTGTCAGTAAAACCAAAGGAATTTCAGCCAACGGCTCAAACGGTTGTTTCTGTAAACTTGACAGAACAAGATTTAAATCCCACGGACAAAGCGGGGATTTAACTGGAGGTTTAATACGTAAGACCCCTTGAAGGAAGGTCTTAACCAGCGAGTGGGTGGCCAGCGGCCGCTGAAACCACACTGACAGGGCAGAAATCTGTCCTTTGATTGTGCTTAATGCCAATCCTTTATCCACTCCTAGCTGGAGAAAACTTAAAACTCTATCGATGGTGAACTTGCGAGGAAGCCATAGCTTGGACTCACACCAGCTTACATAGGCCTTCCAGACCCTGTGATAAATCACCCTAGAGACCGGTTTCCTGGCTCTGATTAGGGTAGAGATTACTTTCTGAGACAGACCTCTACCCCTGAGAATCAAGGATTCAGCTTCCAGGCCGTCAAATTTAGATGCCGTAAGGCAGGGTGGAGGATCGGACCTTGCGATAGCAGGTCTGGCCTTAGAGGCAGAGTCCAAGGGTCTCCCACTACCATCCTTAGGATTAGTGAGTACCATGCCCTTCTGGGCCATGCTGGAGCTACCAGGATAACTGGTATGTGCTCCACCCGGATCCTGCGCAGCAGGCGGGGTAGTAACTGGAGCGGGGGAAACGCATAAAGAAGTTTGAACTGATGCCAAGGGCAAACCAGCGCATCGGTTCCGCAGGCCATCGGATCCCTTGAGCGGGACATGAACCTGTCTAGCTTCTTGTTGAGTCTCGATGCCATGATATCCACGTCCGGCACTCCCCATCTTTGGCAGAGTGCTTGAAAGACTTGTGGATGCAGAGACCATTCCCCCGGCCATAGAGTCTGGCGGCTTAAGAAGTCCGCCTGAAAGTTGTCCACTCCTGGAATGAATATTGCCGATATGCAGGGCACATGAGCCTCTGCCCATAGGAGAATCAAGCTCACCTCTCTCTGAGCGGCTTGACTCCTGGTTCCCCCTTGGTGATTTATGTATGCCACGGCCGTGGCATTGTCTGATTGAATTCTCACCGGGAACCCCTGCAATTTTGACGTCCAAGCCCTGAGGGCTAGTCGAGCAGCTCTGAGCTCCAAGATGTTGATGGGCAACTGCTTCTCTGGCTTCGCCCAAGTACCTTGGCGAGTGCAACCATCCAAAATTGCTCCCCAGCCCGTCAGGCTGGCGTCTGTGGTCACTATCTTCCAAGCCACTGGGCTGAAAGACTTCCCCTTCAGTAGATTCTGAGGGTCTAACCACCAACACAGACTTTGTCGGACTCTTGATGAGAGCGGCAACGGGATATCCAAGGCCTGTGGCCTTCTGCTCCATGCTGACAGGATGGCTGCCTGTAGGATGCGAGTGTGGCTCTGGGCGTATGGTACCGCCTCGAATGTGGCCACCATCTTGCCTAGTAACCTCATACATAGGCGAATAGTCGGTTCTTTCTTGCTTAGAACCAGTAGGATTAATTCCTTGATGGCTTTTACCTTCCTCAGAGGTAGGAACACTCTTTGTTGTTCTGTGTCTAATCTCATGCCGAGATATTCCAACTGCCTTGCGGGCTGGAAAGCTGACTTTTCTCGATTTAGGACCCAGCCGAACCTCTCGAGGTATTGGACCGTGAGGGCCACTGCTCGCTCCAAGCCGGGAGACGAGTGGTCTATGACTAGGAGGTCGTCCAGGTATGCTAGGATCGTGACCCCTTGGATCCTTAGCTTGGCTAGGATTGGAGCTAGGACCTTCGTGAACACCCGGGGGGCCGTAGCCAACCCGAAGGGAAGCGCCACGAATTGGAAATGACGCGAAGCCACCATAAAGCGTAGGTATCTTTGATGTGGCTGATAAATTGGAACATGAAGGTAGGCATCCTTTATGTCTATGGACGCCATGAAGTCGTCCTTTTGGAGTGTGGCAGCTGCTGACCGCACGGATTCCATCCGAAATGAGCGGACCTTTAGGTATGCATTTACCATCTTTAGGTCCAAAATTGGCCTGACATCTCCATTGGACTTTGGGATGATGAATAGGTTGGAGTAGAAACCCAGCCCCTGTTCCAGGACTGGTACCTCTACTATTACTTCCTGGGAAAGTAGATGATCTAATGCCGATCTTAATGCGGCTCCCTTCTCCGGATCGTTTGGAATCCTCGACTCCTGGAAATGAGGAGGAGGAAACCTTAGGAAATCTAATTTGTAGCCTGTGGCCACGGAAGACCGTACCCACTCGTCGGGAATGCTGGCTTCCCAAATCTCTGAAAAGAGTCGCAGCCTTCCCCCCACCTTCGTGGGTGGGGGCGCCCCTTCATAAGGTTGGCTTGGGGGCTGGTTTTGCTGGTTTGCGAAACCACTGCCTTTTGCCTCTAACAGTCTGTCCTTGTGATTTGCTGTTGAAGTTTGCTTTTGCAGGAGGCCGTCGATACTGCTTGGCATTAGAGGGCCCCTGCCCAGGGGAATACTGTCGTTTAAACGCAGGCCCCTGAACCTTCTTCTTAGTTGGCAAGAGAGTACTCTTGCCGTTTGAAATGGTCTGAATGTATTTATCTAGGTCTTCTCCGAAGAGTCGTCCTCCATGGAAGGGGAACCCTACCAGGAGCTTCTTGCATGGGGGCTCAGCCTCCCAGCTTTTTAACCATAAGAGTCTTCTCATATGGATAAGGGATAACGATAAACGTGACGCTTGCTGGATAGAATCCTTGATTGCGTCTACCGTAAAACATATGGCTTAGGGACATCCGAAAATTCTTCTGCCTGCTGGGCAGGAATAAGTTTAAGCATCTGCTTAAATTGATCCGATAATGCTTGAGCGACCCCAATCGCAGCCACAGCTGGCTGTACTACTGCCCCTGCAGTAGTGAAGGAGTTCTTAAGTAGTGCTTCCAAGCGCTTATCAACTGGATCCTTGAACACCTGTATGTTTTCTACAGGGCATGTTAACGATTTGTTAACACATGAGATGGCTGCGTCCACTGCAGGAGTAGCCCATTTTTTGGAAAATTTATCTTCCATAGGATATAGGACAGAGAATCTTTTAGGTGGTAAGAAGATCTTATCTGGCTTGTTCCAATCTTGGAACAAAATTCCCTCTAATAGAGGATGGATCGGAAACACAGCATTGCTTTGAGGCGCCCTCAGTGAGCCCAAAGCTGAAACCGTCGATACCTGGAGATCTGGTACTGGCAAGTTGAATGCCTTATGGACCAAGTCCGACAATCCTTGAATCCACCAGCTCTCCCTCAGGGAGACTGCCCCAGACTCCTCTGTATCCGGATCTTCGATCCCTGAACCTACTTGGTCCTTATCCAAGAGGTCGTCCAATTCCCCTGAGGAAAGGACCTCCTCTTCTGAGGGTCCGCGCTCGGGCGACGGAGATCTATTCCGCTTACTGCCCCGCATAGCTGCGGCTATCATTTTTCCCATGCTTTTCTGCATCTCTTTTAAAGAGGTGAGTAATACCTCCTCCGTGACCATCTTAGGGTTGGACTGACCCGCGTCAGCTCCAGCCCCAGATCCCGATGGCCCCAAGGCTCCCTGTGGGGAAAGCAGCGGCATAGCTTTGTCCGAGACCTCAGACTCTCTGGGGGAATCCCCACCTCTTGTACCCTCTGACCCGGATGCCATGGTACAATACCGAGGTACACCTGCTAGCTTATTGGTACCTGGGACTATAAATAGTTAAATGCCCAAACACCTGTTTGGGGGATAAAAAATGCTTCCTCTCCCCTAGATGACACTTTCTTTTTCTTTTTTTTTTCTTTTTTTCAAATCTAGGAAAGAAAAAACATTCTGTCCCCCTGAGTAGTATTGCAAGAAAAACTATGAGATGGAAAAGAAACAGCCTTTTCCTAGGCTTGAAAACAGTCTTCTGAAGACTGTAATATTCTTTCTGGCCACTGTGTGTCCTCGGCGCTCCGTGCTGCCGTTCTGGTCTTTCCTCCCCAGTTCCAAAGTAATGAATGAGCTGTCTGGAACACATAAGGAAGGGCCGCCCCTTCCTTAAGCCACTGACCCGCCCTTCCCCCCCAGCTAAACGGCGCCAATTGCGCCTATAATACGTGAACGCGCGCCGCGCGCGCGCCCGCCGACAGGGGGGGGGGGGGGGGTTGGGAGGAAGGGACCTCTCTGCTCCAGGAAACTGCAGCCTGGAACACACGAGGAGGTCAGCGTTTTGCCTGCTTTGCAGGCTCTGAGGAGGAAGACTGAATGGAGCATCGCCTGGAGGCTTGCAGGTAAGCACAGCTCTCTGACACACACATACACTTTATACACAGGCCCCACTCAATGCTTTTCCAACACTACAAGGGAGGTCACATCTTATGGGGAATAATACATATAGAGCCATCCTATCTTTATGATATGTGACTAGTTTGCCAGATGCAGTGCATAACTTTAGGCATGTCCCCTGTGACCCCCCAGAAAAAACTTGCTAAGAACCAAGTTCCGCAAGTTTTCCCCTCACTTACCTGCTCCATGCCGCAGGACTTTGCCAAGCAAGAGGCCCAATCTTCCCCCATCTCGGTGGGGATGTCTAGACCTTCAGGCCCTGGGTTCCTATGAAGGATCCACTGTCCTGGGCCCATATAGCACCCTGGCAACAGAAAACATTAGGCACCCAAAGGTTTTCTAAGTTCTGGGCCCAGGGTCCAGCTCTCTAAAAAGAAAAGCATTATGGGCTATACCCCAAGGGTTTGGGGTCCGGTTACTGACCACTTTAGAGCTGAGGCTTTTTTGGACAGAACCGGTTAGCTCACCTAATCCCAAGGATGCGGAGGCAAGCTAAACCATGACTAACACCTAAGACACTGGCGTAAAAACTGAGGTACTCCTCCTATGGGAGGGGGTTATATAGGGAGGGGCATTTCCTGTTTGAGATTGCCAGTGTCTATCACCTGAAGGTACTCCATATAACCCATATAGTAATGAATGCCGCTCTGTGTCCCGTGATGTAACGATAAAGAAAACGACGTTTTAAATCAGGAAATAATACAACGTTTTTGAAACTTCATTTTCAAAAACGGCGTTGCCTACACACCATCGTTTTTTCACAATGTTCTAGCAAAGCGAGGTTACGTTCACCACTTTTTTCCATTGAAGCTCGCTTCATAACTAGCTTCTGGGCATTCGCGGGTTTAAAAACGTAGTTTTTTGCTACACACTGTCAATTTCTGTGAAACAAAAAACGACACAAAAAATTCAAGCATGTTCGAAAAAAAAATTTGTCGTTTTTTTGAAGACATAAAACGACGTTTTGCCCACACACAGTCATTTTATATGACGTTTTTTAAAACGTCGTTTTTTTCATCACAAAAAATGACCGTCTGTACGCAGCATAAGGCAACAAAGAAGTGACTCAAGAAGCACATTAAGGTCTTGGAATGGACTAGCCAGTCTCCAGACCCTAATCCCATAGAAAATATGTAGAGGGAGCTGAAGGTTTGAGTTACCAAACGTCAGCCTCAAAACCTTTAATGACTTAGAGAGGATCTGCAAAGAGGAGTGGGACAAAATCCCTCTTGAGATGTGTGGAAACCTGGTTGCCAACTACAAGAAACTTCTGACCTCTGATTGCCAACAGGGGTTTTGCCACCAAGTACTAAGTCAGGTTTTGCGAAGGAGTCAAATACTCGGCTGCCGGTCCTTTAGCCGAGGATCCCCGCTGCGAATGCACTGCTGCAATCAGCGGCGCATTGCGGGGGGAATATCTCCTAAACCGTACAGGTTTAGGAGATATTCTTTATACCTACAGGTAAGCCTTATTATATCGCGCATTTTACCGCGATTTTGAATTCGCAGCAGTGTGAACCTAGGCTCAAGGTAAGTTTATTACTAAAAGCACAGTGTATATATGGGCATATCTGTTATGCAGTCAGTGGTCCGCAGGTGCAGAGCAGTGCACCTGCGGGTTACCTGCACTGAGCCATAGACTTCTGTTATTACCTGTGAGTTTGGTGAGCTTTCTGAAAGGGCACCACACCTGCAGGATATAATAGAAGTCTATGGCAAAGTGCAGCTAACCTGCAGGAAAGTCACAGGTGAACTGTGCTGCACCCGCGGTACAGGTAAACAACAGTGCATCAGAGTGAAAGTAGCCTTAGGCCCCTTTCACAAAGTCAGTCCGACCCAATCGGGACCTCCATTCACCTCTAAAGCCTCGTACACACGATCAGTCCATCCGATGAGAACGGTCTGATGGACAGTTGTCATAGGTTAACCTATGAAGCTGACTGATGGTCCGTCGGTTAAACAAACGATTGTGTCAGAACGCGGTGACGTAAAACACAACGACGTGCTGAAAAAAAACGAAGTTCAATGCTTCCAAGCATGCGTCGACTTGCTCAGAGCATGCGTGGATTTTTAACCGATGGTTGTGCCTACTAACGATCGGTTTTGACCTATCGGTTAGCAATCCATCGATTAAAATTTAAAGCAATTTGGCTTTTTTTTAACCAAATAACCTATGGGGCCCACACACGATCGGTTTGGACCGATGAAAACGGTCCATCAGACCGTTATCCTCTGGTTAACCGATCGTGTGTACGAGGCCTAAGGAGTGGCAGATGTAAATGGACTTGTGTCTGTTTACAAACGCCTACCTTCAATCCAATAAAAAAAAAAAAAAAAAAGAAGAGTATAGTGGGCTGCCATCCACCCGCTCCGCTCATTGTGGCCCGCGACCGGTTACCAAGTCGCTTAAGTGGCCCTCGCTCTTCAAAAGGTTGGGCACCCCTGACCTACACCTTTTGGTTTGAAACATTAATAAAAGTTGGGACTGAAAACTGGAAGCACCACTTGATAATATATTCCACATCTGCCAACCTTTCCCCAGGAAGAGAAATCGACAAGACACTTCTTGAGAGAACTGTTCAAGTAAGTTTTAATCAGAGTGCACCAGAAAGTGAATATCTTGCATTTAAATGTCACTAGATAAAAGGGGGCTAGACTCATTTTATTTTCTTTAAATCACCTTTTTTTTTTTTTTCTCTAAGGCAACAATACACATCCATTTTAGAATTGAAACATTACAAAATGAAATAAAGCTACATCACACAGTTACAGTACTTGTTTAAAGTCCATTTCAATCAGGAAGCCATTGCAAAACATAATGGCAACTACAAAAAAAAAAAAATTATAATAAAAAAAATAAAGGGTTAGGACTGAACATTTGCTCACAGCTTCGGGTGCGTGTTTTTTTTTTTTGCTTTTTTTTTTAAAGAAAAATAAAATCAACAGCTTTCTGACGACCGTCTTAATAACCTGTGTGCAGATGGGGGCTGAGCCCAAAAACAATGATTACAATCAGTACAACATTAAATTACATTGCACAATCAACCTCCAAAAGGGTTAGTTCAGTACAAAAAAAAAAGAAAAGAAAATGAAAATAAAATAAAATGTATTAAAATGCACCAGCACTAGTGGTTTTTCATATTTTTTTCCTTTACTTTTTTTTTTTTTTTACTAATAAAAAAACAAAACTTTATATATTTATATATATATTTATATTTTAGGCTTTCGCCTTGGTTGAAAGCGGCACATTACAAGCATGGAGACCGGGAATAAATACAAGGGGTGTGCGGAGGAGTCTGGTAAGTTAGCGGTGACGAAGTGAAGGGATTGCGGCCACGCAGGGTGGAGACGATCCGATTCCGTTAATCTGCGCTTAGCGGATCGGGACATTTACAAAGAAAAGGCCCCTTACAGGCCCTGCCTGGGGGGGCAATAAATTAAATCTGTAACTGTAGGAATGGCATGCAACAAGACAACCCTTATGGAAGCAGAATTAGTGCACCGAATTATTTTAATTTTTTAATGAAATACATTATTATACATACTACCAGGATTGTTCATAAAGGAAAGGAGCAAGGCGCTTGCTGTACAAATTTTTCAAAATCCAAATAGAACATTTTAGCCCCACCCACCTTGGCTTAATCATAGGGGGCACACTGATGATTAAGCCCTGGTGAATGGGGCAAAACACGTTAGGGGGCATGGCCGAGGAGCGGCATTAACTGAGACTTTCACATGGTGAGCAGCGGTTTCAAGCTAAAATGTTCATGGCTCACTGAATTTGTTTTTCTTATGCTGGCATCCCTACTAAACTGAGTGCCAATTGGGCTCTATACCCCAGCCTGGAGTGGCACCATATACTTATAGCAGAAGTAAACCCATCTATATAACAGTTTCATTTACGGCACGTGCCGGAAATGTAACACTCCCATTGGTTGTGCTCTCAACCAAACTGTCAAACCATCCAATGGCTGGTGTCTAAACTGATCACATGTGCAGCATCATGGCAGTTATAGATTAAACCGAGCCGAAGATGGCAACTTTTTTTGGCTGAAAACGATAGGGGGGGTTTACTTACACTTTAATATCCAAATAGAAGTTATATCTTACAGAATGGTCTTTAATACATTAACAATGGTTGTTATGGGTCCTATCACCTATAGCAGGGATATGCAATTAGCGGACCTCCAGCTGTTGCAAAACTACAAGTCCCATCATGCCTCTGCCTCTAGGTCTCATGCTTTTGGCTGTCAGAGTCTTGCTATGCCTCATGGGACTTGTAGTTCTGCAACAGCTGGAGGTCCACTAATTGCATATCCCTGACCTATAGTGAATAGGCTTATAAATGCGCGGGCATACGCATTTGGCTCACACTCAGCATTGCATGCTTTCAGTAAAATCTTGGCAATGAAGCATGGAAGCGTCCTGGACACATGATTTGATTTTTGTCCTCAACATCAGGACCTTCCTCAACATTTTAATCCCAGCTCTCAATCTTTAGTTGGTGGAAATTCCAACAGCAAAAGTCAGATGGAGAATACACACGGTCGAAATTTTTATTTAAAAGCTCAAATCAGACTATTGCCGTCGGAAATTACGATCGTGTGTACGGGGCATAAGACAGGGTGATTCGGTTTGTTACAGGCTGGCTGGGAGTTATGCTGGGAATTTTTGTTTGTTGTGTTTTTAACCCAGTAGAACACCTGACAAAAAGCCAACAATTTTTTAATATATCTAAATCCAAAATCTTTACAGTAGGGTAGGGTTAAGACCGCTGTCAGTTTTTTTTTTTTTTGCGCCATTTCTGTCATTAGGTAGGCTTACTTTCACTTTCTGACCTGTCAAGTCAACCAGAAATGAGAAGATATCTTTCAGTTATCAGAGAAGTCCCCTCCTAGATAGTTGTCTACTCTTCTTTGGGTGGCCACTTGATTTTCCCAGTGATATAGGGGATAAGGACAATTACAGAAAGTTTCACCAATGGTGACACAGAGAATAATACAAACCCCTCACCACCTTATACAAATCACAAAGGTTTTGCCTTTAGTTACACTTGAGTTGAGCGAGCCAATAAACAGCAAGATTTAAAGCGTACTTGGGGAAATTCAGCTTTTTTTGACAGTTCCCAGCACCCACAATACAAATGGCTTTACAATGGCCATTTTTAAATAAACCATTTGCCAAAATATATATATATATATATATATATATATATATATATATATATATATATATATTTTTTTTTTTTTTTTATGTGGGCAGATTGTTTACAGAGAAGGATTTTTAAAGCTCTTAGTTTTTTTTGGAAGGGGTGGGATAAAAAAAAAAAAAATAAGTGGAACTTTGCACTTGCAATGAAAATACCACTTCAAACTCCAAACTTAAGAATGAGTTTCACACATTAGTGGAAGCTCCACTTATCTGCCCCCCCCCCCTCCAGTGCCACATTTGGCATCTTTCAGGGGGGGGGGGGTACTTGTTTTTGACAGGTACCCTACCGCGCAGCCTTCCCTCGAAAGTTCGGCCCCCCTCCTCCTTCCTCTACCGGGCCAGTTAGAAAGCATAGTAGGGAACTGGCTGTGAAGTTGAAAGGCTGATTAGCAGTGGCAGCACCCGAGAGCCGACCCAAAAATTGGCTGGGGTGCCAACAGCGTGGGAACCCAGGACAGGTAAGTGTCCTAATAATAAGTCAGCAGCTACAGTATTTGTAGCTGCTGACTTATTTTTTTTGAGGGGCAGAACTCAAACACTGTAACCTAAAACAGCGCCATACTCATCATTTGTGAAATGCAGCATCCCTGAAACACCGTAAGGCCTCGTTCACACCATGGCGCAGAGACGTCAGTTTTTCTACATGCGTTCTGCAAGGGCTCAAAGAAAACAACGGTTCTCTATGTGTCCTTTTCACACCACAATGTGCTGATTTTTTTTCTGCATAGGAATCAGCAACGTCCATAAAAACTGATGTAGACCGATATAAACTCTGCAAATGAAATCTGCACGGTTTTCCCAGCAGTTTTCCTTAAACGTCCTTTGAGCTGTAAACTTTTCCATACACTGCCCGATATTCCCACATTGACATACACTGCAATTACAGATTATTTTTTCAGCTCTGCCAGCCCAAACTCAATCAGACATTAGCAGCCGTGGTCTGAGTAAGGCTGGGTTCACATTAGGGGTGCGGATCTTCACTGGTCTCACGATTCGATTACGATTATCTGGTAAGCGATTCGATTCAGCGATGCATCACGATTACCGACGAGCCCCCACTTCCGCTTGGGCCGCCTAGGCGTCCCTTCCTCCCTGCGATCTTCTGGGACACATCCCAGGTCCCAGAAGATTGCCTGGCTATGCAGGACAGCGCAGTGAGACATGCGCACATTGCTTTGAAGCTGCAATCTGTCACAGCCAGATGCCAACAGTAGTATTGCCAGCGCCATGGACAGGCGGGGGAGAGAATAGAGGGTTTGGGTGGCCACGACACTGGATTGTGAGACAGGGGAGTGTCTTTCTGCGCACACTTGTGGAATGGCGACAAACTACAGTACCTAAAAATCTCCATAGGCGACGCTTTAAAAAAAATTAACGGTTACCAGGTTAGAGTTACAGAGGAGGTCTAGTGCTAGAATAATTTATCTTGCTCCGACGATTGCGGCGATACCTCACATGTGTGATTTGAACACCGTTTTCATATGCGGGCGCGGCATGAGTATGTGTTTTCTTTGCTGCGCAAGCTCGCGGGGACAGGGGCGCTTTAAAAAAAAATTCTATTTATTTTTGTTTTACATTGTGTTTAAAAAAATAAAATAATGTTTGATCACTTATTGCTGTCACAAGGAATGTAAACATCCCTTGTGACAGTAATAGGTGGTGACAGGTACTCTTTATGGAGGGATTGAGGGTCTAAAAGACGTCCAATCCCTCCTTTGCACTTCAAAGTATTCAGATCGACGAAAACGGCGATTCTGAATGCGGTAATTTTTTAAAAAAACTGGTGCCATTGGCAGCTGAGTAAACCCGAAGTGACGTCATGACGTGTTGGGTATCATTTATCTTTCACAATATAAAAAAAATTGGGATAACTTTACTGTTGTGTTATGTTTTAAGTCAAAAGTGTTTTTTCCCCCCAAAAAAAGTGCGCTTGTAAGACCGCTGAGCAAATACGGTGTGACAAATAGGATTGCAAGTTTTAACTTGTAAACACCAAATCTCAGAAAGAGGCTTAGGGCCAGATTCTGGTACATCGTGCGTATCTCTGCGGCGGCGTAACGTATGTCATTTACGTTACTCCGCCTCAAGTTTTTCAGGCAAGTGCTTTATTCACAAAGCACTTGCCTGTAAAGTTGCGGCGGCGTAGCGTAAAACACCCGGCGGAATTCAAATTCGGCGAGTAGGGGGAGTGTTTCATTTAAATGAAGCGCGTCCCCGCACCAAACGAACTGCGCATACGCCGTGCCTAAAATATCCCAGTGTGCATTGCTCCAAATGACGTCGCAAGGACATCATTGGTTTCGTCCAGCCCCATTCACGGACGAATTACGCAAACGACGTAACTTTTCAAATTTTCGCCACGGGAACGACGGCCATACTTAACATTGGCTGCGCCTCATATAGCAGGGGCAACTTTACGCCGGGAAAAGCCTAGCATAAACGTCGTAACTTAACTGCGTCGGCTGCGCGTACGTTCGGGAATTCGCGTATCTAGCTAATTTGCATACTCAACGCGGAAATCGACGTAAGCGCCACCTAGCGGGGAAAAAAAAATGCAGTTACGATCCGAAGGTGTAAGAGACTTACGCCTGTCGGATCTAATGGATATCTATGCGGAACTGATTCTAAGAATCAGTCGCATAGATACGACGGCCCAGATTAGGACTTACGACGGCGTACATGGCGCTGCGCCGTCGTAAGTCCTTTGAGAATCTGGGCCTTAGTGCTTAAGTGGTTAAAGGAGTTGTAAACCTCTGTACATAACGCACCCCTGAACCCTGCACTCTGTTCATAACACAACCCTGAACCCTACACTCTGTACGTAACACACTACTGAACTCTGCACGCAACCCTGAACCCTGCACTCTGTACGCAATGCACCCCTGAACCCAGCACTCTGTACGCAACGCACCCCTGAACCCTGCACTCTGTGCGAAACGCACCCCTGAACCCTGCACACAAGCCTGAACCCTGCACTCTGTACGTAACACCACTGAACCCTGCACGCAACCCTGAACCCTGCACTCTGTACATAACACACCCCTGAACTCTGTACGCAACAAACCCCTGAACTATGCACTCTGTACGCAACCCAGAACCCTGCACTCTATGCAACGCACTCCTGAACCCTGCACTCTGTACATAGCACACCCCTGAACCCTGCATTCTGTACATAGCACACCCGTGAACCCTGCACATAGCACACCCCTGAACCATTCACTCTGTAAATAGCACACCCCTGTATGTAAAGCACCCTTGAACTCTGTACATAAAGCAACCATACTGCAAATGTGGCCCAAGATTAAATGGAGTTTGACACCCCTGCATCTGTCCTCCTGCTCTCTCCTGCCTTCAGCACACAACTTGGCACAATAACACTGCAGCACAATTGGCTCCTCACAGGATGAGCTCTGCTGTTAGGGATTGCAAGAAGCTGACACCAAGCCTAATTCTTACATGTAAAAAATTTTTTTTTGATGCATCAATAAATACAGAGCTGCAATACTTTTTGTCTTTTATATCAGCCTTGAGTTCCGTGTTAAATACAAATCAAGCGGGAGTGTTTTATCAAAGTGCAGAGGAGATCGGGGTCTCTCTCCAGCATAAGGAGAATCTGAACTTCAGTCAAAGGAAATCATGTCTAAATAATAGCGTATGTACGGTTATCTGAATGCCAGTCTCCAAATATGTGCGCTCCCCCAGCCTTAAACAACTCCCGTACTTTGCCTCTGCGCAGAGGTTTCAGCCACTTCTGACCACGCTCCTTGTGCAGGGCGACTGGTCTGGTCTCTGCCCCCTCCTGTAGTCAGCCTATAGTGGGTGGAGCAGTTGGGTCCCCTCTGACAGCTCTGTACAGACTGGGTGCAGCAATGTAATATTGTAACCGACACTTCTACAAGGTAACATCTGGGTTTGGTCGGTGCACACTTCTAAAGATTTACAGCGGAACCTCGGATTGCAAGTAATGCGGTTAACGAGCGTTTCGCAATGCTTGCACTGTATTTTAAAAAATCGGTTTGCGAGTGTTGTCTCACAAAACGAGCATGATTCAGGCCAAATTGGTACGCAGTACCGCGTTTGGCCTGAGGTGGGGGGGGCGCCAGAGCCGAATGATGCCGTTCGGTAATGCTCGGGAAAACACAGAAATACTCAGTTCCCAGTCATTCCGAGGTTTGCCGAGGTGTCCTCTGGCCTTTTCGGCTGTCTTCGAGGCTCTCTGGCGCCCCCACCTCTGGTCAATGCGGAACTAATTATTTTCGTTTCCATTGACTTCAATGGGGAAACTCGCTTTGGATTACGAGCATTCTCCTGGAACGGATTATGCTCGTAATCCGAGGTTCCACCGTACATCTGTTGAGGAAACAAAAATAACATAAAGGAGACGGCAGCCAGGTGCAGCATCAATGGGATGGAATGTGGCACGGCTGCTGATAAGCCACTTGATTTTATATTTCTGAGAGTTTGCATTTGGCTTTTTAATCATAATAAACCCATTAATGCTGCACTTAGATGGTGCCCCCTTGTGTTCCTTTTTGTAATTTCGAAGATCTGTTTGTGTTTTAGGTGGAGCTGCCTACTGAAGTACAACATCCTTCCTATGGGATTTTTATGAACTCCTTATGCCATCTTCACATTTATCTAGGGGGAGGAGTCTAACTTATGTGGATGGTGCATTAGCATTTGTTTGTGCCACAATTTCATTTGTTGCTATTGGGGAACAGATTTTAAGTTTGTGTGGCTGGAGTTCAGCTTTAAATAAGAGCTTATGATGATTTACAAATCAGGAAGAAAGGTTTCCAAATCCTGGGGAGGGGCTCTCACTGGAACTGCATTGAGTGTAATAGATAGTTTACCACTTCAGCTCCGGAAGGTTTTACCCCCCCTTAATGATCAGGCCACTCTTTGCGATACAGAGCTGCGTTATTTTAACTGGCAATTGTGCGGGCGTGCCATGCTGTACCCAAACAAAATGGATGTCTCCCCCCCCCCCCCACAAATAGAGTTTTCTTTTGGTGGTATTTGATCACCTCTGCAGTTTTTATTTTTTGCACAAAAGTTATAGGGCCAGATTCAGGTAGAGTTAGGCCGACTTATCAGTAGATAAGTCGACCTAACTCAGAATCTACGCCGACTTATGTTTAAGCGTATGCTCAAACAGAGATACACTTAAAGATATCTAAGATACGACGGCTTGCGCCGTCCTATCTTAGATTGCAATATTTTGGATGGCCGCTAGGTGACGCTTCCATTGCGGTCGGCGTAGAATATGTAAATGAGTTGATACGCCGATTTACGAACGTACGCCCGGCCGCCGCAGTCGATTTACGCCGTTTCCGTAAGGCATTAGCAGGCCTAAAGTTATTCCATCTATTAGGTGGAATAACAATGTTAAAGTATGGCCACCGTTCCCGCCGCGAGCTTCGAATTTTTTACGTCGTTTGCGAATCAGGATTTACGTCGTTTACGTCCACGTCGAAATCAATACCATAAAACACGCCCCCCTCCAAGACTATTGAATTTGGCGCCCTTACGCCCGCCCGCTTTAGGCTACGCCGCCGTATATTAGCAGGCAAGTACATTGAGAATCATGTACTTGCCTAGCTAACGTACGGTGGCGTAGCCTAAACAGGCTAAGCTACGCCGCCGCAAGTTTGCACCCAGGTACCTGAATCTACCTAATAGTGTCTACAAAAAAGGGGATAGATTTTTATTTATTTTTTACTAGTAATGGTGGCAGATTCAAGATTTGTTGCTGCTGACTTATTTTTTTTCTTCTGTGAGATGAAGACAATGCACTTGTATTGCAGTGCGCTGCATTGCACGATTTCACAATAATGCCGCGTACACACGACCGTTTTTCACGACGTGAAAAATGAATTTTTTTTTTATGTCATTAAAAACTATCGTGTGTAGGCTCCAGAGCATTGTTCATGACGTGAAAAATGGGCATTAAAAATGTAGAACATGCTCTATTTTTTTGCGTCGTGAAAAAAAGTCGTGTGTAGGCTTTAACGACGTGAAAAAAACGCGCATGCTCAGAAGCAAGTTATGGTAAAACTAGCGTTTGTAATTGATATAGCACATTCGTCACGCTGTAACGGACTGAAAAGCACGAAGACTGAAAAGCGTGAATCGTCTCTCACCCAACTTTTACTAACACGAAATCAGCAAAAGCAGTCCCAAAGGGTGGCGCCATCCGAACGGAACTTCCCCTTTATAATGCCGTTGTACGTCACAGCGCTTTGCTCAAGCATTTTTTTTTTCTTCGATCGTGTGTAGGCAAGGCAGGCTAGACAAGAATCGGGTTGAAAAAAAAGTTTTTTCTAGACCATTAAAAATAGTCGTGTGTACGCGCAGGGGCGGACTGACCATTGAGTCCCTCGGGCACTGCCACTAGGGGGCCCCATCAAGGTTTCCAGGCTCAGTAAAACCAGGGACAGTATGTAAAAATCTGTGTTTTTTTTACATCTGTCCCTGATATGTCCGAAACCGACATGCTTTTGACGTAAAAAAAAAAATCCCGAGATTTTAGCTGCCCCGCCTCTTGGCGTGGTGGCCATCTGTAAGCCCGGGGGGCCCCATAATCTTCTATTGCCCGGGGGGCCCCGTGAGTTGTCAGTCCGCCCCTGTGTACCCGGCATCAGGGTCACATCCGATTTTGGGGACATCAGGGTGCATTGACAATCCCTTCAATGGGCTACCTTAACATAATGCGCGTTAATGCACATGAGCTTACGTTCGCAAAAATGCAACTGGGCCCTAAAGCTTTCAGCTTCGAAAACACAGGAAGAAGATAGAACGGAAACAGACAAAAATATAAAAATGTAACTCTTTCCACCACTAGAGGGCTCTGCAAACACAGCCCTGGGACCCTGTACTGTATATGTGGAGGAACAACCCCCTCCCCCCACCACCCTTTCTACAACTTCATATATTAGGCGATAATCGCCAATAATACACATTTCAACTAAAACTTTATCATAAATTGATATATTATGCTATTTACCATTTACAACACTGTAAACACGATTCAGCTTTTTTTTTTTGTCTGAACACTGTCTGGAGCAACTCATTTCTTCAAGGAAGTTTCTGAAATAACAAAAAAGGTGATCCAACAATCCAACACGTCACTGGTGATTGGTTCCCACTCTTAAAGAGACCCTGTCACCAACATAAAATATTGCAGAATTAAACAAGCATTTTAAATGCAGTTTTTCCTTTATTTTTTCTATTGAATTGAAATGTGCCTGTGGACTTCCCTAGCACTGCCCTCCTTTTCTGGGAGTGTCTGACCACTCGCTGTGCTGGCCCAGCTCCTCCACCCCTCCTCTCCATACATAATCTTTCATGCAATTGCTGTGAAGAGGCATGGGTGCTCAACCTGTGGCCTTCCAGCTGTTGCGGAACTACAAGTCCCATCATGCCTCTGCTTGTAACTGTCAGCCTTGCAATGCCTCATGGGACTTGTAGTTCTGCAACAGCTGGAGGGCCACAGGTTGAGCACCCCTGCCAAAAGGTTTTCCTTTCCTCACATGATGCTGGCACCTAGCCAGTCTCTCTCCAACTTTTAGATGTCTACACAATTTTACAGGTTAAGAACATGCAAATATAATCCAATGGGAAGGCGGTTGTTGAAATGAGTGGCCTGGTGACAGGGTCTCTTTAGAGACCAGTCATGCGTGACCTCATGCAGGAATCTATACAGCCAGTCTTCATCAAAACTCTGCAGGCTTCCTTATAAAAGATGTATATTTATGTATTTTGCCTGACTTGCCCTGTCTGAGTCCGATACTTTAGTGTCTTGGGGAGGTCAGAGGTCACCTGAAGGCTGACAGCTTATTCCCAGGACCCTAGACACTGTACAGTGAAATCTCGGATTGCGAGTAACACTGTTAACAAGCGTTTTGCAATACAAGCTTTTTTTTTTTTAATCATGACTCGGTTTGCAAGTATTGTCTCGCAAAACGAGCAGGATTCAAGCCACAGCAGTGTGCAGTACTGCATTTGGCCAGAGGTGCGTAGCCTAAAGCAGGCGGGCGTAAGGGCGCCAAATTCAAATGTGTGTAAGGGGGGCGTGTTTTATGTTAATAAGGCTTGACCTTACGTTTTTTACGTTTTTTTTTACTGCGCATGCGCTGGGCGCCTACATTTCCCAGTGTGCATTGCGGCTAAATACGCCGTACGAGCCTATTGATTTTGACGTGGACATAAACGACGTAAATCCCGATTCACGGACGACTTAAGCAAACGACGTAAAAATTTAGAATTTCGACGCGGAAACGGCGGCCATATTTAACATTACTATTCCATGTAGGGCTAAGCTCTGACTTTAGGCGGCCTATCTCGAACGTAAACTACGTAAAGGTACTGCGTCGGCCGGGCGTACGTTCGTGAATCGGCGTATCTACTCATTTACATATTCTACGCCGTCCGCAATGGAAGCGCCACCTAACGGCCATCCGAAATATTGCAATCTAAGATAGGACGGCGCAAGCCATCGTATCTTAGATATGTTTAAGCGTATCTCTGTTTGAGCATACGCTTAAACATAAGTCGGCGTAGATTCTGAGTTAGGTCGGCGTATCTACTGATAAGCCGGCCTAACTCTTACTGAATCTACCTATGAGTTTCTGAGTTCAGCCGAGCTGTCCTGAGTATTTCCAAGGCTCTCCAGCACCCCCCCCCCCACCTCTGGCCACACGCGGTATTGCATGCGGAACAAATTATTTTAGTTTCCGTTGACTTCTATGGGAAAATTTGCTTTGATATGCGAGTGCTTTGGATTACGAGCATTCTGCTGTAACGGCTTATGCTCATAATCCAAGGTTCCACAGTATTTTAAAGGCAGACTGTGCATTACATTTATAAAAATAAATATCCGCGTTTACAGTTGTTAATCTAGTGCTTCTTTCGAATACAATTTAGGCTCTATTCACACCTGAGCGTAGCACAGCGATAGCTGCTGCAGCGCTTTTTTTGAAGCATTTTTGGAGTGGCGCCATTTATTTCAATGGGCCTCCTTCCGCTCCAAAGAAGCTCATGTACCAAATCTTGGCACAGAGCCAGGAGCGTTTCGCCACGATGGTAGCTAGTCTTGTAGTCTTGTCGCTCAACAATTGTGGCAAAATCGCACCACGTTTGGGATGCCATTAAGAAAAAATGCCATCAAAAAACGCAGCCCGCCTTTGGCGCGATTCAAATTCGCTTAGCTGTGAAGGGAGCCTTAGGGTCAGATTTAATTTTAGTAAGCATTTTGTTCAATGGATTATCAGACCTCAAGTGACCTTAGACCCTTTGGATACAATGACAGCTTCCAGAATTCCAAGGTTCCCCATAAGTAGCAATATAGAAGATGAACCGTACAACACATCAGATCACATGGAAATTAAAAAGCTTGGATTGTTAAGATTGTACCATTTGTTGTATTCTAATGGAAAATCAATAAACATTGAAAATAAACTATGGATTGTAGTGCATAGAACTGCAGACCTTTGCATGACATTCTCTGGGGGTCTGCTGAGCTGGTCACAAAGTCAGACCTTAAAGATGTTGTTAACCCTTACATATACCCAGTGAAGCGTCTGGCCTCAGGTGGTACACCGAGATGAAACAAATCCTCCTACATAAGTTGTACATGTTTATCTACAGCTGCCTTTCCCCTACATTCCTCCAAAGTGCAGAATTTACACATGATCTCTCAGCTCTGAAAAACAGGAGGTGGGGAGCTGAAGTTACATCAGTTAGAAGAGCTCTGAGAGTTGATTGGAAGGAAGGGACCCCCCCCCCCCCTTTTCACACAGGAACAGAGCTGAAGATCATCGCTCCTTTCACCTTTTTTCACTGACAAACTTGTCAGAAGTAATTCATGCTGATGGCAGAGGAAGAGGCAGCAGATAGAAATTACACTTAGTGCTTGTTGGAAAAGAACAGCATGTAATGTAAAGTTGTTAATAAACTGACAATACTGTCTGCATTATACCTATCTGTGCAGCAGGTGGCGCTGTGGAATTATAGTGTATAGTTCTTATATTCTATGATATAACAGGATGTATTGTCTATCTATCCTCAATGCACTTCTGTGTTCTCTTCCTGTTCCATGATAAAGATATCCTCCATGAAAGTAAAATATTCTCTGCATACAACAAGCTTCCAAGCACACAATTCAATAACCTGCTAATAGTGCTCTGGATTGATACAGGTACACACTTTAGAGGGATATGCTTTTTTTCATGTTTCACGTCTGAGGTTTACATCTACTTTAATTCAGATTGGTGTCAGATTAGCAAAAAAAAAAACGGTGCAGTGGTTTGAATAGCATTTGAACTGATTGTATAGACTTTCACATTAAAGCTTAACCCCAGGCTTCCCTTAAAGTGGAAGTAAACCCTCCTATCTTTTTCAGCCAAGGAAGCAGCCATCTTGGACTTTGTTCAATCTTCAACTGCCATGAAGCTGCACATGTGATCAGTTATGACACCAGCCATTGGATGGTTTGTCAGTTTGGTTGAGAGCACAACCAATGTGCAGTTAGAATTCCCGGCATGCCGGGAAATGTAACAGTTTTTTTAAGTGTTACATCAATGGGTTTACTTCCGCTTTAAGCCTTCGACAGTTGCACCTCTCCTGTACTGAATGCACACTGTCATCTTCTCACAGTGTGTAAAATACCACGTACACACGATCGGTTAAACCGATGAGAATGGTCTGATGGACCGTTTTCATCGGTCAAAACCGATCGTGTGTGGGCGCCATTGGTTAAAAAAAAGGAAACTGGTTTTAAAATTAACTGATGGAAACCTAACCGATAGGACAAAACCGATTGTTAGTAGGCACAACCATCGGTTAAAAACCCGGGCATGCTCAGAATCAAGTCGACGCATGCTCGGAAGCATTGAGCTTAGTTTTTTTCAGCACGTCGTTGTGTTTTACGTCACCGCGTTCTGACACGATTGGTTTTTTAACTGATGGTGTGTGGGCGCGACGGACCATCAGTCAGCTTCATCGGTTAACCTATGACAACTGTCCATCGGTCCGTTCTCATCGGATGGACTGATCGTGTGTACGCGGCATTAGAAGCTGCAGCAAGTAAGATAGAGCCTGCCTTCTTTCCAGCATCATCTCACTCCTTCCTCTCAAACATGAGTATCCCTGGCTCGGCCCTTTCATTCATTGGATTTCAATTCAGCATTCCATGTAGGTTTTTTACCTAGGATAGTCTGCATGCAAATATAGTCTAAGAAACCCACTCCTCCAGACTGACATCTACCACATCAAGGCATTTGGATTTGCATAACTCCACCCAAGCACCAGATCAGGGCTTAGGGCTCTTGAGGAATTCAGCACCCTGCCAGCCCCTCCCACCAGCCACGATCTGGCCTGCATTGCATAGAAACGCACAGAGACCCTTTGATGACTTTATTGGGATTAAATAAGTTATGTAATAAAAAACGGAAAGGTTTTTTTTTTTTTTTTTAGTTTAATTCACATGTTGATGAGGAGGAAAGGAGATCAGGGATGGAAAATAAAAGCAGTTTTATGTTACTAATCTGACGGTCTGACTCATCAAATCTGAAAACAACTCTTACAGTGTAGCACAGTAATCCTGAGCTCCGAATTAAAAACCCATGCATTCCTTTACATAATAACCGATTGTGTGCCTTGTATAGGGGTCGGTATAGTGTTCCCCACGCATTTAGGGTTTTAAGGTAGCAGTTGGGAATACATTTATACATTTTTTAACCATGATTTTTTTTTTTGGGGGGGGGGGGGCACTACTTTTAAAACCTTTTTTATTTTATCTTTTATTTTATCTATATTATATTTTTACCTTTTTTTTTATTTTATCAGCGAATTCCCAGCAATCCTGCTTTTATTAAAACTATTATGTTTTTTTAAATGTAGAACTCCAGGCTAAAAATACAAATAAAAGAACAACAGTCAACTGCTTTATCAGTCAATGTGACTTGCATTTTCTACACTGCATGTAAAAGGAAACGTGTGCAGCAGCCGAGATACAGAATTGGGGCCAGATCCACAAAGCACTTACCTAGAAATTTTCGGCTGTGTAACTTAAATCCGGCCGGCGCAAGGCGTTCCCAATTCAAATGGGGCGAGTCCCATTTAAATTAGGCGCGCTCCCGCGCCAGACGTACTGCGCATGCTCGTGACGTCATTTTCCAGACGGGCCTAGCGCGAAATTACGTTACGCCGTGTTTTGTGAATCGCACCGGATAAAAAAAGTTGCGTCGGGAAAAAAAATAAAATAAATCAGCGTCGCTGCAAAGAAGGGTCTTCTTTTACAAGGTGTAAACAGTTTACACTTTGTAAAAGCAGCCCTAATTTTACGATTGCAACTTAAGTATTTACGGAGATTTCACGAAGCTAAACCGCTTCGTGGATCTCCGTAAGTGCTAATTTGCATACGCAAAGCGGCATTTCGACTCGCCCCCTAAGATCCGGCAGTGTAAGTCCCTTACACATGTCGGATCTTCTGCCTATCTTTGGGAAACTGATTCTGTGGATCAGTTCCAAAGATAGAAACAGGGATACGACGGCGTATCAGTAGATACGCCGGCGTATCCCTTTTGAGGATCTGGCCCTATGTTCCTTCTGAACATCCGCTTTGTCTTGGCTGCTGCACAATAACTTGGACCCTATGTACTTGGTCACTGACCTGTCCCCCAGCCTGTCAGCAGACAATAAAGGAGCAGCAGCAGCAGCACACTAAAGCCGGCCATACACAATTCCGATTCGAACCATTAATGGGCAGGCTGAATGTACCAAGTTGATCGATCAATCAACTTGGGTACAACCAGCCTGTCGGATTCGCTTGCAATAATCACTGTCTTCTACCAGTGGGGACAGCTCCACACTGCCGGGAGCAGACAATTGCTCAGCGGGAGGGGTTCCCTGTCAAAACAGTCTGTGTTGATAGGGGAATCATGCAACCTGTTGTTGCAGGAAAGAAATTTGCATATAGCTAGATTCAGGTAGGGCGCGCATCTTTAAGGCGGCGTAGCGTATCGTATTTACGCTACGCCGCCTTAAGTCAGAGAGGCAAGTACTGTATTCACAAAGCACTTGCCTCCTAACTTACGGCGGCGTAGCGTAAATGGGGCCGGCGTAAGTGTGCCTAATTCAAATGAGGATGGGGGGGCGTGTTTTATGTTAATGTTTGGTGACCCGACGTGATTGACCTTTTTTTTACGAACGGCGCATGTGCAGTCCGTGTACATATCCCAGTGTGCATTGCTCCAAAGTACACCGCAAGGACGTAGTGGTTTCGACGTGAACGTAAATTACCTCCAGCCCCATTCACGGACGACTTACGCAAACGACGTACATTTTTCAAATTTTGATGCGGGAACGACGGCCATACTTAACATGGACTAGGCCAGCTATTTGTTCGACTAACTTTACGCCGGGAATCGCCTTACATAAACGGCGTATCTTTACTGCGACGGGCGCGCGTACGTTCGTGAATCGGCGTACCTAGGCATTTACATATTCTACGCCAAACTCAATGGAAGCGCCACCTAGCGGCCAGCTGAAAAATTGCACCCTAAGATATGACGGCGCAGGCTGTCGTATCTTAGCTAGGTTTAAGTGTATCTCAGTTAGAGAATACACTTAAACTTACGCCGGCGCAGATTCCGAGTTACGTCGGCGTATCTACTAATACGCCAGCGTAACTCTCTCTGAATCTGGCTATAAGTCTATGGCAGTAATGGAGAACCTTGGCACCCCAGATGTTTTGGAACCACATTTCCCATGATGCTCAACTACATTGCACAGTGCACAAGCATCATGGGAAATGTAGTTCCAAAACATCTGGGGTGCCAAGGTTCGCCATCACTGGTCTATAGCCTGCCTTAAAGTGGATGTAAACCCGATTCATGAAATTTGAGCTGGGCACATATATCTGCAGTATTTTGTTATCTATTTCCAATGAGCCAAATCTTATAGCTCTCTTCTGAACGGTTCCTCTGTTATCAGCATGAGAACTCCTGACATTTTTTGACTTTTTAGACAAAAGCAGCCAGAATCTTTTGTCAAAGGAGGTTGCTAAAATAGAGTAGCAGAGAGCAGCTCCTATTACAAAACAGCTCTGAGAGTCTCTGCCTATGAGGAGAGGGGGGTGTGTGCCTTTCCTCCAATCAGCAATGTTAGCGATCTTGGCTGTATGCCCAGACATCACACTCTGTGTTAACCAGGAAGAGAAAATCTCCTAACATGATCTCAACTTTCTAAACAGTATATACATGTGAAGACAGCAGATATACATATAAAACCTATGAAGGGAGATTTGGATAATCTCTGTGTATCATCCGAGGCTGTTTACTTCACTGGGTGTATGGAGGGTTTACATCCACTTTAAGCTGACCCAATATTAGTAGATTTTCAAACATTTTTACAAACATTTGTATGAAAATTCTCAGTATATTCGATGAATTTACTAATGTAATTTCTAAAGTACTTCAAAATTGACTTTGCTTTTTTTTACAATTAATTCTGAAATGAATGTAATTTCTCAAACGAAAACCACATACACCGTTAGAAATTTTCCATCCGTCTCCTTTGGATTTCTTTTTGTCAATGCAGTTGAAAAGGAACAGTGATTTGCCCCCACTAACGGTCAGAAAATCAAATGGAAATTCTTAAAACCAAAATTCTACTAGTGTATGGCCAGCTTTAATGAAATCCTCCCTATGCTCTCCCCTCCATGGTGCAATGCAGCTCTTACTGGTAAGATTAAAGGCCCTCCTATCTGAGGCCCTGTTGTGCAAGAAATATAGGAAGTCAATATAAAGACAGATATAGGATACTTCTATCAGCAGTTTTAGAAATACATTTTATTTTATGACTAAATGAGTGGATTACAGATGCGGCTTACTATAACTGCTCAGAGTTTGGCTTTAGTGTTACTAAACCCACAACTGTAAAATCAGTCTGTATATGCAGTAAAGCATGCTTGTTATACTCACTGTGGAACCCAAGGGGTTAATCCTCGGCATTGTATAAAAAGGCTGTTTGATCCCGTCTTCTCTGATCCTCCCCTCGTTCCACTGTCCCCATATAATTTTCTGATAACACAGAGTCTATGGAGTCAGGCTGCACATGCTCAGTTTGGTGTGTATTGCTAGAGAGGTTTTTTTCTTTTCTTGGGAGAGTGCATGTGATCAGCACAGGGCCAATCAACACTGTCCAGAGAGAGGGTCAGGGGTCTTGACGTCTCACAGGACAATGTGAGAAGGGGGAGATACTGCGCTGATCTAAATATCAAGTGAGCAGCCACACAAGCAATATGACAAAAATTGAAAATAAAATAGTGGAACGGTATGCAGCGCTAAAAATTCTTATAAAGAACAAATTATGCATCAATGTGATGATAACACAATAACCTGTGAATGAGTGTCCATTTGAAACAACCAGCACAAAAAGAAAAACACAAAGAAAAAAGTCCATCAATATGGGGTGTATGACCACATCCTCATCTTTGGAAAAACTTTCTGCACGGTAGAATCGAAAATAGATGGAATACTCTTACCAGATGTCGTGGATCTGCTTGTCAGCGACAACAGATCACAAAGGCATGTAAGGGATCGGCTCGGCTCTGCTCGGCTGGATGTTGGTATAGTGGTAGACTCACCACGGGGTATCCTGTTGGGTGGCTGTAGGCCTGGACTGGAACCTCACCGTAGGTGTACTCGCTCCAACTCAAATCCGTGGACAGGAACCAAGGGTCCGATTCTTTAAACACCAACTGGTGGTGCAAACAGTGGTATCCACTGGTGCAAGGTGCACACTGGTATGGAGTTTTTGAAAAAACTTTGTATCCAGGCAAGTCATGCAGGGAAGAGAAAGAAAACAATGCTCCGGATGGTGCAGATAAAAGAGGATAGGTTTTATTGAAGTAAAACCAATGACATAAAAGTGATCACTTCAGTAAAAAATTGAATAAATTGAATAAAAGCAATATGGGGTGCAGGTATAGCAAGCCCGACGCGTTTCGTCCAAGTGGACTTCAACTGGGGCATCTACCTTCACCCCCATATTGCCACATATATATAATGAGATTGCTTAATCGGACCGGGTGGGCGGACCAACCAGGTGAGCTTGGTAATTAACCAATCTGATCCGGCAATGCTCCCGACCAAATGGTTACCAATCATCAATCAGCTTTGTAACAAACAGGAAATGAATAAACAAAACTTTATCTGAAAAACATATAATTACAAAAAAGGAAAACAAATATTATATCATTCCCATTGTGCAACATGTGTTAAACTCATGAATTCATCATGCAACATGTATTAAGTTCATAAACTCATAACAGTAGTAATTTGGAATAAACAAAGAAGGGGAAGTGAAAAGTGAGGAGGGATGTTTGCCACCTGTATCTGGGCTGCAATGGATACTCTCCACCTTTCTGTTCAAACGATCTATATTGGATCCTCCCATGGATCAAGGTTAACCTGTATCCAATGCAGGAAGTGTTGGCCAATGTATTGTCTGGGGACACAAGCCAGTGCGCCGCCCGATCTTCCTTGCAACGCTGGCCTGGCGTCCCCAGACATCCCTGAACCACCCTGGAGCGCAACGCCTGTGTGCGAATTCACGCCGCGCGTGACGTCATCACGCGGCGGGAAAGCACACGGCGCTTGGTGACCAATGGAAGCACGGCACCATTGAACACATGGCATCCGGTGGCCAATGGGAGCGCGGCTCCTCTGACGTGTGAGTCTGATGGAAAGGAGCCGCTCAACCATCTCCATCTGGGTGTTGTTTTAAAATGTACTGGCAAAGCTGCCAGACTCTTAACATATGGGCGATGAAGTAATACTTCACGCTCATAATATGATAATCCCTACGTGCTCCTATATTAAGGAAAAACGTGCATGGGGAATAAAATGTGAAGAAAAAAGGGGGAAATGTCGCCCTCAAGGGGGGAAGAAAGGGCAGCACAACCCTAGGACCTTTTACACAACAAACATGTATCACACAGTGCAAAAAATGCATATCCATAAATTATAGATATGCATCTCTCAGAAATGTCAACCTTATAAAATGTGAATCAAAAGTTGCTGGATCTATTAAGGATCACAGTTAAAAATATTTTGTGTATAAATTCTGTGGTTTACTAAACGCAAAAAGGACAAAAATAAATTAAAATAACTAGAATATTAATAAGATTAGGCCTTGTTTATGAATGAATTAATATCCCATTCTACGTTCATACCAAATGGTTGGTATGTGCGTAATTCATGTATCCAGTATGTTTCTAACTGCGATACACCCCGTATGCGGGATTCACCTCTCCAATGGGGTACAAAACGATCAATAACCAAAAACTGAGTACCATGGGGATTTTTGTCATGATATTGCAAATAATGTCGTGGAACACTGTGGTTGGTTTTGCCCAGCAAGATGTTAGCTATGTGCTCGTTCACTCGAACCGTAAAGGTTCTAATAGTCCTCCCGATATATTGTTTCTTGCAAGGGCAAGTTAGAAGGTAAACAACGTATCGGGTGGCACATGTCGTGAAATGTTTCATCTGGTATATTTTAGAGGTGCTCGTAGACTGGAAAGTTTCACTTTTCCGTCTGCCGCTTGTGTTGTGCAGACACACATTACACCTACGGCAGGGGAAAAAGGCTTTACAGTCCTGAAAAAAGGTGACCTGTTTCGGGGCATCAATGACATTCGGGGCTATCTGTCCTTGAATGGATCTAGCCCCCCTGAAAATGACGCCCGCCCTATCTGGTATGACCGGACCCAAAACTCTGTCGTTTCTTAGAACACCCCAGTGTTTTGCAAGTATTTCTTTAACTTGCCTGGACTGGACAGAATATGTGGTGAAGAAGGACCACCGGAATTTGTCGTCCGTGGCTTTCTTAGGGCGAACCTCCAGAAGCGAACTGCGATCCAAATGTAGGCTTCGCTCAATTTCTGCTTCCAGTTCTCCTACTTCATACCCCTTCTCCACGAATCTGTCTTTCAGGACTGTGGATTGGGCAATGAAGTCTTCAGTCTTAGTACAATTCCGCCTAAGTCGCAAAAACTGGCTCCGAGGAACGGATTTTAACCACTCCAACCATTGGTCAGACTCATGCCGTCCTATCTTAAGGATACGGGTGACACCATCAGGCTATTGGAATCAGTTTCCTTTAGCGACGGCATGATTCTGGCCACTGCTGATGTGACTGCATTATATACGTGTATCCCTCACCAATTGGGTTTTGATGCAGTGGAGTACTATCTGTCTCTGAGCACTACCCTGTCGGTGATACAACGTAATTTCATCATGCAGCTCCTCATTTTTGCAGCCCAACATAACTATTTCTGGTTTCAAAACAATTTTTATTTGCAAACTAGGGGTGTGGCCATGGGGGCCAAATTTGCCCCCAGTCTGGCCAATCTCTATATGGCCAAATGGGAGGAGGATGTCGTCTACGCCCTCAAAAGACCAGAATTGGTCCTTTGGGCCAGATATATAGACGACATCCTCCTCTTATGGAAAGGCGACTTAGAATCGCTTAAAGATTTCATGTCGACATTGAACGACAATGACAGAGGTATTCGACTGAGCCATGAGGCTAGTTCTACCTCTGTACATTTCCTCGACTTGGAGATCAAAGTAGTTGAACAACATCTAGAATTTAGTACGTACTTCAAACCAACCGATCGTAACGGCTACATACCGCTGGATAGCTGTCACCACCCCCAGTGGTTAAAATCCGTTCCTCGGAGCCAGTTTTTGCGACTTAGGCGGAATTGTACTAAGACTGAAGACTTCATTGCCCAATCCACAGTCCTGAAAGACAGATTCGTGGAGAAGGGGTATGAAGTAGGAGAACTGGAAGCAGAAATTGAGCGAAGCCTACATTTGGATCGCAGTTCGCTTCTGGAGGTTCGCCCTAAGAAAGCCACGGACGACAAATTCCGGTGGTCCTTCTTCACCACATATTCTGTCCAGTCCAGGCAAGTTAAAGAAATACTTGCAAAACACTGGGGTGTTCTAAGAAACGACAGAGTTTTGGGTCCGGTCATACCAGATAGGGCGGGCGTCATTTTCAGGGGGGCTAGATCCATTCAAGGACAGATAGCCCCGAATGTCATTGATGCCCCGAAACAGGTCACCTTTTTTCAGGACTGTAAAGCCTTTTTCCCCTGCCGTAGGTGTAATGTGTGTCTGCACAACACAAGCGGCAGACGGAAAAGTGAAACTTTCCAGTCTACGAGCACCTCTAAAATATACCAGATGAAACATTTCACGACATGTGCCACCCGATACGTTGTTTACCTTCTAACTTGCCCTTGCAAGAAACAATATATCGGGAGGACTATTAGAACCTTTACGGTTCGAGTGAACGAGCACATAGCTAACATCTTGCTGGGCAAAACCAACCACAGTGTTCCACGACATTATTTGCAATATCATGACAAAAATCCCCATGGTACTCAGTTTTTGGTTATTGATCGTTTTGTACCCCATTGGAGAGGTGAATCCCGCATACGGGGTGTATCGCAGTTAGAAACATACTGGATACATGAATTACGCACATACCAACCATTTGGTATGAACGTAGAATGGGATATTAATTCATTCATAAACAAGGCCTAATCTTATTAATATTCTAGTTATTTTAATTTATTTTTGTCCTTTTTGCGTTTAGTAAACCACAGAATTTATACACAAAATATTTTTAACTGTGATCCTTAATAGATCCAGCAACTTTTGATTCACATTTTATAAGGTTGACATTTCTGAGAGATGCATATCTATAATTTATGGATATGCATTTTTTGCACTGTGTGATACATGTTTGTTGTGTAAAAGGTCCTAGGGTTGTGCTGCCCTTTCTTCCCCCCTTGAGGGCGACATTTCCCCCTTTTTTCTTCACATTTTATTCCCCATGCACGTTTTTCCTTAATATAGGAGCACGTAGGGATTATCATATTATGAGCGTGAAGTATTACTTCATCGCCCATATGTTAAGAGTCTGGCAGCTTTGCCAGTACATTTTAAAACAACACCCAGATGGAGATGGTTGAGCGGCTCCTTTCCATCAGACTCACACGTCAGAGGAGCCGCGCTCCCATTGGCCACCGGATGCCATGTGTTCAATGGTGCCGTGCTTCCATTGGTCACCAAGCGCCGTGTGCTTTCCCGCCGCGTGATGACGTCACGCGCGGCGTGAATTCGCACACAGGCGTTGCGCTCCAGGGTGGTTCAGGGATGTCTGGGGACGCCAGGCCAGCGTTGCAAGGAAGATCGGGCGGCGCACTGGCTTGTGTCCCCAGACAATACATTGGCCAACACTTCCTGCATTGGATACAGGTTAACCTTGATCCATGGGAGGATCCAATATAGATCGTTTGAACAGAAAGGTGGAGAGTATCCATTGCAGCCCAGATACAGGTGGCAAACATCCCTCCTCACTTTTCACTTCCCCTTCTTTGTTTATTCCAAATTACTACTGTTATGAGTTTATGAACTTAATACATGTTGCATGATGAATTCATGAGTTTAACACATGTTGCACAATGGGAATGATATAATATTTGTTTTCCTTTTTTGTAATTATATGTTTTTCAGATAAAGTTTTGTTTATTCATTTCCTGTTTGTTACAAAGCTGATTGATGATTGGTAACCATTTGGTCGGGAGCATTGCCGGATCAGATTGGTTAATTACCAAGCTCACCTGGTTGGTCCGCCCACCCGGTCCGATTAAGCAATCTCATTATATATATGTGGCAATATGGGGGTGAAGGTAGATGCCCCAGTTGAAGTCCACTTGGACGAAACGCGTCGGGCTTGCTATACCTGCACCCCATATTGCTTTTATTCAATTTATTCAATTTTTTACTGAAGTGATCACTTTTATGTCATTGGTTTTACTTCAATAAAACCTATCCTCTTTTATCTGCACCATCCGGAGCATTGTTTTCTTTCTCTTCCCTGCATGACTTGCCTGGATACAAAGTTTTTTCAAAAACTCCATACCAGTGTGCACCTTGCACCAGTGGATACCACTGTTTGCACCACCAGTTGGTGTTTAAAGAATCGGACCCTTGGTTCCTGTCCACGGATTTGAGTTGGAGCGAGTACACCTACGGTGAGGTTCCAGTCCAGGCCTACAGCCACCCAACAGGATACCCCGTGGTGAGTCTACCACTATACCAACATCCAGCCGAGCAGAGCCGAGCCGATCCCTTACATGCCTTTGTGATCTGTTGTCGCTGACAAGCAGATCCACGACATCTGGTAAGAGTATTCCATCTATTTTCGATTCTACCGTGCAGAAAGTTTTTCCAAAGATGAGGATGTGGTCATACACCCCATATTGATGGACTTTTTTCTTTGTGTTTTTCTTTTTGTGCTGGTTGTTTCAAATGGACACTCATTCACAGGTTATTGTGTTATCATCACATTGATGCATAATTTGTTCTTTATAAGATTTTTTAGCGCTGCATACCGTTCCACTGTCTCACAGGACAGTCAGAAAGCTCCTCCCACAAGCTTTAACCAGTGCTTGGCTAAACACTGATAGAAGTCACAAGACTGCTCTAACTGCTAATGAGAAAAGGTGATTAGTAGTTTATATTTACTAAAATAATTGCATTTCCATGTTCTGTGCACTGTGGGAGACCAGAGATAGTAAATGCAGGGTCCTGGGTTTAGTAACACTTTAAGTCTCATATGTGTGTGGTAGAGCTGGACGGATAAAAGTGGGAATTGGTTCTAATGGATATCAAGTGGAGTGCTTTTTCCATTTAAGAAAGCAGATCCGTGGTAATAGTATAGTGTATGTGGCCCTTGTTCTGGTCCCAGACTGCTACACCTTCGATCCCCATAAACCAATCGCTCACTGATCATCTCTTGGAGGAGTCATGAGGAGCACGTAGTACCAATGTCCATACTAGTTAAAGTGGATGTAAACCCACTCTTATCCTTTCTAAACTACTGCCATAGTGCTGATCTATAAGGATATAGATGCCTCCTGCATGTATCCTTACCTGTCAAATGTCTCCCATGTCTGTTATAAGAACTGAAAAACTGCAGATTATGTGGGTGGATCTGTTGTCTGGAGCTCTGTGGGTGGAGTCATGATGTCAGTAGACTCCCCACCCTCCTCTACACTCCCCTTGTCAACATGCATTTTTCCTGTGTATTCCTTACACTAAATTCTGCTATGATCACTAACATCCAGTCAAAATCCAGAAAAGTAACCACATGACTTCAGAAAAGGAGTGGGGGTGGGAATTAAAAAATAATGCCTGTCTCCAGGCTAGTGCATGATATATGCAAATAACCTGTCACTCACAGCAAGGGGGCGGAACGGACTAAGGTTTTCCTCTGTAAGTCCGTTTTATTTCACTGAACAATAAAAGAGGATTGCTCCGAGCTGGATTAACTCTGTGTGACAAGACTGGGCACAGATGATAGGAAATCTTATACTGTACATTGTGACATCAAAAAAAAAAAAAAAAAATTGGGTTTACATCCACTTTAAAGTATTTCTGAAATGTTAATTGGTTGAAAGCATCAGATACAGCCAACTCATTTCAGGGGGCGAGTCTGGCCCCTAATATATTAGACATCAAACTTGCCCCCAGACTCAGCTGGCCAATCTTAGCGCCATTAGGAGATGGTCTCTGTCAAGCCTTAGGGCTCTTTCACACGGGGCGGATCAGTAATGAACCTCCGCTTGCTCAGCGGGGTTCGCTCCGTTGATCCCCGCTGAGCTGGCGGATGACAGGGCGGTCCCCGCACACTGTGCAGGGACCGCCCTGTCTCTTCTCCACTCTCCCCTATGGGGGGGATCGGATGAACACGGACCATCTGTCCGTGTTCACCCGATCCGATTCCCTAGACGGATGGAAAAGTGGGTTTTTCCTCCGTCACACTTTGGCGGAGCGGGTCGGGTGTCAGCAGGCATGTTACTGCTGACATCCGTGGCTCCATAGGAGCACGGAGCGCCCGTTCAGGTCCGCCTAAAAAACTGGCAGGCGGACCTGAACGGTCCCTCCTGTGTGAAAGAGCCTTAAAAGTGATACTAAACATACGCTGTTTTAAATTGTCTCTTCTATTTCTTTATATGGATGATGGCACTGTAATTATTTAAAAAAAAAAAAAAAATATCAAAATCGATATACAGCTGTCACATGACCCAGATCTTTGCCAGCCTGTCTGCAGGGACAAATAAGCAGGAGGAGCTTCTAGTCCATCGCTGCTGGTCACATGTAAAAAAAAAAAAAAAAGCCTTTGGAATACAGAGTTAAAATAAATATCAACAAACTGTTTTAAATTTACAAACTAATATTAATTTGAAATAAAATCTTTATTATTTTATGGAAATTACATGGTGTGGGCAGATTTCTTCCAGTCACAGGTTGCGTCACGCCCCTCTAGCCTGTGTCTTAGAATGAGAGGGAAGTGAAGCCACCATTAATCTACATGTAATATCCCACCCCTATTGTGTTTAGCTGGTTAGTGGGCATGGAGGAGGAGGGAGGGAGGGAATGGGCTGTCATTGACCACTGTGTGTATGCTTACATGTGTGACTTTAGAGTTACATGGGCTGCTCAGAAGTGATAGGGAGGAAATGCTCAGCATAGAAACAGAGCATGTGCAGAGTTGCCACCACAGTTGCAAAATCCCTAGCTGGGATTCTATGAGGATCAACCAGGTTTTTTTTTTTCCAGAATACATAAATAAATCTCATAGTGACTGAGTGTGAACGGCATGTAATACACCATTTATACATTTTTACAATGTGGGTTTAGTGACACTTTAATTTAGGCCCTTTAATGCATTTCATTACTATTCTAATAATATTTGATGTGCAAGCTGTGTGTTCCCCCCCCCCCCAAAGGCTCCATCTGATGCTTTTAAACCAATAAACGTTTCAAAAAGACTTTTTAAATGATACGAATATTTGTACTAGGTGCTGAATATGGAACATTCAAGAGTTTGGCTTTATGAGCTTTTAGCAAAACTGGGTGTGGGGGATTTATTGGGCCCAGCGGCGTGATGTGACATTATTAAATGTGCCTTCAAACGCTCACAAAAAAACGGGTTCACTTATGTGAGGTCGCGGGTTTTTGCCTGGGGTCCATTGTGTCTGTTCACCGGTGTGATTCTGGTCCGAGTTTTTGCCCAAGTTCTCACCTGAACCAGACCCAAACATGCATAGGACCCTTTTGCAATCCGCTCCGCGGCTGCACCGGACCTCTCTATTGAGCGCCGGTCACACTTGTATGTCATGCGAAATGAATGTAGGGAAACCCGCATCCAATTCACACATATGTGAACCCAGTGGAAAGCTTTATAGATGCTCTGAGCAAGTTTGTTTCTGATTTGTGTTGTGTCTCTTCCACATGCATACTGGAAAAAATGTATGCAAATGAGAACAATAGCTTCAGAAATCGATTTTAAAAGGAGGGGGGGGGTCTCACATACTCTGTGCAGCTGGTACTCTTGGCAAGTAGTACTGGTGGTCAGGAGCCATGTACTCCTGTGACATGGGAGGGCTTATTAAGGAGCAGGGGGTCATTAAAACGCCTCCAAACAGTGCAAGGATAAGGTGACACTATAGGGTGAGGTGATGACATCATCATGAAGTTTTCAAAATTACGTGATTCCCCTTTCCCCCCAGACTCTAATAACTCGAATGAATTGCAAATAAACCCCAACGCAATCAGTTGACAAATACAAGAGCTGTAAAAAGTGGGTTAGCATTGAATCCAGTGGAGAGAGAGGGGAGAAAAATTCCCCATTGGCCATGCTTGATTTTTACAACTAAGTTGTGGCACATACAGAGTTAAAGTGCCCCTTCCAGTACTTTTATGGCTATTTCAATAACTTTTTTTAGAAAAGATATCACCAGGAAAGAAATGATCCTTCTTCTCATACCACCTTGCCTACATAGGGTAGTTATCAGGAGGTCCAAGGGTCTGCTTCACGCTAGCATGAACACGGCACCAGCTGTCAAAGTGAAGGGCACCAACATCATGGCCATTAACCTCCGCATTTTACCCCATAATCCTTTGTTCCTGTAAACATGGAGCTGGTCATGCTGCCAAATAAGCAGCCCACCCCCTCCACTCATTGCATGATGCTTGACATGAACCCCGAGCTGTGGCCAGGCGTCTTCAGCATGTCAAACATAATATATATATATATATATATATATATATATATATATATATATATATATATATATATATATATATATATATATATATATATATATATATATATATATATATATATATATATATATATATATATATATATATGCAAAAATAAGAGGAAGAGCTCAACGGAAAACACTGAACATAGATCTCTGTACAGAAAAACTAACCCCAGCTATACAAGATTTGCTTTTTTTGTGTGTGAAAGCACTCAATTGTCTATTTTACAATTCTATCCACATAGACTGAGTACTGAAAACATCTGAATCGTCTTCCTGTACACGTGACACGACAGGCTGCTCACCGTTGGGCGGTAAAAGTGGTGCTGAATCTCAAATTGTACAACGGATTATCGCTATATATAACCTTATTGCAGTAAGGGCATTATCTTGAAGTAAAGGAGAAAGGCGTGCGTGCCAAAAAAGGGTGTAATGCCCGTTACTGGCGTTGGAAAAAGCCCGTGATCTGCGTCCCGGCAGCGCGGGCTCGAGCAGTACATTCAGACGTGAACATTCGCCAGCTTTTTTTTTGCACGTTTTCACAGTTTGAGCTCGTTTGCGATCTTGGACGCAATGTTTTTGAAGGCGATGGAGGTCCCGGATATCCTCTTGAAGCGTACGCCATTGAGGGAGAGGCGAGGCAGTTTGCACACTTCCATTTCCCACTGGACAAGGCTATCCTGCCTGGCGTCGCCATGGACGCAGAAAAGCAGGAAACGCTCCTTCTGCTCGTAGTCGCAGTTGTTGGCGTCCAGGACTTTGCGGATCTCTTTCATCATGTCGTTGGGGTCCATGGAGCTGGTGGTCTTCATGCTCCATGTAAAGCGCAGAGAGCGGGGCTTTGAATCCTTTGGGTCTTCTCTTTCATTCACTTTTGGCTCCCCAGAAGTGCTTCTGAAGAAAGAACAACAAAGGATGTTTAAGAACATTTTGAAATTAAAAACAAATAATTACACAATGACATCAATCTAAACAAACTTTATATAACCAGCTTGCTAAAGGCTTAGACCCAGTTCACACTGGGGCGACTCGTCAGGCGACACAGCGGCCTGACAAGTCGCGTCCCATTGTAGTGAATGGAACCGTTCTAATAGGAGCGACGCAAGTCGCCCCGACTTAGAAAAAGGTTCCTGTACTACTTTGGGGGCGATTCGGGGCGACTTGCATTGACTTCAATACTGAAGTCATTTTGCAAGTTGCCTCTCAAGACGCCTTGAGATCGCCGAGCTGCACGACTCTGGCAAAAATGAGAATCACAATTTTTTTTGCTTAGAATAAAGATCACGATTCTTGTGGTGTAACGTCTTCTTTTACATCATACAAAAAAAAAATTGGGCTAACTTTGCTGTTTAGTTGTTTTTTTAATTCATTAAAATGTATTTTGTTTTTTTTAATTGTGTTTGAAAAACCGCTGCGCAAATACGGTGTGACATAAAATATTGCAACAACCACCGTTTTATTCTCTAGTGTCTCTGCTAAATATATATCACGTTTGGGTGTTCAAAGTAGTTTTCTAGCAGAAAATAATGATTTTTTACTTTTTGAAGAGAACCTGACATGCGGTTTTGAAGATCGGGAAGGGAAAAAGATTGTGATTTCTATTCTTCACGATTAATCGTGCAGCTCTAGCAGCCATTTTAATATCGAATTCATACACTTTAGGAGGAATCCGTTTTCTAGGAGGTGCGCCAAAGGTCAGAAAAAAGGTCTATAGTAAATTCCTCTTCAGCCAGGTAAGAGTCACGCCACTCAACTTTTACACAAGGCCGGAACGTCACTTTCGTTACCAAGTGGGCCATGACGAAACGTCACTTCTGTTACCAAGTGGGCCATGATGAAACGTCACTTCCATCACCAGGTGGGCCGTGACGAAACGTCACTTCCATCACCAGGTGGGCCGTGACGAAACGTCACTTCCATCACCAAGTGGGCCGTGACGAAACGTCACTTCTGTTACCAAGTGGGCCGTGACGAAACGTCACTTCCATTACCAAGTGGGCCATGACGAAACGTCACTTCCATCACCAGGTGGGCCGTGACGAAACGTCACTTCCATCACCAGGTGGGCCGTGACGAAACGTCACTTCCATCACCAAGTGGGCCGTGACGAAACGTCACTTCTGTTACCAAGTGGGCCGTGACGAAACGTCACTTCCGTTACCAAGTGGGCCGTGACGAAACATCACTTATGTAACTAAGTGGGCCGTGACGAAACGTCACTATCATCACCAAGTGGGCCATGACGAAACGTCACTTCTGTTACCAAGTGGGCCGTGACGAAACGTCACTTCTGTTACCAAGTGGGCCGTGACGAAACGTCACTTCCATTACCAAGTGGGCCATGACGAAACGTCACTTCCATCACCAGGTGGGCCGTGACGAAACGTCACTTCCATCACCAGGTGGGCCGTGACGAAACGTCACTTCCATCACCAAGTGGGCCGTGACGAAACGTCACTTCTGTTACCAAGTGGGCCGTGACGAAACGTCACTTCTGTTACCAAGTGGGCCGTGACGAAACGTCACTTCCGTTACCAAGTGGGCCGTGACGAAACGTCACTTTCATCACCAAGTGGGCCATGACGAAACGTCACTTCTGTTACCAAGTGGGCCGTGACGAAACGTCACTTCTGTTACCAAGTGGGCCGTGAATGGTAGTGGCCCACTATTCCACACAAGTGTTGATTTATACCACTTTTATCAGTACAAATGTATTTTAAGGTGAACTTTTCCTCCACTGGAAAAAGGCAATAACATAACAAAATATGGAAAAAGATGGCAAATAGACTGAGAAGGAATTTGTGTTGTGACAGAAAAGTAAGTATTATGCATAGGACACAAATTTTGTTTCTAAAGGTGCAATCCCGTACTCTACAAAAAACACAGAGGATGCCTTTAATTCTAACTGTGGCTCCCTCAGCGAATCAAAGTAAAAAGTATTTGGCCACACAGAAAGTTTTCTCAAAAGTATATTGTAAATTGAAAGGGCTTTACTCGGGCCCTTTTCACATAGGCCATCCAATTAGGTCTGCCTTTCAGGTAGACCTGATTGGATGGTCCATGCATCCCTATGGATAGGTGGGTGGAAACGGACTTGTGCCTATTTATACCTGCCTACCTCTGGGTCCGATTCGGTGCGCAAAAAAAAAAACCACACAACAGGGGATCCATCTTGTTCTGTTTAGGTGGATTGGATCGGAGGGTAGTCAAGTGTAAATGGACAGATGGAGAGGCAGAGACTGTTTACTCCTGCCTGCCAATAGACCAGAGCAGGCTCTGACATAAAAAGCGGTCCCAGTGGCAGATTCGTCACGGTATCACTTTTATGGGCGGTGGGAGAGGTGTGCCCACCCCCCAGAAATGATCCAATTGCCTGATGGGCACTAAGTCGAGTGAGGGCAAGATAGCCCCCACTTAACTCTATGCCTTGGGAGGACCGGAGCGTCATCAAACGTCACTTCCACCCTCCGGCCTTAAAGAGCCCATTTTTTTTTTCTTGAAGTTTCTTATTTTAAAGCGGAGTTCCACCCAACTTCCGCTTTTCGGAATCCTCTCTCCCTCCGGTGTGACATTTGGCACCTTTCAGGGGGAAATACCTGTGTTATACAGGTATTTGCTTCCACTTCTGCGCATAGGTCGCTGAGGTGACCTATGCCACGTCTGGCGCCTTCTCCGTCAGCCCTGCTGTCTTTAGGGAGACACACAGGTCCCAGAAGACAGCAAAGACCAGTGGGATCGCACAGAGTGACCTGAGAATGCGCAGTAGGGAACCAGGAAATTAAGCCGTAAGGCTTTACTTCCTGATTCCCTTATCGAAGATGGCAGCGGCAGCATCCGAGAACCGAGGGACAGATCGGCTTCGGGTGCCGACATTGCGGGCACCCTGGACAGGTAAGTGTCCATATATTAAAAGTCAGCAGCTGCAGTATTTGTAGCTGCTGACTTTACTTTTTTTTTTTTTTTTGTGGAACGCTGCTTTAAGTGTATATGTGAAATCTGAGGTCTTTTTGACCACTGATCTCACATTAACGAGGTCCTGTCCTGTTTATTTTTATTACAAAGGATGTTTATATTCCTTGTAATAGGAATAAAAGCGATCGCAATCTATTTTTTTAAAGGGACAGTGTAAAAATAAAAAAGTAAAATAAATAAGATTTTTTATTAAAAACATTTTTTTTTCCCCCAAAACAAATTGCGTTTGTAAGACCGTTGCGCAAATACGGTGTGAGTATTGCAACAATCTCCATTTTATTCTCTAGGGTCTCTGCAAAAAATATATATAATGTTTGGGGGTTCCAAGTAATTTTCTAGCAAAAAATGCTGATTTTAAACTTGTAAACAATAACTGTCAGAAATAAGCTTGGTCCTTAAAGCGGAGGTTCACCCTAAATATCAACTTCGTCTCACTCACAGCAGCAGCATACATAGATGTGCAATCCATCGTTTTTTTTTCCGTAGGTCAATGTTTACCTTTAGGATCGTGCATTCTATGTGGCTTCCGGGTTTCATTCCCCGCGGGAGTGGGCGTGTCTTTAGAGTTCCCCGGCCGTGCGCAATGTCTCCTGGGAGTGATGTTTTGAGACTCCCAGGAGACGATCTATACCAGGGGTCTCCAAACTGCGGCCCTGGGGCCAGATGTGGCCCTTTGCTTGCCTTAATTCGGCCCCTGGGGCATTATTCCATCCAATTTAAATGGGGCATAATTCTTGTTGCTGACACCAATGGGGCACTATTCCTCCAACTGACACCAATTCTCTCCATTAACACCAACGATGGGGCACTAGTCCTCCCACTGTGACCAAGGATATGGTATTATTTACTCCCACTGGACACCTGGACATTTTTTACTCCCAATGGCCCTAGTCTGACCCCCCTAAAGTCTGAAGGACCGTAAACTGGCCCTTTGTTTAGAAAGTTTGGAGACCCCTGATCTATACTGTAATCCCACGTTATCTCGCGGGTCACGTGACTCGGCAGGCGGGTCATGTGACGAGGGCGACTGTGTAGTGTTGACGGTGCCGCCAAGGTAACAGCGCAAGACGCATCTAAAAAAAAAAAAAAAAAAAGAACCCCCGCTTTAAGTGCTTAAACCTGAACACCAAAGTTTGGGTCATTTGCTGTCCCCCGCCGGCTCTAAGGCTGAGAACTGAGTGATCAAACACAGCTGATCGCTCAGTTTTCCCTGAGCTTTGGTTGTACTTTTCTTTATTCCTGGAATTCAGCTTTAAAAACACATCGTCTTTTCATGTGATAAAAAAAAAAAAAAAACTTTAGTTCCACCATGCCTGAAGAGCCACAAAGTGTCTAAACCCTGATCTCTGACCTGGCAGGAATTGCACCTTTACAGCTGAAAATAAGAAGAAGTTGTGACAGCGATAAATGCGCACACAGAAAAGAGAGGAAAACAAGACACTGCAGAAGAGCAGCCTGGGGGGTAATATATCGGCTCCTCACCTTGAGGGGTCTGTCCTGCCACTCGCTTCACCTTCACTTGGATCCCTCAAAACAAAGTCAAGGTTGAGATTCAATGACAAGCCACAGACAAGAATCAATACACATTATATGCTGAAGGAGCCAGCTAGAGAGACTCCCAGCTTGCAGCCAGTGATTCCTTGTAATTGTTCACACTCCATCAGGAAAAACAAATGTTTGACTCCAGGCAGATAGAAAAGACACAAACTAATGCTCCATATTCATTAATTCATTGTTAAAAAAGGTATTTTTTTTTTTTTTACACACAAGCTGTATAAGTACCAGAATTCAGCATTCTCCAATCCCTGAACAGCAGAAAGTGGGAGAGAGAAGCAGCACAAGGAGCCAGTTAGTTGTGCTGCAGTGTTCATATGCCATCAATGAGCAAACCAATAGGAGGAGAGAGCAGAGTGAGGCTGGGTTCACACTTATGCAATACCAGACATTGCATGCGATTCGCACCACATTGCTGTGCGGATCTCATGCAATGTCTGTGTGATGCAAATTCAGTCATACAGTTTGTATAGGCGCAGGACCCTTTTTTTGTCCGCACTGGAATCAGATTGCATTGGGTGTTCAGAACCATGCGATCCGATTTCACAGTTTGCACTGCATTCTGCAAACCGATTTGGGGGTGTCACTAAAGTGGAGTTCTGCCGGAAAAAAATAAATAAAAAAAGTCAGCAGCTACAAATACTGCAGCTGCTGACTTTCAATATATGGACACTTACCTGTCCTGGGCACCCACGATGTCAGGTCCCGAAGCCGATTTGTCCCTCGGCTCTCAGGTGCTGCCACCGCCATCTTCGATAAGGGAATCAGGAAGTGAAGCCTTGCGCGATCCACTGGTCCCTGCTGTCTTTTGGGACCTGTGTGTCTCCCAGAAGACAGCAGAGGGGAGGGAGTAGGCGCCGGATGTGGCGTAGATCACCACGTTGATCTATGCCTGGAAGTGGGATCAAATACCTGGATTACACAGGTATCTGCTCCCCCCTTCCCCCTGAAAGGTGCCAAATGTGACACCGGAGGGGGGGAGGATTCCAAAAAGCGGAAGTTCCATTTTTGGGTGGAACTCGGCTTTAACTTTATACTGACACCCTCAGCCGTTCACAGAGAGCAGTAGTTCCCGCACAGGAATGAACCACAGGAATCGCTGTGGTTCCCGCACAGGAATCCCTGTGGTTCCCGCAACAGGAATCCCTGTGGTTCCCGCAACAGGAATCCCTGTGGTTCCATTCCTGTGGTTCCCGCACAGGAATCGCCGTGGTGCCCGCACAGGAATCCCTGTGGTTCCCGCACAGGAATCCCTGTGGTTCCCGCACAGGAACCCATGTTGTTCCATTCCTGTGGTTCCCGCACAGGAATCGCCGTGGTGCCCGCACAGGAATCGCCGTGGTGCCCACACAGGAATCGCCGTGGTGCCCACACAGGAACCGCCGTGGTGCCCGCACAGGAATCGCCGTGGTTCCCGCACAGGAATCGCCGTGGTTCCCGCACAGGAATCGCCGTGGTTCCCGCACAGGAATCGCCGTGGTTCCCGCACAGGAACCGCCGTGGTTCCCGCACAGGAATCGCCGTGGTTCCCGCATCGCACTAGTGTGAACCCAGCCTAATAGAGATGAGCTCATTATGTGTTGCTTCACCTTTCAAAGTCCAATCACATGCTGAGAGAGACAAAACCTTTGCATGTTACAAAGCACAGAAGACCTGTCCTAAGATTTTGCTCTGCTGCGGTTTAGTAACACAAGATTTCTCCCTCCTCCAGTCTGTGACCTGACATTGAAGGAAGAATGATGAGCTTCTTTCTCTGTCACTCTTCTCCTATTGCAGGGATATGCAATTAGCGGACCTCCAGCTGTTGTAAAACTACAAGTCCCATCATGCCTATGCCTTTGGGTGTCATGCTTGTGGCTGTCAGAGTCTTGCTATGCCTCATGGGATTTGTAGTTCTGCAACAGCTGGAGGTCCGCTAATTGCTTATCCCTGTCCTATTGGCATGTTCCTTGCCAACACATGAGCACTGCTGCACAATTCATTGGCTTCTTGACTGCATCTCCCTCTCCCAGACAGAGCTCTGCCAAAAAGAGGATTGCAAGAGGCTAAAGCAAAATCAAATCAGGTATACAGCTTGCATTTTAAAAAAAAAAATGTAATTTCATGATTTATTAATAAATATCTAGCTTTATTTATTTTTGCCTTTTCTACTTGCTTGGAGCTCACCCTTAAGGGTGCTTAGAAGGTAATTTAGAAAACCTAACTGATGCTTTTTTTAAAAATGGCCTGTAAATGATTGCCGAAGGCGATGTTCTTATGGCATGTAAAAACTAAAAAAAAACTCTGTATACACTTGGCTTACACAGGGGTCCATTTTTATATACAAGCACCCCACCCTAATGGAAGCGAACACTCACTTCAGAGAGTATGTACAGGAGCCTTCATGTATCCTTTAGGACATTGGTCATCAACCCTGTCCTCAGGGCCCACTAACAGGCCAGATTTTATGTATTACCTTGGGGAGATGCAGACTAGAATACAGCAATCACTGAGCAGCAAATTATATCGCCTGTGATGCATTTCAGTTATCTTGCAAACCTGGCCTGTTAGTGGGCCCTGAGGTCAGGAGTTGATGACCATTGCTTTAGGACTGGGATCCTCAAACTAGGGCCCTCCCGCTGTTGTAGAACTACACATCCCATGAGGCATTGTAACACACTGACGTTCACAGACATGACTGGGCATGATGGGAATTGTAGTTCCTGAACAACTGGAGAGCCATAGTTTGAAGACCCATTGCTTTAGGACATGGGTAGGCAACCTCAGTCCTCCAGCTGTGGTGAAACTACAAATCCCATCATGCCTCTGCCTCTAGGAGTCATGTCTGTGATTGGTAGGGTCATGCAATGTCTCATGGGACTTGTAGTTTCAAAACAGCCGGAGCTCCTCTAAATGCATATCCCTGATTTAGGAGCTCCTGTTGCCTACAATCATTATGCAGAGCTATTTTTATTTATTTTTTTAGACCAGCTTTACGATCAAGTGACATTTTAGAAGCAGTCATCAGTGTGCACAATTCCAAGGAAGAACTGGCTGCAAACCTATAGCTACACCTGAAGCATTAGTGATTTGTAATATACAAAATGGTAAAAGGAGCTGCGCCCCCCCACACAGTTTAAAAAAAAACAGCCAGAACTGGAGTACCGCAGTTTAATTCTGCGTGACAAGGCTACGTTGCCAATTTAATAAAACAGCAGGGGTTACTCATACCATTCAGTTGGGTAAAAGCCCAAATTGATGTTAATTTCTCATAGATCAGCATCACGACATGATAAACATCTTTGTTAAAGGGAACCTGTCACCAGGAATCTGTGGCGGCTTTGATGTGTAAATGGACTGCTGAGGCAACCTGCTTTATATATAATATAAGGCAGGGATATGCAATTAGCGGACCTCCAGCTGTTGCAAAACTACAAGTCCCATCATACCTCTGCCTTCGGGTGTCATGCTTGTGGCTGTCAGAGTCTTGCTATGCCTCATGGGACTTGTAGTTCTGCAACAGCTGGAGGTCCGCTAATTGCATTTCCCTGGTATAAGGTTTCAACACAATATTGAATCTCTAACCATTGACATGATAGTCAGTGATTTTCTCTCAAGTGGTATACAGATTAAAATTAGAGAAATGTGGGAGGAGTAATAGAAATATTGTGTTGAATAATAGGCAAGTTCACTTCGTTGACTTAAAGAGACTTTGTCACTACTATTCGGGGCAAAGGGGGAGATTTACTAAAGTTGCATGATAGCCAATCAGCTTCTAACGTCAGCTTATTTAATTAAGCTTTGACAAAAAAACTGTAAGCCGATTGGTTTCTATTCAGAACCGGATTTTGCACTCCCAGTTTTAGTAAATCAACCCCGAAGTGACAACTCCGACCCCCTACACACCTTTTCCTTGGTGATAAATCAGAGTCCTTGCATATATTGAGAGTAAGGGCGTGACTTCCTCCCAGGATGCAATGCTCAGGCTAAACAGTAAGGATGAGCTCTGGCGTGTTCGCAAAGTCCATGTGCAGAGCCCCCCCAGGAAGTCGGCACTGCGCTGCGCTAATCACAGGCAGCGAGACATTATCCCGATGCGCGGCTGCAGAGATCGGGAAATGTCTCACTGCCTGTGATTAGCGCAGCACAGTGCGGACTTCCAAGCGGGCTCTGCACATGGACTTTGCGAACACACCGGAGCTCATCCTTACTAAACAGCCAATCACCACGCCCAGACATAACCATATAAGTAGGAGGACCTCCGTGTGTAAGCTCCATCATCAAACACTGAGCTTACACAGGGTTGGTCTCCCAGCTCATAAATGGCAGTGGTGACTGAAGGCAGTGAGTAGAAGTGGGTTGGGGGTAACCTTTCAGCAGTACCTGTCACTTCGGCCTGAATAGGCAAAGTAATAGTCTCTTTAAATAAACAAGAAGTAACCAGTGTTCATCCTGCTGCTGACAACTGTTACATTAATCCGGCCTTTGTATGCATTCCCCTAAGAAAGTGCTCAGGAGAGCTCGGAATAAAAGCTCGTCTTATACCATTTCATACACATCAGGACTTATAATCTACTTACCTTCGTACAAACTTGGAGGTAATCTTGCTGATAATACCAGTTGAGGTGCCTCTCCTGGTATGAGAGAATTGGGTGGTCTCATGGGCTGGGGACGCCGGCGGTCCGTTATAAGTAGCAGTGCGACGATCCCTGAGCTGCTCCCCATGGAAGGTGCTCCGGCTGCTGCTACCGCGAGGAAAGCGTGTCCGGTCTGGGGTAGCAGTACTAATACTGTGAGCGGAGGGGGAGGTGGCCGGAACTCTCTGGTTCGCGGTGCTGTGTAAAGAAAGATTTTTTCATTCGTTTGATTCTGAAAAAGATATACCAACGTGTGCGGCTCATACTTAAGAGTGGAAAAGCCCAACACTAACTAATCCTAAAAACATTCCCTTTCCCCTCTTCCTACCTATCCTACATAAAAAAGAAGATCTGTGTACTTACCTAAATTAATGTGTGCCGGTCTGGTCATGTGACCTGCAGCGCCATCATATTTGGTGGAGGGGGGGGGGGTTATGGTGTGGGGTTGTATTTCAGGGGTTGGGCTTAGCCTCTTAGTTCCAGTGAAGGGAATTCTTAGACTCCTTTCACACTGAAGGCGTATTGCAGGCGCTACAGCGTTAAAAATAGCGACTGCAATCCGCCCTCCAACAGCTGCTCCATTGTCTCCAGTGTGAAAGCTCGAGGGCTTTCACACTGGAGCGTTGTGCTAGGTAAAAAAGTCCTGCTAGCCGCATCTTACAGCAGCGCATTGCGGGCGGTTTTAACCCCTTCTCGGCCACTAGCGGGGGGTAAAACCGCCCCGCTAGCGACATAAATGCGCCGCAAATCCGCCCATAGCGTCGTGGTAAAAATAGTCCCAGACAGTTGCAGGGAGGGAGGGGAGATAGGTCAACTTCCTTCCAGCACCACGGACCCCCAGGAGGAAGTGAGAGCTGGAGCCCTCTAAAGAGGGTTTCTGCCCCCTCCCATAAAAAAAATGACATGCCAAATGTGGCATGTCAGGGAGTCACCTTCACTTAACCACTTCATTACTGGACACTTAAACCCCCTTCGTGCCCAGACCAATTTTCAGCGCCGACGCATTTTGAATGACAATTGCGCGGTCATACAACACTGTACCCAAATTATATTTTTAGAATTTTTTTCCCACAAATAGAGCTTTCTTTTGGTGGTATTTGATCACCTCTGCGATTTTTATTTTTTGCGCTATAAACATAAAAAAAATGAAAATTTGGGGGAAAAAAACACAATATTTTTTACTTTTTGTTATAATAATATCTCAATTTAAAAAATAAAAATAAAAAATTCCCTCGGTTTAGGCCAATACGTATTCTTCTACATATTTTTGTTAAAAAAAAAAATCGCAATAAGCGTAAATTGATTGGTTTGCGCAAAAGTTATAGCGCCTACAAAATAGGGGATAGATTTATGTTTTTTTTTTTTTTTTACTAGTAATGGCTGCGATTTGCGATTTTTTGCGATATTGCGGCGGACATGTCGGACAGTTTTGACATAATTTTGGGACCATTCACATTTATACAGCGATCAGTGCTATAAAAATGCACTAATTACTGTATAAATGTGACTGCGGCGCGCACGGGGAATCACAACAACAGGACGTCTAAAGACGTCCACTCGGCACTTAAGAGCCGCGCTGTGGACGTCTTTCGTCTATAGCGCGGCCCTCTAGTGGTTAAAGTCGAAGTTCCATTTTTGGGTGGAACTCCACTTTAAGGCATCAGCACACCAAGACATTTTGGACAATTTCATGCTCCCAGCTTTGTTGGAACAGTTTGAGGATGGCCCCTTCCTGTTCCAGCATGACTGCGTACCAGTGATCCCCGCTAATCTTCCCCACTGGACCCAGAACAAAAAACTGTGAGCTGGAGTTCTGCTTTAAAGTGGAAGTAAAGCCTTTCTATAATTAAGAACATTTCCTCCCCCCTCCCCCTACCTTTCTTGCATACCCTGTTTTTACCCCTGTACCTTTTTTTTTATTTTTAAAATCCCAGTCACTTGATCCTGCAGCTTCAGCTTCCCTGTGTAAGGGAGCGTTCGACAACTTCTGAATTCTGGGAGTCGTGGCGCCACCCATAGGCTCCTATGGCCCAGCCGTTGTCATTGCTCCCTCCTCCCCCCTGCAGCATCAAATGGAAAAATCCCGTAAGGTTGTGTATAACAGCCTCAGGCCCGACTCCAACCAGGCCACACCCCCAAAGCGCCACACTCCACCCACGGAGCCTAGTCATGAGGATAATTTGGGTCACAGATCCATTTTCATACCAGACACAGTAAAAATGTTTTAGCGCTGTACAGTCTATGACCATACCTTGGTCGGAACCCTTCAGTACCATCTTTGATAGTAGGCAAAGTGACTTTAATCGGATGTCCTGAGGCCGACATTGACTTCTGATGGCGAGGTCGTGCGGAGGGTACTGCAGAGCTGGTGGAAGTCGTGCTGCCCGCAGACATTTCCGTTAAGCTGTAAAACACGGTGAATCCAATTATTCAACAGAATGTACCATAGATAATATTTGTTCCACACTTTAAAGGGGTTGTAAACCCTCAACCAGCGCCCCTGAGCCCCTCTTATACTTACCTGAACCCCGCAATTCCCACGACGGGAACAAGCACACCAGTTCTGGCTGGTGTCGCCTGTCCTGATTGGATAGATTGATAGCAGTGCAGCCATTGGCTTCCAGATATAGGAGCATGGGGAGGTGGCTCTCTACATGCGACAGCGCAGATCATTTTCTAGCATCATGGATTTTATCGGACAACATTAGATATGAATTTTTGGGACAGTGCATAGTTGGTTTCCACCGACTGTTGGCTGGCATAGGATGGAAATTCCCCAACAGACATGAAAGTTCAGTCATCCAGACACACTGCTGGAATGTACACTATATTGTTCAAAAGTGCTTTGTGCACTGGTCCAAATAATTAGTGGAGGGGGGATTATGGTGTGGGGTTGTTTTTCAGGACTTGGTTTCAGTGAAAGGAAATCTTAGGGTTTCAACATACTAGGACATTTTGGACAATTTCATGCACCCAACTTTGTGGGAAGTTTGGGGACGGCCTCTTCCTGTTCCAACATGACTGCGCACCAGTGCACAAAGCAAGGTCCATAAAGACATGGATGAGCGAGTTTGTGGTGGAGGAACTTGAATGGCCTGCACAGAGTCCTGACCTCAACTCGATAGAACACCTTTGGGATGAATTAGTGTGGAAACTGCGAGCCAGGCCTATTCATCCAACATCAGTGCCTGACCTCACAAATGCGCTCCTGGAAGAATGATCAAACACTCCCATAGACACACTCCTAAACCTTGTGGACAGTCTTCCCAGAAGAGTTGAAGCTGCAAAGGATGGGTCAACTCAATATTGAACCCTATGGACTAAGACTGGGATGCCATTAAAGTTTGTGGCCCGGATTCAGATACATTGGAGTATCCATCGACGGGCGTAACGTCACTCAGATATGTTACGCCGCCGTAAATTAGGGCGCAAGTTCCGTATTGAGAAAGAACTTGCGCCCCTAAGTTACGGCGGCGTAACGTATGTGGTCCGGCGTAAGCCCGCCTAATTCAAATGTGCATGATGTGGGCTTGTTTTATATAAATGAATTGTGACCCCACGTATTTGAAGTTTTTTTCGAAACGGCGCATGCGCCGTTCGTGAAAGAATCCCAGTGCGCATGCTCGAAATTACGCCGCAAACCGTCAATGCTTTAGACGTGAACGTAACTTACATACAGCCCTATTCGCGAACGACTTACGCAAACAACGTAAAATTTTCAAAATTCGATGCGGGAACAACGGCCATACTTAACATAGAATACCCCTCATATAGCAGGGGTAACTTTACGCCGGAAAAAGCCCAACGTAAACGACGTAAAAAATGCGCCGGGCGGACGTACGTTTCTGAATCGGCGTATCTACCTAATTTGCATATTCGACGCGTAAATATACGGAAGCGCCACCTAGCGGCCAGCGTAAATATGCAACTAAGATACGACGGCGTAAGAGGCTTACGCCAGTCGGATCTTCGCAAAATTCCGGCGTATCTTGTTTTCTGAATACAGAAAAAAGATACGCCGGCGCTTCCTAGAAGTTACGCAGCGTATCAATAAATACGCCAGCGTAACTTCTATTTGAATCCGGGCCCATGTGCGTGTAAAGGCAGGTGGTCCCAGTACTTTTGACTATATAGTGTATACTTGGCTGTGCATGCACATCAGTGTACATTCCAAAGATGACTGCGAGGAGGCAGGTAGGTTTATTTAATTGCAGAGGAGACAGTGCATGTCTTGTCAGCGAAAAATAAATAAAAAAATGCCTGCCTACGTTTTTTTTTTTTAGCGTTCAGTTCCACGTTGATGCCAAATTTGGAAAATTTTACATGAAATGCAGAGATATCATATAATAAATGGAAGATTTTTTACAAAACTCTTAAACCTTCAATTAAACGCTAAAGGAAGTGTTTAGGTTGAGGAGTTAAAAGTGCAGTTTTCCTTCAATTGCAAAGCAAAGTACAAATAGAAGCCAAGTCTCCATGTGCTGCAATCTAAAGACACTGAAAATGGATATTAGTAATAACTGTGATCGCTTTTCTGTCAACATCTTGCAGCAAAGCTCTAATGATTCCTTTTGTCCCAATGAATATAACTGACATCTGTCTTAATTAAAGAAGCATGTGATTACCTCTAATAGAGGACCAGTCATTATCGATGAGTAAGCGCATAATTGCCGCTATTTTCAGACTCGTTTCAGAATGTTCAAAGACAGCTTGGCTCGGTTTGGGGTGTGCGATGTTCGCTGTCGCAAGGAGAATTTGATGCTTTATGTTAAAAAACACGGGACTGCTCACAGCCTGAACAAGGTAACACCGTCCATGGCAACAGCGAATCCTGCCTTATTTACTTCTGTGTGTTAGATGAGAACTGTCTGTGTTGCCCACAACCACCTATGACAGGGATATGCAATTAGTGGACCTCCAGCTGTTGTAAAACTACAAGTCCCATCATGCCTCTGCCTCTGGGTGTCATGCTCGTGGCTGTGGGAGTCTTGCTATGCCTCATGGGAATTGTAGTTCTGCAACAGCTGTAGGTCCGCTAATTGCATATCCCTGACCTATGAGATTCTTCTGTTTTGACAATTGGGATTTTAAAGTGTTACTAAACCCAGGACCCTGCATTCACGATATCTGGTCTCCCACAGTACACAGAACACGGAAATGCAATTATTTTAGTGACTATAAACTGCTAAATACCTTTTCTCATCAGCAGTATATAGCAGTCATAAGACTTCTATCAGTGTCTGGTTAAAGCTTGGAGGAGGAGTTTTTATTCTACTCTCACTGTTCTATGAGGCTGCAGGACCCCTGACCCTCTGTCTGAACAGTGCCGATTGGCCCTGTTCTGATCACATGCACCCAGGGCCGTCTTAATAGCATCATGGGCCCCTGAGCAAAGTAATGCTCTGGGGCCCCTACAATGGAAACGGTGCAGGTAAACATAAATCAAGTAGGTAGGAGGTAGGGGATATCTAGGGTGTAGAGGGGTCAGATTGCTGGGGAGATATCTGGGATATAAAGGGGCAGCCCGGGCTCAAGGACCAGCTGCTTTGGGGAAAGGGCAGGGGCCCCCCATGCAGCTGGGGCCCCTGGGCAGTGCCCAGGTGTGCCCTCTCATTAAGACAGCCCTGCATGCACCATTGCCGGAAGCACAGCGCAGTAGGGAACCCGCAAGGCTTTACTGCTGGTTTTCCTTACAGGCAATGGCTGCGGCAGCACCCGAGAGCCAACAAAAACATCTTCTGGGGTATCGACATCACTGGATTACCAGACAGGTAAGTGTCCCAATATTAAAATTTAGAAGCTACAGTATTTGTAGCTGCTGACCTAAAGGGGTTGTAAAGGTCCGCAGATTATTAAAAAAAAAATGTCATACTTGCCTCCACTGTGCAGTTTGTTTTGCACAGAGTGTCCCCAATCGTCATCTTCTGGGGTCCCACTGTGGCTGTCGCGGCTCCTCTCCGCAAGAGCTAACCCCCTCTGGGAAGCTTTCTCCCAAGGGGGTTAGCTTGCGGGCATCCGCCCGTGCCATACAAATTGGCGTCCGTAGTCGCCAATTGTATGACTCGGCTCTGCCCCCCGTTGGCCACGTCATTGAATGTGATTGACAGCAGTGGGAGCCAATGGCGGCGCTGCTATCAATCATCCAATGAAGAGCCGACAAGAGCTGGGGGGAAAGCAACGCGGGATCGTGCCCACGGAGATTCGGGACTCAGGTAAGTCAAACGGGGGCTGGGGGGGTGACTCCAAGGTGTTTTTTCACCTTAATGCATAGGATGCATTAAGGTGAAAAAACACAAAGGTTGGACCTCCTCTTTAAAATGCATCTCCCCGGCCCAAACTTTTCTCCATTTTGGAGTTGGGAAGGGTTGGAGCCTCTGACAGATTTTACTTTCCCTCACTTATCTTTTAATGCATCTGTAATGGGGACATTCTTACCCCCTGACCAACACTGTATAAGGCATTCTTACCACTGACGTACAATGTAGGAACGATCTTCCCACTGGCCACCAACGTAATGGGGCCCATCTTCCACTTACTACCAGTTTAAGGGTGCCCTTCTCCCACTGACCACCATGAAGTTTGGACATTATTAATAAATATTTCTAGCAGGGGTCAACGGAGACCTGAAAAGTGTCTCTAAAGGCTGAAGGTTTTGTATCTGCATGCATTGTATGTATGTGTGCAGCTCCCCCCAATACTTACCAGAGTAAGTCGGCAGTCCAGCAATGTACACACGAGTGACTCCTGGGTCTCTGCCTCATTGGCTGAGAAGCAGCAGGCAAAAGCCATTGGCTCCCGCTGCTGTCAATCACACCCAGTAAGGATTGAGGGGGGGCTGAGCCTTATTGACACACAGAGCAGGGCTCAGGAGTGAGCACGCACAAGTGCCCCATAGCAAGTGGCTTTCTATGGGGCACTCATAGAAGGAGTCAAACTGCCATTTAAGTGCCCCTGAAAAGAGACCCACAATGGATCATTTTTCAGAAGGGCTATAGACTGGCCGACAATGCGAACAAGACCTTATACTTACACTTGCAAGGTTGGTGGATTTTTTCCTCTCTCCCCCCGCTAAGGGGCTCGCTGTCACCTCTCCTTTAGAGCCCACGGTGGCATTGCCGAGTTTGCGGGAGGAGCCAGGAGAGCTGGCGGGGCATCCCAGAAGAGGAGGATCACAGGTGTTCTGTGCAAAACCATTGCACAGAGCAGGCAAGTATTGCACAGAGCAGGCAAGTATAAGAGGTTTGTTATTTTATTTAAATAATATTTTACCCTTTAACCTCACTTTAAGCATTCTTCCATGTTAAAAGGTCAAGAAAGGCGGTTTTAGACTTTGGCCATAAGAACATACTGTATGTTATTCCAACCAACCACATTGCAGGTTTTCCCCATATTACTGTACCTGCTGTCCTTCCCGTTCTGTACAGCATTGAGTTTATCAGTAGTGTTGCGTTCACATACGTAAGTGTTTCTTCTCGTCATCCCACTACCGGGAAACAGGCTATTCTGCAGGAGGACAAACAACATACCATCAAATTAGGATCACTGCAAGTTTTACACATCCAGTCATTGAACCATATGAGGCCGATTCACTGGTCAAAATAAATCCGGAGTTCCCCGGAGCAACCAATCAGATTATTAGTTTACCCTGTTAGGTCAGTTTGAGATCCTGGGGTATATTTTATATATGAACAAGGCATTTATTACATCAGGGGACACAAAAAAAAGAAGAAGAAATAAAACGTAGCAGCAAAGGCAGAAGTGACAAATATGAGAAAGATATGGAGGATCTTCACAAATGATTGGACTCTTTTAAATAATAATGATAATAAAAACAGGTGGAAAAACAGTTGGTTGATGCGACTTTTTACTGAACCGCCCATCTACAAAATATCATGGCGGCTGCTCAGGTCTGTGAATATTTCCATGGCTGTGATGATGCTCAACATGTCACATAAGTTGCCTAACATGCCAATTGAGGTCAATGGGTCTGCAGTGTAACTGCATGCCGTAGTTGTGGGGTGGTGTTGCAATGCTAAACCCCCATTGGGATAATAGAAGGGGGGGGATTGGGGGTACACCAGCAAACTGCAGTTTAAGTGCCTCTGAAAAGTGACCCACCACAGTGGATCACTATTCAGAAGGGCTATAGCCCAGCCGACAATGTGAACAAGACCGTATACTTACACTTGCAGCAGTGGTGGATTTTTTCCTCTCTGGCCCTGCTATGGGGCTCGCTGTCACCTCTCCTTTAGAGCCCACGGTGGCATTGCTGAGTTTGCGGGAGCCATTTTTATCCCAGTCCTCCTTCTGTTCACTTTCAACACTGTTTGCCTGTCCACGTTTCGTGTACGAGACAGAGGGAGGGATTGACGGTCCAGCTGTACATAAAACACAGAAATAACAGACCTATAACTGTGAGCTCAATCAGATTGCATAAAGTGTTCCATTACAGAAAAAAAAAAAATAAAAAAAAAAAAGTATTCCAATAGATAGAATTAAAAAAAAAAAAATAATTTTTTTTGTTGCATAGATGGCAAGTAAAAATTTGTATTTGAAGGACTTAAATGTACCCACAGAGACGTGAGATGAGTTGTCCAATCTGATGACAGTCTAATGTCTGTGGGTTCCTGAAGGTGGCGCCGACCAGCCAGTCACTAAAGTTCCATTTTGTTAACCCAATGCCAACTTTTCCCTCTCTACTCCCCAAGCCTGGGTGGCTCACAATGGTCTCCTTTGGTTCACATTTTTAAAAAAAGGCTGCTGTTGCAACTTTTTTAGGCTCCTCGGCAGCACTATCTGCATCGCCACTTTTGCTGGTCGCTGTGGCCTAAGAGTGACAGTTAAGGAATATATTTAACAATTTGTTGACCTGCCACGGCAGTACATATACTGTTGCGGGGCGGCCCGTATAGACATCATAACGTACCACGAACGTCGGGGCTTTCTTCCTTGTCTGCTCATGCATGCACTCTCACACGCGGAAACCTGAGCTGTCATTTGCTGCGGTAGAAGCTGATCAGCAGGTCCCGATTTATGACGGGAACCCACTGATTGGCTAAGCGAATGACGGAAGAGACATAGTGATGTGCCCGTTTTTTTCTCCCTGCAAGATGTCAGCAGGATGACTTTTTGGCTATTTTGGAAGTGGGTTAAAAAAAAACTGGGATGTGGAGACAGCGAGACAAAAACAGAAGTCAGGGTTGAAAAAGGTGCAGAAATTACAACATATCTCATATAACAAAAGGGAAATGTCTTTATTGCTTGTAACAAGTCATCTGCTAGTTGGATAGCCTGCACTAGAAAAGGGTCACTGGTTTATATACACAACACAGACAGGTTCCTTTCAGGCAACAATTGTCACACACCGTGGTCACTGAACCGCCGCTGTTTCTGATTGGCTGATATACTCCTCTGGACCTTCATGTGGGCTGGAGATGGCACCGAACTGTTGTTCAGATCACTGCTGGGCCGAGATCTTTGACACAGGTTACTGTTAGACAGGGACTCGCTGCCTTCAAACTGTGAAAGGAATAAAACAGGATTTGTCATCTCACTATAAACCCCACAATTCAGAAACTAAAACTACAGAGAACAGTCGTTTCTTGCTGAATAACCTGCACAGAATAAGACGGCTCACACTTAGGCCGCGTACACACGGTCGTTCCAAACCGATGAGAATGGACCGAAGTTCAGTTTCATCGGTCCAAACAGACCGTGTGTATAGCCCATCGGTCTGTTGCTTTAAAATCGAACAGATGGACCGCTGACCGATCGGTCCAAACCGATGGTTAGTACAGAAAAGCATCGGTTCGAAACCCACGCATGCTCAGAATCAAGTCGACACATGCTTCGAAGCAATGAACTTTGTTTTTTTCAGCACGTCGTGTGTTTTACGTCACCGCGTTCTGACCCGATCGGATTTTGAACTGATGGTGTGTACGCACATAAGACCATCAGGCCACTTCAGCGGTGAACCAATGGAAACGGTCCGTCGGACCATTCTCATCGGTTTGGAACGACCGTGTGTACGCGGCCTGAAGCAACTCCATGTTTTTTTTAAAGCCCAACTCCGGGGACAACAAAAAAGCTTTAACTTCCGAGGATTGGTGTAATTCTTATGCCGCGTACATGTCGTTTTTTGTGATGAAAAAAAACCACAACATTTTTAAAAACGTCATTTAAAATGACCGTGTGTGGGGGAAAACGTTGTTTTATGTCTTCTGAAAAACGACAAAAAAAAATTGAAACATGCTTAAATTTTTTATGTAGTTTTTCAAAACGTCGTTTTTTTGTGTCATAAAAAATGACCGTGTGTGGGCTAAAACAACGTTTTTAAACCCGCGCATGCTAAGAAGCAAGTTATGACGCGAGCTTGAATGCAACAGAGTGCCGCCGTATGTGCTGAACGTAACCGCGCTTTGCTAGAGCATTTTGAAAAAAACGATGGTGTGTAGGCAACGTCGTTTTTTAAAATGAAGTTTGAAAAACGTAGTTTTTTTTCATGAGAAACAACGTTTTTTTTACAAGACAAAAAACGACCGTGTGTACGCGTAATTACTCTATGCCTAGCTGCAGGCAGGCTCCTACCATCTGTGCAAGTGGTCCCCGGATAGCTCTGGGTCGGTGAGCAATGTCATCAAGTACAATGCCTGGCCAATAGCCCTTCATTATACATGAGGGACTACCTACTAACCAGAGGTAAAGCGAGCACTGGACTGAGTAGTAGGGTAAGTATTACACCTCATTTCTCATTTAATCCTTGCACTGGGGAAGGGGGAGCCCCAGCCACTGCCTGGGTAGTTTTTGGAAAGAGAAGTATAGCCATAGCTCGTTTGCCTGTACTTCCCTTCTGGATCACAGGAGTGTAGTTCTTTCTGCACTCCTGTGACCCGTTTTTAGCCGACAGCATCACTCAGTCAGACCAACAATGATTGGCGTTTCCAATACTGATAAGTACTTTCTCCCTTAGTAGCCGCCTGTACCACAGACTGTACAATTTGCACCTTTACTGAGCATGTAGGGTAAAATAAAAACCTTCTGAGTGCAGCTCCCCCTCCCTCCCTGAGGAGGGGGCGGGGCAGAGCCACACTCTGTGTGTGAATGGACACACAGAAAAGTGGCTCAGGAGCGAGCCTTCTTGGGTGCCCTCATAGCAAGAAGCTTGGCAGCAGGGAACCCGAGAAGAAGAGGATCGGGGCTGCTCAGCCTTGCAATGCTTCATGGGAGTTGTAACTTTGCAACAGCTGGAGGGACGCCAGTTTGAGACCCCTACTTTAGATACACTTTAAAGATTTTTTAACGCTACTTAAAACAAAATAAAGTAATACACAATATTTGTTCTGCATGTAGAAATCTTTATAAATACTTAAATACCCCGAATGACCGGCTGTGCCATCTCTGAAGTACACAAATTGTATGTAGACTAAAAAGGCTAATGCGGCAAACATATGCTGAAAAAGGACATTGAGCACCTACCTCTGGCGGCTTTCTACCCAGAAGCAAGTAAGTGGCCATGACTTCATCGTATTTCTGGCTAGATACAGAATCGGTAATTTCCTCCTTTGAAAATCCCATTGTGACCATAACATCTAAAGAAAAAAAATGTAAATTATCAGGAATTTCACACTTCTTTAGTTTTACAAAGATAGACACTTGCAAAGGGAAGCAATTATTCACAAACCATGCAAAACACTAAAGGGAAACCAGATGATTTTGGGGCACATTTTTTTTTTTACATTTAGAAGTCTTTAACCTTTGACCCCATGACTGGGGTTCATCAATGCCTCGATGCTCAGGTCAAATTCAGCAACGTATTTGCACATTATAGCAAGAGCTACCTCTGTTCTCTATATTGCAGTCACACATTAAAACAAACCTGGGGCTTGTCCATATGTAGGCCAAAGCAACAGGTTCATAAATAATTGTCACCAGGAAGATGCGGTCACAAATCTTTCTAAACATGTAAAAGGCTCCATTGATCCTCAGACCTTACCTGGTCCTGTTCTGCCAAATTAATATGAACCCCGAGGGGTCATCAGTGGTACCTTGCCTTCTATGGCTGGTTCATTGAAAAAGCAGAATATACAGTCAGAATCACAAACTTCGTGGTGTGTTTTGCACCTTATGAGTGGGAACTAACAGTGCTAGTCGCATCATAGTATTTATGTGATGTTGGCCGTATACTGTGCTTAAAGGGGTTGTAGAGGTACAATTTTTTTCCCTAAATAGCTTCCTTTACCTTAGTGCAGCCCTCCTTCACTCACCTCATCCTTCCATTTTGCTTTTAAATGTCCTTATTTCTTCTGAGAAATCCTCACTTCCTGTTCTGTCTGTAACTCCACACAGTAATGCGAGGCTTTCTCCCTGGTGTGGAGTGTCGTGCTCGCCCCCTCCCTTGGACTAAGGAGAGTGAGGACGCCCTCTACGTTGCGTATAGAGAAAGGAGCTGTGTGTTAGTGGGTGTCCTGACTATCCGGTAGTCCAAGGGAGGGGGCGAGCACGACACTCCACACCAGGGAGAAAGCCTCCCATTACTGTGTGGAGTTACAGACAGAAGAACAGGAAGTGAGGATTTCTCAGAAGAAATAAGGACATTTAAAAGCAAAATGGAAGGATGAGGTAAGTGAAGGAGGACTGCACTAAGGTAAAGGAAGCTATTTAGGGAAAAGAATTGTACCTTTACAACCCCTTTAATGAATTCATAACACACTCAGGGCTCATTCACACCACTTCACTTGGGCTGCATTCATCTGCATATCTCAATGCAGCCTTAATGCCAATTGTTCTCTATGGGGGTTATTTACTAAAGGCAAGTCCACTTTGCACTACAAGTGCAAAGTGCACTTGGAAGTGCAGTCTCTGTAGATCCAAGGGGGACATGCAAGGAAAATAAAAAAACAGCATTTTAGCTTGCACATGATTGGATAATAAAATCAGCAGAGCTCCCCCCTCATTTCAGATCTACCCCTCAGATTTAGGGCTCTTTCACACGGGGCGGATCAGTGATCAGCTCCGTTGATCCCCGCTGAGCCGGCGGATGACAGGGCGGTCCCCGCACACTGTGCAGGGACTGCCCTGTGTTTTCTCCGCTCTCCTCTATGGGGGAAATCGAATGAACACGGACCTTCTTGTCCATGTTCACCCGATCCGATGACGGATGGAAAAATAGGTTTTTCCTCCGTCTGCAGAATCGGAGGATTGCGAAACCGGGTGAGATCGGGTGTCAGCGGATGTTCATCCGCTGACACCCGCAATCTCATAGGGACCAATGTATGTCCCTTTTTCATCCGTACACGGATTGATGAAAAAGCGGACATACGGTCTGCACTTCCAAGTGCAATTTCAAGTGCAAAGTGTATTTGCCTTTCGTAAATAACCCCCAATGTGTCCTGTTCACACTACCATCCTGTCTTGAGGTGGCTTGCAGTGCGTTGTGCAAAAATTCAGACACACTACTTTTTTTCACAACACACCTCACCGCATGTCATCACACTGCAGCTCATGTTGCTACACCCCGCACTCCTCCACAGTAAGGATACAGTGAGAAGGGGACAAGCGGACATCTTGTTAAACTCACCAGTTTTGCATTTCACACTTATTTTTAACGGTAAATGGAGCTTATATAGTGAAATACAGGATTTAGAAATCCGGCTGACTGTTTACATGTTGAATTATATGTTCTGTCAGATTAGCAAACCGGTGACATCAGCAGGTTTGCCGCTGCTTTTAAATTGAACATCTAAACAATCTGTCAGATTTCTAAATACTGTATTTAACCTTACAAGCTCTGTTTCCTGTTAAAAATAAGTGTGAAATGAAAATTGCAATTTGACTCTTCCAGTGCAAGGGGCCCACTGTAGTTTGAGGACGGGTTTCCCCGCATCCAATTCGCATGACATGCGAGTGTGACCGGCTCTCAATGGAGAGGTCCGGGGGCGGCTGCGAAGCAGATTGCAAAAGGGTCCCGTGCCTGCTTGGGTCCAGTTCAGGTGTGAATTCAGCCACAAATTCGGACCTGAATCAGTGAACAGACACACACCGGACCCCTGGCACGAACCCACATATGTGAACCCGGCCTCAATGTTGACAGAGTTCAGCTTTAGGGGAATATATAACTTTTTTGGGGTTGACATACACTTTAAAGAAACTGTGATTGCGTAATCATAGATTCTACACTGTACTCATATATTAGTTTATGCTGCTTACATTACATTCAAGACAGGTTCACTTTTCACCTACCTATCCTCTTTGTGTCATTGTTATCTGGCTCAGGCTCAGTATATGGCTTCAGGTCATCCTCCTCATAGCCAACATTCATCCACCGATCCTTCATGATTTGCTGGAAAAAAAACAACATTAAAGTGATTGTAAAGGTTCATTTTTTTTTTTTAAACAATAAACATGTCATTAACTATTTTGGATTCTATAATTTTTAAAGCAGCAGCTCTTGCATATTTATTAATTTATTTTATAAATATCACTAGTGTTCACATTTATTCTCCAGCTACGCGCAGTGAGGGTGGCTCACATTAGACGGCCCTTATCTCCACCCCTTTTTTCTACATTTATAACTTTATTCATTGCTGCTATGGAAGCCATTCATTTTCTGTCGAATAGACAGATTAATGCAGAATCAGTTTTCTCCACCAACCAGGAAATGGCTGAGTGTGAGGAAGATTATCCAGGAACTCTGAAAATCTTAGAGAACCTGTTAGAAAAACAGGTCAAAGCCTGGTGGGACGTGTTCACCTTTGAGCACTATAACAAGGAGGGACTTATTTTCAGAAGCTTGAGGTGGGAGGTGACACCTCAAGATGGTTTAACCGACACTAAGTACATGACCGAATGGTTAAATTTTTTCAATAGGGTAGGTAAAGAGTTGCAGAATTTAGTACTTAAAAGGAAAGAAATTAAATTATCTTTACTGAATGAAAAAATTCAGGTTTTACAGAATAAATTGGAACCAATTAAGGAAACCAGTTTAATGAAGGATTTTAATGTTAATATGAAAAAGAAACTGGAAAAAGTTGATAGAGAAACACAGAAAAGGAAAGTTAAAAAATTTAACAGGGATTCTGAGGATTTTAAAAATAATAAAATTTATGCTTGGCAGAGCACAGGAATCACCAATAATAATATGGATGAGGAAGCCATTGTGGATTCACAACAATCATCAAGAACCTTGGAAGTCATAGCAAAGAAGGATACTATTAAACAAAGTACCAATAGTAAAAAACCAAAGCTTGATCAGAGCTCATCCAATCAAGCTCGAGGTATTGGTACGAATATTGGTAAAAAAGATCATTATGCCTCTCAACAGGCATCACCTGGACCTTCAAGGCAGGAGAGAAATGGCCAACAATATGGTCACCAATATCAGTCCCCTCGGACTCCACAATTTTATGGGAGGAAGGATCAGTGGGACTATCCCCCACATCAGAATTACCAACAGTGGCCCCATCACCCGCCCCCTTTGGGATATTATCCAGGACCTGAATATGGACATATGGGTAACAGATTCCAACCCTTGGCAGAGGATTACCATAATGGTTATTACTCTCAACAGCCTTTTTTAGGGCATCGGGGGAGGGGAGGGAGAGGCGGGACGCCGAAGAGGTACCCACAGACCAGGAACAACAAGGGAGGAGACAAGCATGCTACTCCGAAATTTCCGCAAAGAGGACCAGAAATCTATCAAAGAGAAGACGGGGATGCAGGGCAGGGCGAAGGAAACAATCCCAGAAAACGAATGAGGGAAGTGGAAGCATAGGAATATTTAACCTGAGTAAGGTAGCGTTGAGCCCGAAAGAGCTCAATGTCCTCAATACGGGTTTAAAATGTGCCCCTAGAAAAACGATGAACAAATTCGATGTGTACATGGACACACAGAAATTCATCAGGACTCTTAATTTAAAGAAATATTTCTTGAGCCACCCTGTAACGTCTTCTATGAATAGTACCATTGTGACAACGAAAGTAGATAGTGGACTTAAGAATAAATCATTATTCAATCCCCAGATTTCCAATAATCATTTTATTGAGGTCTTCAAACAGTTGGTACTCAAAGATATTGAGGAATTACATCTGAAAAAAGGGGTTAACCCCCGTTACATCAAAGAGGGTATTGAATCTTTGGAGGATAAGAAGGATATTGTGATCCGACCAGCGGACAAAGGGGGAGGGGTGGTAGTCCTGGACAAGGAGTTCTGCTGTACCCAATTATCCCATATGTTGAGCGATACCTCCACATATAAAAAACTACCATCAGATCCTACTGAACCTTTTAAGGTACAACTTGATGCGTTGGTAGATTGGGGTTATCACATTGGAGCTTTAAGTCTTAAAGAGAAAAAATACTTAGCTCCTTCAGCGTGCAGGATACCGGTGATCTATACTTTGCCGAAGATCCATAAGAATGAAACCATTCCACCTGCTCGTCCAATAGTCAACGGGATTGGATCAGTTACAGCCAGACTGGGAGAATATCTCGATAGGTTTCTTCAATTGAGTGTGCGGACCACCAAGGCATATCTGAAAGATACCACTGACCTGCTACAGTCCCTGGACAAAGTGAGCATCAAGCCTGATATAGACATCTTTTTGGTGACAGCCGACGTGGCGTCACTTTATACTATCATTCAGCATGATGATGCCGCACTGGCATTGAACTGGGCTCTTAGCAGGAGGGATGATTTATCGCACATTCAGAAGAGATTTATGGGACATGTATTAGAATTCTGCATGTCCCATAACTACTTCTGGTTCGATGGCTCTTTCTTTTCCCAGCAGGTTGGCGTGGCTATGGGGGCTAAGTTTGCCCCCAGCCTCGCCAACCTGTTTATGGCTGAGTGGGAGGACAGGCATGTTTTTCATAACCGGAGACCCCAATTATTATTTTATCGGAGGTTTATAGACGATATTTTATTTATATGGGAAGGATCACAACAAGAAGCACTCCAGTTCCTGGGAGAACTCAATAATAATTCCAATAATATTAAACTGGAATACACGATCAGTGGAAATACTGTCAATTTCTTGGATGTGACTATTCAAAGAGAAGGAAATAAATTAAAGACTAAAGTGTATTTTAAAACCACTGATCGGAACAGTTACCTGTCCATTAATAGTGGACACCATCCAGCGTGGATTAAAAATATCCCTAAGGGGCAATTTTTAAGAGTTTGACGCAACTGCTCAGATGTCACTGACTATCTCTCACAAGCACAAATACTCAAGAATAAATTTGTTCAAAAGGGATATGATGAGCCAGCTTTGAATACTATGATTGAAGACATTGCTGTTATCCCTAGAGATAAATGCTTGGAGAAGAAGGCAGAAGAGCCAAACAATAATCAACACCAATGCGGATTCCTGTCTGGGTTTCATGCCCAATATAGGGAGGTAGAGGCCATTTTTAAAAATCACTGGCACATCTTGGGTAAGGACAGACACCTTGCCGAAATTCTTCCGAGTCAACCACGATTCATCTACAGGAGGGCTCCTAATTTCGGTGATAAGGTGGTTCGTAAGATTTTAGATCCCCCAGACCAACAGGCCCTTAGAATAGATCTTAAAGGATTTTTCTCCTGTAGGAAATGCATCTGCTGTAGAACTGTACGAACAAGTAACAGGGGTAAACAACAGGTCATGAGTAGTGATGGGAAGAGTTTTTCTATTAAAGAATTTATTACGTGTAACTCTTCTTACGTAGTATACCTGATCTGGTGCCCCTGTGGGCTACTTTATGTAGGGAGAACCAAGCGGTTATTGCGGATTCGAGTGGCTGAACACCTTGCGAATATTAAGAAAGGCTTCGAGTATCATAGTGTGTCAGTCCACTTTAAAGAAAAACATAACCAAGACCCCTCGTTAGCTCAGTTCTGCGGTATTGACTGTGTGTACCCTTCGTGGAGAGGCTCAAATAGGGTGAGAGACCTGTCGCAGCGCGAAACTCAATGGATCTTCCTGTTAAAAAGCCATTTTCCGAGGGGACTAAACATAGAACTGGATGTGAATTGCTTCATTAGCAATGCCTAAATTATGAGCAATAGATTTGAGACATGCGTTTTTACATATATAGGATGATCATGAGCTATGTTTATATAAGGGGGCCAAACAACTGGGCTACCCGTCATGATCAGAGTTTTGATGAGTGCATGCATATGGGGATGATGTAGTACACCCACTTACGTCTAAACCAGAGCATTTATTTGTTTTACTAACGTATATTTATACACATGTCATTTACAGCTCATGGCCCAGTTTATTATCTTTTTCCAGTATTCATTTTAATATAATGTTTTTAAATAATTTTAACATTTTTAAAAATATATGTATTATTTTATATATATTGTTTATTCCTATTAATATCTTTTAACTAATATTTTTATGCATTTTTAATATGGATAACAATATCTGCAACTCTTTTATATACAATTTTTAAAATATCATTTATATTTTGTATATACACTTATTGTCTAGAGATGTGTTTGTAGATTTTAGAGTGCTATATAATATATATTTTATATATGTATACATGTCATTCATAACTATACACACCATTAATTGGCTGGCTCTTGTGCTTAAATAATGAGAGCCAATGTACTCTGTGTTTCTGAATTTATACTGCTATACTCTGTATGCATAGACCTAGAGGTAACTTGTGGTCATAGGGACATCCGAAAAGCTGACAGTCAGCAATATTTGGTTTTCATCCCTCCATTATGGAATACACTGCAGGCAGGTTGAGTGTCATACCCCAGTTTAACCATCGGGGTTAGACATTACATTCGATACTAGGCAGTGGGATGTGGTGTAATACACCGACGTCGCCACTGAGGGCCTCCACCACGTTGGAAGAATGCCAGCTACAGCGTCATGACGATGATGCTGCTCTGATTGGATGAGCGGATCAGCTGCATGTTAGCATGGCTGGGAGGAACGTAAGTCCACTCAGCTGCAGCTTGTTAACATCAGTAGGCACGCATCAACACAAGGGGGGAGGGAGGACCCTGGCAACTATATAAAGCGGCACTAGACAGCTGGTAAGTAACCCCATGAAGAAATCATTTTGATGAAACATGTCGGGAGTGATTACTGAAGTCACAACCGCATACCTTAACTTTCTAAGCTTGAACGTGGAATGGTCTAATCTGCCACCAGCTCAATTACCTAAGCAGCGGCTCCAGTACACCTGCACAAGGGCTGTGAGTAACACTTGGGCTATTCGTTGGTCCGCTGTGACCACTAGTTCACCTGGAGGATATCTTTATTTTTTGTTTTACACCGTGTCAGTTTTTGGATTTATACACTGCTTGTAACAAGAGTTACCTTTGTGAGTGCATTCTTTGGGAGATTTGTAGTGTGTTATTAAAAGTTGTGTTACAGTATCACACTATTGTGCTCTCTTTTTCTTATTTGCATATGGCTGTTATCTTGGAGTTTTCTTTTTGCTTCGGATCTCCATCTGTTTAACTGAATGCTCCACTCTATATGAAAAGAAGGAGTTCTATCAACTAAACTGAGGGGGTCAGTTAACAAGCCTGTGTGCCTAAACACGAAAGTGTCAGGCCATTTGTTGCGGTGAGTTTGCATTTCTGATGGGTGGTGGAAGCACGCAGTCACTGTGGTGTGGTGAAAGCACTTATTGAAGATCGGGAAGGATTTTTTCTTTTCCTTTGCTCTCCATTTATGAACTATTTATATATATTTTTTTGTTCACTTAGACAGTTCATGGACTTTATTTGCCAACCTGGTATTTTTTGATGCGATTTTTGCACGGATTTTTGGACACTTATATATTGACTCACTTAGAGGGTGGATTATTTATTTATTTTTCACTATGTCACTGTACCAATATTATATTTGTTGATTTACATTTTCACCTATTTTTTTGAGCGCTGTTTAATATCACATTTGGCACCTTATTTATAATAGGTATCACTGTATTTGCATATTAACTATTTTGAATAAACATGTCATACTTACCTGCCCTGTGTAAGGGTTTTGCACACGGCGGCACGATCCTCCTCTTCTGTGGTCCCCCTGCGGCACTCCTGGCTCTTCCTCTTCATGGGGTTCCGCCATGAAGAGCTGCTTTCCATGGGGGCACCCATGCGGGTGCACTCCCGAGTCCTGCTTCTGCATCCATTGACACAGACAGCAGGACTCGGCCTGGCCCCCGTAGCAATGGATTTGAGCTGTGGTGAAACTACAAATCCCATCATGCCTCTGCCTACAAATCATGCCTCTGATTGTCAGGGTCTTACAATGTCTCATGGGACTTGTAGTTTCACCACAGCTGGAGTGCCGAAGTTGCCTACCCCTGGATTAGATGGTCTTTTTTTTAATTGCCATTTGTGCCCTCTGTTTGTACTGGTGAATATTGTAAATTAAAAAGTTGACAGTTGTCCCTAGAACAAGAAGGGGAAATCTTCCAATGGCGACACGTGTTTTGGAGGCAACAAATGCCAGACATAGAGCGAAGTTTGCTCAATTCCCCCATCAACACAATGTTCACAGGGGAATCCCTCCTGCCAAGTCATTGTATTCTCCTGGCAGAAGAAGCTGTCCCCTCCGGGAGAAGACGGTAATTAACACTAGCGGCTATACCATCTACTAGCAATAATCGCATGTAAAATATGGCAGGCTGGTTGTACCCAAGTCGATCAATCAACTTAGTACATTCAGCCTGCCCATACATGGTTGAAATCTCGGTCCCTTCCTGTTGAACCGGCTGGGATTTGAACCGTCTATGGTCGGCTTGCGAGAGGAATTTGCTTCACCTTTAGAGATTTCCTCTAACTTTCTTTTGCGTTCACCCAAAAGCGGAAGCTCCACTTGTTCGCACCCTCCCATTTGGCACTTTTTGGGGGGGAGCTGGTACCTGGTTTTGACAGGTTCCCGCTCCCACTTTCGGCTAAGATCGTCGCATGGCGATCTACAATATTTCCAGCCCCTCCTCCTTCCCCCCGCTACTTTTTGGGTCGCACACAGGTCCCAGAAGACGGCAGAACCATTTGGAAAGCGTAGTGCAACTTACGCATGCGCAGTAGGAAACAAGCTGTGAAGCCGCAAGGATTCACTTTCTATTTCCCTTACTAAAGATGCTGGTGCCTGCACCTGAAGCCGATTAACCACTTAAGGACCCCTTCACGCCGATATAAATTGGCAGAATGGCACGGCTGGGCACATCAACGTCTCTATACGTTGCCCTTTAAGCCCAGCCGTGGGGTCGCGCATGCACGCGAATCGGCGCGGGACTCGCAGACCCGATCGCCGATGGAGTCCCGCGATCAGTCCCCGGAGCAGAAGAACGGAGAGAGCTGTGTTTAACACAGCTTCCCCGTTCTTCACTGTGGCGCTGCCATCGATCGTGTGTTCCCTTATATAGGGAATCACAATCGATGATGTCACACCTACAGCCACACCCCCCTACAGTTAGAAACACAGATGAGGTCATACATAACCCCATCAGCGCCCCCTTGTGGTTAACTCCCAAACTGCAATTGTCATTTTCACAGTAAACAATGCATTTAAAATGCATTTTTTTGCTGTGAAAATGACAATGGTCCCAAAAATGTGTCAAAATTGTCCGAAGTGTCCGCCATAATGTCGCAGTCACGAAAAAGATCGCTGCCATTAGTAGTAAAAAAAAAAAAAAAAAAAATGTATAAAAATGCAATAAAACCATCCCCTATTTTGTAAACGCTATAAATTTCGCGCAAACCAACCGATAAACGCTTATTGCGATTTTTTTTACCAAAAATAGGTAGAAGAATACGTATCAGCCTAAACTGAGAAAAACATTTTTTTGGGGGGATATTTATTATTATAGCAAAAAGTAAAAAAGATTGCATTTTTTTTTTCAAAATTGTCGCTCTATTTTTGTTTATAGCGCAAAAAATAAAAACCGCAGAGGTGATCAAATACCACCAAAGAAAAGAAAGCTCTATTTGTGGGGGGGAAAAAAGAACGCCAATTTTGTTTGGGAGCCACGTCGCACGACCGCGTAATTGTCAGATAAAGCGACACAGTTCCGAATTGCAAAAACTGGCCGGGTCCTTTAGCTGCCTAAAGGTCCAGGTTTTAAGTGGTTAAGATGCTGGTGCCTGCACCTGAAGCCGATTAATGAATACCTGGACAGGTGTGTGTCCTTATATTAAAAGTGAGCAGTATTTGTAGCTGCTGACTTAATTTTTTTTTTTACAGAGTGGAACTCCTCTAAGTGCATCATAATATGTTTTTATTGTAGTTGAGACCCTAAAAGAAGAAGTCCGTATCAGGTCACTTACTTCTAAGCTTCCTCGCTTGACGGGGTTCAGTACAAGCAGTTTCTTCAGCAGGTTTTCACAGTCTGTAGACATATAGAAAGGAATTCGATACTTCCCCCGTAATACTCGCTCCCGTAATTCCTTCAGAAGACAAGAGAACACACATGGTTACCATGATATCAGCACTGGCTCCGCAAATTGTTAATTAAGGTAAAGGAAACGTATATCGGGGAAGTATGCAGAATGCATTGGAAATCTTTCCTTCTACAAATAATTTTTCCTTCACATTTGTGATCTGCCCATTTTCTAAACAACTAAAGCCAGAGAGGTCAGTAATGACAGCCTACTTAGTCCTCTTAGCAGAGGTTTTCCTTTATTGAAAGCACACTGGATGGCCGTCCACTTCATACAACAGTGTCCGTCATTCAAGGTCGCCTTTGTGAGTCAATAAATCATTAAAATTCCCTCCTGAAAAAAAAACAAAAAAACTTACCAACTGTGCTACTCCATTGAGAAGTGGATGGTTCCTATCTACATGTGTTTTAGTTTACAAGCACATTCCTTTATGGGGGACTAAGACTTTGGCCCAGATTCAAGAAGCAATTGCGCCTGTGTAACCATAGGTTACACAGCGCAATTGCTTACTTGCTCCGGCGTTACGAATGCTCCCGATTCAGGAACATCGTAACGCCGACTGCAGCCTAAAATCTGCGTGGCATAAGGCTCTTATGCCACGCATATTTTAGGCTGCATTCTTGCGATGACCGCTAGGGCGCGCTCCCATTGTGCTCAGTGTATAGTATGCAAATTGCATACTAACACCGATTCACAATGTTGCGCGAGCCCTGAGTACGCAAGTTACGTCGTTTCCGTACGGCGTGTTTAGCGTAAGGCTGCCCCTTCTAATAGTAGGGGCAGCCAATGCTAAAGAATACCCGTCGTTCCCGCGTCGCGAAATTTGAATTTCACGTCGTTTGCGTACGTGATTCGTGAATGGCGCTGGACGCCATTCACGTTCACTTGGAAGCAAATGACGTCCTTGCGACGTCATTTGCCGCAATGCACGTCGGGAAAGTTTCCCGACGGGGCATGCGCTCTACGCTCGGCGCGGGAGCGCGCCTAATTTAAATGATTTCCGCCCCCTACGGGATCATTTAAATTGCGTGCTCTAGCGCCGGGCAATTTTGCCGGCGCGCCCTCGCAATTTACGGAGCTAATGCTCCGTGAATCGAGGGCAGCGGAGCAAATTTGCGGGGGCGCAGGGCAAAATCGTTGCCCTGCGCCTCCGCAAAATAAGCGCAAATCTCTTTGAATCCGAGCCCTTATCTATTAAAGCGGAGCTCCACCGACACGTTTCGCGGGAACTGCTTCTTCAGGAGATAGTAGTATCTCTGGAGAAAAAAATATTATTATTGGTTTTTGGATTACATGACATTATAAAACAAACTAAATATAAAAGTAAAAAAGTGCTTGATGCATGTGGTTCCTCTGTGTTGACGGTTTTGGTGCTTCCCTGTTCTAATCGCATGTCCCGATTGGCTCTAATGCGCGCAATATATTAGATTAATTCTTATATCAATCTTTTGTTGATATTTTTATTTTTTACTTTTATGTTTAGTTTCAGTTTTATAATGTCATGTAATCCAAAAACCAATAATAAAGGGATTTTTAATACAGCTTACCTGTAAAATCCTTTTCTTGGAGTACATCACGGGACACAGAGCGGCATATTCATTACTATATGGGTTATATGGAGTACCTTCAGGTGTTGACACTGGCAATCTTCAAACAGGAAATGCCCCTCCCTATATAACCCCCTCCCATAGGAGGAGTACCTCAGTTTTGTAGCAAGCAGTATGCCTCCCAAAATGGTCCCCAAAAAAGAGGGGTGGGAGCTCTGTGTCCCGTGATGTACTCCAAGAAAAGGATTTTACAGGTAAGCTGTATTAAAAATCCCTTTTTCTTTATCGTACATCACGGGACACAGAGCGGCATATTCATTACTATATGGGATGTCCCAAAGCAATGCTCACAATGAGGGGAGGGAGAACATCTCCAAGACAAAGGATTTAATTTAGAGAATACTCAAATCATAATAAATCCAACTTAGTTGAGAAAAATAATCTTAAATTTTAATTTTAACTCAAAAAAGAGGAGCCCCCGGAATCCGAGGGTCTCAAACTGCAGCCTGCAGCACTGCCTGCCCGAAGGCAGTATCAGTATTCCTTCTTACGTCCAACTGGTAGAATTTTGTAAACGTGTGGACAGAAGACCAGGTTGCCGCCTTGCAAACTTGAGCCATAGAGATCTGGTGGTGTGCTGCCCAGGAGGCGCCCATGGCCCTAGTAGAATGAGCCTTTAATGATACTGGAGGAGGCAACCCTTTCAAGCCGTAGGCCTGAGTGATTAATTGCTTAATCCACCTAGAAATGGTGGACTTTGCAGCTGCCTGCCCCTTCTTGGGCCCATCCGGTAATATGAACAGCACATCTGTTTTCCGGATCTTCTTTGTAGCTTTAAGATAGGCCTTCATGGCCCTGACGATATCCAAGGTATGCAGCAACCCTTCCTTTCTGGAAGTAGGTTTAGGGAAGAAGGATGGTAATACCAAATCCTGGTTCAAATGAAAACTGGATACAACCTTCGGTAGGAAGGAAGGATGAGGGCGGAGAACGACCCTGTCCTTGTGAAAAATAAGATATGGTTCCTTACAGGATAAGGCCGCCAGTTCCGATACTCTTCTTGCGGAAACTATGGCGACCAAAAATACTAACTTCCTTGTCAGTAAAACCAAAGGAATTTCAGCCAACGGCTCAAACGGTTGTTTCTGTAAACTTGACAGAACAAGGTTTAAATCCCACGGGCAAAGCGGGGATTTAACTGGAGGTTTAATACGTAAGACCCCTTGAAGGAAGGTCTTAACCAGCGAGTGGGTGGCCAGCGGCCGCTGAAACCACACTGACAGAGCAGAAATCTGTCCTTTGATTGTGCTTAATGCCAATCCTTTATCCACTCCTAGCTGGAGAAAACTTAAAACTCTATCAATGGTGAATTTGCGAGAAAGCCATCGCTTGGACTCACACCAGCCTACATAGGCCTTCCAGACCCTGTAATAAATCACCCTAGAGACCGGTTTCCTGGCTCTGATTAGGGTAGAGATTACTTTCTGAGACAGACCTCTACCCCTGAGAATCAGGGATTCAGCTTCCAGGCCGTCAAATTTAGATGCCGTAAGGCAGGGTGGAGGATCGGACCTTGCGATAGCAGGTCTGGCCGTAGAGGAAGAGTCCAAGGGTCTCCCACTACCATCTTTAGGATTAGTGAATACCATGCCCTTCTGGGCCATGCTGGAGCTACCAGGATGACTGGTATGTGCTCCACCCTGATCCTGCGCAGCAGGCGGGGTAGTAACTGGAGCGGGGGAAATACATAAAGTAGTCTGAACTGATGCCAAGGGCAAACCAGCGCATCGGTTCCGCAGGCCATCGGATCCCTTGAGCGGGATATGAACCTGTCTAGTTTCTTGTTGAGTCTTGATGCCATGACGTCCACGTCCGGCACTCCCCATCTCTGGCAGAGTGTCTGAAAGACCTGTGGATGTAGAGACCATTCCCCCGGCAACAGAGTCTGGCGACTTAAAAAGTCCGCCTGAAGGTTGTCCACTCCTGGAATGAATATCGCCGATATGCAGGGCACATGAGCTTCTGCCCATAGGAGAATCAAGCTCACCTCTCTCTGAGCGGCTTGACTCTTGGTTCCCCCTTGGTGATTTATGTATGCCACTGCTGTGGCATTGTCCGATTGAATTCTCACCGGGAACCCCTGCAACTTGGACGTCCAAGCCCTGAGGGCTAGTCGAGCTGCTCTGAGCTCCAAGATGTTGATGGGCAATTGCTTCTCTGGCTTTGCCCAAGTGCCTTGGCGAGTGCAACCATCCAAAATTGCTCCCCAGCCTGTTAGGCTGGCGTCTGTGGTTATTATCTTCCAAGCCACTGGGCTGAAAGACTTCCCCTTCAGTAGATTCTGAGGGTCTAACCACCAACACAGACTTTGTCGGACTCTTGATGAGAGCGGCAAAGGGATATCTAAGGCCTGTGGCCTCCTGCTCCAGGCTGACAGGATGGCTGCCTGGAGGATGCGAGTGTGGCTCTGGGCGTACGGTACCGCCTCGAATGTGGCCACCATCTTGCCTAGTAACCGCATACATAGGCGAACAGTTGGTTCCTTCTTGCTTAGAACCAGTAGAATTAATTCCTTGATGGCTTTGACTTTTATCAGAGGCAGAAACACCCTCTGTTGTTCTGTGTCTAATCTCATGCCGAGATATTCCAACTGCCTTGTGGGCTGGAATGCTGATTTTTCTCGATTTAGGACCCAGCCGAACCTCTCGAGGTACTGAACTGTGAGGGCCACTGCTTGTTTCAAGCCAGGAGACGAGTGATCTATGACTAGGAGGTCGTCCAGGTATGCTAGGATTGTGACCCCTTGAATCCTTAGATTGGCTAGGATTGGAGCTAGGACCTTCGTGAACACCCGGGGGGCCGTAGCCAACCCGAAGGGAAGCGCCATGAATTGGAAATGACGTAGAGCCACCAAGAAGCGTAGAAATCTTTGATGTGGCTGGTAAACTGGAACATGAAGGTAAGCATCCTTTATGTCTATGGATGCCATAAAATCGTCCTTCTGAAGTGCGGCAACTGCTGACCGCACGGATTCCATCCGAAATGAGCGGACCTTTAGGTATGCATTTACCATTTTTAAGTCCAAAATTGGCCTGACATCGCCGTTGGGCTTTGGGATAATGAATAGGTTGGAGTAGAAACCTAGCCCCTGTTCTTGGACTGGTACCTCTACTATTACCTCCTGAGAGAGTAGATGATTCAATGCCGCTATTAATGCGGCTCCCTTCTTCGGATCGTTTGGTACTCTTGACTCCTGAAAATTAGGAGGAGGAAACTTTAGGAAGTCTAGTTTGTAGCCTGTAGCCACGGAGGACCGTACCCATTTGTCGGGAATGCTGGCCTCCCAAACCTCTGTAAAGAGACGCAGTCTTCCCCCCACCTTCGAGGGTGGGGGCGCCCCTTCATAAGGCCGGCTTGGGGGCTGGCTTTGCTGGCTTGCGAAACCACTGCTTCTTGCCTGCGCCGGCCTGTCCCTGCGTCTTGTTAAAATTTGCTTTCGCAGGAGGCCGTCGATACTGTTTGGTATTGGAGGGCCCCTGCCCAGGGGAGTACTGTCGTTTAAACGCAGGCCCCCGAAACTTCCTCTTGGTGGGCAAAAGAGTACTTTTTCCGCTTGAAATGGTCTGGATGTATTTGTCCAGGTCTTCTCCGAAGAGTCGTCCTCCATGGAAGGGAAACCCTACCAGGAGCTTCTTGCATGGGGGCTCTGCCTCCCAGCTCTTTAACCATAAGAGTCTTCTCATATGGATAAGGGATAATGATAGGCGTGACGCTTGCTGGATCGAATCCTTAATCGCATCTACCGTAAATCGTATGGCCCTAGGGACGTCCGAAAATTCTTCTGCCTGCTGGGCAGGAATAAGTTTAAGCATCTGCTTAGCTTGATCCGATAATGCTTGCGCAACCCCAATTGCAGCCACAGCTGGCTGCACTACTGCCCTTGCAGTAGTGAAGGAGGTTTTCAGTAGCGTTTCCAAGCGTTTATCAACCGGATCCTTGAACACCTGTATGTTTTCTACAGGGCATGTTAAAGACTTGTTAACACATGAGATGGCTGCGTCTACAGCCGGGGCTGCCCATCTCTTGGAAAATTTCTCTTCCATAGGATATAAGGCAGAGAATCTCTTTGGTGGTACAAAGATTCTATCTGGCTTGGCCCAATCTTGGAACATAACTTCCTCTAGTAGAGGATGGATCGGAAAAAACCGCATTGGTTTGAGGCGCTCTTAGTGAGCCTAAAGCTGAGACCGTTGATACTTGGAGATCTGGTACTGGCAAGTTGAACGTCCTATGGACCAAGTCTGTTAAAACTTGAACCCACCAGCTCTCCCCTTGGGAGGCTGCGCCAGACTCCTCCGTACCCGGATCCTCGATCCCTGAACCTACTTGGTCCTTGTCCAAGAGGTCTTCCCATTCCTCTGCGGAAGGGACCTCCTCATCTGAGGGTTCACGCTCGGGCGACGGAGATCTATTCCGTTTTCTGCCCCGCATAGCCTTGGCTATCATTTTTTCCATTCTTTTTTCCATCTCCTTTAGAGAGGTGGACAGTACCTCGTCCGTGACCATCCTAGGGTTGGACTGACCCGTGCCAGCTCCAGCCCCAGATCCCGATGGTCTCACCAAGGCTCCTTCTGGGGAAAGTAGCGGTAAGACTTTGTCCGAGACCCCGGACCCTCTGGGGGAATCCCCACCTTTTGTACCCTCCGAACCAGATGCCATGGTACAATACTGAGGTACGCCCGCTACTTAATGGTGTTTTGGGAAAATAAATAGTTGTTGCCCACAAACCCTTTCTGGGGAAAAAAATGCCTTTCCTTATTAATCTTGGCTTTTTTTTTTTTTTTTTTTTTTAAACCAAAGAAAGAAAAACCATTCTGTCCCCCTTAGTAGTATTTGCCAATAAAAACTGCTGAAAAGAAAAAGAAAAAGGAAACCCTATCTTTAGGGTGAAAGACAGTCTGTTTGAAGACTGTAATACTTTTCTTTGGCCACTGTGTGTCCTCGGCGCCCCACTCTGCCGCTCTGGTCCTTCCTCTCTCAGTTTCAACACATCACTGAGCTGGGAACTCTTTTGGAAGGGCCGCCCCTTCCTTTTACCTACGGGCCCGCCCTTCCCCTTCAGAAAAACGGCGCGAAATTGCGCCCATATCACGGTGACGCGCGCGCGCGCCCGCCGCGGGGGCGGGGGGGGGGGTTTTGGAGTCCCACACGAGGAGGTCAGAGGCTGATCCTGCCGTCCAGGCCAGGATCCACAGAGCGGCATTTATCTGTCTGCAGCAACCGCCTGGACCTCTCTGAGCAGGCTTGCAGGTAAGAGCATTCACTCCCTTTACATAAGAAACCTCAATAGATTCCCAGGGGCTTCTCTAAAGAGAATTGTCACTATACACACAGGCCCTTTTCAATGCTACTAGCACCAGTTGCAATACTACCAGGGAGGTCACAATTATGGGGATTATACACATATATAGTCATCCTATCTTTAAGATATGTGACTCACCTTGCCAGATGCAGCGCATAAACCATAGGCATGTCCCGCTGTGACCTTCCCCCAGACAAAACCTGCTGCGAACCAAGTTCCGCAAGTTTCCCCTTCACTTACCTGCTCCATGCCGCAGGACTTTGCACAGCAAGAGGTCCAATCTTCCCCCATCTCCGTGGGGCGTCTAGACCTTCAGGCCCTGGGTTCCTATGAAGGATCCACTGTCCTGGGCCCATATAGCACCCTGGCAACAGAAACATTAGGCCCCCAAAGGTTTCTAAGTTCTGGGCCCAGGGTCCAGCTCTCTGTGACAGAAAGCATTATGGGCTATACCCCAATGGTTTGGGGTCCGGTTACTGACCACTTTAGCACTGAGGCCTTTGGACAGAACCGGTTAGCCCACCTTAATCCCAAGGATGTGGAGGCAAGCTAAACCATGACCAACACCTAAGACACTGGCGTAAAAACTGAGGTACTCCTCCTATGGGAGGGGGTTATATAGGGAGGGGCATTTCCTGTTTGAAGATTGCCAGTGTCAACACCTGAAGGTACTCCATATAACCCATATAGTAATGAATATGCCGCTCTGTGTCCCGTGATGTACGATAAAGAAAATCTGTTTTTCTCCAGAGATACTACTAGCTCCTGAAGAAGCGGTTCCTGCGAAACATGTCGAGCTAACATTCGTCCTTTTATGTATTACAGTCATACACGTCCCCTGTGAGATGTGATAACCCCTTTTGGACTCCTATTGGATTAATCTGTGGTTACTGCAGTTGCTGCTGTAGCTTTCTTTTAAAATATTTCATTTTATGTGCCGTTTTTTTCATTTTTAACAACCCTTACGGGTTATATGTTAATAAACCTATTTGTATTTTTATAATTGGTGCCTACAAAGTCCATTTCTTTGTACCTTTAACATTTGCTGTTCCAATATATTTAGGACGTGGCACTGCGTTACCATAGACACCCACAGTCCATCCTGTGGTTGGTGATCTACCAACAATTCAATAATTTATCATTAACTGACAGCTGATCACGTGGTAAGGGGCCGGATCTGTGATCACCCGAGTCTGGGCAATTGGGGTCCGCGCTGTAGCCGTCATTCGACTATAGCACGGACCCCTAGTGCAGGGCTCGACAAATCCCGGTCGCCATGGCGACTAGAAATAGCGTCCTGGCGACTTGAGCCGTTGGTATTACAAGTTATTACCACCAGATGTGTGAGTTGGCGCCATCTGGTGGTGGCCGTTGGTATTACAAGTTAAGCATTACAAGTTAAACAGCAATTTTAATGTCATTTTTCACTATTTTCACTGCCATCTTCTTCCCTCTAATTAGAACCCCCAAACATTATATATATTTTTTATCCTAACACCCTAGAAAATAAAATGGCGATTGTTGCAATACTTTCTGTCACACCGTATTTGCGCAGCGGTCTTACAAGCGCACTTTTTTGGGAAAAAATTACACTTTTTTTAATTAAAAAATAAGACAACAGTAAAGTTATCCCCATTTTTTTTAATATTATGAAAGATAATGTTACGCCGAGTAAATTCATACCCAACATGTCACGCTTCAAAATTGCGTGCGCTTCATAGGCGACGTTTAAAAAAATCTACAGGTTGCATGTTTTGAGTTACAGAGGAGGTCTAGGGCTAGAATTATTGCTCTCGCTCTACCAATCGCGGCGATACCTCACATGTGTGGTTTGAACACCGTTTACATATGCGGGCGCTGCTCACGTATGCGTTTGCTTCTGCGCGCAAGCTCGTCGGGACGGGGTGCGTTTTCTGGCTCCTAACTTTTTTAGCTGGCTCCTAGATTCCAAGCAAATTTGTGAAACCCTGCCCTAGTGGTTAAATTTAGCTGTTCATTTCTTGCTATTATAATTTACCACCAAAGAACATAGATGTGTACAGTCGACAGGAAGGGGTTAACATTCTGATGACCTTTTAGCTGTATATCAGCAGTGAGAGATCTAAGGCACAGCTGCACCTCACTACTAGACTCAGCAGATTTCAGACTACTGAGGAAAGCCGTGCCTCTACTAATGTGGCCACCTTTATATAGAGAGAGTACAGAAAAAGACACGGTAAATCTGTAATGGGAAAAGATCAGCTGTGGGGAGACCACGGGCAATACTGCCAATTAGTCCTTTGCCTTCCTTTTTTTCCTGAGCAAAGCCTCCGTGGTTCAGTTGCTCTGTGAGTTACAGTACAGCTGTACAAATATTAAACTTCCCCGTAGTATTTATAGGAAAAGTAAACTTTTAGTGCACTTATCACCCTCCCTTCAAAGCACATTCATAAGAAGTCATACCTGTGTAAAACTCTGATCTGCACGCTGCGGCCTGCCCAACGCTGCTCAGCCCCCTGCCTGTACGCCATTACATCAACATATGCACTATGGCCTCTATTCACTTCAACAGAAAACCCCTCTATGGGCTCACAAAACAGGCTTGACATTGAAGTGAATGGATTATTTATCCTTAGCAATAAGTGTGCACGTGAAGCTGTGTGCCAAATGGAATAGTTCCAGCAATGGACAAAGAGGGAGGTGAACCGTATACTGTATATATCCAGGCCCGTCGCTACAGGACAGGCAAAACAAACAATTGCTTGGGGCCCCGAGCTGGCCTGGGGCCCCCCCAACTTCCCCTTCCCAGGCTGTAGCGTGGCCGAGCTCCTCTTCTTTCCTCCTGTCAGTCCGGCCGATTACCGCGCGGTACAGTAGATTCAGTTTCCTGTTCCGGCCGGACTGACATGAAGTACACACTGAGTGCTTACTTCCTTTCAGTCCGGCCGGGAACAAGAAAATGACTCTCCTGTACTGTACGGGACCTGGCTGGTGTTCTGCCGAATAAGTTCCGCCCGGCGGATAAGGACCCCCCCCCCCTTGTACTGCGCATGCGTGGCGCAGAGTCTCCGAAAATACGTCAGGACACCTGACCGACAGGAGGAAGAGGAGCTCGGCAACGCTACGGCCTACAGGTAAGAAGGGGAGGTGAGAATAGAAAAACATGGGGGGGGGGGGTAAAAAGAATGTGAGAATGACCACGGTGTTAATGGATCACCAACTCATAATAAATTAATGTGACATATATGCTTTTATTCATATTTTACCATTTTGTAATCACTTTTATTGGCTATATTTTACACTGATTTGTAAGATATTTTTATAAATAAATCTCATTGGTTGATGTACACTTAATGGAGCCCTCTTTTATATTTCATGCTATGCTGGGGCACTAGTGATTCATCTTGCCCCACCATCACCCCTTCCATCCACCCGGCTGTTGGTTTTCTGCTTGCTGTGGTTCTGCGCTTTGCGTGCGTGCGGGGGGGGGGGCCTCCACGTCCATTTTGCTTGGGGCCCCCTTATTCCTTCAAACGGCCCTGTATATATCACATACACACGGTGGCAAGGATCACATACCTGGCACTTCCAGGTTGGGGCATGCAGGCGCGCCTTCAACGACCATTCCTGCTGTGATTGTTTACAGTGGGAGCCGATCAGCAGGTATTGCAGACACAATGTCCACCGACACCCGCTGATTTTTCCGTTACACAGGCAGAACGGCAGTCCGCCTATGTAAACAAGGCAGATTGCCGTTTTGTCAGTAGGCAAGACATTGATCCTGTGTTCCTTATGAGCAGGAACACAGATATCTACCTTCCCCTAGTACAAGCACCTCCCACAGTTTAGTAAAGCACTGGCTAAGAACACATTTAACCCTTTGATCGCCCCTGATGTTAATCCCTTCTCAGCCAGTGTCATTAGTACAGTGGCAGTGCATTTTTTTTAGCACTGATCACTGTATTGGTGTTAGAGCTGCGTGATTAATCGTTAAAAAATTGTGATCTCAATTCAACCCCTCCTCACGATCTCTATGCAGAATTTCCTGATTCATTAATTTAACAAGTGTAGAGAGCTCTCTGCTCACTCAGCTGTCAAAAGAAAAAAAAATGGGCACCCCCAAACATATATATAGCAGAGACCCTAGAGAATAAAATGGTGGTTGTTGCAATATTTTGTCACACGGTATTTGTGCAGCGGTCTTTCAAACGCAATCTTTTGGGAAAATACACTTCAATGAATAAAATAAAAAAAAACTGTGTAATGTGAAAGATGATGTTACGCTGAGAGAATTATGATCTTTATCCTGAGCCAAAAGATCGTGATTCTCATTTTAGCCAGAATCGTGCAGCTCTAATTGGTGTCACTGGTCCCCAAAACGTGACAAAAATGTCAGTGTCCCAACTTTTCGCCACAATATCGCAGTCCTGCTAGAAGTCACTGATCACCGCCATTACTAGCAAAAATAAATAAATACACAAATTCCATAATAATATCCCATAGTTTGTAGATGATTTAACTTTTGCGCAAACCAATCAAAATACGCTTATTGGGATTCTTTTATTGAATATGTTTTATAGCAGAAAGTACATTTTTTTTTTACAATTGTCAGTCAAAGTAATGCAGTGCCGTATCGCAAAAAATAGCCTGGTCATGAAGGGGGGTAAATCTTCTGGAGCTGAATTGGTTAAAGCAGAGGTCCGGGGAAAAAAAAAAAATTAAAAGCCAGCAGTTACACATACTGCAGCTGCTGGCTTTTAATAAATAGACACTTACCTGTCCTGCTGTCCCTCAATGTCGGCACTGCAGCTGATGTTTCCATCAGCTGTCGGGTGCTGCCGCCTTTGCGTTTAAGGGAACCCGGCAGTGTAGCCTTTCGGCTTCACGCCGGGAACCCTACTGCGCATGCCCTCTCCTATTAGCCCGGTGGCCAGGGGAGGAGGAGGAGGGAGCCCCGCGGTGACGTCACTGCCGCGTCGCGGCCGGACTCCCGGAAGTGGAAAAGCACTTATCCTGCCCCCCCCCTCCTCCCCGAAAGGTGCCATTTGTGGCACCGGAGGGGGGGGGAATCCAATGAGCGGAGGTTCCACTTTAGGGTGGAGCTCTGCTTTAAGCTTAAATGCTTAGCCCACCTTTTAAACCACAATTAGGGTGTAAAGCCTCAGAATCTAAAAGGTACAATACTGTCCCTACCTTTAAATTCTGTCCATCGAAAGGTAAGGAGCCGCTGACTAAAGTGTATAAAATGACCCCGAGGCTCCACACATCCACCTCCGGACCATCGTACTTCTTTCCCTGAAAGAGTTCCGGGGCAGCGTATGGCGGACTGCCGCAAAACGTATCCAGCTTGTTACCCATGGTGAACTCGTTACTGAATCCAAAATCTGCTATTTTGATATTCATGTCGGCATCAAGGAGAAGGTTTTCTGCCTGTTAAAAAAAATATGAATACAAATTACAGAATTAAACATTTTTCAAGGGTAACTTCTTTGTTTGAAAAAAAAAAAAAAAAAGACAAATAAATGAAAATTAAAGGGGTTCTAAAGCCTAAATATTTTTTACCTTAATGCATTTCTTGCATTAAAAGGTAAAAAATATTTAGGAATCAGTATCCCCCCTTGCTTTAACTTGCCCGAGACCTCATTTGATACAGGGCTGTGCATATCTGCAGCTTTTCTCTCCCCTCACTCCCCGGTCTCACTGGGTTTGCAGAGGCAGCAGGAGCCAAGGGGGATCAGGAGCCGGACGAGGGATCGGGAGGCAGGGCTGAATCCCGCTGTCTGTGTAAATAGACAGCAAGGCTCGGCAGCGGGCCCACACAAGTGCCCCCATAGAAAGTGGCTTTCTATAGGGGCACACCCTGAAGGGGGGGAGCCAGGAGCGCCAGCGGGGGACCTGAGAATAGGAGGTTCAGACCTGCTCTGTGCAATTCCATTGCACAGAGCAGACAAGTATAAACCGGTTTGTAATTTAGATTTATAATCACTTTAAAGTGGATGTAAACTCGATTCATGAAATTTGAGCTGGGCACATATATCTGCAGTATTTTGTTATCTCTTTTCAATGAGCCAAGTCTTATAGCTCTCTGAACAGTTCCTCTGTTATCAGCCTGAGAACTCCTGACATATTTTTTGACTTTTTAGACAAAAGCAGCCTGAATCTTTTGTCAAAGGAGGTTGCTAAAATAGATTAGCAGAGAGCAGCTCCTATTACAAAACAGCTCTGAGAGTCTCTGCCTATGAGGAGAGGGGGTGTGTGCCTTTCCTCCAATCAGCAATGTTAGCTATCTTGGCTGTATGTCCAGACATCACACTCTGTGTTAACCAGGAAGAGTAAATCTACTAGTGATCTCAACTTTCTAAACAGTATATAAATGTGAAGACAGCAGATATACATATAAAACCTATGAAGGGAGATTTGGAGATCTGTGTATCACTGTTCACTTCACTGGGTGTATGGAGGGTAGTTTACATCCACTTTAATAGAGCATATACAATTGCCACACAAGTCATATTGTAATTAAATGTTAATAAAAAAATCACCTTTTACTTTCATTCTGCAGCTCTGTCATTTTCTTTAAAATGTAATATGACAACCTCGAGGCGTTCTGTACACAAAATTCCCCCAGAAGTGTCATCTCCTGCTTGTGTGATTGGCATATTGATTTTCCCAGAATTCTGCACTGAGATACATATTACATTTTTCCCATTGTCATTTTTGGTGAGATACTCCCAAAGGGAAATCACTTCTATAGGGGTGCAGACCCTGTCACATTCCTCGATTGATCCCTGAAAGTGCAGCAGCTGATCATTATAAAGTCACTCTCAGGCTACCATCACACTGGGGTGGGGGTGCGCTAGCGGTAAAGCGCCGCTGGTTTTAGCAGCGCTTTACCGTCGTTTTAGCTGCACATTTCGGCCACTAGCGCGGCGCTTTTAACCACCGCTAGCGGCTGAAGAAAGAGTTAAAAGTGCCCGTGTTGCGGCGCTGCCGAAGCGCTTGCAGTGCTGCCCATTCATTTTAATGGGCAGGGCATTTGGGAGTGCTGTATACACCGCCCCAAAGATGCTGCTTGCAGGACTTTTTTCCTGTCCTGCAAGCACACCACCCCAGTGTAAAAGTACTCAAGCTTTCACACAAGGGAGGCATGAGAGGCACAATGAAAACGCATGAAAAGCGCCCGTGTGAAAGGGGTCTCATTCAGATTCAGTTTACACATACCGTTATTTCTTCAAAATAACAAAAAGTTGGAATCTGCAATAACATTTGTTAAAATCCTTGCAATGCACATTGTTCACCCAGAGGGGAATTTTTTTTGTTTTGTTTATCAAGAGAAGTGGAGTTGCTCTTAAAAGTATTTACTCCTGAGCAACATACATCTACATAAGGGCCCATTCACCCTATGGCATTGCATTACAATTCCTTTACTGCAATGCACATCAGAACTCAAAACGTGGTTTTGCGTGTTTGTATTTTGGATTTTAGTCCGGATTTGTGTACACACAATCGGATAATCCGAAGGAACACATTTGTTATCAGACAATTTGGGAGCATGCAGTGCCATTCATCTGAGTGGCACTTCATTGCACCTCGCTGGTGGATGTCCGTTGCAGTGTGCGGCAACATATTAATGTGCGCTGCCTAAAGGCGTTCGGATATTCCGACAACAATTTTCCGATGGACGTGTTTTGTCGGATAATCCGACCGTCTGTATGCTCCATCGGACAATTGTTTGGAATTTCCGACAACAAATATTGGGTGTGCATGCTCTCAAATTGTCTGATAACAAATGTGTTCCGTCGGATTATCCGATTGTGTGTACACAAATCCGGACTAAAATACAAACACGCATGCTCCGAACCAATGCTAAACATCAGACAACATTAGCAGAAGTTGCCCAAAGGGTGGCGCTAAAAAACAGAAAAAACACGTAGTTTTGTGAATGTTGGCTAAAAAAGTTCTGCCGTCTGTATGCAGAACACCAACGCCCTTCGGACAAAAATCCACAGATTTCTCAGATGGAAATCCGATCGTGTGTATAAGGGTTACAAATGGTGCACATCTGTTGTGCCGATATTGCTGTGAACAGACACTCAGAATCAATAGCACATCATCGAACCCAATATACTGCATGTTACTGCAACTAGACACACAGCAGTTTGTATAAACAAACTCTAAAATAACTTCAATTCTCAGAACGATCACACATTTATCAATTATTTACAATTGTTCCCAGATTTGATTGGAATATCCAATCATATTTGAGAAATATTTTCTGGGTATTCTTCCTGGTTTAATCCAAACGATTGGTTTGTATGAAATGTCTTTAGCATGTCATAAATAATCTGCCAGTGTGTCTGGCTGTCTCACTGACCCCAGTACAAGGATAAAAGAGCTCCCGACTGCATACAAGAATTTTAAATATTGCAGCCACTGGCTTCTGATGGCAGCCAGGCAACTAGCATGCTCTAAAAAAGATATAAAGGTCTTCATTGACCACGTTTCACAAAAGCTATGTGGCAAATGGCCTGCAGGGGGCACCGCAGGACCTGAGTTCTTACCCAAAGCAGCCAAGGTTTGCAGAGGCACTCAGGATACCACAATAACATTAAAAGGGACAGATGTCTGAAAAGGTCATACTGCTCTAAAATATAAAAGAAGGATCTGTAGAGGACACATAACTTACCTTTAAATCTCGATGTACGATACACTTCTGATGACAATACTGCACCGCAGACACAATCTACATAGAAGAAAAGGACAAGGTGAAAAACACCTCTAAATCCAACATTACAGCAGTAACAATATACCCCAAATCTACAAGAATGACACATTACAAGGGTCCTCCAAGGGCGTCTCACAGATCTCAGGGACTCCAGCAGTAAGACCCCATTACACCCGAGGTCCCAACCCAGTCCATGTGCCGCTGTCATTACAAAGAAAGTCTTACCCTTGTAGATCTCATTTTTAATTATTATTAGGAAAGAATGTAGCAGAGATCCCAGAGAGAAAATTCTCCAAGCAGTATTTATAAGTGATCTTATAAAGGGGAAGGTTATTAAATTTATCCATGTGTACCCAAATACTAACGTAGGTCTAAACCCCAACGGTTTCAAATATTTTATTGAATTTTATAATTATCAACAAATTTCCATTAAGAGCATATACAATAATATAATAGAAAGAAGTTTTTCCATTAACAGAACATGTACAATAGTATAGTAGAAAAAGGCGTAATCATTCAGGAAAGTAACTCTTATAAATGAAAATAGATTGTAGGATAAGATTATGTAACATGAAGTGTCATAATCATAGCTTCATGGCAGCTATTTGACGACAAGAAGTTGCTAAACCCCAACTGACCCACATTTAGTTTGCATAAGCACTGTGCATCATAAATTAACTTTTTCTATTAAACAGAATACAGCTATCCTCTGTCTTTCATCTTTTTTGCACATTAGTGCTGATCTCCTCCAGCCTCCATCAGCCACTTCAACACACATTCACTCTAGACAACTGCACATCATTGCTTTGGAACAGTAAAGTATCTTGTAGTCTGCACCAAGTACACCTGTGACAATGCAGAAGTACAGCTGGGAGTCGGTTGTCACCAGGGCCGGGACAAGGGGTGGGCAGGATGGGGGGCACCCTGAACCTAACCCTATGAGAAAGGTGGGTGCAGTTTGGCATCTTTGCCCCAGGCGCTGGATGACCTTGTGTCGGCACTGGTTGTTGTCACCACATAACAAGAAATCCGGATCACTGGGTATTATTTGAATACATGCTGCAGAGCAGATTCAAAAAGTTAACTTTTGAAATTAAGTAAGAGGTCCGATAAACTATGATGGTGCAGAGTTGGACTACATTCACAACGCACAGAAACGCGCTGCCCTTTTGCAGACGTGCGGCGGTGCCATTAAATCTTAATAGCACCCCTATGCATTTGCTAATGCGTTTTTGCATGTACCAAAAAGCAAAGTGAGTCTTCTCAAATGGGTCAGCAATTTATTTTGAGCATTTCTCATGCGTGGACTGAATGTTCTACCCTACAAATGGCAAAAGGGAAAAAATGTGTGAAACGATTGTAAGAAAAGTAACACATTTTGAGAAAGGATTTGTTTTGTTGCAGTGCCCATAGTTTTTAAGCAATCATGCGATACCTACTACTTGGCGCAGTAATGTGCTTAATATATGCACCAAAAACATAGGCAATCTTTTCAAAAACATGTTGCCAATTATTCAGACCCCTTTCACAATGAGGCGGTTTTTGGGCATTTTAGCGCTAGAAATAGTGGCCCGGATTCAGATAGAATTGTCTATCTATCGGCGGGCGTAATCGTTACGCCGCCATAAATTAGGGTGCAAGTTCCGTATTCAGAAAGAACTTGCGCCCTATTTTACGGCAGCGTAACGTATGTGTGTCGGCGTAAGCCCGCCTAATTCAAATGGAGATGATGTGGGCGTGTTTTATTTAAATTACACGTGACCCCGCATGCGCCGTTCGTGAAAAAATCCCAGTGCGCATGCTCGAAATTACGCCGCAAATCGTCAATGCTTTAGACCTGTACGTAACTTACGTACAGCCCTATTCGCGAACAACTTACGCAAAATTTTCAAAATTCGACGCAGGAACGACGTCCATACTTAACATAGGATACCCCTCATATAGCAGGGGTAACTTTACGCCGGAAAAAGCCGAACGCAAACGAGGTAAAAAAAATGCGCCGGGCGGACGTACGTTTCTGAATCGGCGTATCTACCTAATTAGCATATTCCTCGCGTAAATATACGGAAGCGCCACCTAGCGGCCAGCGTAAATATGCAGCCTAAGATACGACGGTCGGATCTTAGGGAAATCAATGCGTAACTGATTCTATGAATCAGTCGCATAGTTACGACCCCGCACACTCAGAGTTACGACGGCGTATCCGGAGATACACCATCGTATCTCCTTTCTGAATCCGGGCCAGTGACTGTAAAGTGCCTGAAAACTACCTCCCATTCATTTCAGTGTCACTTTTCACACTGGGGCAGGGCAATTGCAGGACGTTAGGGAAAGCCTTGCAAGCAGAACCTTTGGGGCAGTTTGGGAGCGCTGTATTTAGCACTTCCAAAACGCCCTGCCCATTAAAATGAATGGGCACCGCGACAACACGGGTGCTTTTAACTCCTCCTTTGGGGTTAAAAGCACCCCACTAGTGGGCAAGAAAAGCGCCGCTTAAAAAGCACTAAAGAGCCACTAAAACGAGCTTTAGCACTAATGAGGCCGCGGCCCCAGTGTGAAAGGGGTCTTATGTGAAACGTGGCAAAGAGGGGTTTTCCTGTTCCTTACACATGTTGCATTCCACAGTAAAATGCCGTGTTAAATGCTATGGGGGAGATTTACTAACACTGGTGAACACAGAATCGGGTGCAGCTGTGAATAGTAACCAATCAGTTTCTAGGTTTGAGGCTGGGTTCACACTACTACACTACTTTCATCCTACTTTGCTTTGTGTTCAATGTTTCCCTATGAGAGCGTCTTGTAGTGTCCTACACAAGTCGGTCCGACTTTGAAAATGCTCCCTGTACTACTTTTGGTCCTACATTGATCCTACTTCAGGCCCATTGAATATCATTGAAGTCGGACCAAAGTAGTATCCTGTTCATGAAAGTAGGATGGATGTAGGACCAATGTAGGATAAATGTAGGACCAATGTAGCAGAGCAAAGTAGGATGAAAGTAGTGGTAGTAGTGTGAACCCAGCCTTAGCTCATGTTCACATTGAGCTAATTTGACATGTCACAAAATACTGATGGTTACTCCAATATTCTTAATATAGGTCTCTATACCTGGATGGAGACAAGAAAATTCGCGCTAACCCAAGAATATAAAAAATAAAAAAATATATATATAAGTATGTTAAACCGGAAGGCAGCAGTAAACAGTGCATATACACATAAATACAAATAGAAGAAAGAAAGAAAGAAAGAAAGAAAGAAAGAAAGAAAGAAAGAAAGAAAGAAAGAAAGAAAGAAAGAAAGAAAGAAAGAAAGAAAGAAAGAAAGAAAGAAAGAAAGAAAGAAAGAAAGAAAGAAAGAAAGAAAGAAAGAAAGAAAGAAAGAAAGAAAGAAAGAAAGAAAGAAAGAAAGAAAGAAAGAAAAAAACTGGCGCAGTTTTTTTCTTTTTTCTATTTGTATTTAGGGCTCTATACCTTCCTTCCCCATCCTCTACAAATCTATAGGCTACTGGAACCCCTTTGCTGAACTGTGCGGCGAACTTTGGGGGGGGGCATTAGAGGATGTGGTCAAACATGGTAAGAAGCTCATTTAATCGCTTTTGGCGATTCCTTATGGGAACACCGTTTCTTTAAGTGTTGCACATTATCATCATTCCTTCACGGCAAAGAAAGAGGGACTACTGAAGTTTAGAAAATCTGAGCACCTTTTTGCGCAATATATATATATATATATATATATATATATTTTTTTTTTTTTTTTTTTTTTTTTTTGCACAGTGTTTGTACATTTTATATGGACTTTATTTAAACAGATATGTCAATTTAGGATGAGTTCATAATATGTTAAATGCACTTTTATTATGCCTCTTATGTGATTTATTAACCTATAAAAAAGAAAAATTTAGTAACTGCGCAAGTGATAAATACTCATAGACCCAGAGGGCTTTCACACTGGAGTGGTGCGCTAGCAGGACGGTAAAAAAAGTCCTGCCAGCAGCATCTTAGGAGCGGTGTATATACCGCTCCTCCACCCCTCCTGCCCATTGACACGAATGAGCACCGCAGCTATACCACCGGCAAAGCGGTGCTTTGCGGTGGGGGGTTAAAGGTGCCCCGTTAGCGGCAGAATAGCGCTGCAAAATTGACAGTTAAACGCCACTAAAAAGAACGGCGCTTTACCGCCGACACACCCACCGCCCCAGTGTGAAAGTGGCCAAAAGAAGCAGCTGGCAATCACACAACAGCACATTTGTGGAAAAACATAAAACAACAAGAGATTGGCGTGCTAGTGTCTGATATCATTACTATTATACAATTTCTTTTGTAGAAGTCCAAAAAAATAAGTAATTGTGTCTATAAAGTGTCCAAAAATGTGTGATCCATTAACCTATACCTAGCACAAGTATAGCACACTTTTTATTGTCTGGTTGAAGCTCGTTACACATCCTACTGAATTTGTTGATTTAGATGCTGCTGTCCGTTCGATCAAATTGAGTTTTCATTATATTTGTTTTACTTAGTTTTCTATCACTATGATTAACCTTTTTTTTTTTTGTTTTGCAAGTGCACAAATATTATCCTGGGTTTAGTAATCCTATAAGTACCCTCTATGGAAGGGACAGAGCAGGGAACTGGAGACTGGCACCAACTCAGCAGGAAAAACAAGCAGTCTGGACAGGGAATGTGCAGCTTGTTTCTTAACCCTCAATACACATCTGATGGCTACACTGTGGCTTGAAATAGCATGGGTCAGGTTGGCAAGTCAGGATGCTGGGGAGCCCACAGACATGGCGTGGTGTGAAGGCATCTACTGGACACACACACAGTGCATGCACCTCATTGCACTTGACCCACAGTAAACCAGCACATTTGAACTACTTAAAGACCACCTACTGCACATATACTGTGGCAGGGTCCCTCTATTGCGTGAAAGGATGTACCTGTGCAATAGACCAGCTGATTGGCCAGAGGGGGAGTCAATCAGCGGGTCCGGCGGTTGCAATGTCCGCCAGGACACGCAGATCGTTCCCCACAGAGGCAGAATGGCAATCTGCCCATGTAAACAAAGCAGATCGCCGTTCTGACAGGGGAGAACACAGCGATCTTGTGTCCCTTCTAAGCAGGAACACGGATCTCTGCGTTCCCCCAGTCAGTCCATCCCCCACACAGTTAGCAAGCACCTCCTAGTGACACACTTAACCCTATGATCGCCCCTGGTGTTAAAGCGGAGTTCCACCCATTTAAAAGTCAGCAGCTACAAAAAGTGAAGCTGCTGACTTAACAATCAGACACTTACCTGTCCCACGATCCAGCGATGCGGGTGCATGAAGCCCCACTCTTCTCCCCCTTCTCTCCCAGGTGCCAACATTCTAACTGTGGGCACCCGGCTGTGGCTTCATAGCCGGGCGCGCGCTGTACATGGTTCGGGCAAATCTTCTGGGACCTGTGATGTGTCCCAGAAGATTGCAGGGAGGGAGGAGCGGTGAACTTCCCTCCAGCATCGGAGCCCTGGGAGGAAGAGGGAGCTGGGTGCCCATAAAAACTGTGTATCTGCTCCCCAAAAATGTGGCATGTCAGGGGGTCACCATCACTTAAGGCGGAAGTTCCATTTTTGGGTGGAACTCCTCTTTAACCCCTTCCCTGTCAGTGTCATTAGTACAGTAACAGTGCATATTTTTAGCACTGATCACTGTAATAAATTTCACTTAAAAGAGTCAAAAGTGTAGGTTAGGTGTCAGATTTGTCCACCACAATGTCACAGTCCCGCTAAAAATTGCTGCTATTACTAGTAAAAAAAAAAAGAAATAACTAAAAATGTCATAAAAATATCCCATAGTTTGTAGATGCTATAATGTTTTTTACCAATAAACATGTAGCAGAATACATATTGGCCTAAATTGATGAAGAAATGTGATTTTTTTTTTATTGGATATGTTTTATAGCAGAAAGTAATTTTTTTTTATTATTTTTTTTAAATTGTTGGTCTTTTTTTGTTTATAGCACAAAAAATAAGAGGCGAGGTGATCAAATACCACCAAATGAAAGCTCCATTTGTTGGGAAAAAAGGAAATTTTATTTTATTTGGGTACAACGTCACACAACCGCACAATTGTCAGTTAAGTAAAGCAGTGCTGTATCGCAAAAAATGGCCTGGTCATAAAGGGGGTACAACCTTCCGGGGGTGAATTGGTTAAACAGTGGCTGGATTCCTGGAATTCAGCTTTAAAGTGGTTGTAAACCCCCTTTTTTTTTCAAACCTGAAAGACAAAGGCATAATGAGCTGGTATGACAAGCATACTAGGTCATTATGACTTACCTTAGATCGAAGCCCCCGCAGCGGTCCTCGTCATCTCTCCCGGAGGTTACTTCCGGGTATCGCCGCTCCGGCGATGGGATTGGCCGGAACGGCGATGACGTCACTCCGCGCATGACCCCGGCTTGAAACGGCACAGAGTGCCCTTTCAAGACGGCACATGCCCAGAAGGTGGAGGCGCTCGGGGAAATTGAAAATATCTCAGAGACCGTGTAGGTCTCGGAGATATTGCAAGCACCTACAGGTAAGCCTTATTCTAGGCTTACCTGTAGGTGTAATTCACCGAAGGGGTTTACAACCACTTTTAGCTAGATTCAGAGAGAGTTACGCCGGCGTATCAGTAGATACGCCGTCGTAACTCTGAATCTACGCTGTCGTAAATTTAAGCGCAAACCAGACACGTTAAAATTAGTCTAAGATACGAGCGGCGTAAGTCTCCTACGTCGTCGTATCTTACGATGCATATTTACGCTGGCCGCTAGGTAGCGCTTCCGTTGTTTTCCGCGTCAAATATGCAAATGAGCAAGATACACCGAATCACGAATGTACGTACGCCCGTCGCAATTAGTTACGCCGTTTACGGAAGACATACGACGGCGTAAAGATAAAGCTGGTCTCTAGGTGGCGCAGCCCATGCAAAGTATGGACGTCGGAACAAGTGTATCTTTTTACGTCATTTGCGTAAGTCGTACGCGAATAGGGCTGTGCGTAAGTTACGTTCACGCAGTAGGCAGTGTTCGACTAATCTTAGGCATTCTATCCGACGCATGCGCACTGTGATACGTCCACGGACGGCGCATGCGCCGTACGATCAAAACGTCAATTACGTGGGGTCATGCCTTATTAACATAAAACAAACTTCCCAATTTGAATTAGGCGCGCGCCGGGACATTTATGCTACGCCGCTGTAACTTAGGACGCAAGTGCTTTGTGAATACAGCACTTGCCTCTCTAACTTGCGGCGGCGTAGCGTAAATGACCTGCGCTACGCCGGTACAAAGAAGCGCCACTCTACCTGAATCCGACTATTTAACTTTAGTGTACCTCGTATTTTAAATATGCAATTGATAAACTTTTGTGATAAAAAAAAAAAAAAAAGAAAAGAAAATACCACCATCTCAGGCAGTACATAGTAGACGGTGCAAATTTGGTTGCAGGAAAGAATTCCCCCATCAACACAGACAGCGCTGATTCCTCCTGCCGAGACACTGTATTCCCCCAGCGGGGGGGACCTGTCCCTGCCGGGATTAGACAGTAATTAATTATTGCTAGCTATAACCGCAAGTAAATCTGGCAGGCTGGTTGTCCCCAAGTTGATTGATCAACTCGGTATATTCAGCCGGCCCATTAACGTTTCGAATCTCGGCCGATTCCTGGTGAAGCGGCTAAGATTTAAACTGTCTATGGCCAGCCATATTCTTCAGTGTTCGCTTTCAGAAAATATAGAGGCCCAGATTCTCAAAGGACTTACGAGGGCGTAGCGCCATGTATGCCGTCGTAAGTCCGAATGAGAGCCGTCGTATCTATGCGGCTGATTCTTAGAATCAGTTACGCATAAATTTGGCTAAGATACGAGCGGCGTAAGTCTCTTACACCGTCGTATCTTAGGGTGCATATTTACGCTGGCCGCTAGGTGGCGCTTCCGTAGATTTCCGCATTGAATATGCTAATGAGCTAGATACGCCGATTCACGAATGTACGTGCGCCCGGCGTAGCAAGATACGTTGTTTACGTAAGACATACGCCGGCGTAAAGTTACCCCTCATAAAGCAGGGGTAAGTCATGTTGGGTATGGATGTCGGAAACGTCAAAACAGCGTCGTGTTTTACGTCGTTTGCGTAAGTCGTCCGTGAATGGGGCTGGACGTAAGTTACGTTCACGTCGACTAGGCATTGAGTGGGCGTAATTTAAATTTGAAAATTCGACGTGATACTGAGCATGCGCCGTTCGAAAAAAGCGTCATTTACGTGGGGTCATGATTAGTTTACATAAAACACGCCCCCCTGTTCCTCATTCGATTTAGGCGCGCTTAAGCCGGCACATTTACGCTACGCCGCCGTAACTTTAGACGCAAGTGCTTTGTGAATACAGCACTTGCCTCTCTAAGTTGCGCCGGCGTAGCCTAACTACGATACGCTACGCCCGCTTACATTTACGCCGCTGACTGTGAATCTGGCCCAGAATGTTTGGCGGTTTTAGGTAAGGCCTAAAATGTGCAAAAATGACTCCGGCAGCAAAAAGATTAGACTGATGGAGCATGTGACATATGTGGAAGACACGCCCACTTTAACTCCTTGTCCATACTGGGTAAGAAAAGGACTCCAGGCAGTACAGGACAATGACTCGGGGCTCACAGACAATGGGAGAGCAATCCCAACTCTCCCAGACAGTTTTTCCCTTTCCAAGACGCGGTGACTGAGCTTGTGAGGATCTGGCGTGCATCCAGACCATAGTAAATGGGAGAGATTGTTTGGGCAACAGAATGGCATAATGATTGTGCGTTTCCTGACAGCTCCCGGTTCTGGGTATTTATAGCGTTCATCCCTACTGACTGCTGACAGCTGTAGCAGTGCTGGGACATAGTGCAGGGACCGGACCTGCTGGAAAATAATCCGCTGAGGGGGGGTGGGGGGAAATTTTCCATTCATGTGCTGCCGCTTTTTCCCACTGCTACAGATCATTAACCCTGCGCCTGCCAGCAGCTCTGTGAGGGTTGGTTAAAGTGCACCTTACAGTAAAAAAAAAAAAAGCAAGGTTAACTTATAAATACATTTTGTGTCACGTGACTATCATAAAAAAGTTACTTGTATCAACAGAAAAACCTGCAGTAGAAAAAAAAAAGTTAATATACTAACTTTTTTTTTTTTAACCACTTGCCGACCGCGCACCGCCGTTATACGTCCACAAGGTGGCTCGGCTGGGCCCCCCTCCCCCGCTCGCCCCCGACTCCCGTGCGTGTGCCCAATGTATGAACCGAGGATCAGTGTTTCCCCTAGTGAGGCCACCCCCCCCCCCCCCCACAGTAAGAACACACCCAGGCATACTTAACCCCTTCCCCGCCCCCTAGTGTTAACCCCTTCACTGCCAGTGTCATTTTTATAGTAATCCAATGCATTTTTATAGCACTGATCGCTATAAAAATGCCAATGGTCCCAAAAATTTGTCAAAAGTGTCCGAAGTGTCCGCCATAATGTCGCAGTACCGAAAAAAAAAAAATCGCTGATCGCTGCCATTACTAGTAAAAAAAATATAATAAAAATGACATAAAAATACCCCCTATTTTGTAAACGTTATAACTTTTGCGCAAACCAATCAATAAACGCTTATTGCGATTTTTTTTTACGAAAAATATGTAGAAGAAAACGTATCGGCCTAAACTGAGGGAAAAAAAACGTTTTTTTTATATATTTTTGGGGGATATTTATTATAGCAAAATGTAAAAAATATTCATTTTTTTCAAAATTGTCGCTCTATTTCTGTTTATAGCGCAAAAACTAAAAACCGCAGAGGTGATCAAATACCACCAAAAGAAAGCTCTATTTGTGGGGAAAAAAGGACGCCAATTTTGTTTGGGAGCCACGTCGCACGACCGCGCAATTGTCTGTTAAAGCGACGCAGTCCCGAATCGCAAAAAGTACTCTGGTCTTTGGGCAGCAATATGGTCCGGGGGGTAAGTGGTTAAAGTGTATTTTGTGTGTGTACTCGAGAGAGGAGCCGGACTGCAGGAGTTGGGAGTAGGCAGGCCTCCCCCAGAGGCAATCTGCCACCTTTCTCCATGCCCCGGGTGGCAATGGCGGGTGTGTGAGGGGGTCCTCCCACACACCCCGCCCTACCTGCTCCGCTTTGAAGCCCAACGGGGCAGATGGACTCCCTGAGAGGATTTGCCCGCTCAACCAGCCCCGTTAGTCCTTCGCCTCTCTTTTTAGAGACCGCGTGGTCAAAGTGCGTGCATGTTAACCCAATTTCGAGTGCGTGTAAGTGTGGTGGTTTTTGCGGGAGAGGGTGGGCGTACTAAGCGCAGGCTTACCTCGCATAGCACACCCACCGGGAGCCGGGCTGAGACCACCAAACTCAATTCACATGTAGCCGAGACCGGGATCCGAACCCCTAGCTGCAGAGGTGAATGGCTTGTCAGCGCAGTGCCAATCGCGTTGAGCCACCGCAGCTCCCAAATATACTAACTTTATACGCAGTCTCTCAGACATTGTTCTTTTTCCATTAATATGGGGGAACCAGAGAATACAAATCTAGGGAGGAGATGATCCTGCACTGTGATTCTGCATCTCCTTGTGAGATTCCAGGTTCTCTGTGATGTCCCTGGAAGTAGCTTGATGAAGGGGCGGCCTGTCCATTGTGGGCGCAGCCTTCCCTATCTACCGCTGCCGCCCTCCCTATGTGCCCGGCCCCATTCAGGACTTTGGGCGCATGTTTTTTTTTGAACCACCTGATTTGAACCAGAGGCTCCAATAGGCTTCAAAATAGGGTGGGCACCTGGCGCAGAGCATTGAGTCTGGAGCCCACCCAGTTGGGTGGCCAATCGGGACACGGGACTCATACCCGTCATCCTATTGGACGCCTAAGAGGAGGGGAGGAGACGCATTGCAGAAGCGAGGAAAATACACAGGAGCCGTTGCCCGCTTTAGCCGGATGTCCGCCGAGGCCCTGGTCCCCGCCGTTGCCAGATGTGCCCGCCTCCTAGATGTCGTAAATGCCGGTGGACCGGCAGACAGCGGGGGGATGTTTGAGGTGTCGTGCGGGGGTGGGTGGTTGTTTGACGCCACACCCAAACAAAAAAACACCAGCCGCCACTGGCTTGACGTCACCTACTGCAGTATAGTACCCAGGAAAGGAGAAAAATATTAAGTATTTTTTTTTTGGTTTACAAAGGCTAGGTTCACACTTGTGTGGCCGTGGGGCCCACCTTTGCTCTGGTACGACAGCCTATTCATTTGACCTCACAAATGCGCTTCTGGAAGAATGGTCAAACATTCCCATAGACACTCCTAAACCTTGTGGACAGCCTTCCCAGAAGAGTTGAAGCTATTATAGCTGCAAAGGGTGGGCCAACTCAATATTAAACCCTACAGACTAAGACTGGGATGCCATTAAAGTTTATGTACGTGTAAAGGCAGTTGTCCCAATACTTTTGACAATATAGTGCATGTCCGGTTGTAGATTTCCTGCGTTTTTTTTGCTCAGATGCAAATTTTTACTTGAAACCGCACCAGAAATGGACTGGAAAATGCACAAACTTTTTAAAAATGCACCACGGGCAGCCCACAGATATGTGAGCCGGTGTTTTGTCGAGATGGTTCCCCTATGGGATAGGGTCCGGCCTCGACTGCGCAGGCGCCGCGCGTGTGCAGTCATAGGCTACGGAAATCTCCGAGCCTAAAAAGCTGTTCGTCAGCTGTCAACGGAGCATGCGCAATGACCAATGAACACCGCGCTCTGGGCTGTTTATACACGTCGCTCTCCGCTCGCTCTATACAGCAAGGGGCAGATACTTTTGTCTAAGGGGCGGATATGGTTATAAGAGGCCGCATGATGGCCACTGCTTTATGATGGGCAGTGCTTTTCTAAAAGGGGTGGATGTCATAGCACTGCCCATCATAAAGCACTGGCCATCCCTTTGGAAAAAGCACCCGCCCCCCGCCCCTTGCTGTATAGAGTGAGCGGAGAGCAGCGTGTATAACCAGCACCCAGCATCGGGAGCAAGCACCGTGTTCATGCTCCGTTTACAGCTGACGAACAGCTGTTTAGACTCAGAGATTTCCGTGCCCGCCGAATGCAAAGTGCCTGCGCAGTCGAGGCCAGACCCTATCGGATAGAGGAACCATATCGTTAAAACACCGGCTCCATAGAGCAGGCTGTCGGTGACTTGTCGGTATGGTTCCCCTACCCAGATGGTCCCTGTAAGGACTGCGCAGACGCAATCCTTGCCGACGGAAATCTCCGAACCTCGGCCGTCATCCAGGCTCATTCCTTAACATCCTCGTGGATTGGAGGATGTTAAAAAAAGAGAAAGGAGGCCGAGCGAGCGGAGCGAGCCCGTAAGGCCGACTGGCCACTTTCCTCAAATTCCACGACGCCCTAGATGCCGGCAGAGGTTCAGAGATTTCCGTCGGCAAGGATTGCACCTGCGCAGTCCTTACAGGAACCATCTGGATAGCCGGAACCATATTGGCAGATCACCGGTTCACACGTCATGCAAACAGGATATGGTTTAAAATGCATCCCATTCACATATATTTGAACCGAGCCTAAGGCTGGAGTGCTGCTTCAAAGAAACCCTGTAATGGGGGAAATACACAAGTTGCTATACAATGTGACAAGTTTGCTTGAAACGATGATTTGTGATTGGATGTTATAGGTTATGACACTTTGCTCTTTAGGTTGACATAATAGTTGGGGGGGGTTCGTTGCTCTACACAGGAAGCTAGCCAGCAAAGGAATCAGGCAGCTGACCAGCGGCTATTAATGGACACCTAAAAATAGACGCACCCTTAAAATACCACTATACTGTCACCACCTCCCCAGGCCATTCCCCCCCCCCCACACAGATAATCCTATTCCAGTCCCGCATAGGGACCCTCCGAGTGTGTGCTGTGCAGAGGTTAATGACGTTCAGGCCTCCTGGAAGGGCCTCCATCACACCAGACGTCAGTCACTCTAAAAATAGCAGTTTATTTCCTCCTTTACCTGCCTAAATTTCGCCCGGGCCTCCTTCTCCTTCATCCTCCCATGGGCCACTAAGTAATCAAACACTTCTCCTGCAAGAAATAAACACATTTATTACACGCGGGTCCTGACCGGACATGTTCAGCACAACATTCATCAATTCGCTGCCATCTGCAGAAAAGAAAACAGAAAGCCGGCTTATCAATGTAAATTAATAACATATCCCAAAGAAGAACTCCACCATTGGATGGAGAGTATTGGCTTCCGACTTCCCTTACTGCAACCAAACCTCTTTACCATAAAGGTAATATGCCAACCTCAGTACCTGATACTGTAACTGCACTGCACTGCTGTGTCCAACCGATCCACAAGAGATAGAACGTACAGGACAGGGTGGATAAAAAAAAAAAAAAAAAAAAAAAAAAAAAAAGTTTTTTTTTTTTTTTTACTTAAAATCAGATTTATTTATTTTTTATTTAAAATTAGATTTTTTTTCCCATTTTTATCAAATTTATTTTAATAAAATGCTCTTGGAGTAAACATCTGTCTAAAGAGTTTTTGATTTTTGAGATACATTATGTAGCATGAGGCTGTATACTAATATTTACATTTTTTTGTAAACTCATTCAATGAATCCAAGCTCTGCAAGCTGAGACAACAAGCACTGCATTGTTGCATTCACACAATTTCACAGTAACCATGAGATAAAACAAAGTTCAGAAATATTCCTTTATCCAAATTTTTTGCAAATCTATGTTCACTACAAACTGTATGATTGAATCCGTTCTGATATCGCAGTTTTACCAACCCGACAGCTTATTATTCCAAATAGGAAACCTGAACTTGTTTGCAAACATTAAAGAGTCTAACTACCAGCAAGAATAAGTCCTTAAAGCGGGGGTTCACCCTAAAACAACAATAGAACGTTACATCCAGCATACTGCTGACATCTACAGTATGCTATTTTTTTTTTATTTTTTTTTTACCGCTGTACTTACGGTTTTATGCTATTTTCATGGGGCTTCCGGGTTCTCGCTCCCCCGGGGAGTAGGCGTTCCTTAGATGATTGACATTCGGGTAAAGCGCGTCATCGCCTTCTGAAAATATCCGAGGGGGACTCGGCACTTTACGGCGCCTGCGCGGTCAGCTCTACACAGCAGGCGCCGTATAGCGCCGAGTCCCCGTCGGATATTTTCGGAAGGCGATGACGCGATTTACCCGCACGTCAATCGTCTCCTGGGAGGATCAACACTCACTCCCAGGAGACATTGCGCAGAGCTCCCCGTCGGGGAAAAGGAGCGACACGCCCACTCCCCGCAAGGAAGAAGACCCGGAAGTGCGGCTGAATACAGGTAAGTGTACACATTAAAAAAAAAAAAATGACAACGCTACAAGCCTTTATTAAGGCTGGAGATAGGTTAGCGAAAAAGTTAGATTTTGAAAGTGAACCTCCGCTTTAAATTTAAAGAGCACCTGTCATTTCAGATCCATCATGGCAGCGCCTGTTATCAGGCATCCACTCACCTGCTGCCGCCATGTCCCTCACCTTGTTGGGTCACTGTCGCATCACCAGCCGTCCCATTAAAGTGAATGTCAACAGCGGGTCAGAGGAGGATCTATACATAAATGTTTTGCCTTTCATTTCTATTTCAAACTGAATGGGTTGTTTTAAAAGGTGGTTGTTTACAATCACTTTAAGGCCTTGTACATATGGACTTTGTCCTGTATAAGAGTTTTTACAAAGCATTTGTAAAGTTTTCAGGCAGCTTCAGGTTGCTTTAGGGCCCTTTCACACGTGCAGACCGTTCAGGTACGCCCGTCAGTTTTTTTAGGCAGACCTGAACGGGCGTTCCATGCATCTCTATGGAGCCACGGATGCCGGACTCTATAGTCCGTCATCATCCGATCCCCTATAGGGGAGAGCGGCGCTCTGACAGGTCGGTCCCTGCAGTGGGACCCTAGTCACCAAGAAAACAATTGGTAACGCACTACGCCGTGAAAGACTGAAATCCTGCAGCGCCCACAAGGTCCCCCAAAAAGAGCACATGTACAGGCTCGTCTGAAGTTTTCTAATGAACATCTGAATGATTCAGAGGAGAACTGGGTGAAAGTGTTGTGGTCAGATGAGACCAAAAATTGAGCTCTTTGGCATCAACTCAACTCGTCGTGTTTGGAGGAGGAGGAATGCTGCCCATGACCCCAAAAACACCATCCCCACCGTCAAACATGGAGGTGGAAACATTATGCTTTGGGGGGTTTTCTGCTAAGGGGACAGGACAACTTCCACGCATCAACATGTACATTTTATATTGTTTCCTCTTTGTGTATGGCACCCAAAAAATCCCATACTGCCACTACCATTCCCTAAGGCTGCATTCACACCTGAGCGTCGGTCGTTCGGTCGTTTTTTTGGGCGTTTTTTTCCGGCGTTTGGTCGTGCGTATTCATGCTTATTTGCGCATTTGCATACAGCGTTGTCGGACGTTTTTGTACTTCGACGTTTTTTATTTTAGCCAATAGGAAAAATGATCATCTTTTCATCACTTGTTGCTATGTTGGTAGATTTTTTTAATCTTCTGCATGGGCGACAAGTTCTATTGATTAAAGCGACAAAACGCCCGTAGCAAACGCCCGTTGTCGCGCAAGTCGCTTGAATCGAGCGTTTCCATTACTTTCTATGGGAAATGGAAACGCTCAAATACGCCACTGTCGCGCGATTCGCGCGACAAAAAAAGGTCCGGGACTTGTTTGAGCTTCGCGCGACAGGCGTTCAGGTGTGAACAGTCACCATAGCAAATAATATATTTTCATCCCTCTGGCGTTTGTGAGCGTAGCGCTTCAGGCGTAAAAACGCCTAGGTGTGAATGGAGCCTAAGTTTGAAATTTGATAAAAGCTTTGCAAATACTTTGTAAAACCTTGCTGTACTCGTTGATTTTTCACATACTGAATTTTGTAAGCACCAGGCCTTATAGTGCGGACGATGCAACAGTCGGGGTAGGATTTAAATCCCTGAAATGCGCAGGAAGAGCCAGGAACTCAGATGAAGACATAAAAAAATATATGACCGCATTAAACCCAGCCTACTATACGCCATCTTTAACTGAAATATCACTTTTGGGTGGTCTGACACTACTGCCCATATCATGGTATACAGTAAAATAAAAGGGGAAAAATTCTAAAATATAGACTCGCTATATACAGCGACATTGTGCATAAAAGGTGTGTCCTTGAGATATTATCCAGAAATGAGTCATTAACTGGAGATTTCCCACGCTAAAGCTCACCTGTCTCCCTCCCAGTGGTGCTTGATAAGCAGCAGCCGCGTGTAACCTAATGTACCAGCAAATGCTGATGCAGCTGTAATATAATAAGAGCTGAACAGATTGACTTAGTATTCAACTACCGGCCTCTTTACGCAGCTGGATGAACCCTCTGCCAAAACCCTCATTAAGTTTATAGAAGTACAATTGAGTTAACACGGAGAAGCCTTCACTTCCCGAGGTATGTTACAGATCACATTTACACCAATTACTTTTCTTTTTATGACTTTGCCTTTTTTCTCCCCCCCATTAAAGGAGAATTTCAGCGTCCAAACGAGCATTAAAAACAGCTGCCTGTCCAGATCTGCATTTCGATTTTGGATGCCGTTTTAAAAGCCGATAGTCTGCATCTGATCTCTGTCTCCCAAGACATTAAAAAGTAACTCCACTTTGTTAAGAAACAAAAAAAAAAATAATAATAATAATAATAAAAACACACACCTCCATTGCAGGGATTTTAATAAACTTTGCAAAAGGAACCCCACAATGGGGTATGGAAGGGAATTGGGACTGTACGATATCAGGAAATAATATTGAGAACGAAAGTAGCGCAATGATAAAAAATTACAAAATTTATCAATATATAAAAAACATTTTATCCCTTGTGCTGACTTTTGGGATCTACGAGACCTTGTATGGCACCGCTGTAAGCCACAGACACACAGTTTCTTCTTTCTATAAATGCACCTCCCATTGTAGTTGATACATTGTGAGTATTGTTACTGATACTATAATATTTGGCAATATAGGTTTGTTTTTACACATTTTTGTAGTCTGGGATATTAACCTATATGTAATTTCTTTCTAGATATCCTTCTCAAATGGACATCATCAGCACCTGAAGAAGACAATTTGTTGAAATGCGTTGGAGTCTTTATGTCCGCTTTGTTCAGCTGCATTTTACATGCATGGGGCTCACCCCTTTGTATTTATTTATATTGAAATTACTGTGACTTTATTTTAACGGTGTTGCTAAAATGTCTTTCCTCTTGAGTTTTTTATATATTGATAATACAATCGGTAATTTTTTATCCTTACATTACTTTGATTTTCAGTATTATTTCCTGGGTACAAATACCATAGAACACTGCTTTAGTCAGACATCTCATAGTACCCCACCTGCTGATGGAAACAGGTGCTGACTCTGCATGTAGGAATGAAAAGACTGGATGGCCACACTCTGTTGACACCTTTTTTGAAGACTGTTTAAAAATTCTTCTGATACAAAGACATCAGAGGCACAGGATCAATGAAAATCTTACAAGTTTCACACCACTATGGGGTGCTTAGTCATGCCTTTGTACCAGAAGAGTTTTTAAACCATCTTCAATAAAAGTGTCAACAGAGTGCGGCCGTCCAATCTTTTCTTCGAGTCATTATTTCCTGGGTATCGTATAGTCCCAATTCCCTTTCATACCCGTTGCGTGGTTCTTTTTGCATTGTATTACAGGGAAAGATACCCTCTTCCTTAACTTTTTCTGGGCCTAGGAACCTAGCTACATTAATTTTTAACCACTTGCCGCACGCCATATAGCAAAATTACGTAGACAAAGTGGTTGTGTTATCCTGACTGGACTTCATATGACGTGGTCAGGATAACAAGCCGCTTGCGCGCCCCCAGGGCGCACATAGTGGCAATCGTTGCGACGTGTCAGTCTGACACAATGCAATTCTGATCTTGGAAAAGATTCTCTGACGGGGACTCTTTACCAAATAAACACCCATGTCCAATCACGGCTGATCACAGTGTAAACAGGAAAAGCTGTCTATCGGCTTTTCCTCACTCGTGTCTGTCAGGCGCGAGTAAAGGAGAGCCAAGGAGCTGCTCCTAGGACAGGGGAAGTGGTTCGGCCCCACCCCCTCTCTCTCCTGCAGGAGGGAGAGTCCTGGTTGGCCGAGGCACTCGTGGACATCGCTGGATAGAGATGAGGCTCGGGTAAGTATAAGGGGGCTGCTGGACACAGAAGGCTTCTGATTTTACAACCACTTTAAGGACACCTTTGGTATTTTCCTGCTTATTTGATTGGCTCATTGCTCTACCCTGTACATTTTCTCCAATTATAACTCTGGCACTAATCACGTTACAATACTAGGCAGACCCTTTCCAAATAGTAGGCATGTTTTTCCTGACAGAGCATAACCAGGTTAAAGTCTACATTCGTTACAATGTTTGTAATTAAACTAGGAGAGGATTCATTTTCTTCTCCCCGATCAAAAGTGAAGTTTTGCTTTAAGAGCTGCAATGTCATAAGACAACATGCCTGCCCTTCACATTATAAAAACAAATCCACGTGCGGCTCATTTCCCCGGGTGACTTTTGATGAATTCAGTCTGATTGAGCTTACCTACCGCATTTGTATTGATCTAGATAAAATGAATTTCAATGTACAGGGCAAAGCTGGCAAATTCTATCACCCAGTGAGAAAATCTCCTTCCTGACTCCAGAGTCTGTCTGCATCAATAATGACTTTCACCTGCCTGGAAGTCTACTGGCTCCTTTCCATTCCTTCTATGACAACGTTCCCATTCTGTTCAAGACACCGAACAACCTTTATTTTATTACTAAGAAGGACTACGTGGCCTGCAAACATAAAATGGGGCAATTTTATTTATCTTGTGTGTTACAGAAAATGTATAAAATGTCATCCCACTATCTATAGCTGACCTGCAGCACTTGAGGGATCCTCAGAGACCAAGAGTGAAGCAATATGATCCTTCAACAACGGTTACTTTGTTTTTTTTTTTACATACATAACCATTCTGCTTGTGAACCTGTGCTCGGACTATGCACATTAAAGTATTTTATGTTCTGAACAAGAAGTAAAAGCACGTTGGAAGCAATCTTTAATTCACTTCTCTAGCTATGGGCACTGTGGAGAAATTCGTCCTCAAAGTTCATAAAATAGACACTACGTTTTTCCCCGTTTTTCCCCATTTTCTATTACAGCAAAATGCTGGCAGACTGCCGGCTCTTTATTGTAAAAACACACATCAGACAATTCTTAGCTTTTAGAAACCAACAGAAACCTAGTTTTAGGGTTCTTAGGCCTGAGCCCAGGTTGACACTGGGCTGCGGGCGTGAAGCCGATTTCACTCCCGCTGTCAGTCCCGATTTCAGACATCTGTGCAGGTTGTAAATGCAAATCGCGGGCCGAAATCGCAAAAACTACCTTTTGAAATCGGTGCAGCACTGCATCTGCGGCGTCGCACCGATTAGGACGGTGTCATTGCCGGCAATTGCCGCCGATATGACATGTCAAATTGCATGTCAAAACGCAGCAGTGTGAACCAGGGCTAAAGTGGAGTTCCAGAGTGACAGCTTGCGGCTTCACAGCCGGGTGTGCACTGTGCATGTGTGAGTCGTGCTGCCCCTCATCAATGGCCGGGCAATCTTCTGGGACCTGTGACATGCCCAAGAACACTGGAGGGAGGGGAGAGGAGAACTTCCACTCGAGTTGCCTAGGTGCTCCGAGCGGAAGTGGGATCAGGTACCTGTCAAAACTAAACTAGATACCCACCCCCCATCCCCCTAAAAAAATACATGCCAAATGTGGCATAGGAGGAGGGGAGGGATGCCTAAAACTGAACTTCCCCTTTTGGGTGGAGCTTCACTTTAAGGCGGTAGTAAACTCTTACATATACCCAGTGAAGTGACTGGCCTCAGGTGATGGACATAAAAAAAATCCTTCTACATAAGATTTACCTGTTTATCTGACTTCTCTTATCTTCAGCTGTTTAAAGTGCTAAATTTTAAATCTTGTCTGACAGTTCAGAAAAAATGGGGCGGAGAGCTAAAGTCAGGCAGACCTGATCAGGCCCTCTATTCACTCCTATGGAGCGGCAGATGTCAGCGGTGGCATGTCCGCTGACACGGCTGCTATCTGATCTGATCCTGTCTGTAAAAGCCAGACGAATGGTGACCCTATTTTCCATCCATCTGGCGGATTGGATCGGACAGGCGCTCAATTTTCATCCGATCTCTGCATAGAAAACAGTGGGGCTCTGACCGGTCTCAGCATAGTGAGCGGAGATGGACCTGTCATCTGCCTGCTCAGCAAAGCGATCCCCCCACTGAGCAAACTGGAGTCCACCTAGCGCAGTGATGGCAAACCTTGGCACCCCAGATGATTTGGAACTACATTTCCCATGAGGCTCATGCACTCTGCAGTGTAATTGAGCATCATGGGAAATGTAGTTCCAAAACATCTGGGGTGCCAAGGTTCGCCATCACCGACCTAGCAAATAAGCCAGTGTGAAAGGACCCTTAGTGCTCTTAATTGAGACAAGTATACAATGTAGAGGGATATGTTTTGTTCATATTTTATGTCTGAGCTTTAGCACAAGCATAAGGCTGCCATAGGCTGTTCAAATCTCAGCCGGTTCAGCAGGAACCGGCCGAGATTCGAACCATGTACAGGTAAGGCTGAATGTACCAAGTTGATCAATTGATGGAGGTGGCAAGCCCCTAGCAATAATCACTGTATTCTCACAGCAGGGGGAACAAAAAAAAAAGGTTCAGCAGGAGGGATTCTCCTAACAGCACAGCCTGTGGTTGCAGGAAAGAAATTTGCTTTGTGTATGGGCTGTTTAAGGATCTTCACTTTAATCTTTAGACTGAAGTTTTCAAATCTCATTAACTGTAAATAACGGCCACTTTTTGAAAATAATTATCCTGAACCTGGTGTCCTAAAGTGGAACTAAAGTCTAAATTAAAAAAATTGCCAGCAGGCTGGCTCTTTATTGCCGAAGAGACAGGCATTGTTTCTTCTGCAATAAAATAAGCATACTTGCGGTCTAAAATGTACACTGTGCTGCACATGGGCAGCTCACTAAATTCCTGGCATGGTGTCCTTAGTAGAAACCTTTCAATGGAAACAATAGTTGTGGTGAAAACCAGGTATTTGGAGTGATTTCCTCTTACTTCCTTTTGGATACGGGACAGGAAATGAGAAAATCTCTCCGATGAGTCACAGATGACAAAAAAAAAAAAAATGGCATAGAATATAACCCCAACATGACTAATTCTTCTTTAGGGGTGTCCGGCTGCGGTTTGCAGTGCAGAATTTGGTGCGTTTCTGTTCACCGGTTTAGGTGCGATTCAGGTGCTAATTTTTGCCCAAGTTTGCACCTGAACTGGACCCAAAAACGCACAGGACCCATTTTTAAAACTGCACCGTGGCCACCCTGGACATGTTTGAACCGATCACATTGACATGTTATGCGACTTGAATGCGGTAAAAACGCAATATGTGAACCAAGCTTAATTCCTACGCATGCACGGGAAGAAGCGAGTGCAGTGCATGTGCATGTTCACTGATGCATTATCGTGCATTGGGGTGCCATTCACATGGTTTCATTTACTCATCAATAAAATAACACAAAAATGAATAGAAATAAAGAAGCCACTTACCCCCACTAGCATATTCCATAATTAAATATAAGGTCTTCTCAGTTTCAATGACTTCAAAAAGTTTTACTGGAAAAGAAAGAAAACAATCTTATTTCCATAGGGCCCAGCTTGTTACATAATATTCCTAAACACAATTCCAATTGTACAACAACCCTAAACAGACCTGCTGCTTTTGAAGCATCTTATCCATCAGTTCTGAAGTTTTGACTTAAAAATCCAAAGTACTTTATGTATATTTTCTGTGTTCTTTTAGGTTCAAAATAGCCTAACTCCCAGCTGAGAGTAGGCTTATGGAGTCCATTTGATGTCCCCCTACAGCCGATGTCCTTCTAATGCCCTCATCCCTTCTGGAAAAGGAACCTCGTCCCTCCCGCTGCTGCTCAGTCTTGTTCACTGCTTGCCAACTGACAATGCCTGAAGAGATAGTGTCATTCAGGTGACAATGACGGGGTCTCCTGATAGCTGACCTCACCTTGCAAGGCATACTTACCCATCCACACTCCTTCACTGCTACGTACGATCCTTTGCTCCTGACATTCTAACGGAGAACATGACTTCCATTTGGCAGTGATTTCACAAGCTCCGATAGCGGGGGGTTTACCTTACTAGGATGGGGGTATCAGGAGACATGGGGGGGGGGGGGGGGGGATCTACTAAAACTGGAGCGCTCGGAATCTGGTGCAGCTGTGCATGGTAGCCAATCAGCTTCTAACTTCAGCTTGTTCAATTAAAGGGTTTGTAAAGGTTTGTTTTTTATTTTTTAAATGGGTTCCTTTAACCACTTAAGCCCCAGGACCAATATGCTGCTAAATGCCCAAAGGCGTTTTTACAATTCGGCACTGCGTCGCTTTAACAGACAATTGCGCGGTCGTGCGACGTGGCTCCCAAACAAAATTGACGTCCTTTTTTCCCCACAAATAGAGCTTTCTTTTGGTGGTATTTGATCACCTCTGCAGTTTTTATTTTTTGCGCTATAAACAAAAATAGAGCGACAATTTTGAAAAATTTTTTTTACTTTTTGCTGTAATAAATATACCCCAAAAACATATATAAAAAAAATTGGTAAAAAAATCGCAATAAGCGTTTATCGATTGGTTTGCGCAAAATTTATAGCGTTTACAAAATAGGGGATAGTTTTATTATTTTTATTTTTTTTACTACTAATGGCGGCGATCAGTGATTTTTTTCGTGACTGCGACATTATGGCGGACACTTCGGACAATTTTGACACATTTTTGAGACCATTGTCATTTTCACAGCAAAAAATGCATTTACATTGCATTGTTTATTGTGAAAATGACAGTTGCAGTTTGGGAGTTAACCACAGGGGGCGCTGTAGGAGTTAGGGTTCACCTAGTGTGTGTTTACAACTGTAGGGGGGTGTGGCTGTAGGTCTGACGTCATCGATCGAGTCTCCCTATAAAAGGGATCACACGATCGATGCAGCCGCCACAGTGAAGCACGGGGAAGCCGTGTTTACATAAGGCTCTCCCCGTTCTTCAGCTCTGGGGAGCGATCGCGAGGGGGCGGCTAGAAACGAATAGCCGCGCCCTCGTCCCAGATCGCTCCCCGCGGGTATCCGACCGCCGCATGTAGCGGGGGGGTCCCGATCGGACCCCCGACCCGTGGAAAGGCAGGGACGTACATGTACGCCCATATGCCTGTACGTGCCATTCTGTGGACGTACATATACATGCGGCGGTCGGCAAGTGGTTAAGCTAGTGCATTGTTGGTTCACTTATGCCTCGTTTCCACTGAGCGGATCAGTTCGGTAGGGTACGCTATTTTGGGTGTTTCCATTATGAAAGTGTGCCATAAAACCGAATCCTACCGGACCATTCTGGGTCCTGCTTCAGATGTGGGGCCATAGAAAATGGAACAGTTCCATTAGGGCGGAGATGCAATACATTCCACTGATTGGTGGACGCGCTAGGCATTTTTTCTAAATCCTGTATGGTCCCCGACGGTCCGATTTGCAGTGGAAACGCTTACGAGAATAGACCGGTCCATTCTAACCATTCCAAATTTACGGACCCGAACCGTTCCGTTCATTGGAAACGAGGCATTACCTTTTTCCTTCGATTTCCCTTCTAAATGTTTTTTTTTCTTTGTCTGAATTTCTCACTTCCTGTGAGCTTGCCCCCATCTGAGGAGGAACAGGAAGTGAGAAATTCAGACAAAGAAAAAAAAACATTTAGAAGGGAAATCGAAGGAAAAGGTAAGTGAACCAACAATGCACTAGCTTAAAGGGCAGAAGGTGTTTTTCAGATTTGGTGTTTACAAGACTAAAACAGTTTTTTTGCTAGAAAATTACTTAAAACCCCAAAACATTATATATATTTTTTTCTAACACCCTATAGAATAAAATGGCGGTCATTGCAATACTTTTTGTCACACCGTATTTGCGCAGCGGTCTTACAAGCGCACTTTTTTTGGAAAAAATTCACTTTTTTGAATAAAAAAATAAAACAATAAGTTTGGCCTAATTTTTTTATATATTGTGAAAGATGTTACGCCGAGTAAAATGATACCCAACATGTCACGCTTAAAAATTGCGCCCGCTCGTGGCATGGCGTCAAACTTTTACCCTTAAAAATCTCCATAGGCGACGTTTAAACAATTCTATAGGTTTCATTTTTTGAGCTACAGAGGAGGTCTAGGGCTAGAATTATTGCTCTCGCTCTAACGATCGCGGCGATACCTCACTTGTGTGGTTTGAACACCGTTTTCATATGCGGGCGCTACTCGCGTATGCGTCCGCTTCTGCACGCGAGCTCGTCGAGACGGGGGCTTTAAAACATTTTTTTGGGGGTTTTCTTATTTATTTTTATTTATTTTATATTTTTTTACACTGAAAAAAAAAAAAAAAAATGTATCACTTTTATTCCTATTACAAGGAATGTAAACATCCCTTGTAATAGAAAAAAACATGACAGGTCCTCTTAATATGAGATCTGGGGTCAAAAAGACCTCATATCTCTTATTTAGACTTAAATGCAAAAAAAAAAAAATGGAAATTTTGTAATTTGAAAAAATGACAACAAAAAAATGTATTTTTTAAGACGCGGGGCGGGACTGACGTTTTGACGTCACTTCCGCCCAGCAATGCTATGGGGACGGGTGGGGGCCATCTTGCCCTCACTCGCATCCCCACACAGCAGCTGAAAGGACCCGATCGCCTCCGCCGATACCGACGGCTCCGGTAAGCGGCAGAGGGCGCGGGAGAGCGATAACTGCGATCTCGCGGCGAATCCGCTGCGGAGACCACCGTTATCGTTGACAGGACCGCTCACTGAAGAGATGGATATCTCGTTTGTGGCAGCAGCTGCTGCCGTTACCGAGATATCCATCTTTAAAAACAGGACGTATATATACAGTGGGCGGTCGTTAAGTGGTTAAAGGAACCTGTTTAGAAAATAAAAAACAAACCTTTACAACCCCTTTAAGCTTTGACAATGAAACCTGGAAGCAGATTGGTTTCTCTGCACCAAATTTGCCACACTCCAGTTTTAGTAAATCAACCTCATAGTCATTTGAGTCCTAAATTTGCAGCTGACCGTGAATTCAATTTGGCGGTGCACTACCTGAAGGTTATAGGTCACGTACGTGGCTTGTCCTCAACTAGACACCTTAGACCAGGGGTTTCCTAAAGCGCCCCTGCCCATTGAAATCAATGGGCAGCGCCACCGAACCACCGGCAAAGTGGCGCTGCAGTGGCACTTTGCGGGCGGTTTTAACCCTTTTTCTGCCGCTCGCGGGGATTAAAAGCGCCCCGCTCGCGGCCGAACAACGCTGAAAAACCGATGGTAAAGCGCTGCTAAAAATAGCCAACGCCCCAGTGTGAAAGTAGCCTTATATTTGTCAGCTCGCCACAGGTGATATAGAAACTACCAAAGCTCATAAATATGGCCAGCAACTATGGAAAGGTTATCTCCCTATTGGGTTCTCTAATGCGATTTCCGATCGTGTGTGAGCCCCATCTATTTTTTTCTGTCGGTGTTTAGAAATAAAACATGTTTTATTTTTTTCCGATGGAAAAAAAAAACAATAGGAAATTCCAATCTTCTGTGTGCAACTCCGACGCAGAAAAAACCCACGCATGCTCAGAATCAAGTCGAAGCATGCTCAGGAACATTGAACTTCATTTTTCTCGGCTCGTCGTACTGTTTTACGTCACCACGTTTTGGACGGTCGGAATTTGGTCTGAGGCCTCGTACACACGACGGGACATGTCCGATGAAAAGGGTCCGCGGACCGTTTTCATCGGACATGTCCGCTGCCGGATTTTAGTCTGATGGCTGTACACACCATCAGACCAAATTTCCTGCGGACAGCGAACGCGGTGACGTGGCCGCGCTGTCGCCGCGGCGACATGCGCGACCCTGGAAGGTCAATGCTTCCATGCATGCGTCGAATCACTTCGACGAATGCAAGGGCTTTTGGCCGAGCGGACATGTCCGGTGAGTCGTACAGACGACCGAACATGTCTGACGGACAGGCTTCCAGCGGACATGTTTCTTAGCATGCTAAGAAACATTTGTCCGCTGGAAACCTGTCCGATCCGCCGGAAAATTGTCCGATCGGCCGTACACACGACGGACCAGTTTCAGCAGACATGTTCGGTCGTGTGCAAGAGGCCTTATAGTGTATATGCAAGACAGCTTGAACGGAATTCTGCCGAAAAATTCCATCAGATTTTCTGATCGTGTGTACGGGGCATAAGACCCCGTACACACGACCAAACATGTATGCTGAAACTGGTCCGCGGGCCAGTTTCATCATACATGTTTGGTCGTGTGTAGGTGCGAGCGGGCCGAATTCCAGCAAACATTTGCCCGCCGGGCCTTTTCCCAGCGGGCAAATATTCCTGGACGTGTTTTAAAACCGTCCGCTGGAATCCTGCCCGCTCGGACATGTACGGTCGTCAGTACAGACCTACCGTACATGTCCGAGCGCCCGCCGTCCCTCGCATGCGTCGAATGACTTTGACGCATGCGTGGAAGCCTTTAAACAGCAGGGCCGCCCACGTCGCCGCGTCATCGTCGCGGCGACGACGCGGACACGCCCCGCGTAGTGTTTACACGCGGACTTCTGTACGATGGTTAGTACAACCATCGTACAGAAGCCCTCTGGCAGGCATGTACGGTGAAAACGGTCCGACGGACCGGTTTCACCGTACATGTTTGCTCGTGAGTACCCGGCCTAAGAGTTATAAGAGCTCATCTGGTCATTAAAGCTGGCCATTGATGGGGTCTCCCACCGTCTACCATCAGATTTTGATTGCTGACTGATGGATCTGTGAGACATATACACTTACCTGCCACTTTATTAGGAACAATAGTGTCAATCAAATCCAGTGACACAGGAGCGGGTGGTGGGGCAGAGTCCCGCTGTCTGTATCAATGGACTAGGAAGGAGCGCGCCTGCTCGAGTGACTCCATGGAAAGCGGTTTGCCATAGGGGCACCCGGTGAAGGGGAGAAGCAAGGAGCTGTGGCGGGGGTCCCCAGAAGAGGAGGATCGGGGCTGCTCTGTGCAAAACCCTTGCACAGAGCAGGTAAGTATAACATGTTTGTTATTTTTATTTTAAAAATCCAAACCTTTACAACCCCTTTAATGGACTTCTGTATCTTATTTTCTCTTTGAATAAAAACATTCAAAAACCAAAAAAAAGCTGGCTGAAATTTGGTCAGTTCAGCAGGGTCCAGCCAAGATTCAATCCAAGTGTGGCTGCCACCGCTTGACAGAAATCAATCTCTAGATTGAATTCTGTTGAACAGGAATTTTGGAAAATGTTGCTTGATCAACAGCTGCTGATCAGTGTACTCTGACAGTGGAGAGTCCCGCAGTCAAAATACAATGTCCCAGCAGGGAAGAATCCATTCCTTATTATTTTCGTTCAGCACCCAGGCTGGAAAAATAAAAACAAAAAAACGATCCAACTATGGGCAGCTTTAGTCCACCGAGTTGTATCCAAACTCGAAATATATCACTCATATAAGGCGGGGTGATCCTTTAGCCCAGGTTCACACTGGGAATGAAGGCCATGCGAGTTCAGCGATTTCACTCCCGCTGGTTAGTCCCGATTTTGGCCACGATTACAGAGACATCTGTTCAGGTTTCTGCACAGATGTCAATGTAAATTGCGGCCCAAAATCGCAAAGAGTAGTACAGAAACAAATTTTTGAAATCGGTGCAGTGCCGCACCGATTAGGATGGTGCCATTGCCGGCAAATGATGCTGATTTGACATGTCAAATTGCACCAGTGTGAACCAGGGCTCAGGCTCCATTCACATCTTGGGGTTACGAATTGCGGGCAGAATTACTGCGATTATGCCCAAGATTCGCAATATCGGCAAATCGCTAGACACCCGTGCAATCCCCGTCATTTTCAATAGCACCCCAAAAGCGGTGCGATTTTCCCACAATTCGTCTGGCAACAATCGCTGTAAAATCGCACAGAATAGCAGGACGCCAGTCGCCCAAAAGAAGTGCATGAGCTTCTTTTGGGCAAGGGGCATCCCACGATTCTATTTGCGCGATTTGTCGCCCCCATACACCAAGATGTAACAGAGCCTAAAGATGGGCAGACACACCATAAGGCAATTAGATGTATGACTGCTCCACTTTTAATACATATAATAGTATTAGTTTACACTTCTATAACCCAAGTAGTCGCCCTGACACACAGGTGTCTGCAGGTGCCCATATATTTGATAAATCAATTCTGTTAAAGGGGTTGTAAAGGGAAAAAAAATATCCCTAAATAGCTTCCTTTACCTTAGTGCAGTCCTCCTTCACTTACCTCATCCTTCCATTTTGCTTTTAAATGTCCTTATTTCTTCTGAGAAATCCTCACTTCCTGTTCTTCTGTCTGTAACTCCACACAGTAATGCAAGGCTTTCTCCCTGGTGTGGAGAAAGCCTCTTGAGGGGGGAGGGGGCGAGCAGGCAAGTCAGGACACTCTCTACTTTGCAGATAGAGAAAGGAGCTGTGCGTTAGTTGGCGTCCTGACACTCCTGTGAGCATTTCTCAGAAGAAATAAGGACATTTAAAAGCAAAATGGAAGGATGAGGTAAGTGAAGGAGGACTACACTAAGGTAAAGGAAGCTATTTAGGGAAAAAAATTGTACCTTTACAACCCCTTAAGAGCTAGTTCACACTGGGGCGGCACGACTTCGGGCGACTCGCAAGGCGTCCTGAAGACGACTTCAGAGGCGAATTGCAAAATGACTTCTGTATAGAAGTCAATGCAAGTGGCCCCTAAAGTCCTACAAAAACCTTTTTCTAAGTCGGAGCGACTTGCGTCGCTCCTATTAGAACGGTTCTATTGAATAGAATGGGACGCGACTTGTCAGGCGGCTGAGTCGCCTGACGAGTCGCCCCGGTGTGAACCGGCTCTTAATAGATGGTACAAGGCACTTTATTTAATTTCTCTGCTTACAACACATTTACCTACTCTCTACATGGGCACAATTCCATGATTTTGTTTGGTTTAATGGTTTTACAAACACATATTGAAGCATTTAAATACACAAAACTCATTAAAACACATTTAAGTGGATGTATTGTAAGGTTGAGGCAACAAGTAAATGTGTAAATGTCAACACCATTTAATCCAACATAAAAGATAAAAAAATAAAAGCTTTTCTTTCTCTTGCTTTAGTATTCTAATGAAAACAATATAAGAGTTAGTTACACTTTACACACAAGGACTGTGCTACTGTGCAGCATGATGCTAAAAAGTGGAATGCCAGGCAGATATAAAAGACACAAATGAATACAGCTTTTTCATTATTGATTAAGTGTGTGTGTTTGTATATATATATATATATATATATATATATATACACAATTATATACACATACATACACACACACACACACACACACACACAGTAAAACCTTGGATTACGAGCATAATTTGTTCCAAAAATAATGTTGTAATCCAAAGCACTTGTATATCAAAGCAAATTTCCCCATAAGAAATAATAGAAACTCAAATGATTTGTTCCACAACCATTTATTTATAGGTCCTTCAGTTTATAGTCCATATAAAAAGATTATAGCAATGGGATAGGTTGTGTTACCATAAAATGTCCATCCACAAATGGAAGCCTCCACAAGGGGATTAGAAGACAAATCCATCAGGAGCTACAGAGTATAAAAGAGAAGAGAGGCGCCTCTAAGTGTAGCAATAAGTTGCTAAATGTTGTACCTTCATTAAAGCGGTTGTAAACCCCCATCTACTCTCCTAAAACCCCCATCTACTCTCCTAACTAGTAACACCTTCTTAAAGCTAGTGTCCCGCTGCATCCATCTATCGTTATCAAGTAAATGTCACTATTCGTTTTATTGTTTAAATCCTTACCTTTGTGAAGCCTCTTTCCTCTACTATGCCGGCGCCATTGTTCTTGTGGTCTTCCGCGTCTGCTACAGTCAAAACTTCCACCCACAGTTGATTGTGATGGCTGTAATCCCGCGCGTGCGCACTATACACTTCTCTGTTCTCTGTTAATTTACTTTTACATCTGCATGCAGCCCTAGCTGCATCAGTAATCCAGGCTTCCCGCTCTGCAATCTGCTCGGTGGATTTGTTTTGCACCGTCTTCCTCCTTCATACCTTGTGACGTAAGGAGTCACAAGGTAAACATCCATGAGCCTCTGCGGGCGGGGGGAGGAAATAGCACAGTAAACCATCGCGCGATGTGGTGGCTGAACAGAGATTTTGGCCGGCATGGTCTCGGCTGGCCGGACAAGTTATCAGACGGTGCTTGCGCGGAGTGACGTCACGACTCGGGATTTCGGCGATATCACGAGAAGGAAGAAGGTAAGGAACAAAACAAACAGGGAGACGCATTGGGGATATAAAGATAGATGTGTAAATAGATTGAGTGAAATTTGGGTTTACAACCGCTTTAAATGTAACCATATTGCTACACTTAGAGGCTCCTCTCTTCTCTTTTATACTCAGTTGTGACATGACACTACTCTTATATCAAGACATCGCTTGTATGTCAAGTCAAAATTTATTAAAACATTTTGCTTGTCTTGCAAAACGCTCTCAAACCAAGTTACTCTCAAACCAAGGTTTTATTGAATGTTTTTTTTTTTTTTTTTAAGGCAAGCAGTGTAAATATGGATATTAGGGCCTTGTATTAGGCCACTGAAGTCCCTGTAAAGCAGGGCTCTGGCTGGAAGAAGAAGTACTACAAGAAGCCAGTCCTTTGTACTGAAGTGCTCATGTGCTAACAAGGAACATGCTGATTGGAGAAGACAGCACAGTGATGCAGAAAGGGGCTTGTCAGTTGTCTGCTTCTTCTTTCACTCTCCAGTGACTGGCTGTTCTGTGACAACTTGCAATTGTTACTCAAAGTAAAATGTTGTTTTGGGGGGGGGGGGGGGGGGGTTTCTGACCTGCAAAAGTAAAGGCATAATGTACTAGTATGCATCGCACACTAGTACATTATTCTAAACTTACCTGCAAACGAAGCCCTGGTCGTCACCGCTGGAGGCCCCATCCATCGTCGCCCATCTTCCCTTCTGGGTCTGCGGGCTCTGTCTATGTGACTGGTCGGAGCCGCGTGACTGCACTCCCGCGCATGCGTGCGGAAGCCACCAGTCACAGCACATGGTTCTGAAGAAACGTCACGGGCAGTTGTCCCTTAAAAGCACATGAGCCAATGATGTCATCAGTGGCGTATACAGTAAATATTTTCTAAACAGTGCACGTTTAGGAAAGATTTACAGTACCTATAGGTAATCCTATAATAAGGCTTACCCATAGGTACAAACAGTCAAGGGAAAATGACTTCCTCTTTAACCGCAGAAAAGAAAATTCAGGTCTCTTGTCCTGTCAAACAGCTGTGCTCAGTGGCAGAACTGTGTAAACCTTAGAACTGGATGGACAGAAATGCACAGATTGACGGCACTCCAAGGATAAGGAAAATTGCTTTATTGGTATAAAAACATCCAACATGAAAAAACATAGAGGTTACAGAATCATCACAGCACAGAGGGGAGCGTGGCTGACGCATTTCACAAATTTCTTCACTTAGTCAAAACTCCTGACTTGCATGCATTTCTTTGTGTATTTAGCGGCTTGCCTGGAGTTCCACTTTAAAATAGACCAGCATGTTATACGGAGACATTCATGATTCAAATTCCTCAACTCACTTACCTATATTCGGATGATTTAAAATCTTCATTATTCGAACCTCTCGAAACAACTGGAAAAAAAAATAAAAAGATAAAAGTTCAATTGTTAGCTCTCCTCTAGGATTTCTGCAATGTACAAAGTTTTTGATCAAAGTAAACTTGTCACACGCTTAGGTAGCTAAAAATATCCATTTATCAAGACAGACATACAGCCATAAGAGGCGCGAGATCTCCTCCATGTCCAAAATTGTTAAAGTAGAACTATAGGCAAAAGTTTTTTTTTCTTTTGGATAGAGTAAGAGAGGGTTATAATCCCTGTCATGGTTTATTTTTGCCATCTGTGTCCCATTAGAGAGATTTACCTTCACTTCCTGTCCCATAGCCAAGCAGGAAGTGAGCTAATTAAGGGAATCTCTTGGGCACCTTCCAGGTCACCATAACTAGTGTCCCCATAGGAAGAGTCCCCCTTTATTTTCTGGGGACAACCCAGAATGTAGGATTTTCTTTTACTTTCAGTTTCAATGATAACAAACAGGACAAACAGAGAGGGTGAATCTCAGTAACGGGGGCACAGACATTAATAAGAACTAGGGTTGTCCCGATACCGATACTAGTATCGGTATCGGGACCGACCGATACCGAGCATTTGCGCGAGAACTTGTACTCGCGCAAATGCTCCCGATGCTTCGCCCGATACTTTTTTTTTTTCAGAGCGAGAGCAGGCGGAGAGGGAGCGACGAGTGGAGCAATGCAGTCCTCAAAGAGAAAGCCAAGACCCCCCCCCCCCCCTCACCACCGTCTAGTTGATAAGCGCGGGGAACAATACAGCTTTCATTTGAATAGCTGTGTGTTCCCCCGCCGCGCCTCGTCATATATAGCCCCTCCCCCTTGTCTGGGCACTTTGATAGACAAATCACTGGCTTTCTCTTTGGGGACATAGCTGCATTTGTGGGGGGCATGGCTGCATTTGTGGGGGGCATGGCTGCATTTGTGGGGGGATGGCTGCATTTGTGGGGGGCATGGCTGCATTTGTGGGGGGCATGGCTGCATTTGTGGGGGGCATGGCTGCATTTGTGGGGGCATGGCTGCATTTGTGGGGGCATGGCTGCATTTGTGGTGTGGGGGGCATGGCTGCATTTGTGGGGGGATGGCTGCATTTATGGGGGGACATGGCTGCATTTATGGGGGGACATGGCTGCATTTATGGGGGGACATGGCTGCATTTATGGGGGGACATGGCTGCATTTGTGGGGGGCATGGCTGCATTTCTGGGGGGCATGGCTGCATTTCTGGGGGGCATGGCTGCATTTCTGGGGGGCATGGCTGCATTTGGGGACACATTTAAAAAAAAGTATCGGTATTCGGTATCGGCGAGTACATGAAAAAAAGTATCGGTACTCGTACTCAGTCCTAAAAAGGTGGTATCGTGACAACCCTAATAAGAACTGAAAAACATTCTAATCTCTCTCTCCACTCTATCCAAAACAAAAAAAAAATAAAAAATGTTTCCTTTAGTTATATAATTTAAAGTGGTTGTAGAGGAAGAAGGTTTTTTTTCTTAAAGCGGAGTGACACCCGAAAGTGTAAGCTCGGCCTATCTGCCACAATTTTTGACAGGTACCCGTACCCACTTTCGTTGGACCTTGCAAGGTAAAATCAGAAGTTCAGCCCACCTCCTCCTTCCCTGTCACCGGTCCATTCAGTAAGCGCAGCAAGCTTTGCACATGAGGGAATCGGCCGCGGGACTACAAGTCTCAGCACAGAACCAGTTTTACTGAACCGAGCTGTAGCCATTTATTTCTGCACAGCGAATGGCCCAAATCTCCTTTTTCTAGCAGTTCAGCATTAACATTTTCACAAGAAACATTGCGATTTGTATTCTTCTTGCATATCCTTTGTTAGAATCGCCTTGGGACCCCATCACTAATATAAAGATGTTATATATCATTTACATGCATATAGCAATACAGTTATTTTTCCATAATTTCATCTGTTTATTGAAGATAAGAGCTATTTAGATACCGGAAAACAAATGGAATGCCATAATTACGGATGACGAAGAATTTACAAACACGTCAAAAATATTTCAGCCTAAGCAGCTAAAAATACGCAAAAAAAAAACGTCTTCAAACAACAACCGCCTCGTGTTTACAGTGAACGCCTGCCACCCACACTGAAGGAAAACTCCTAGACCTAGACTCAAATGGGAGAGAAAAGAGAACCTGTATTAAAGTGTGACGTTATATTGCGTGTCAACGTCTGCTGATTGGACTAGAAAAGACATTCACTAGAATGATGAGGGTATTGCTCTGCTCTGCTCCTATAAGCAGGCTCCCAGTGTTAGGCTGGCCATATATGGATCATGTTCAAACCCAACAGCTTCCTCCATCCACACAAGCACGTTGGAGGGAGAAATCCTCTCTGCAGTGTTATTGTATTCTAACAGCATGGAGTCCTCAGCTGTCAAAATACACAAATCAGTGCTGCAGCTGCTGACCGATTGAAAAGTTTCCAACATCCAGTTACAGTAAAGTCGATTAATAGATTGACTTCTGTTGATCGGCCATACAGAGATTGACTTCTGTTGATCGGCCATACATGGAAGAAATTCGCCCTCTGCCTATTAAACTGGCAAAATTTAGATCCATCTATGGCCAGCTTTAGTCCAACAGCAATGCAGTAGAACCCAGTTGGATCACACTAATACCTCTCTCAATCCAAACCAAATTAGAGCTGTATGACGAATTGTTAAAGAATCGAGATTCTACCCCCCTCGTGATCTTAACCCAGCATATCCTCGATTCAGTGCAGAAAGTTCTTTGCCAACAGCTGTGAAAAAAAAATAAAAAAAATGCAGCCTGCCAAGTTTATCACAACATTGATCAGGCAGAGATAAAGAGAAACAATGTAACATTTGGTTCTTTCAGATCAAAGGAATGAACTTTGATCTGTAGATGAGGTCAGTTTATCCACTCAAAGCAGAAGTCTCCAAACATTCTAAACAAAGGGCAGGTTTATTGTCCTTCAGACTCAAGGAGGGCTGGACTTTGGCCAGCGGGAGGGAAAATGTTCCTGGCATCAGCGGGAGTAAGTACCTGGTATTAGGGTGAGGAATAGTGCCCGGTTAGTGGGGTCAGTGGGAGGAATGGTACTCCATTGTCGGTGTCAGATGGCAGAATAGTGTATCAGTGGTAGGGATAGTGCCCCAAGGGCCGGATAAAGTCAAACAAAGGGCAGCATCCGGCCCTTGAACCACAGTTTGGAGACCATGGACTTAAAGGATAACTAAACCTTTGTTTTTAAAAATAAATAACAAACATGTCATACTTACCTCCTCTGTGCTGTTGGTTTCGCACAGAGTGGCCCCCGATCCTTCTCTTCTAGGGTCCCTCAGTGGCACTCCTGGCTCCTCCTCTTTTCAGGTGCCCCATTGGAGAACTGCTCTCCCTCTGGGCACTTGTGCGGGTGTGCTCCCGTGTGCTGCTGCGTCTATTGACACAAACAGCAGGAATCGGCCCCACCCCCGACTCCCACGTCATTGGATTTGATTGACAGCAGTGGGAGCCAATGGCTGTGCTACTACCAATCTATCCAATCAGGACCCGAGACACCGGCTAGAGCTGGTGTGCTCGTTCTCGGCGCTGGAAAGACTGGGCTCAAGTGTGTAAAGGGGGGTCTGGGGGGGGGGGGGGGGCGGTGCCGCACTATAGAAGGTTTTTCACCTTAATGCATAGACCCCTTTAAAAGCGGAGTTTCACCCAAAAATTGGACTTCTGCTTTGAGTGATGGTGACCCTGACATTGAAAGTAATTTTTTTGGGGGGAGGGGGTACCCTGTTTTTACAGGCACACGGCTCCCACTTCCTCCCTGCCACTGCCGGAAGGAAGTTCTCCTCTCCCCCCTTACCTCCCTGAAATCTGGGACATGTCACAGATTCCAGAAGATTGCCCTGCCAATCACATTGATGCCGGCACAGTAACAGTCCCGGTGCCCTAGAGAGGAGGGGGAGAGGAGCGAGACTTTGTGCACACGCATCGCTGGACCCTGGGACAGGCAAGTGTCTGATTATTAAATGAGAGCAGCTACACTTTTTGTAGCTGCTGACTTTTAAAAGGGTGGAACTCCACTTTAACTACTTGCCGACCAGCCGCCGTATACGGCGGCAGGTTGGCTCCCCTGCGCGAGAGCACGTAGCTCTACGTCACCTCGCGAATCGGCCACTAGGGACAGCTCCCGGTCCTGTCAGGGGGAGAAATGCCTGACCGTCTGTTCATACAATGTATGAACAGCGATCAGTCATTTCCCCTAGTGAGTCCACCCCCCTACAGTTAGAACACACCCAGGGAACATAAATAACCCCTTCCCCGCCCCCTAGTGTTAACCCCTTCCCTGCCGGTGGCATTTTTATAGTAATCCAATGCATTTTTATAGCACTGATCACTATAAAAATGCCAATGGTCCCAAAAATGTGTCAAAAGTGTCCAAAGTGTCCGCCATAATGTCGCAGTACCGGGAAAAAAAACGCAGATCGCCGCCATTACTAGTAAAAAAAAAAATAATAAAAATGCCATAAAACTATCCCCTACTTTGTAAACGCTATAACATTTGCGCAAACCAATCAATAAACGTTTATTGTGATTTTTTTTTTTTTTTTTTTTTACAAAAAATATGTATCGGCCTAAACTGAGGAAAAAAATTGTTTTTTTATATATTTTTGGGGAATATTTATTATAGCAAAAAGTAAAAAAATAAAAAAAAAATTCAAAATTGTCGCTCTATTTTTGTTTATAGCGCAAAACTTAAAACCGCAGAGGTGATCAAATAACACCAAAAGAAAGCTCTATTTGTGGGAAAAAAAATACGCCAATTTTGTTTGGAAGCCACGTCGCACGACCGCGCAATTGTCAGTTAAAGCGACACAGTGGCGAATCGCAAAAAGTGCTCTGGTCTTTGACCAGCAATATGGTCTGGGGGTTAAGTGGTTAAAGAACAAAACCTTTTTCTGACACTTGTTGCTTAAGTTAAAATTTGTATTTGTTGGTAAAAAAATTACCAAGAACCCCAAACATTATACATATTTTTTTTTTTTAGCAGGGACCCTAGAGAATAAAATCGTGAGAGAATCTAATCAAAACAATCGTGATACCCATTTTAGCCAGAATCGTGCAGCTCTACTGCTGATTAATGAAAACAAATTTAAAGATAGATCAACAGATATAATAAAAATATAGTTAAAATGGTTGTGAACCCTTAAATATACCCAGTGAAATGACTGGCCTCGGGTGATGCAGGGAGATGAAACAAATCCTCCTGCCTAAGTTGTACCTGTTTATCTACACCATCTGTTCTCAAAGTTCAGAATTTCTACACCTTATCTGAGCCTTCAGAAAGCAGGGGGCAGGAACTGAAGTTAAACTCTGCAGAGCTCAGTGAGAGCAGACTGGAGGGAGGGGACACATCCCTATCCAAACATGGCAGAGGAAAAGAGCTGAGGCTGTCTATCACAGGCTGTGTGCTGGTGATCCCTCCGCTGTCACTATTTTTCTCTTGGTGTCAGGAAAACTTGGCAGAAGTGATTCTTGCTGATAGCAGAGGAATGAAGTAGCAGACAGAAAGGACACTTAATGCTTTATTTGAGAAAAGTACACACTACAGAGGGATATGGTTTCTTCATATTTCATACCCGAGGATTACAACCACCTTAACTGCCTCCTGCCCACAGTATACACAAATGACGGGGGACGGGATGCTCTCTTGTTCTGGGCCGGCATCATATGAAAATCGCCCGATCCCTGGGAAATGGTGTGGCCGCGGCTTTTTACCCATGTGATCAGCCACAGAAAAACGCTAGAGGGTGTTATTCAAAGTGATTTCTCAACAAAATAAAGCATGGAGATCTGGATGGATGTGGGAATTTGCCTTAACCACTTGCAGCCCGCCAATTGCAGATTGACGTCGGCAAAGTGGTTTCAATATCCTAACTGGACGTCATATATTGAGATATTGAGCCGCTGGGGGCGCGCATAGCGGAGATCGTTGTTGCAGGGTGTCAGTCAGACCCCCCTCAACACCGATCTAGGTAAAGATTCTCCGATGGAGACTTTACCACGTGATCGATCAGCCATGTCCAATCACGGCTGATCACGATGTAAACAGGAAAAGCCGGTAATCGCCTTTTCCTCACTCGCGTCTGTCAGACGCGTGTAGAGGAGAGTCGATCGGCTGCTCCTCTGACAGGGGGGAGGGGGGTTTGTGCTGATCGATTATCAGCACAGCCCCCCCGAGGATGCCCACACTGGACCACCAGGGATGCCCACACTGGACCACCAGGAATGACAATGCAAAACACAGGTATGCCACCCTAGACCACCAGGGATGACAATGACAGAAATAATGGATGCCAAGCAGTGCCCGCAATGGATGCCAAGCAGTGCCCACAATGGGCATCACTGATTGGCAGGCATTGTTTGGCACTGATTGGCATCCATTAGTACAACATACATTAGTGCCACATATAAGTGCCCATCCATGCCGCCTATCAGTGCCCATCCATGCCGCCCATCAGTGCCCATCCATGCCGCCCATCAGTGCCCATCCATGCCGCCTATCAGTGCCCATCCGCGCCCTTCAGTGCCCGTCAGTAAAGGAGAAAACTTACTTATTTACAATGTTTTATAACAGAGAAAAAAAAACTTTTTTTTTTTCCAATTTTCAGTCATTTTTTTATTTTTTTTGCAGAAAATAAAAACCCCAGAGGTGATCAAATACCACCAAAAGAAAGCTCTATTTGTGGGAACAAAATGATAAAAATTTAGTTTGGGTACAGTGTAGCATCACCGCGCAATTGTCATTCAAACAGCACTGAAAGCTAAAAATTGGTCTGGGCGGGAGGGTGTATACTGTAAGTGCCCTGTATGGAAGGGGTTAAATATAAAAAAAATGATTAAATTGTGTTTTTGGTGCTCAGTGAAGATCCGTTCTAAAACAGTACACAGTGATCCTGCCACATAGGCGATTGTTCAGCCACTTCCCGTTATGAAAGGACAATGCTCTCCCAACTATGCTTCTGCGGTGTCACCTGTCCCATGAAAACTACAGGCATCTATGTGGGCATACATTGTGCAGGCATGGCCCACTGTTGTCACTATCTGGAAGTATCTTCAGACCAATGATGTGAAGCCAACACTAAGTGCATGCAGACAGAAAGTGTCTGAAAGAGGCTGCAGGAGATCTGCATCAATTTTACACCAAAAAAAGGAATGTTTTTATTAATATCTGTGTAGAGTTTAGGTATAATATTTCCCCTAAAGCCTGCAGATGCCTTTGGTAAAGTTCATCTAAACACAAGAAATGGAAAGCGGAAACATCTAGTATTTCCAGACTACCCCATCCATCTTCTCTGCACTCCAGCAATGAATTAGGGAGTGCGGTGTGATGTGCTGTATGTATGACTGCTCCAGCGCCTCGCACCGTCCAGGATTGGCGACAGCCAGTAAACTGATTGCCTTGCGGCTCATTTATCAGCCTGGGAGGAACTCGGCAGAAAGGACCAGCCACCGCCAACTGGAGGAGACTGTTCATACAGAACCGCAAGTTATTACTCTTACTTCTCAGGTAATAACCCAACCACTAATGAGAGTGGGAGAAAGAACAAAACACACAAAGTCAGCTACAGACTGGAGCCGGCCCTGTACAGCTCAATACTAACCCAATCACAACGCTGCCAAGACTTCGCAGCAAACCAGACATTACAGAATAAACACTTACTGTTTTCTTACTTTTCAACACTTACTTTTCTTACTTTTTCTCAGAGGGAAAATCAGCCAATTCATAGCTCTGCAGTGTTCATGTACAAATAAGCAACATGCTGGTAGAAGGAAAGTGCGGAGTGACAGAGAGGAGCTCCTCATTCTGCACCTTCTCCTACATTGTCCAATCACAGGCTGGGGGAGGGACAAGACCTGCAAGTGGTAATTAAATGAAGCAGAAAAAAAGTCAGGTCTCCTGTGTGGCAAAGCTGTGCTGACTTTTATTGACCCAGCTTCCACAGGCCTGGTCACCAGTAATGTCTACATTTTTCTCTAGCTGTTCTTTTCCACATGACTGACTCACAAAGCCTGGTCCTGCTCTATGTCTCAGCACCCATGTCAGTAAGAGGCTGGGCTTTGCTTACTCACATCAGATCCTCCAGCAAGGAGAACCGTGAGCAGCACAGAAGTGACATCTCCAAATCTCCCTCCAGATATCCTGAGACTAGCAGTCAGAGGCAGCAGTGCCTTGGATCTCACACTGCAGATATCCAGCTATGGAGCCTAGGCACCCTTCCATACCAGGAAGAGAACTACCATTTTTTTTTAGGAGGAATTCCACACAAAAAATATACATTTCTCAAGGTACTGCTTAAAGGAGAAGTAGCCAAAGCTTGTTTGGCTGAACTTCTCCTATGGACCACAGTAGAGCTGCACGATTCTGGTCAAAATGAGAATCACGATTCTTTTGCTTAGCCTAAAGATCACGATTGCCTCACGATTGTCAAAAACTGAATGCCAGAACCCCCCCCCCCCAAATAAATAAACCTGTGATCTGAAAATATGAATATATAAAAAACAGACCAGTGATATGTCTATAATGTTAAAGACCATATAACTCCTATGAAAAAACTTTGATTCTGCTTTTTTCATAGGAGTTATATGGTCTTTAACATTATAGACATATCACTGGTCTCTTTTTTATACATCAGAAGCAGTACCACCGGCAACCACTGGGTGGCGCATGGATACACACTACAGTTGTACAGGTCTGCAAGAGAAGCCCAGGCATCCATCCAGCGGCGCAGGCAGCGGACGTTGGTTCCGATATCGGCGCCATTTGCATTCCACGCTGGTTACGTGGAACCGGCCGTGAAACAGAAGAATCGCGGGTCATCCCGCTGGGAAATCGCGGGCAGGGAGAATCGAGATCGCGATTCTCTCCGCGATTAATCGTGCAGCTCTAGACCACAGGAGTGCAATTTGTTCTGAGACCCATTTTCAGCAGAGTGGGCTGAAGTCTGCCTTCTGCTGAAGTCATGGATGTCAGTCAAGGCACCGCGTCATCCTGACAATAAAGTCTGGATCCGTCATGTGCCTGGACTGACACCCGGCTTAGCCTGTCAGTGAGCCGCTGGGAGCCTGAGCTGGCCGCCCCCGCCCCTCCACAGCTCAGCGCTCCAATGAGCGTGGAGGGAGAAGAGCTACAGATCTCTGCCTACGGATCTCCGAAAAGCGAGCGAACGGCGATGTTCGATCACTTGGTTCTCAGTGCAGAGGCGCCGGGGGACAGATGCTGCATCCACCTACGCAAGTATAAAATTGCATAAAAAAATAAATCCTTTACTTCTCGGACATGTCACAGGTGACATCAGTCGCTCCATAGGGGTGAATGGAGGGTCCGATCAGGTCCACCTGAAAAACGGACAGGCGGACCAGATCGGACAGCAGATGTGAAAGGGGCCTAAGATATGTATTTTTATTGTGTACTCAGCTGTTTTGCTGCAGTACTCTTTTTCCCCTTTTTTTACAATATCGGCAAAATTCATCTTCCAAGAACAATGGTTACTTTACTGGTAAAGAAGCAATCTCTCAAACACTCATTGGAAAAACAAATGAGTATATTGGGCTGTACGTTGCCCCCTTGGCCACAATGTGCGATACAGACAGGGAGACACAGCTACCATTTAAAGTTGTACTGATTAAGGGTAAAAGGGAGGCTGACGTCTCATTGTGTGTTATCTGGCAGGGTCCCTGCTGTCTAATTACTACATCTTCAGCTCTGACCCAGTAAAAAATGTGCGCTTTGTCATGTTCTGGGAGGGAGCCGCAATACACAAGGCACTGCTGTTCACAACACACAGATATATAGACCAGATAATGCATTCTGCCTTCTGAGACAGCACTGACGCCTTAAATGGGAAAGAAATATGTAACATGCCAATGCCTCCTTGATTTTTTTTAAAGGGGCAGGCTGTTGTCATCTGTTTTTCTCTTAATTTAGCACTTAAAGCCCAACTCTGCCAAAAAAATAAATAACATTTCCCATGCAGTGGGGCTGTGCCTGCACTGCACGCGTTAACGTCTCATTTTGTCCAGGGGTTATCAAAAAGGTTATACTCACCCGATCCTCCACTCCAGTGAAAAACAGCTCCCCCCCATGATCCATAAGTGGACTATTCCTAACGTCCTTATGTCAGGAACAGGTCTATGGGTTTGATGACCCCAGGAACAGTCCACTGCACAAGACCAGGGGGTGATGGGGTCAGGAGTTGGTCTTTAAATCGGAATGCCAGCTTAGCCTTCAAGTGATACTAAAGGCACATTTTTTTTTTTTTAAATAACAAATATGTTATACTAACCTGCTCTGTGCGGTGGTTTCGCACAAAGCAGCAAAGATCCTCCTCTTTTCAGGTCTCTTTGGCCCTCCTGGCCCCTCCCTCCTGTTGCAAGCCCCCACAGCTAGCACTTTGCTATGGGGGCACTCGATCCAAACCGATGTTTTGTCTCTCCGTTCAGACAGAGCCACGGCCCGGCCCTGCCCCCCCCCTCTCTCCCCCTCCTTGGCTCAAGACTTTGATTGACAGCATCGGGGGCCAATGGCGCATTACTGCTGTCTCAGTCAATGAGGAGGGAGAGTCCCCGACAGCCGAGTTTCTTGTGCAACATCACTGGATCAAAATGGGGCACGGGTAAGTATAATTGGGGCTGAGGGGGGGCTGCTGCACACTGAAGGATTTTTATCTTAATGCAAAGAATGCATTCAAGTGGAAGTAAACCCATTGATCTATTATCAAGTAGAGAGGATCCGAGTGATTCTAGGAAGATATGCACCTCATCCCAATAGTAATTAGTGAGAACAAGAGAGGATGGTGGGATTATAGCAGTGCTAGAGACAATATAGACTATATAGACAATATCCATAAAAATAGAATCTTTATTTTAATGACAAAATACATATACAAAGAGGGTTCATTAAAATCAATCATCAGAGCAAATATTTCGCTGTTTAGGCTTCCTCAGGGGATTTAATCTGGGACTGGATTAAATCCCCTGAGGAAGCCTAAACTGCGAAACATGTAGGGATGGGACATTCTCCTGTGACTACCACTTTATGAAATTTGGGAAAACCAACGACCCACAATTCCGATATCTGCTCTGATAATTGATTTTAATGAACCCTCTTTGTATAGGTATGTTGTCATTAAAATAAAGATTCTACTTTTATGGATATTGTCTCTAGATAGACTATATTGTCTCTAGCGCTGCTATAATCCCACAATCCTCTCTTGTTCTCACCTATTGAACTAATAGTTTAAAAAAAAAAAAAAAGATTACATTCCTGGCATTGCGGGAATGCTAACTGTCACATTGGTTGGGCTTTTAACTAAACTGTCAAACCATCCAATGGCTGCTGTCATAACTTATCACATGTGCAGGATCATGGCAGCTTCCTTGGCTGAAAACGATAGGAGGGTTTACTTCAACTTTAAAGCGGATGTGCGCTCAAAAAAAAATATTAAAAGCCAGCAGCTACAAATACTGCAGCTGCTGACTTTTAATATTAGGACACTTACCTGTCCTGGAGTCCAGCGGCGTCCGCAGAAGAGGACGAGCGATCGCTCGTCACCCTGCTGCTCCCCCCTCCATCCACGGTGAGGGAACCAGGAAGTGAAGCGCTCCGGCTTCACTGCCCGGTACCCTACGGCGCATGTGCGAGTCACGCTGCGCCCGCTGATTGGCTCACACGCTGTGTGCTGGGAGCCGAGTGTTCCCAGCACACAACGGGGGACAGACGGGAAGTCAGGAAAAACACGTCTTTTGCCCGTGACGTGTGGCCGGAAGTGGGTGCAAATACCTGTCTTTAGACAGGTATCTGCACCCCCCTCCCCCCTGAAAGGTGTCAAATGTGACACCGGAGGGGGGAGGGTTCCAATCAGCGCGACTTCACTTTAGGGTGGAGATCCGCTTTAAGATAAAAAAAACTTCTGCCTTTACAACCACTTTGTCTTGCACAGTTGCACGGGCTCCACACCTGTACAGAAATAGCTTACTCTGACTTCACTGCACGCTGTGAGCTTCTCACACTGTGCATTACAAGACTGAAAATAAACCTCATACACACAATCGGATTTTCCGTGGACAAAGCGTAGGAATTTTGTCCGAAGGGCGTTGGCCGTGAACTTGTATTGCATACAAACAGCAAAGAATTGTCGGCCACCAAACACGAAATGACATGGTTTTTCAGCTCATTGGGCATCTTCTGATAATGTTGTGTTATGGTGAGCATTGCTTCTGAACATGCGCGTTTGTACTTTGGAGTTTTTTCAGATGGACTTTTGTACACACGATCGAAAATTTCTAAAGCATGCTATTAGGGTTGTCCCGATACCACTTTTTTAGGACCGAGTACAAGTACCGATACTTTTTTTCAAGTACTCACCGATACCGAATACTGATACTTTTTTTTTAAATGTGTCCCCAAATGCAGCCATGTCCCCCCCATATATGCAGCCATGTCCCCCCCATATATGCAGCCATGTCCCCCCCATATGCAGCCATGTCCCCCCCATATGCAGCCATGAGCCCCGCCATATCCAGCCATGTCCACCCCCATATCCAGCCATGTCCCCCCCCCATATCCAGCCATGTCCCCCCCATATCCAGCCATGTCCCCCCCATATCCAGCCATGTCCCCCCCATATGCAGCCATGTCCTCCCCATATGCAGCCATGTCCCCCCCATCGTACATGCTGCCGCGCCGCATCCCCGCTTGGTTAATACAGGCGGGGAACATTACAGCTTTCATTTGAATAGCTGTAGTCTTTCGCGCAGCACTGCGTATAGACACTCCCCCTTGCTCGGGATTGGACAGTTCACCCGAGCAAGGGGGAGTGTCTATACGCAGCGCGGCGGGAAAGACTACAGCTATTTAAATGAATGCTGTAATGTTCCCCGCCCGTATTAACCAAGCGGGGATGCGGCGGGATGCGGCGGCGGGGGGGGGGGGGGGGACGGAGTATTCTATTTCGGTATCGGGGGTATTTGCGGGAGTACGAGTACTCCCGCAAATACTCGGAATCGGTCCCGATACTAGTATCGGGACAACCCTACATGCTATTCAACATTTGTCCACTGAAAATAACTGTCCGATGGAGCGTACAAACGGTCGGATTTTTTGACAGCAGCCTATCATCACACAATTCCAGTCGGAAAATCTGATCGTATGTACGAGGCTTTAATCAAAACACGCTGGTGTGAACAGGACCCAGGTCTAATTTCTTTGCAATGAACACATTGAAAGGTTTACCCATTCATCCAAGACGCCAAGTAATTCATTTGCAGCATTCCTCCCACGTCTCTGAAGCTCCTTATAGGAACTGCTGTTTCTCCTGTTCTATAAAAAGCCATCACACCTAGCTAGCATACGAGTTTAGAAAACGACACACGCCATCCGGCAGTGATTACCAGGTTCTCTGTGTCACCAAACGGCACTGAGCCAACGGCACAAAACCCACCGGCACCATAGGAAATGACTGACTAGCTGTATACGTAGTGATATTTACCTCAGCGGTACTGCAAAGAGTCATCAAATTCCGCTGCTATTTACAACAACTAGCAGCAAAAATCACAGCAGAAATAATGTGACTGGATTAACTTTCACACACGGGGTATGGAGGACGTCAGGCGTTTTTTTCTGGTCTGGGTTTCTATAGGGAGATTTACTTTCAAGCGAACCTTCCACCGTCTTTGTTGAAAATGTTTTTAATTTACCTTTAAGCTGGCCAGAAACTGATCGAAATTTGACCGGGTTCAGCCGGGACCCATCAGATTTTGATCAGGGTGTGACCGTCCCTGCTTGCCAGACGTTGATCATTTAATCAGAAGGGCATGGTGGAAGATTTTTCTTGATTAGTGACTACAGCCACTAATCATTGTACCGTATATATAACCGAGTTTTTCAGCACTTTTTTTGTGCTGAAAATGCCCCCCTCAGCTTATACTCGAGTCACCTTTTTGTGCCTGATCTCCCGGAATTTGGGGACCCGGTACCAAACTTGGCACACCCCAGTTCTCCAAGTGTGCAAAGTTTGTTGTCGAGGAAACCTACGGCCGGGAAGCACTGATTTTTCAAACCGGGTACCCCTTCCATTGACTCCAATGTTAAACGGTAATTTCTCCGGTCACTTTGGGGACCCGGTACCGGCCAGTCGTAGGTCCCCTGGACCCGGAACTTGGCACACATGTAGCCCCATTTCTCCTCTACGGGGAGCACCGATTTTTCAAAGCTGGGCACCCCTTCCATAGACTCCCATGTTAAACGTCAGTCTAGTCATGGACACAGTGAGGCATGCACATGGACACAGAGAGGCATGGACACAGTGAGGCATGCACATGGACACAGAGAGGCAAAGTGAGGCACAGTGAGGCATGCAGATGGACACCCTAGGCTTATACTCGAGTCAATAAGTTTTTCCATTTTTTGGTGGTAAACTTAGGTGCCTCGGCTTATATTCGGGTCGGCTTATACGCGAGTATATACGGAATTCTGATAGAGAGGGCCACTGTCTGAACACAATGGCCCTGCAAGTGCCGATTGCCACTTTAAGCAAACTGCTAGCAGGCTTCCAACAAGCTTCAAGAAGTGCAGAAACTGGTTTCAAAGGCTCCAGGTTTTTTTGTTTTTACCTTAAAGCGGAGTTCCACCCAAAAATGAAACTTCTGCTTCTCTGGTTGCTCTCCCCTTCCGGTGTCACATTTGGCACTTTCAGGGGGGAGGGGACATGACGATGAAAAACTGTGTGCCTTTACAACCACTTTAATGTGGATCTTCACTGTATCTGAGCACCACGAGCCAAACACACAAAGTCATTTTTAATATTCAAAGCCAACCCTCCCACACATCTATGTCTCCATGCTTTATTTTGTTGAGAAATCACTTGAAAAATCACATTGAAAAATCTTCTTGGATTTCTGGCTGTGGCCATTGTGAGTAAGGGCAAATTATTCATGTAACAGCTACTTCCTGGAATCCATATGCCCTTAGCTCAAGCATGCATGCAGGCGAGTGCGCTTAGCTGAGAAAACCCCTCCTTCTCTACTAAAGATTCCTGGGATATATGACATAATTTGCCTACCGTCTTTCTTTGTTCCATGAGTTTTCTGCTGGCAGTGGCAAGGTATGCACCCCACCGGCTGCAGCAGGCCAAGAGGATTTTTTTCCCACTTGCAGCAGCCATATTGTTTTGTTCAATGGGGGCCTTCATGTCTCTACAGATCATCCATGGCCACCAGCCAAAAGTAGAAAAAGATAGGGTTGAAGGGGGCTGCAAGGCCACAACAATGTAAAAACAGCAGATATACAGTCTACATCACCAATTTAGAAACCACAGGGCTCCATGGCCTTATTTTATGCCGAGGTTTTTGGCGAAACATCAAATTTAATACATTTGGACGGTCATCAAAAATGAATAGGCTGTTCTATCTTCTTTGCATTGTCATTTACTACATTGCATTCATCTTGTGTCTCGATTTCTCAAGGCCTCTGTAGCAGAATATGCAGCACTTAGGTAAAAAAAAATGGGTAATAAAATTAGGGATGTGCTCTTTATCCTGCTGAATTATTCAATGCTGGCTTCTGTTCCATTAGCAATATTGAGCGGACTGTAGATTGCTTCTAATCGCGCTCCCGGGGACTGTGGTCATGATGACGCTGCTGATCGCTAAAGCTGTCCATGCAGAAACAATAGCGGGACAGGCCCAGCGTCTTGTGTGGCCCGGCAAATCCAGGCGCACGTCACCGGACAAAAACTGTACCAGAGAAATATGTGGGCTACATTGGTCACCTCATTTTCTAAAAAACTCGTTACTCTTCAGACTTCAACTATATGGACAACGTTGATGGACATGTGACCATCACACCTACATGAGAGCTCGCTGGACAACCTATTCCTGAACTATAGGCATTAAAGGGTATGTAAAGGTCATTTTTTTTAAATAACAAACATGTTATACTTACCTCCACTGTGCAGTTCGTTTTGCACAGAGTGGCCCTAAACCTGGTCTTCTGGGGTCCCTCAGCAGCTGTCTCGGCTCCCCCTCGCAAGAACTCATCACCTTCATGCGAGCTCGCATGGTGAGGAGTTGTTGCGGGCGCGCTCCTGTGATGCGGCTATAGCTCACTGTATCATTCGGCCCCCGGGCGCGGCGCGTCATTGGACACAATTGACAGCAGCGCGAGCCAATGACTGCGCCTCATTCAATCAACCAATGAATGACCCGAGAAGCCGACCAAGAAACCTATAAAGTGTTATTAAACCCACAACAGTAAGATCATTCTGTATATGCAGTAGCACATGCTCGTTAAAGCGGGGGTTCACCCGTACATAACACATTTTCCCCTTAGATTCCTGCTCGTTTTGTCTAGGGGAATCGGCTAGTTGTTTTAAAATATGAGCTGTACTTACCGTTTACGAGATGCATCTTCTCCGCCGCTTCCGGGTATGGGCTGCGGGACTGGGCGTTCCTATTTTGATTGACAGTCCTTCCGAGAGGCTTCCGACGGGCGCATCCATCGCGTCACGATTTTCAGAAAGAAGCCGAACGTCGGTGCGCAGGCGCAGTATAGAGCCGCACCGACGTTCGGCTTTTTTTGGCTACTAGTGACGCGATGGATGCGACCGTCTGAAGCCTCTCGGAAGACTGTCAATCAAAATAGGAACGCCCAGTCCCGCAGCCCATACCCGGAAGCGGCGGAGAAGATGCATCTCGTAAACGGTAAGTACAGCTCATATTTTAAAACAACTAGCCGATTCCCCTAGACAAAACGAGCAGGATTCTAGCATCCATCTAAGGGGAAAAATTGTTTTATGGGTGAACTCCCGCTTTAAGGACAAATGGACTCTCATTTTATATCTTTATAACTTGTATTCCTTGCGAGTCAGGTATAGTGACCAAGCCTTTGCACCTATAAGCTCCTTTTTTTGTTGCTCAAAGCATGCTGGTTATACTGTGGAACCTAAGGGGGTGAATCCTCTGCATTGTGTAAAGAGGCTGTTTGATCCTGTGTTCTCCGATCCTCCCCTTCTTCCATTGTCCCTAATCAATCTCCTGATACAGAGCCTTGGGGGCACTATGTACATGCTCAGTTTGGTGTGTATTGCTTGAGAGTTGTTTTGTTTTCTCTGAGGTTGCATGTGATCAGCACAGGGCCAATCAGCACTGTTCAGACAGAGGGCCAGGGGTCCTGCTGCCTCATAGGGCAGTCAGAGTAGAATGAAAACTTATCCTACAAGCTTTAAGGGGGTAAGCTCACACGTACAGAAAAATCTGTAAGGTGAAATTACACGCTTTCTAGTCGCCGAGGCCTGATAGTGCATGATGAGCAGGAAAGTTTTTCGTGATACCCTCCATGAAGCTTTGAGGGAGGTTCTACTGGGTTCAAGAAGGAAGAAGAGAAAGTTTCTGCAAACCGTGAAACTTCAGATCAGCCAAAAAACTATGACCCCCAAAAGGACAAGCGTTTCTCTGGCACTGTCAGGCTAAAGACTACACCAAGGCCCAAATTCTCAGTATGCATTTTGGAAGATCAGCAGCACTGTGATGAAGGCTATGGATTTACACCACAAGGATATTGAAGCTCTTAAAGCGGTGGTTCACCCTCCTTCACATCATTATACCATTACATTCGGCATCGTAGCGCGAGCTACGGTATGCCGGTCTTAAATTTTTAATCCCCGTACTCACTGTGCTATCGATCATTGAAGTTTCCGACTCCCGCGGGGAATGGGCGTGCCTATGGAGAGGGAGGATGATTGACGGCCGGCTCTGGCACGTCACGCTCCCCGAAGACAGCCGGAGTAGGTCTCGGCTCTTCACGGCGCCTGCGCACAGGCTATGCGCAGGCGCCGTGAATAGCCAAGCCTATTTCGGCTATTTCCGGAGGAGCGTGACGTGCCAGGGCCGGCCGTCAATCACCTTCTCTCACCATAGGAACGCCCATTCCCCGGAATCTTCAACGATCCATAGCACGGTGAGTATGGGGATAAAAAATGTAAGACCGGCATACTGTAGCTCGCGCTACGATGCCGAATGTAATGGTATAATAAAAAAAATTTTTTAATAGGGTGAACCCCCGCTTTAAGAAACTTAACAAGAAGCTTGTGAAGAAGTGGTCTAAGAAGTTTGATGTCTTTTTGGCCTCCGAATCTCTTATCAAGCAGATTCCTCGTATTTTGGGACCTGGTTTGAATAAAGCAGGAAAGTTTCCTTCTTTGTTGACTCACAACGAGAACATAGTGGCCAAAACTGATGAAGAAAAGTCCACTATTATGCCGCGTACACACAATCATATTTCGGCATTTAGAAAAAACAAAGTTATTCCTAATTCATCAAAAAAACTACGTTGCCCACACACGGTAGTTTTTTAAAAATGCTCTAGCAAAGCGCGGTGACGTACAACACGTACGACGGCACTATAAAGGGGAAGTTCCATGCGGATGACGCCACTCTTGGGGCTGCTTTAGCTGATTCCGTGTTAGTAAAAGACGAATCGCGCTTTTCTGTCTGTTACAGCGTGATAATTGTGCTTACTCCATTATGAACAGTCGTTTTACCAGAACGAGCGCTCCCGTCTCATAACTTGCTTCTGAGCATCCGCGGGTTTTTAACGTTGTTTTAGCTCACACGCGATCTTTTTACAACCCGAAAAACAACATTGTTTAAAACATCGTTAAAAAATGCAGCATGTTCGAAAAGAAAATTTCATTTTTCAGAACCCGAAAAATGATGTGAAGCCCACACACGATCATTTTAAATGACATTTTTTTAAAAAACAACGTTTTTTTCATGCCGAAAAATGATCGTGTGTACGCGGCATTAAGTTCCAGATGAAAAGGTCCCGTGTTTGGCCGTGGCAGTTGGTCATGTCAAGATGACAGAGGAGGAGCTTGTCTACAACATCCACCTTTCCATTAACTTCTTGGTATCTCTACTGAAAAATAACTGGCAGAATGTGAGGGCCCTGTACATCAAGAGCTCAATGGGCAAACCACAACGTCTGTACTAATTTGTGATACCAATAAAGTTTTTCAACTTAAAAAAAAAAAACATTATTACCAAGGACCCCCTCCTCACCCCCCGTCCCGTCCCGCTGATCTGCATGACAGCGATCTGCCGTTCTGAGCCCTGGTATTGCCGCCTCACAGCTCCGGGGTTTATAAATGCCCAGAGCTTAATCTCCTAATCGTATCCCGTCAGGAGGGACTTTTAGGACCATTCTGATTGGAAATAATTGCATTTCCATGTTCTGTGTAATGTGGGAGACCAGATATAGTAAATGCAGGGTCCTGGGTTTAGTAACATGTTAAAGTGGTAGTAAACTCAGTTGTAATAAAACCCGCTTTCAGGCAGAGTTTATATAACAGAAGAGACCCTAAAGGTTTCTTTCATCATAAATCTCCTCCCTGCCTGTCAGCGAGTAATGTGATCAGAGCCGCACATGCGCAGCTCAGACCACATTTACGGCCCCCTCTGTGAGTCGCTGCTCTGCAACTCCTGTGCGCATGGGCAGAAGTGATGTTGCCCCGGCACAGCCAATCGAGCGGCCGAAGATCTCAAACCCCCGGTAAAAAAAAAACGGGTGAAGATGGAAGCTGCCGGGGACAAGGGAGAGCTGTGAGAGCGATGCGCCGGAGAACTGCGTTTGTAGGAATGTATGTCATAATGTGCCAGTATTCAGTGCATACTAGTACGTTATGACTTAAATCTGCCAGGGGACGCATTTTTATTTATTTATTTTTTTAAGTTTAAACTTTACTACCACTTTAAAGGAGTTGTAAAGGAAAAAAAAAAATTTGCCTAAAATGAATGTCTGCAAGGTAGACAGACAGAATAGTGTAATGATTCTGTTAAAAAACTAGTAAATACCTATTAAATTCCTTCATCTATATCACCTCCAGCATTCTAGTTTCTGTTCTCTCATTCACTTCCTGGTTTGCGGCGCTCGTTCATGTAAGAACTACATTTCCCAGTATGAATTGCGGCACGCCCAGTAATTCACACCTCCTTGAAGTCTCTAACACGTAGAGCGCGTCCTGCCACACATATGTAGTTCCCAGGAGGGGGCGAGCACGTTACCGACCACTGCAGTAAAGCCTCCCTTCACGGTGGTCAGTAAAATCAGACAAGCAGGAAGTGAACAGAACAGAGAAGAAATAGAGCAACTTCTGAGCTAAAACGAACAATGAGGAAGTGAAAAGAGGAATGTCTGCAGGTAAAGGATGCTTATTATGAAAAAAAATGTTTTCCTTTACTACCACTTTAATAAAGAGGTGCCCCCTTGTCTGTGGCTATAACAGCCTGTGGTCTTCCTCTCAAAAATTGCGTCTGTAGGAATTTGCGCCCCAATCAGCCATAAGAGCATTTGTGAGGTCAGGTACTGATGTTGGATGAGAAGACCTGGCTCACGAATCGATATTCTGCTTTATCATTCAGGTGTTGGGGTCCGGGTTCTGTGCAGGACACCAAGTTCATCTATTTTAAACGGTGTCTTTATGGAGCCGACATTGTACAGTCATGCTGGAACACACACGGCCCTTCCCCAAACTGTTACCACAAACTGGAGAGAGCACAATTTTCACAATAGGAGCACAGTATATGCGAGCCAAGCAGCTTTGTTTCTGTGCAAGCAAGGATTATGTATGCAAGCTACTTGGATCTGACCACAGACATTCTTATAGTTCTATTGCACAGTGCAGATCAGTCACCACAGACCTGAGCCTGTAGAGCAGGGGTTCTCAACTATCTATTGCCGTGACCCCTTGATAACATTTTCAGAGTTGTGGGGACCCCTAACAGTAAAATTATTTTCGTAGTGTGGGTTGAAAGCACCCAAGGCAAGACAAGTAATTTGCGCCCCTAACCCACGGACATTTAGCGCACCCTAAATCCTTTTAATGGCAACTATAATCACAGGTAGTGTCACTCACTGTGCCTCCAGCTTCACGGTGTCTCTGACTTTGTGGTGTCTCGTAGCAGTGACACCTATGCCGAAATCAGGAGATAGGGTCTCCTCCAGCCCCTCCCATTCCTCACCAGTCAGCTGATCTCTAGTCTCTGCCCCCAGCCATGCCATTTACTGAATGGCATCTGCGAAGAGGCTCAGTGGGCGGCTGTGGGCTCCAAGAACAGCCCAGCTGGGTGGCAACAGGCTCCAGGGACAGCCCTGCTGGGTGGTCGCTAAAAGGCTGGGAGAGTGGTGCGGGCTTTAGGAACAGCTCAAGATACGGTGACCCCTGGAAAATCTTTATTTGACCCCCGAGGGGGTCCCGACCCCCAGGTTGAGAACCACTGCTGTAGAGTAACCTCCAACTATGACTTTCTGCCCCATATTCAAACTGAATGTCCATTATATAGTGTGCTATCAGCAAGAGTTTGCCCCTTTTTTTTTTTTTTGAGTAAAGTAGGGACTAGCCATACAGGAAGCCCGGAGCAGAAGACACCCAGCAATGAGCGCAGGGCATCATGAGAAGGTGCCCAGCAGCCTGGGCTAGCAGGGGTTAATTTAGAAGCGGGAAGCAGGCAAGCAGGGGATTGGCTGGTTTGAGTTGAGGAGGCTGGCAGTGTGGGGTGGTTACACTTAGGCAGCAGCTTTCAGTCAGCACACGAGGAGGAGAAACGTTCGTGTGCTGACCTCTGCCTCTCTCTCCTCACCCACGATGGCTGATTCCCGGGACCTGGCAGCGCAGTTACAGGAATTGGCGGCCGTTATGGGGACGGATTGGCTGCAGACACAGATTGCAGCTTTACAGGGTGCGGCCGCCAGGGATCAGCCAGTCTTGCGGGGGCGGCGTGCTAGGCGGGCTCACCCGCCGGAGCGCTACAGTCCCTCGCCTGCACCCAGGGCTCAGCGCCGCAATGGGAGCCCGGAAACGGACCCTCGGGCTCAGCCGACCCTGCCTCCATCATCCGGAGCGGGTGCGGGAGCCGGGAGGAATCCCCGACGTAGGCGGAGCTCAGCGGGACGGGGACAGAGCCATTCCCCATCCCCGGTCCCGGTTCGGAGGAAGACGCAGGAGTCTGCGGCGCCATCCCAGGTACGTGTGGTGCCGGGGGTGGCAGCTCAGCGAGGGAGGAGTCGGAATACGGGTCCGAGCATACAGCCATTGACGGCCGGCGACCCCTCCACACCTGGGCCCAGTCGGGGCCCAAGGGTTCAGGATGAGATGGCGGGAAGCAAGGCCCCTCTCGGCAGTGGGGGGGTGAAGAGGGGACATCCAGTGGTGACCGGGTCCTCCAGTCCTGCAGGTCCACGGCGCAGGGTAGATGACGACCAGCCAGGGCCTTCGGCGGGCCGTGCTTCGCCGGCCCCGCTCTCATGCGGCCTACAGGAACCGTCCAGCTCTGAAGGGGAGCTTTCCAGCGAGGCCGAGGATGTCGCTCCAGTGCGAGGGGCCACGGTGGATTCCGGCTTGGCGACGGCGGGATCTCGTCCGGTTCGGCCCGGTAAGTCTTTGTCAAAATCTGTTTCTTCTTCTCTTATTCCGTCTGTGTGTTTGTCCAGTGTGGAGGGCAGTCGGGCTGCGGGGTTGGGGGTTCCCACGGCGTTCGGGGGGGCTTCGTCGCCTACATCGGGGACTTTGGGTGGTGCCTCGGCTGTGCGAGACCTGCTGGTCGGGCTGAGGTCGTTAGTACAACGCTTCGAGGTGGGCACGCCGGCGGGCTCCCCGCCAGTGTCGGCATGGGTGTCTGATCCTGGACAGGCGCGGTCCGAGCCCGTGAGGGGAGCTCCAGCAGTGGGGGCCACGGCGGTGGCAGTACAGGGGACAGATTTGGCTTCGTCGGGGCAGGATAAGGAGGCGAGCAAGAAGGCGGAACTGGTGCGCCTGGCGGACTCGGCCAAGTGCGAAGTGTACGTCTGCTTCGAAGGGCCGCTGGGGGCCCACTTGAAACAAGACGTGCGGGAAAAGATCTGGCGGGGGGAATACGTGGAAATCTTCACGTTGCTCCCCCTGGAAAAATTTAATTTGGACAGGGTAAAACCGGAGGAGTCCAAGAAGGAAGACGAAGAAAAACGCCGCTTTCGTTTGATTCCGCGCACATTTAGCAATTGGCTACAAGCATTTGCCATTTTGGCAAGTGTCATTGGTGAAAAGGCGCCGGAGAACTGTTCTCCACTTTTTTGCTATCTGGATTCTATTGGTGAAGCCCAGAGAGTTTATGGTGGCGTGGCGTGGCTGCGCTATGACGAACAATTTCGTCAGCGCAAGGCCATACGTCCGGCGCTGCGGTGGGATCATAAGGACATAAGTTTGTGGATGAAGCTCATGTCCTCCCCGCGGGCGTCGACTTCGTTTTTTCAGGCCGGGGCCGGAAGTCCTTCCGCCCCGGGACAGTCGGCCACAAAGAAGAGGGGTCAATGTTGGCAGTTCAATGAAGGGGCTTGTAAGTTCGGGACGAACTGCCGATACAAGCACGAATGTTCCCACTGCGGGGGGGCACACCCCTTCTCTCGTTGCTTTAAGGCCGGAAAATCCCGTGCCGGCGACGCTACGGGAAAAAGGTCGGACGCCGGTGAGGGTGGACAGGATGTCCCCCTTTCTAAGTAGGTATCCGGATCGGGCGGCTGCCCTGTTGTTGCGGGAGGGTTTTACGGAGGGATTTGTCATTCCGTGTGCTCTCACGCTGATTCCCCCCGCGGCGGACAACCTTCGGTCCGCCCTGTTGCATGCGGAGGTGGTGTCTGACAAGTTGGCAAAGGAAGTGGCTTTGGGCCGTATGTGCGGCCCTTTTCCATGCCCCCCATTGGAAGATTTGGTGGTGTCGCCGTTGGGTGTCGTTCCGAAGAAGGAGCCCAATAAGTTTCGGCTGATCCATCATCTTTCCTTTCCGAAAGGTGGCTCGGTCAATGATGCCATTGACCCTGAGGCATGTGCAGTGTCTTACACCTCTTTTGACGCTGCTGTGTTTTGGGTACGGCGCTACGGACAGGGGGCCCTTATGGCAAAAACAGACATCGAGGCGGCTTTTCGCCTTCTCCCGGTACACCCGCGTAGTTTCCACCTGTTGGGTTGTCGTTGGTTGGGGGCTTTTTACGTGGATCGCTGCCTGCCTATGGGCTGCTCTATCTCGTGCTCTCTGTTCGAGACGTTTAGCTCCTTTCTTGAATGGGTGGTGCGGGATGTGGCGGGGGTCAACTCCGTTATACACTATCTGGACGATTTCCTGTGTGTTGGCCCCCCCGCATCCAGGGTGTGTGGCGTGCTGTTGGCTACGGTACAACACCTGATGGAGCGTTTTGGTGTGCCTTTGGCGGCGGACAAGACGGAGGGCCCCAAGGAGGTGATCAAATTTTTGGGGATCGAAATCGATTCCATGGAGATGGAATGTCGTCTGCCTGACGATAAGTTGCGGGCTTTGAAAGAGGAGGTCAGTCTGGCGGCATGCAAATCTAAGATACGGCTGCGGGACCTGCAGTCCCTTCTGGGCAAGCTCAATTTTGCTTGCCGCATTATACCCATGGGCAGGGTTTTTTGCCGACGGCTGTCGGCTGCCACGGCTGGGGTCACTTTGCCCCGGCATTTCGTTCGACTGACTAAGGAACACAGGGCTGATCTCAGGGTATGGCGTGCGTTTCTGAACGATTTCAATGGCCGGGCTATCTGGATGGAAGGGCCGGTCAGCAGTTACGACCTGGAGCTGTTCACTGACGCGGCTGGGTCGACTGGCTATGGTGCCTTCCTGGGAGGTCGGTGGAGCGCAGAGCGCTGGCCCGCCGAGTGGAGGGAGGCAGGCTTCTTAAAAAATTTGGTACTGCTGGAACTTTTTCCGGTGGTGGTTGCTTTGGAGCTGTGGGGCTCGGTGTTCAGTAACAAGAAGGTTCGCCTGCACTGCGACAACCTGGGGGTGGTGCAGGTCATTAACTCACTGTCGGGGTCCTCCCTCCCGGTGGTGCGTTTGCTTCAGTATTTGGTTTTAGCGTGTCTCCGTCTCAATGTCTTTTTGTATGCTGTGCATATTCCTGGGGTGCAGAATACGGTGGCTGACGCTCTTTCCCGTTTTCAGTTGGACAGGTTCCGGGAGTTGGCGCCGGGAGCGGAGCAACATGGAATTCCTTGTCCTCTTCATCTCTGGCGGGTTGCGTTGGAATCGCCTCCGTTTTGATTCGAAAATCCTTGAGTGAGTCGACTTGGTCGTTCTACTCAAAAGTCTGGAGCGAGTGGGAGGCTTTGTTACGGCGGGTGGGTTCAGGGGGCTGCAGCGTAGATTTTTGCCAGCTGGTTATTTACTTTGTCTGTTTGGGTTTTGCAGAAGGGGTGTCCGTTTCGGCCATGCGCCGGAAGTTGGCGGGCCTGGCTTTTTGGTTCAAGATTCGGAACATTCCGGATTGGACCAAGGACTTCCTGGTTAAGCAGGCCCTGAGGGGCTATGGGAAGGGGGCGCGGCGGCCGGACGGCCGCCGGCCGATTACTTTTGACATTTTGCGGGCGCTGTTCTTACAGGCGTCCACTGTTTGCGCGTCCGTGTTTGAGACGTTACTGTTCAGGGCAGCGTTTGCCCTTGCCTTCTATGGGGCTCTTAGAGTGGGGGAGTTGGTGAGTCCTTCTAGGACGGCCCATGGAGGATTGGCGGCGTCTGACGTTCTCTGGGATGGGGAGTCGGTCAGACTGTTCATACGACGTTCCAAGACAGATCAAGCGGGTAGGGGGGCACATGTGCACTTGCTCCGGGTGCCGGGCTCTGACATTTGCCCGGTAGCGGTAGTTGGGACTTATTTAGGCGTCCGCCCGGAGGGGTTGGGTTCCTTTTTGGTCCATGACGACGGTACAGCGTTATCTACATTTCAGTTTGTTTCGGTCATGAGGCGCTGCCTCTCGGCAGCGGGTCTTGCGGCTCGCAGTTTTTCCTCGCATTCCTTTCGGATTGGGGCGGCTACTGAGGCCGCCCGGTGGGGTTTGGACGCTGCGGTGGTCAAGCGCATTGGCAGATGGGAGTCTGACAGATTCAAGCTTTATGTTCGCCCGCACCTGGTCTAGTGCTTGGTGAGTGGCTGGGGGGTGTTTTGTGTTGTCATGTTCGTTACTTGTTCCTTTTTTCTTTTAGTTGTGTGTGTTTGGCTCACGGGTGGGAGTGATGTGTCATGTGGACATTTCTTTTCTTTCAGATCCCGTTTGCCTAGTGTGGATATTGGGGCACTCGTTTGTCCATTGGGGGGCCAAGAGGGCGGATATTCGGCCTGAGGGCCGCCAGCTAGGTTTTCCCAGATCGGAAGTCAGGGTCAGGTGGTTGGGCATTTCTGGGCTGTTGTGGGGCAGGGTGGTCCCGGAAGTTCACAGGGCCGCCAGGTGGGCTAGGCCACCGGATGTCCTGGTCCTGCATGCAGGTGGCAACGACCTGGGTGTTCGGTCCAGCAGACATTTTATTCGGGACGTCAAATTGGACGTGCTTCGGCTGCAGACCTCTTTTCCCCGTATGGTGGTAGTATGGTCGGATATGGTGGCGCGCACCGCATGGCGTCACGCCAGGTCGGTGTCGAAGCTTAACAGGGCCCGGGTAAAGGCAAACAAAGAGATTGGGAAGTTTGTGGCTCGCGTTGGGGGGTTGGTGGTCCGGCATCGGGAGCTGGAATTTGAAACGTGGAGGTACCTCCGCGACGATGGCGTGCACCTGAATTCAGTGGGCAACGACATGTGGACACTGGGCTTACAGGAAGGCATTCAAAGAGCGGTTCGTTTTTGGCGGGGCGCAGAGGTGTGAGGCTTCACACCTTGCGCTGTGGCGGTTGGGTCTTTGGAGGCATTGTATAACAGGCTTAGGGAATTTGATGGGTGGGGACACATCCGAGGTATGGGTCCCCGGTGAATACCAGTTAGGGGGATTAACTGGCAAAGGATGGGATATCTGCTGAAGGTGGTCGTCCCCGAGTCGGTGCAATGCGGCAGGGACCGGTTAGTGTTTAAGCAGATAGAAGGTAAAATGTAGTTTTGCTAGGTAGTGCCTCCAAGGATCGGTAGACAAAATAAATGCCTTGTTATGTTTTGGTTTATTGTTAAATTATTTTATTTAATAAAAGGGGCCGTTTCAACGGCCAATTTTTACCCAACATTTGGCGTCACGAAAGATCTTTGACAAGGGATAGGGGTGTTTTACAGGTGGGAGGGAAAAGGTGGTTTGTTTGTCCCAGTAGAGCCAGGTGAAGTATGGGTTACCTTTTCAAGGAAGCCCGGAGCAGAAGACACCCAGCAATGAGCGCAGGGCATCATGAGAAGGTGCCCAGCAGCCTGGGCTAGCAGGGGTTAATTTAGAAGCGGGAAGCAGGCAAGCAGGGGATTGGCTGGTTTGAGTTGAGGAGGCTGGCAGTGTGGGGTGGTTACACTTAGGCAGCAGCTTTCAGTCAGCACACGAGGAGGAGAAACGTTCCCGCCCGCCCGCCCTACAATTTTTGGTTAGTGAGTGGGTATTTGTTCGTTTGTTTTTTTTTTTTTGTTTTTCAGCGGTTTACGGCTCAGGGGGATGCGGTTGGGTCTTTGGAGGCATTGTATAACAGGCTTAGGGAATTTGATGGGTGGGGACACATCCGAGGTATGGGTCCCCGGTGAATACCAGTTAGGGGGATTAACTGGCAAAGGATGGGATATCTGCTGAAGGTGGTCGTCCCCGAGTCGGTGCAATGCGGCAGGGACCGGTTAGTGTTTAAGCAGATAGAAGGTAAAATGTAGTTTTGCTAGGTAGTGCCTCCAAGGATCGGTAGACAAAATAAATGCCTTGTTATGTTTTGGTTTATTGTTAAATTATTTTATTTAATAAAAGGGGCCGTTTCAACGGCCAATTTTTACCCAACATTTGGCGTCACGAAAGATCTTTGACAAGGGATAGGGGTGTTTTACAGGTGGGAGGGAAAAGGTGGTTTGTTTGTCCCAGTAGAGCCAGGTGAAGTATGGGTTACCTTTTCAAGTGATCACTTGGACGCAGTTGGTCAGCCTGAACATGTATTGCAATGTGGGCAAAGCAAATGAACAAGAAGTTTGCTAGATGTACAGCGGGGTGCAGAGGGTTAAAGCGGAACCACACTGCATCATTTGAGCACCACATACCAAAAACACTATTTAATACATTTTTAATATTCAAAACATCCATCCAGGTCTCCGTATTTTATTTTGTGTGGGAAAATCACTTCTAACCCCGCCTCCCTCCCCCCCAGCATTTCTGACCATAGCCATCGTGAGTAAGGTAAGGAAATGATTCCGGACAGCTGCACTTCCAAAAAACTTTTATTGAAGCTTCATATGACAAATGGTTGACAGATGGAGTAGGGGACAAAGAGGTAGACGTGTTTTGCTCAAATGTTTGCGCTAAATCATTACATGGTAATGACTAAGCCAGGGTTCCTCCAATGGTTGCTAGTGGTTCCTTGAGCAATGACCAATTTTTGCCTCTCAGCTAAGTTCCCAGTGACACCAATGATCTTTATAGCCATCTGTAGGGGGGGGGATACTTCCCCAAGACCACAGATGTAAGGAGCACTCTTCCACTGACCATTACACCAATGTATCATGAGTTGTAGATATAGACATTTTTAACAGGGGTTCTCTGGGACTGAAAGGTGATTTGAAGGGTTCCTCCATGAAAAGGTTGAGAAAGTCTGGACTAAGCTCCAACATGTGCATGAAACGCGTCTACCTCTTTGTCCCCTGCGCCATCTGTAATGCCTAAGCGCTAACATTTGCGCGAAACGCAGTACAGTTCAGTGCAGAAAAAATGCAGCATATTCCACTTTTGTTTTCTAGAACTGGAACGCACTGGTGTGAACTAGGTCGTTGAAAACCATATATAACCTACTTTCCATGCGTTTTTGATGCAAAAGCGTATTATACTGCATGCGGTGTGAACTGGCACTTAGCTGGAGTTTGGCTTCAATTTGTTTAGTGTATCTAAATCTGCAAGTTTATCCAACACTCCCCTCCCCTCCCCGACTGACAATGCACTCTTCCTCTGGCAGTGGTCGGGTCCTGAATGCTGCAGAGTATAACCTGCTGCTGTTCCAGATTCCCAAGTTCCCAGCATGCTCCTGTGCTAACATGACAGCTTGATTTATTAATTTATTGATTTTTCCATCCACAAGGTATACCTGCTCTTACTGAGCAAATCTGGATTTATGCTGTGTCCTTATCCCTAAAAAGGAGCATTCTACCTTTTGCCAAAAACTTTTTAAACAAACACCAAAAAATTGCATTTATTATTATTTTGTACTTAAGCCTGCAAAACATTGCAGTCTGATCAGAGAAGTGTGGGTGCGATGTTCTGGCTTCTGCAGAATCTTCCTCCAGCTCCCTGGTCTGTACAGCTACAGAGCCAGGAACATTATTCAAAAATAGTTTACACTTTATTTACATGCCAACCAACTCCTTAGTGTGCTGCAGAATTCATTTTTTTGTATGGTTCCTAGGGGGCGGTCCTTGCCCCTATGACTCACAAATGTGGGTTGAATTTTGTTACTTCCTGGTTTCCAGGCTAGGTAAATGATGTCATATATCCCAGGAGTCTTCAGGGGGAGGAGGGTTTTTCTTAGCTAAAGCACACCCTCCTGCTTGTGTGCCTGGCCTAAGGGCAGATGGATTCCAGGAAGTAAATGCTACATGAATCTTCTGCCCTTACACAAGAAATGCTAGGAGGGTATTTTTCAAAGTGATTTCTCAACAAAATAAAGCATGGAGACATAGATGGATGGGGGGAGTTTGCTTTTAATAATAATTATAATAAAAAAAGTGCAGTGAAGTTCTGCTTTAACCACTTAAGGACCGCCTAACGCCGATATACGTCGGCAGAATGGCACGGCTGGGAACAGGCACGTCGCCCTATAAGTGTCCAGCCGTGGGTCGCGCGCGCCGCCGGCAGAGCGCTAGCGACCCGTTTCGAAGGTCCGTGACCACAGGACCCAATCGCAGCCGGTGTCCCGCGATCGGGTCACAGGAGCTGAAGAACGGGGAGAGGCCAGTGTAAACACACCTTCCCCGTTCTTCTCTGTGGCAGTGTCACTGATCGTCTGTTCCCTGTTATAGGGAACGACGATCAGTGACGTCACACCTACAGCCACGCCCCCCTACAGTAAGAATCACTCCCTTAGGGCACACTTAACCCCTTAGCGTCCCCTAGTGGTTAACCCCTTCACTGCCATTGTCATTTTCATAGTAATCAGTGCATTTTTATAGCACTTTTCGCTATGAAAATGACAATGGTCCCAAAAATGTATCAAAAGTGTCCGATGTGTCCGTCATAATGTTGCAGTCACGAAAAAAAATGCTGATCACTGCCATTACTAGTTAAAAAAAAAAAATGCCATAAAACTATCCCCTATTTTGTAAACGCTATAACTTCTGTGCAAATCAATAAATGCTTAAAGCGATTTTTTTTACCAAAAATATGTATGCCTAAACTGAGGGAAAAAAAATGTTTTTTTATATATTTTTTGGGGATAATTATTATAGCAAAAAGTTAAAAATATTGCATTTTTTTCAAAATTGTTACTCTATTTTTGTTTATAGCATAAACAATAAAAACTGCAGAGGTGATCAAATACCACCAAAAGAAAGCTCTATTTGTGAGAAAAAAAGGACGCCAATTTTGTTTGGGAGCCACGTCGCACGACCGCGCAATTTTCAGTTAAAGCGACGCAGTGCCGAATAGCAAAAAGGAGCAAGGTCCTTAACCTGCATAATGGTCCGGGTCTTAAGTGGTTAAGTGTTGCAGGCAGAACTTATTTTCCAACATTTCTACAGGGCAGGGCATTTTTTTATTTAATTTTTTTGTAAGCTGGGACTGGGCTTTACATGTAAAGAATTACAGCCAATCAGTAGAAAAGAAAATGAAAAATGAAAAGCCCATTAAAAAAATTTAATAAAATCAGATTTTGCTTTAATATTGATCCTTAATCAAGAAATTTCTCCAAAAGTACTTTTTCTGCCGATAGGTGTTCTCAGTCTGATGGCCAGATCATTCAACCCACATCCTCTGAGCCCAGGTCATCCTGGACCCATCCCAGCCTATGACTGGCCAGTGAAAAGAGAAGCAGCACAGTGATGAACTCTTCCATGCCACTCTGATTTCTACTCCTATCAACGTACTTCTAGTCAGCACATACACAGATTGGTCTCTTATGTTGCTTCTTCCTCTCACACTGCAGCTCTGCTGAACAGGGGCTGTAATAGGCGGATACCAGGCCAGATATGTACACCAGAGGCGGCTCTAGGCTTTATGAGGCCTTAGACATGAGGCCCCACTCACGCCCATAATGGGAAAAATTATTCAAGCAGGAAAAATGGCTGCAGAAAATGCACGGATCTAGCACACAGGTGATCAGCACCACTTCCAGGGCACCCTCATCACCCATCAGACATATTCAGCCAATGCCAGAGGGGGGAGAGAGGGGGAGGTGAGAAAGAGAGAGGAGTATTAATGAGATCCGATGACGTTGATATAGGTATTGATCACAGGCAAATTAGGTGGCCGCAAGGCCCCTGTGAGTGCGAGGCCTTAGGCGACCGCCAAATTTGCCTGATAAGAGAGCCTCCTCTGCCCCCTGCATTTAATGATGTATTAATAAATACAGAGCTGCATCAATGTGCGTCTTTTATATCTGCCCTAAGTTCAGCTTTATTAAACCTGCTTTTTCTTACAAATCGCGACACTGTGATGAATAAGCGGACTCCCGAGGATGAAAGAAAAGGCTGGGGGAGATCAGAATGACACACGGCATGAACAATAGACGATGGAGAGATTCTATCATTTCTAGAAAGTCTGAAGGTGAAAGGGCGCACTTTGTATTCTCGGCTCCGCTATGAATCAGGTGACTTCCATCCGGCCTCTCTGCTTTAGGAATAATTCCTGCAAACTAATGCTGAATATCACCTAATGAGCAAGCCACAGATTATTCATCAGCCTCACATTAAACAGGTTCCATGAGAGTAAAAAATGACTGCAATTATCTTCTCAGTAGAAATGTATTTTCCCCCCCATCTACCGTTACATTATCTTCTTCCCCAACACAGAACAAATAAAAGGGGGCGCTATAAGTCATTCTGCCCTGCAGGGTGCTAGTTCTATGTTTTCAGGCACTGGGAGGGGGAGGGGTATGGACAGCGGGAAGAAGGAGGTCCGGGTGGACACTCCGCTGTATAAAGTTGCCAATTTCACATTCTGGTGATCAGGCTGTAAACACACAGCTCCCGGTCCTGTCAGGGGGGGAAATGCTGATCCTCTGTTCATATAATGTATGAACAGAAGATCAGTGATTTCCCCTAGTGAGGCCACCCCCCCCTACAGTTAGATCAGTGATTTCCCCTAGTGAGGCCACCCCCCTACAGTTAGATCAGTGATTTCCCCTAGTGAGGCCACCCCCCCCCCCTACAGTGAGATCAGTGATTTCCCCTAGTGAGGCCACCCCCCTACAGTTAGATCAGTGATTTCCCCTAGTGAGGCCACCCCCCCCCCCTACAGTGAGATCAGTGATTTCCCCTAGTGAGGCCACCCCCCCCCTACAGTTAGATCAGTGATTTCCCCTAGTGAGGCCACCCCCCTACAGTTAGATCAGTGATTTCCCCTAGTGAGGCCACCCCCCCCCCTACAGTGAGATCAGTGATTTCCCCTAGTGAGGCCACCCCCCTACAGTTAGATCAGTGATTTCCCCTAGTGAGGCCACCCCCCCCCCTACAGTGAGATCAGTGATTTCCCCTAGTGAGGCCACCCCCCCTACAGTTAGATCAGTGATTTCCCCTAGTGAGGCCACCCCCCTACAGTTAGATCAGTGATTTCCCTTAGTGAGGCCACCCCCCCCTACAGTTAGATCAGTGATTTCCCCTAGTGAGGCCACCCCCCCCTACAGTTAGATCAGTGATTTCCCCTAGTGAGGCCACCCCCCTACAGTTAGATCAGTGATTTCCCCTAGTGAGGCCACCCCCCCTACAGTTAGATCAGTGATTTCCCCTAGTGAGGCCACCCCCCCTACAGTTAGAACACACCCAGGGAACATACTTAACCCCTTCCCCACCCCCTAGTGTTAACCCCTTCACTGCCAGTGGCATTTTTATAGTAATCCAATGCATTTTTATAGCACTGGTCGCTATAAAAATGCCAATGGTCCCAAAAATGTGTCAAAAGTGTCCGCCATAATGTCGTAGTACCGAAAAAAAATCGCTGATCACCGCCATTACTAGTAAAAAAATAAATATTAACAAAAATGCCATAAAAACACCCCCTATTTTGTAAACGCTATAACTTGCGCAAACCAATCAAGCGCTTATTGCGATTTTTTTTTTTACGAAAAATATGTAGAATACGTATCGGCCTAAACTGAAGAAAAAAAAAAAAGTTGTTTTATATATTTTTGGGGGATATTTATTACAGCAAAAAGTAAAAAATATTAATTTTTTTCAAAATTGTCGCTCTATTTTTGTTTATAGCGCAAAAACTAAAAACCGCAGAGGTGATCAAATACCACCAAAAGAAAGCTCTATTTGTGGGGAAAAAAGGACGCCAATTTTGTTTGGGAGCCACGTCGCACGACCGCGCAATTGTCAGTTAAAGCGACGCAGTGCCGAATCGCAAAAAGTGCTCTGGTCTTTGACCAGCAATATGGTCCGGGGGTTAAGTTAAACAGGAAATGAAAAATAAAGCTGGAGTTTAGCTTTAAACGTACTGTATTTATTGGCGTATAACACCTTTTTACCCTGAAAATAGAGGGTAAACTGTGCCTACGCAGGGGCTGTGGAACGTTTTTTTTCCCTAAAACTCCCGTCTTAAAGTTAGGGTGCGTGTTATACGCCGATAAATACGGCAGTACTAAATACTGGCAGGATAATTACCCGATACATGAAAATCTCTCTCTTTAAAGATTTACTATAATCTCCTGTAAAAAATCAGAGCGAGAGCGAGAATGCCAGCAAAGAGAGCCAATCAGACTAAAGCACTGAATAACAATATTGGCCAAACTTTTTAACCCATTGGAGGAAATAAATAATAAAAGCAAGGTGTTGCAGTGACCCTAAATAATAGTGAGAACCTGGGAGAATGAACAGGATAGAGGAGGGAAAGTGAACGGGAAGCTGCAAATTCTGAAGCGTGCGGTCACCCTCTGGCTATGTAGTGTGGCAGGGGTGGGTGAATACCAAGGTCACAGCCGTTTTCTATTTAACAGCATCCGGATAGCAGAATTAGCAATATTATTAGTCATATCATTAGTCTATTATTGGCAGTGAGTTATTACCATGTGGCTGTGGGGGGGGGGGGGGGGGGGGGGGGGCATGCTGAGACTTTTGGTTTTCCAACATCTGTAAGGCGGCAGGTCGCTCAATCTTGGGTTATAAAGTTCAGCATTACTAACTGCTCTGCCAATCCGCTAATCAATACTGCGCACGGCTGAACGTTGAGTGGGCGGCTCAGAGTTATTTATAGTAAAAGGAGAAAATATCACTTCAATCTGATCTGCTTAATGGGCTGATGCATCAAGTAACGAGATGTATTAGACGGCTTGATGAGTCCCCCCCGCCCCCCCCCCCCCCATTCTCCAACGCACTTCACCCTGAAGAGCCATATCTCAGACATGGAGCTCTGACCGGCCATAACACCGGGGCCAGGAGAGCTCTGCACTGCAGATCAGTAAAGGATGTGACATCATACAGCACAGGTTACTGGTAACGCAGCGCTCCGAGGACTTATAGACATGAATATTTATATAGAAGTATGTTATTGTATATGAGGGTGGGAGAGGACTGGAGAAATGCACTATATTGTCAAAAGTATTGGGACACCTGCCTTACATACATACATGAACTTTAATGGCATCCCAGTCTTAGTCTGTAGGGTTCAATATTGAGTTGGCCCCCCTTTGTAGCTATAAAAGCTTTAACTCTTCTGGGAAGGATGTCCACAAGGTTTAGGAGTGTGTCTATGGGAATGTTTGACCATTCTTCCAAAAGCCCATTTGTGAGGTCAGGCACTGATGTGGATGAGAAGGCCTGGCTCGCAGTCTCCGCCCTAATTCATCCCAAAGGTGTTCTATCGGGTTGAGGTCAGGACCTTGTTCCTTTTAAAACCTTAATATCTTACATGAACTCGGAAGCAGGCAGGATGTGGGCATCTGGAGCCCATTCGTGTATACTTCTGGGATTAGGCGCAGCTGGCTACCCAGCATGCACCTCCAGATCTCCCGCCTGCTCACTAATATGCAGTGCCGTTTGATTAAAGGTTGCCATAGCAATGGTGACATCAGTGGACATTCCTGTCCCATTATGACAACCTGTCAATCAAACAAGAACCTGGATAGGCAAGTGTGGTCAGGAAAAGCAGAAAGCCCCACTTCCCGTGCACTCCTGGGATACACGATGCCGATATCCCAGGAGTCCATGGGAATCTCCTAATGTCATTACTTAGGTGCCTGGGACCAGAAGTGCCACCCGGATTTTTTTAAATAAAGTATTTAGACCCTCCTTCTCGGGTGCAGGCAATGCAGCATTAAGTCTAAATATTCAGGTGTTACCTTTAGGCCCCTTTTACAGATGAAAAAACTGACAGGCGAACCCGATAGGACCATCCATTGTTCTCTTTGGAGCAGCGGTGTCCATTGACACCTGCCGACATCCGATCCTGTCCACTAAAAACAGTTGGATAGGGGGGATCTGTTCCCCATCCGTCTGGCGGATCGAATGACAGTCGGATGGAAACAGACAGGCGGCCCGTTTCCATCCGACAGAAGACTGTGTCTGTGTCCGCTTTGTAGAAGCGGAGTGGACGTGGACCTGTCGTCTGCCTGCTCAGCGGGGATCAGCGGAGAGGCCTTAAGGGGCCTTAACTGCTGATTAAACCCGATCTATTAGTCAAAAAAATACATGGGCTATTTAAAAAATAAGAAATTAATCTGTCTCTATTATGAAAAGTTCTGCGATACACATGCAGATATTATATTGAAATCATAAGACTGAATCGCCACTGGTAAACCACTCCATTGATGAGCAGCAAATGATAAACTGCAACCTCCCTCCAAAAACACCCCACCGACATGTAGTTCATTTTTAAAACCAATGCTCTTATTTTCCTGTGTATTTACACATTGACACAGTAAAAAAAAAATAGCCAAGAGTTATCAAAGTCATTGCTAAAAAAAAAAAAAACAATGCCCTTGGCTCATACAATTGTTTTCCTCTTGGTGCTATTCAATGTGAAGGTCCAGCTCATTCCCAGCATCTGTAAAATCCCAATTATACAGCCAGGTGGCAGGATATCGACTGCGCCACATTTTGTCACTCAAACGAATCAAAAGAACAATTTATAGCAAACTTTTTATTAAAAATTACATCCAACTCTGCATGCCAGTATTAAATCAGCTTACATTCATTAAACATTTTTTGCTTTTACTTACAATTACAGTTACAGTTTTTCCACTTCCTGGTTAGGTGAGGCACTGGTGATATAACCAGAGCCTCAAAAGACGCATCCTGGGAAGGCTACATTACCAGTGCCTTCCCCTCAGATGATGTGCACTGTCACACATATCAGGAGGCAGACCCGTTGTTTTCAGGTAAAGGAAGGAGGTAAAGAGAGATGGATTAATCTGCCCTTCGTGAAAATGAGCACTGAGAAGGCAGGATAAAAATAAGGTATGCGAAAAATAAAAATCTGTTTGTGGATTACATGTAATCCCAATACACATTTAAAGATGTATTCTGATGTAAAAAAAACACTTTAGTGCAACACTAGGGTAAAATTGAACTTGAAGAAATTGAAGATGTGCTTCTATCTTACCTTTTGTAGACTTGTAGGATTCAATTGTGTCTTGTCAATTATTTTCACCGCTACCTGTTAAGAGAAAATTGTAAAAAAAAAAATTACTATTACACACATTTTATATTTATATATCGAATCTACATAAAAAAACAGAATGCAATGAATTGCAAATGTACCATTTTAAGAAAAAAAGAAGGTAATATTAAAATAGATGGCAGCAACACATCTCAAAAAAGTTGGGACAGAGCAACAAAAAGCTGGAAAAGTAAGTGGTACTAATAAGGAAGATCATCTACATTCCACAGGTCGTATCGTCATCAAAAAAAAATGGAGAATCTCGGGAAATCTGCGTGCAAGGGACAAGGCTGAAACACAATATTGCATGCCCACAATGTTCAGGCCCTTGACGGCACTGCATTAAAAACAGGCATGATTCTGGGGTGGACATCACTGCATGGGCTCAGGAATACTTTAAAAAAAAAAAAGAGATTTTTAATACAGCTTACCTGTAAAATCTTTTTCTTGGAGTACATCACGGGACACAGAGCGGCATTCATTACTATATGGGGTTATATGGAGTACCTTCAGGTGTAGACACTGGCAATCTCAAACAGGAAATGCCCCTCCCTATATAACCCCCTCCCATAGGAGGAGTACCTCAGTTTTGTAGCAAGCAGTATGCCTCCCAAAATGGTCCTCAAAAAAGAGGGGTGGGAGCTCTGTGTCCCGTGATGTACTCCAAGAAAAAGATTTTACAGGTAAGCTGTATTAAAAATCTCTTTTTCTTTATCATACATCACGGGACACAGAGCGGCATTCATTACTATATGGGATGTCCCAAAGCAATGCTTACAATGAGGGGAGGGAGAACATCTCCAAGACAAAAGGATTTAATTTAGAGATATACTCAAATCATAATAAATCCAACTTAGTTGAGAAAAATAATTTTAAATTTTAAATTTAACTCAAAAAAGAGGAGCCCCCGGAATCCGAGGGTCTCAAACTGCAGCCTGCAGCACTGCCTGCCCGAAGGCAGTATCAGTATTCCTTCTTACGTCCAACTTGTAGAATTTTGTAAACGTGTGGACAGAAGACCAGGTTGCCGCCTTGCAAACTTGAGCCACAGAGATCTGGTGGTGTGCTGCCCAGGAGGCGCCCATGGCTCTAGTAGAATGAGCCTTTAATGATACTGGAGGAGGCAACCCTTTCAAGCCGTAGGCCTGAGTGATTAATTGCTTAATCCACCTAGAAATGGTGGACTTTGCAGCTGCCTGCCCCTTCTTGGGCCCATCCGGTAGAATGAACAGCACATCTGTTTTCCGGATCTTCTTTGTAGCTTTAAGATAGGCCTTCATGGCCCTGACAATATCCAAGGTATGCAGCAACCCTTCCTTTCTGGAAGTAGGTTTAGGGAAGAAGGATGGTAATACCAAATCCTGGTTCAAATGAAAACTGGATATGACCTTCGGTAGGAAGGAAGGATGAGGGCGGAGAACGACCCTGTCCTTATGAAAAACAAGATATGGTTCCTTACAGGATAAGGCCGCTAGCTCCGAAACTCTTCTTGCGGAAACTATGGCAACCAAAAATACTAACTTCCTTGTCAGTAGAACCAAAGGAATTTCAGCCAACGGCTCAAACGGTTGTTTCTGTAAACTTGACAGAACAAGATTTAAATCCCACGGACAAAGCGGGGATTTAACTGGAGGTCTAATACGTAAGACCCCTTGAAGGAAGGTCTTAACCAGCGAGTGGGTGGCCAGCGGCCGCTGAAACCACACTGACAGAGCAGAAATCTGTCCTTTGATTGTGCTTAATGCCAATCCTTTATCCACTCCTAGCTGGAGAAAACTTAATACTCTATCGATGGTAAATTTGCGAGAAAGCCATCGCTTGGACTCACACCAGCCTACATAGGCCTTCCAGACCCTGTAATAAATCACCCTAGAGACCGGTTTCCTGGCTCTGGTTAGGGTAGAGACTACTTTCTGAGACAGACCTCTACCCCTGAGAATCAGGGATTCAGCTTCCAGGCCGTCAAATTTAGATGCCGTAAGGCAGGGTGGAGGATCGGACCTTGCGATAGCAGGTCTGGCCGTGGAGGAAGAGTCCAAGGGTCTCCCACTACCATCTTTAGGATGAGTGAGTACCATGCCCTTCTGGGCCATGCTGGAGCTACCAGGATGACTGGTATGTGTTCCACCCGGATCCTGCGCAGCAGGCGGGGTAGTAACTGGAGCGGGGGAAACGCATAAAGAAGTTTGAACTGATGCCAAGGGCAAACCAACGCATCGGTTCCGCAGGCCATCGGATCCCTTGAGCGGGATATGAACCTGTCTAGTTTCTTGTTGAGTCTCGATGCCATGATATCCACGTCCGGCACTCCCCATCTTTGGCAGAGTGCTTGAAAGACTTGTGGATGCAGAGACCATTCCCCCGGCCATAGAGTCTGGCGGCTTAAGAAGTCCGCCTGAAAGTTGTCCACTCCTGGAATGAATATTGCCGATATGCAGGGCACATGCGCCTCTGCCCATAGGAGAATCAAGCTCACCTCTCTCTGAGCGGCTTGACTCCTGGTTCCCCCTAGGTGATTTATGTATGCCACGGCCGTGGCATTGTCTGATTGAATTCTCACCGGGAACCCCTGCAATTTTGACGTCCAAGCCCTGAGGGCTAGTCGAGCAGCTCTGAGCTCCAAGATGTTGATGGGCAACTGCTTCTCTGGCTTTGCCCAAGTACCTTGGCGAGTGCAACCATCCAAAATTGCTCCCCAGCCCGTCAGGCTGGCGTCTGTGGTCACTATCTTCCAAGCCACTGGGCTGAAAGACTTCCCCTTCAGTAGATTCTGAGGGTCTAACCACCAACACAGACTTTGTCGGACTCTTGATAAGAGCGGCAACGGGATATCCAAGGCCTGTGGCCTTCTGCTCCATGCTGACAGGATGGCTGCCTGTAGGATGCGAGTGTGGCTCTGGGCGTATGGTACCGCCTCGAACGTGGCCACCATCTTGCCTAGTAACCTCATACATAGGCGAATAGTCGGTTCTTTCTTGCTTAGAACCAGTAGGATTAATTCCTTGATGGCTTTTACCTTCCTCAGAGGTAGGAACACTCCTTGTTGTTCTGTGTCTAATCTCATGCCGAGATATTCCAACTGCCTTGTGGGCTGGAAAGCTGACTTTTCTCGATTTAGGACCCAGCCGAACCTCTCGAGGTATTGGACCGTGAGGGCCACTGCTCGCTCCAAGCCGGGAGACGAGTGGTCTATGACTAGGAGGTCGTCCAGGTATGCTAGGATCGTGACCCCTTGGATCCTTAGCTTGGCTAGGATCGGAGCTAGGACCTTCGTGAACACCCGGGGGGCCGTAGCCTTGATGTGGCTGATAAATTGGAACATGAAGGTAGGCATCCTTTATGTCTATGGACGCCATGAAGTCGTCCTTCTGGAGTGTGGCAGCTGCTGACCGCACGGATTCCATCCGAAATGAGCGGATCTTTAGATATGCATTTACCATCTTTAGGTCCAAAATTGGCCTGACATCTCCATTGGATTTTGGGATGATGAATAGGTTGGAGTAGAAACCCAGCCCCTGTTCCAGGACTGGCCGGAATCCGAGGCGGATCGTTTGGAATCCTCGACTCCTGGAAATGAGGAGGAGGAAACCTTAGGCAATCTAATTTGTAGCCTGTGGCCACGGAAGACCGTACCCACTCGTCGGGAATGCTGGCTTCCCAAATCTCTGAAAAGAGTCGCAGCCTTCCCCCCACCTTCGTGGGTGGGGGCGCCCCTTCATAAGGTTGGCTTGGGGGCTGGTTTTGCTGGTTTGCGAAACCACTGCCTTTTGCCTCTAACAGCCTGTCCTTGTGATTTGCTGTTGAAGCCGAAGTTTGCTTTTGCAGGAGGCCGTCGATACTGCTTGGCATTAGAGGGCCCCTGCCCAGGGGAATACTGTCGTTTAAACGCAGGCCCCTGAACCTTCTTCTTAGTTGGCAAGAGAGTACTCTTGCCGTTTGAAATGGTCTGAATGTATTTATCTAGGTCTTCTCCGAAGAGTCGTCCTTCATGGAAGGGGAACCCTACCAGGAGCTTCTTGCATGGGGGCTCAGCCTCCCAGCTTTTTAACCATAAGAGTCTTCTCATATGGATAAGGGATAACGATAAACGTGACGCTTGCTGGATAGAATCCTTGATTGCGTCTACCGTAAAACATATGGCCTTAGGGACATCCGAAAATTCTTCTGCCTGCTGGGCAGGAATAAGTTTAAGCATCTGCTTAAATTGATCCGATAATGCTTGAGCGACCCCAATCGCAGCCACAGCTGGCTGTACTACTGCCCCTGCAGTAGTGAAGGAGTTCTTAAGTAGTGCTTCCAAGCGCTTATCAACTGGATCCTTGAACACCTGTATGTTTTCTACAGGGCATGTTAACGATTTGTTAACACATGAGATGGCTGCGTCCACTGCAGGAGTAGCCCATCTTTTGGAAAATTTTTCTTCCATAGGATATAGGACAGAGAACTTCTTAGGTGGTAAGAAGATCTTGGCTTGTTCCAATCTTGGAACAAAACTCCCTCTAATAGAGGATGGATCGGAAACACAGCATTGCTTTGAGGCGCCCTCAGTGAGCCCAAAGCTGAAACCGTCGATACCTGGAGATCTGGTACTGGCAAGTTGAATGCCCTATGGACCAAGTCCGACAATCCTTGAATCCACCAGCTCTCCCTCAGGGAGACTGCCCCAGACTCCTCTGTATCCGGATCTTTGATCCCTGAACCTACTTGGTCCTTGTCCAAGAGGTCGTCCAATTCCCCTGAGGAAAGGACCTCCTCTTCTGAGGGACCGCGCTCGGGCGACGGAGATCTATTCCGCTTACTGCCCCGCATAGCTGCGGCTATCATTTTACCCATGCTTTTCTGCATCTCTTTTAAAGAGGTGAGTAATACCTCCACCGTGACCATCTTAGGGTTGGACTGACCCGCGTCAGCTCCAGCCCCAGATCCCGATGGCCCCAAGGCTCCCTGTGGGGAAAGCAGCGGCATAGCTTTGTCCGAGACCTCAGACTCTCTGGGGGAATCCCCACCTCTTGTACCCTTGTTTTTTGATGCCATGGTACAATACCGAGGTACACCTGCTACTTATTGGTACCTGGGACTTATAAATAGTTAAATGCCCAAACACCTGTTTGGGGGATAAAAAATGCTTCCTCTCCCCTAGATGACACTTTTTTTTTTTTTTTTTTTTTTTCAAATCTAGGAAAGAAAAAACATTCTGTCCCCCTGAGTAGTATTGCAAGAAAAACTATAAAGATGGAAAAGAAACAGCCTATTCCTAGGCTTGAAAACAGTCTTTCTGAAGACTGCAATATTCTTTCTGGCCACTGTGTGTCCTCGGCGCCCCGTGCTTGCCGTTCTGGTCTTTCCTCCTCAGTTCCAAAGTATTGAATGAGCTATATGGAACAAACAAGGAAGGGCCGCCCCTTCCTTAAGCCACTGACCCGCCCTTCCCCCCCAGCAATCTCAAACAGGAAATGCCCCTCCCGACAGGGGGGGGGTGGGGTTGGGAGGAAGGGACCTCTCTGCTCCAGCAAACTGCAGCCTGCAGCCTGGAACCATGAGGAGGTCAGCGTTTTGCCTGCTTTGCAGGCCGTGAGGAGGAAGACTGAATGGAGCATCGCCTGGAGGCTTGCAGGTAAGCACAGCTCTCTGACACACACATATACTTTTATATCACACAGGCCCCACTCAATGCTTTTCCAACACTACAAGGGAGGTCACATCTTATGGGGAATAATACATATAGAGCCATCCTATCTTTATGATATGTGACTAGTTTGCCAGATGCAGTGCATAACTTTAGGCATGTCCCCTGTGACCCCCCAGAAAAAACCTGCTAAGAACCAAGTTCCGCAAGTTTTCCCCTCACTTACCTGCTCCATGCCGCAGGACTTTGCCAAGCAAGAGGCCCAATCTTCCCCCATCTCGGTGGGGATGTCTAGACCTTCAGGCCCTGGGTTCCTATGAAGGATCCACTGTCCTGGGCCCATATAGCACTCTGGCAACAGAAACATTAGGCCCCCAAAGGTTTCTAAGTTCTGGGCCCAGGGTCCAGCTCTCTAAAAAGAAAAGCATTATGGGCTATACCCCAAGGGTTTGGGGTCCGGTTACTGACCACTTTAGCGCTGAGGCTTTTTTGGACAGAACCGGTTAGCTCACCTAATCCCAAGGATGTGGAGGCAAGCTAAACCATGACTAACACCTAAGACACTGGCGGAAAAACTGAGGTACTCCTCCTATGGGAGGGGGTTATATAGGGAGGGGCATTTCCTGTTTGAGATTGCCAGTGTCTACACCTGAAGGTACTCCATATAACCCCATATAGTAATGAATGCCGCTCTGTGTCCCGTGATGTATGATAAAGAAAATCACTGTGTGTGAACACCGTGCCATCTAAAAATGTAAGGTCAAGCTCTATCATACAAAGAATAAGCCATATCTGAAACGCTGCCGTCTTCTCTGGGCCAAAGTTCATTTAAAATGGTCTGTTGCAAAGTGGAAAACTGTTCTGTGGTCAGACGAAATGTGAAATTTTTGGCAACCATGGGTGCCACGTCATCCAAGCTAAAGAGGAGAGGGACCTTCCAGCTTGTTATCAGTGCTCAGTTCAAAAGCTTGCATCTCTCAGGCCTCGTACACACGACAGAGTTTCTCGGCAGAATTCACCGAGAAACTCGGTCAAAACCCGGATTCTGCCGAGAATCTCTGTCGTCTGTACAGTTTTGGCCCGATGGAGCCGCCGAGGAACTCGACGAGAAAATAGAGAACATGTTCTCTATTTTCTCGTTGTCCTCGTTGTTCTATGGGAGAAGGCGGCCCGCCGAGCTCCTCGGCGGCTTCATCCCAAAACTCGACGAGGAACTCGACGTGCCGAGCACGTCGAGTTCCTCTGTCGTGTGTACGGGGCCTCAAGGTATGGGGAGGGGGGGGGGGCGCATTAGTGCGTATGGAATGGGCAGCTTGCACATCTGAAAAGGAACCAACAATGCTGAAAAATATATCCAGGTTTTAGAGCAGCGGATGCTACCATGACAACATTTTTTTTTAGGGAAGGCCTTGCATATTTCAGCAATACAGTGCCAAACCGCATACTGCATCTATGACAACAGCATGGCTTCGAAGTAGAAGAGTCTGGGTGCCTAACTGGCCTGTCTGTAGTCCAGACCTTTCACCAGACTTGACTTGACTACGCAAATGCCCTCTATCTAGGACTCCCCAAATACCAAATCACTCGTCTGCAAGTCGTTCAAAATACGGCCGCTCGACTAGTGACTGGGAAAAAACCATGGGAATTAATCTCACCTTCTCTGAGATCCCTTCATTGGTTGCCAGTAAAAGACAGAATCACTTTCAAGGCGCTCTGCCTAATACATAAGTGTATTCAAGGCAACGCCCCCCAAGCGCCCAGAGGCGATTCAGTTCGCATGTGCCGCGCTATATAAGTTTTTCATTCATTCATTCATTCATTCAATATCTATGCGAAAAAATAAAAGCCCATAACCCCAATCGCATTCTGCGATCCACCAATCAAAACCTCCTCCAGATACCCAAAGCCAGATACAAGTCCAAAGGAGATCGAAGATTTGCAGTCCAGGGACCTCGCCTGTGGAATGCGCTACCAACCACCATCCGACTGGAGTCGGACCACTTGGCCTTCAGGAGAAAGATCAAGACCCATCTCTTCTGAGGTCAAGGGGTTCCTTATCCATGAAATGGATACAGCGCCCAGAGGCGATTCAGTTCGCATGTGTTGCGCTTTACAAGTCTCTCTCTCTCTCTCTCTCTCTCTCACCAATTGAAAATATTTGGCGCATCTTGAAACAAAAAAAATACAACAAAGAAGGCCCAGACTGTTGAGCAGAATCCTATATAAGGAAAGAAGGGGACAACATTCCTCTCCCAATACCCCAGCAACTGCTCCCCTCAGTTCCCAGATGTTGACAGAGTGTTGGTAAAAGAAGAGGGGATGCCACACCATGGTAAACATGGCTCTGTCCCAACTTTTTTGGAACTGGGGGTTGCACTTTGCCAGCTTTGTGGCCCTGTCTCAATGTTTCTTTGAGACTTTTGAGGCAAACCGCTGAGAGCCTGAGCCAGCCACGTCTGACTCCTGCAGCACTGAGGAGGTTTGTTTTTATATCACCCTAAACTTTAAATTGTTCTGACTTTTTGCGATTTTTCAGTTAAAGGTGTCATGAGCTGACTTTAGGGTTTTTTGAACAATGTCAGTGAGCCTGTCCTCATTAACATACAAAGCAAGAAGCCCAGCCGCTAGAATATTAACCCTTTGTTAGGACAGACAGTGTTAAAATCTAGCTAAAAATTGTTAATGAAGATCTGCCTGCACAGTACAGACAGGGGGGTTATTATGGCAACACAGCTGCCCAGGCACCTCAAAAAACAAAGACAACTACTTAGAATTTTTCCTTGTTGGGTCCAGAATTTAACCTATAAATATATATTTTTTCTTAACACGTAGTTCAACCAAAAAATGGAACTTGCCCTTTTCGGAACCCCCCCCCCTCCCCCCGGTGTCACATTTGGCACCTTTCAGGGCGAGGGGGGGGGGGGGGGGGGAGTAGATACCTGTCTAATACAGGTATTTTGCTCCCACTTCTGGCAATAGATAGCCGAACCGCCTGCGGCTTTCTATGCCACGCCCGGTGCCTCCTGCGCCCCCCCAACCTGCTGTCTTCTGGAAGACACACAGGTCCTAGAAGACAGCAGGGACCAGCATGCGCAATAGGGAACCAAGCTGTGAAGCCGCAAGGCTTCACTTCCTGATTCACTTGCCGAAGGTGGCGGCACTCCACCCGAGAGACAGATTGGCTTCGGGTTGCCGTCATCGCGGGCGCCCAGGATAGGTAAGTGTCCATATATTAAAAGTCAGCAGCTGCAGTATTTGTAGCTGCTAACTTTAAAGAAAAAAAAAATTTGGCGGAACTCCGCTTTCAGTTCTACTATGTGAATTGGGACATGTAACACATCTAAAATCCCAATTTGGCTGCACAAGTGGAAATGCACTTTAAATATATATTTTCCCTATACGTGGAAGCAGATTTCCTATTATAACTGCCATTATGTCACAAGTCTTGAGTACACTTGGCCTTATACAGTATCCTATTAAAATGGCAGAGGGGCCTATAAATTGAAAGCAGCCCAGAGCCCAATGTACAATAAATTCAATACTGCACATGGCCAAGTCAAACCAAACTGAAGTCCATTTGTGAACAGCCGTTTAGCCCATTAGCATCATCTGAGCTCCCTTTGCTATGTACTGGGAAACTGTTAAAAGGCTGTAATTCAAACACAGAATGAGACGATACAGGGCAATCACCCTCCCTAATATACAGTATTACCCAGACAACAATAGCCCGGGGATAGGATGCTGGCTTTGTGCCCTGTCCTGAATCAAAGCCATGTCCTATCTCATTCACTGACTGCAAACTTCCCCAGAATACAGTTCAGCTTTAATCCTAAAAGGCCGTCACCATATTAATTTGCAGGTGAAAGCACCGAAAAATCAAGTATTTAAATGCTTACTTGCAGTGGTTTGCTTTCCATGAATTCGTTTTTATTCCTTTGTAACATGTCTTTAAAAATGCTAGAAAATTTGACTACTCCAGGGGAGCGAGTTCCCTAGGACAGACCTCTACCCCCTTGCATGTCAAAGCCTTTTGTTCTTATAAGAGCATCTAATTCTCCGTGCTGGCCCAGCTCATCCGCCCCCTCACCTACCTACATAACATACTATGTATCTGCCAGGGGAAGAGTGAAGGGGAATGCTAAACATTGTCACTTGAGTGACAGCTCCGAGTCTGCGGGGGATGCTGACAACACATCAAAAATGGCGGCACCAGGCAGCAGTCTCAGGGCTTTCGGATGTCTACACTAGCGAGGCATTTACAGGTAAATAACATATATAAAATACATTAAAGCGGAGTTCCAACCAAAAGTGGAACTCTCTCTTATATGCTTCCTCCCCCCACATTTGGCACCTTTCAGGAGGGAGAAGGGAACGGGACCTGTTTTTGACACTTCCCCACTTCCGGAGACGGGCCACGGCCGATCTCCCAGAAGTTCTGCCCTCCTCCTCCTTCCCCCACGGCTAGTCCAATAAGAAAGTGCAGAACGCTTTGCGCATGCACAGTAGGGAACCAGGACTGAAGCCAAAAGTCTTCACTTCCTGGTTCCCTTACCAGGAATGGCGGCAGCAGCACCCGGGAGTCGATCCAAAGATTGGCTGGGGTGCCGACATCAGGGACTCCCTGAACAAGTAAATGTCAATATATTAAAAGTCAGCAGCTACAGTATTTGTAGCCAATGACTTAAAAAATTCACCCAGGCTGGACCTCCTCTCTAAGTTCTATATATTCTTATAGGAAGATTGTTGTTGAAACTATTGTTTAATGACAGGATCTATTTAAAGCGGAGTTCCAGCCTTTTTTTACGTTTATTAAAAGTCAGCAGCTACAAAAAGTGTAGCTGCTGGCTTTTAATAAACAGACACTTACCTGCTCCACGGTTCCAGCGGCGCGCCGGCCGGGGCTCCGCTCCTCGCCCCCCCTTGCCGGCCGGTGTCTTCATTCCTAGTGTGGGCACCCGGCAGTGACAGCTTTCGGCTTCACGGCCGGGCACCCACTGCGCTTTAGCGAGTGGCACTGCGCATGCGCGAGCTGCGCGGCGCTGTCCGATTGGACAGGTGCTCGCCTACAGGGAGGGGCTGCAATAAGGCGATTAAGCTAATCGCCTTACCAGCCCCTTGGCGGAAGGAGGAAGTGGGACAGGAAGTCCCCTTCTCCTGAAGCCCCCACTCCCCCCCCAAAAAAATTACATGCCAAATGTGGCATGTAAGGGGGCGAGGAGTGGGTTAAGCGGAAGTTCCATTTTTAGGTGGAACTCCGCATTAAAGTGATTGTAAAGGTTTTTTTTGTTTTTTTAAATAACAAACATGGTATACTTACCTTCTCTGTGCAAGGCTTTTGCACAGAGTGACCCTGATCCTGCTTTTTTGGGGTCTCCTGATGGTGCTCCTGGCTCCTCCTCCGCATCAAGTGCCCCCACGGAAAGCCGCATTCCATAGGGGCACCCATGTGGGCGTGCTTACGAATCCTGCTGCTGTGTCCATTGACACAGACAGCAGGACCTGGCCTGCTCCCCCTCGTCATTGGATCCCGCTGCTATGAATCTATCCAATGAGGACCCAAGACAGAGGCTGGAGCTACTGGGCTCGTTCTCATGGCTAGAACGATTGGGTTCAGGTAAGTGTAGAAGGGGGGCAGCTGCAGCAAAGGAGGTTTTTCACCTTAAAGGGGTTGTAAAGATACAATTTTTTTTTCCTAAATAGCTTCCTTTACCTTAGTGCAGTCCTCCTTCACTTACCTCATTCTTCCATTTTGCTTTTAAATGTCCTTATTTCTCCTGAGAAATCCTCACTTTCTGTTCTTCTGTCTAACTCCACACAATAATGCAAGGCTTTCTCCCTGGTGTGGAGTGTTGTGCTTGCCCCCTCCCTTGGACTACAGGAGAGTCAGGACGCCCACTAGCACACCGCTCCTTTCTCTATCTGCAGCGTAGAGAGCGTCCTGATTCTCCTGTAGTCCAATGGAGGGGGCGAGCGCAACACTCCACACCAGGGAGAAAGCCTTGCATTACTGTGTGGAGTTACAGACAGAAGAACAGGAAGTGAGGATTTCTCAGAAGAAATAATAACATTTAAAAACAAAATGGAAGGATGAGGTAAGTGAGGGAGGACGGCACTAAGGTAAAGGAAGCTATTTAGGGAAAAAAAAAAATTACCTTTACAACTCCTTTAATGTATGGAACACATTAAGATGAAAAACCTTGAGACTTTACATCTCATTTAAAGTATTTTAGGCAAAAAAAATTAAATAATGCAATACATCTCAGCAATACATGCAGATTCTCCCATGTTTTGGGAAGGATTTAGAAAGGTTCCTTCTCATTTTGTGTCTTTGGAAAAGGCATACAGAGAATCAGGACACAGACAATAAAAATAAAACAATTGACTGGGATTTTAACCATTGCTTACTAGATCACAATCCAAATAAATACAAGTTCTGGCTCTAGATACTTTAAAGTGTACCTTCAATAAAAAAAAAAAGAGAAAGTCTGCTTCGTTTCCCCCCCTCTGCCACTCAAATAAAAAACTAAGAAAAGAAAGAACGTTTACAAAGAAATATATATATAAAAAAAAAAAAAAAACAGCTGACGGAATTTAGATCCCAACAGGACAAAATACATGTATGTAGTCTTTTGCCCCATCTTCCCAGGTGCCCTGTAACGTTAGCTGGCATACACACAGCCGCCTGGCGCTAGCAAGAAGACGGCAAGTGAACACCTGTCTTCAGCTCCCAGTATTTGCCAGATGCCAAGCATCGGCATGAGGAATGCAGTGGGAGGTGACGCTTGTCAGCCGTGGGCGTGCCCCCCTCCCCCAGCAGCCATGAAATGAGGAGGGGGGAGGCATGGTGGGGGAACCTGTGCAATATTGCAGCTAGTGTAAAAGGGCATATAGGAAGATCAAAAACTGAATGCTTAAGCCCTGCTCCACACCAATGCGACTTGCCATGCGACCTAATGCGGGGGTTCACCCAAAAATAAATTTTTAACATTACATTCAGCCGAGCTGTCCTAATGACAATCGGCTGGTTTTTTTTTTTCGTACATACCGTATTTCACCGCTGCTTCCGGGTATGTCTTCTGCGGGACTGGGAGTTCCTATCTGATTGACAGGCTTCCGACCGTCGCATACAGCGCATCACGAGTTGCCGAAAGAAGCCGAACGTCGGTGCAGCTCTATGCGGCGCCTGCGCACCGACGTTCGGCTTCTTACGGCAACTCGTGACGCGTAGTATGCGACGGTCGGAAGCCTGTCAATCAGATAGGAACGCCCAGTCCCGCAGAAGACATACCCGGAAGCGGCGGTGAAATACGGTATGTACGAAAAAAAAAAAAAAAACAGCCGATTGTCATTAGGACAACTCGGCTGAATGTAATGTTAAAAATGTACTTTTGGGGTGAACCTCCACTTTAACAGTTCAAAGTCGCATGACAAGTCGCACCCCATTTGCAGCAATGGAACCGTTCACACCTTTGAAAACGATTCCTGCACAATTTCTGTGCGACTTGCATTGACATCTGTTAAATGAAGTCACAGATATCAGATCTATGAAAATCACACTACTTTAAAATCACGCTGAAGTAGTGCGACTTCAAAACCGCACTGGTGTGAACCAGGGCTTAGAAAAGGAATGTTTTTCCATATTTTCTTTAGTTTTTTTACAGTTTCAAGCGCCTTGTACTCACCTCTCTCCCCGTAAGAACATGTCTGGCCAATTTCACCTTGGCAAAATTGCCTTTGCCGATGGTTTTCAGCAGGCGGTAGTTTCCGACGTGCGGCTGCTCGTCGGTGGTGGAGGCGATGGAGTTCCGGCATCGTGGGAGGCTCTGTCTGCTGCTTGACTTTGTTGGAGGAACGAGAGGCTCCGGGTACCCGTCCAGGGACGTGTGCTGCAAGGCAAGGGGAAACATTTTAGTATACCAGTCATCAAGCAGAGCAGTCACATTCAGTATAAGGGCGGTTTCCTGTATACTAAATACCAAACCTACTTTAGTGCACACAGATAATCACTATAATGAAAGTCAATCCACAACCTGAAGAAACTTCAGGATAATTAAAGGAAAGAAGAGACGGAGGTTTTACTTTGTCCGGTGGTTCCATTGATGAAGAACTCCAGTTACACGAGCAATGCCCAGGCACTGATCATGTGATCTCTGCCAAAAGGGACTTAGGCCAACATCCAAGCACAGGTATACAAGTAAGGGCTGGTTCCCACTAGTGCGCTGTGTGATAATCGCATGTCATTCGCACCGCACTGCAAATCACATGCCCGGACATGCAGAATCACGTATGTTTATGTCAGGGCTCGACAAATCCCGGGCGCCGGGATTTTTTGTGAGCTGGCTCCATCTGGTGGTGAGCCGTTGGTATTACAAGTTATTACCACCAGATGTGTAAGCTGGCGCCATCTGGTGGTGGCCGTTGGTATTACAAGTTAAGCATTACAAGTTAAACAGCAATTCTAATGTAATTTTTCACTATTTTCACTGCCATATTCTTCCCTCTAATTAGAACCCCCAAACATTATATATATTTTTTATCCCAACACCCTAGAGAATAAAATGGCGATCGTTGTAATACTTTCTGTCACGCCGTATTTGCGCAGCGGTCTTGCAAGCGCACTTTTTTTGGGAAAAAATTACACTTTTTTTAATTAAAAAATAAGACAACAGTAAAGTTATCCCCATTTTTTTTAATATTATGAAAGATAATGTTACGCCGAGTAAATTGATACCCAACATGTCACGCTTCAAAATTACGTGCGCTCGTGGAATGGCGTCAAACTTTTACCCTTTAAAATCTCCATAGGCAACGTTTAAAAAACTCTACAGGTTGCATGTTTTGAGTTACAGAGGAGGTCTAGGGCTAGAATTATTGCTCTCGCTCTACCAATCGCGGCGATACCTCACATGTGTGGTTTGAACACCATTTACATATGCGGTCGCTGCTCACGTATGTGTTCGCTTCTGCGCGCAAGCTCGTCGGGACGGAGCGTGTTTTCTGGCTCCTAACTTTTTTAGCTGGCTCCTAGATTCCAAGCAAATTTGTCAACCCCTGGTTTATGTGATTCTGCACAGAATCACCGCGCCCTGCAGCAGTAAATCTGCTATAGGACAGTCAGCAAGCAGTTAATATTGCAAAGGATTTGTGGCCACTAATAACAGAAATTTTTAATTTTTATTTCTTTGTGTCAATTCTTCAGAGCCCCGTGCCGTGAACGGCGGCTCCCGCAAAATATCTCGGCGCTGGAAGGGCTTTGCTTTAAGGTAAGTTTAACATAATGTGTGAGTGCATTTGCGTTGCCCACCAACACATTATGCCTTTACCTTGCAGGTACAAAAAAAAAAAAAAACTAAAAGCAATTAAACTTTATTATTAAAAAAAAAAACAATGGGCCAGATTCTCGTAGAATGGCGTATCTTTGCGGCGGCGTAACGTATCCGATTTACGTTACGCCGCCGCAACTTACACGGGTAAGTGCTGTATTCTCAAAGCACTTGCTCCGTAAGTTGCGGCGGCGTAGCGTAAATCGGCCGGCGTAAGCCCGCCTAATTCAAATGTGAAAGGGGGGGGGCGTGTTTTATGTTAAACTACTGTGACCAGACGTGATTGATTGCGCCGTCTATGGAAATCTCCCAGTGTGCATTGCTCCCAATACGCCGCAAGGACGTATTGGTTTTGACGTGGACGTAAATTACGTCCAGCCCCATTCACGGACGAGTTACGCAAATGACGTAACTTTTTAAATTTTCAACGCGGGAACGACGGCCATACTTAACATTGGCTGCGCCTCATATAGCAGGGGCAACTATACGCCGGGAAAAGCCTAACGTAAACGTCGTAACTTTACTGCGTCGGCCGCGCATACGTTTGGGAATTCGCGTATCTAGCTAATTTGCATACTCAACGCGGAATTCGACGGAAGCGCCACCTAGCGGGCAAAAAAAAAAATGCAGTTTAGATAATGGATATCTATGCGTAACTGATTCTAAGAATCAGGCGCATAGATACAACGGGTCGGATTCGGACTTACGACGGCGCACATGGCGCTACGCCGTCGTAAGTCCTCTGAGAATCCGGGCCAGAAGTTTTTTATTTTAAGCTTTCTGTATGCATCTTAAAGTTGAACTTTCTTCTAATGCTCTTCCAAGCACAATTACCATTCGGATTCAGATCTGGAGAAAAGCATCACTCCACCCGCTTGCCAATTGTTCTACACAAATCACTTTATCCTGACAGTTAAACATTTGTAACCTTAGATCTTACAACTGGTAGCCAAAAAGTCATTGAATGACCAGTCTCAGTGAGGATTTGGTTAGAGGTTGCCAGCTCTTCCGCTTTCCTCGAGGTGATGGGTTACAGCATGATGAAGAAGAAAAATTCACTTACTGAATACCGGTCTACCGAAAATAAAACATTTCAAGTAGCTGTCTTGCATCCTTTAAAGTGATAATAAACCCTTTCATATACCCAGTAAAGTGACTGGCCTCAGGTGATACACAGAGAAGAAACAAATCCTTCTACATGTGTTGTACCTTTTTATCTGCAGCATTCTCTTCTTTACAGGCTTCTAAAGCATGCATTTTCTTAGCTCAATAGGTTACACTCGGCACAGAACAGAGAAGAGAGCCGAGTGTAATCTGAGACCTAAGTGGAAGGAAGGGACACACCCCCTTCTACGCAATCTCATAGGGAAACCATGCACAGCTGAGGCTGACAATCACCCGCTGTGTACCAGGAAAGGGATTGGGGCCCTCTGGAGATTCCTTGTTATTAGCATGACCGATGGTGTACACGTCACAGCGGTTGGCTTTCAGGTGAGGCGTCCCCTTATGTTTCAGTAAAAAAAAAAAAAGAACCTGTCACAGCAAAATGCTATCAATTAGCAAAAAAATTTTAGCAATTAAAGCGGAACTTTCAGCATGTGCAGAACAGGATGAGACAGTCTATTACTGCATTTTAAACAGCATAGTCACTTTTTGTATGCGTTACACAGCTATACATGCAAAAGGGGCCAGCCTGAAGTGATCTAGGACGACATAATTTTCTGACCAAATTACCACTTTAAGTTATGTGGCGGCCATCTTGGTAGAAGCATGGCTTTGCTTCCACATCTCAGAGCCTCCAGCAAGGAAAACAATAGGCAGCCCAGTAGTGACATTACCAAATCTCTATAAACTTTTAGCCAAAGGTGCCTTGGATATGCAGCTATGAGACCTTTGGCACGAGAGTGCCTAGACAACCTCACTATGTTTCAGGAGGAATTCCAGATAAAAGTACATTCAGGACAATGTTTAAGCACAATCAATATTTCTAGACGCTGCCTCCAACATAATAAATCTTCACTTTCTGAGTTCATGTCTACTATAACCAATAAAAAGGGTCAAAAAATGCATTTGACCGAAATAGTAGCCATGGGTTTGCTTCTATTTTTTTTTAAAAAAAAGTCATCAGCCTGCTAAAACAAAAAACAAACAAATCCCTCAAAAAACAAACAAAAAAAAAACAAGATCTGACCAATTATCATCTTTTTATTCTACAGGACCTCTGCCTCAGAAACTATGTTTTGAGGGTTTTAAATCACTCTCTAGCTCAAATTACAAATTTGTAGCATGTGCAAAAAATGAAATTGATGCTTTGTTGGCAAACTGATTAAAGACCTAAAGAAAGCTGTGTGAAGATTGCTTAAAATGGTTGAAAACCTCCTAAATGAACAATGAACGAAGCTCGTCCTTCCATAGTCTGTATTTGCCTCAGTCCAAAGTACTAGTGTGAGTACCCCATCAATGTCGTCAGCCCCCCTCCCAGCCCACCACAGCGATGTCCTCTGCTCTCCCTTCACATGGAGCGGGAGGCAGGGCAGCTCTGGATGGAGGGCAGGAGAGGGAGCTGCCAGAGTTATCTTTTTAAGTTAATCAGCAGGTGATTGGTTGCCAGGGCTGCCCTGTTCTTAGCAACCAATCACCTGCTGATTAACTTCAAAAGGTAACTCTGGCAGCTCCTGCTTCTGCCCTCCATAGCTGCTGTGCCCCCTGCTTGTGTTTAGAACTGCTCTGGCTCCCTCTCCGCTCTGCTGTGATAATGATAACAGTGATGGTGGTGGCTGAGGTGAAGAACTGCATCTAAATAATGGGACCACGGATGTCCAGATGGGACAGCATTTTCGTTCAGATTTACCGATACCTGGTCTATGCCAACCACCAGCCAAGATGTTCCCCCTCAGCTCCAGCACATAGCACGTGATTGACAGCCTCAGCTGTGCATGTTTCCTTATGAGATTGTATAGAAGGGGGTGTGTCCATTCCCTCCTCTCAGGTCTCAGTTTACACTGAGCTTTCCTCTCTGTGCTGTGCAGTGCGTGACATCAGATCCCAACTCCCTGCCTTCTGGAGCCCAGAAATGCTGTATAAATTCTCGACTTTGAAGAGCTGTATAGGAAAAAAGGGCTGCAGATAAAAAAAAGGTACAACTTGTAGAAGGATTTCCTCTCTGTGTATCACCCAAGGCCATTCACTACACTGGGTGTATGTAAGGGTTAACAACCACTTTAAAACTCTTCAAATGCTGTATAGACCTGTGCTGTATACACCGCTCTTTAATCTGCAGCCTATTTCTACAATGACTGACAGTAGAGCTGCACGATTAGTCCTCATTAGGCCTCGTAGCGACGGAGTCCGCCTGCTCCCGCCAGCTCATCGGGAGATCGGTCCGCAGATCTCTGCTGAGCCGACGGATGACAAGCTCCTCTCTGCTCACTGACATCCGACGCTCCATAGGCATGCATGGAGCGGCCGTTCAGGTCCGCGGTCAAAACTGACAGGCGGACCTGAACGGTCCGTCCGTGTGAATGAGGCCTTAACCACTTAAGGACCGGACCAATATGCTGCTACATGACCCAAGGGTTTTTTACAATTCGGCACTGCATCGCTTTAACAGACAATTGCGCGGTCGTGCGACGTGGCTCCCAAACAAAATTGGCGCCTTTTTTTCCCCACAAATAGAGCTTTCTTTTGGTGGTATTTGATCACCTCTGCGGTTTTTATTTTTTTGCGCTATAAACAAAAATAGAGCTAAAATTTTGAAAAAAAATGCAATATTTTTTACTTTTTGCTATAATAAATATCCCCCAAAAACATATATAACATTTTTTTTTCTCAGTTTAGGTCTTATACTTATTCTTCTACCTATTTTTGGTAAAAAAAAAAAAAAAAATCGCAATAAGCGTTTATCGGTTGGTTTGCGCAAAATTTATAGCGTTTACAAAATAGGGGATAGTTTTATTGCATTTTTATTAATTTTTTTTTTTTTTACTACTAATGGCGGCGATTTTTTTCGTGACTGCGACATTATGGCGGACACTTCGGACAATTTTTACACATTTTTGGGACCATTGTCATTTTCACAGCAAAAAATGCATTTAAATTGCATTGTTTATTGTGAAAATGACAGTTGCAGTTTGGGAGTTAACCACAGGGGGCGCTGTAGGATTTAGTGTTCACCTAGTGTGTGTTTACAACTGTAGGGGGGTGTGGCTGTAGGACTGACGTCATCGATCGAGTCTCCCTATAAAAGGGATGACTCGATCGATGCAGCGCCATAGTGAAGCACGGGGAAGCCGTGTTTACATACGGCTCTCCCCGTTCTTCAGCTCCGGGGAGCGATCGCGACGGAGCGGCTATAAACGAATAGCCGCGCCGTCGTCCCGGATGGCTCCCCGGGGGAATCCGACCGCCGCATGTAGCGGGGGGGGGGGTCCCGATCGGACCCCCGACCCACGTCTAGGCAGGCACGTACAGGTACGTTGATGTGCCTGTCCGTGCCATTCTGCCGACGTAAATGTACATGCGGCGGTCGGGAAGTGGTTAATTGTCAAGAATCGTTATCGCAATCTTTTTCCTGTTGCGATTTTTGACACAGGGTTTCACGATCTTTGACATGAAAAGAATTTCCTCTCTGCACTCAGCCAAAAGTCAAAGTCTGGGCAATCTGCCAAGTTTTGAAAACATTCTTTATCAGTGGAAAGTTAAGTCCAAACATTGTATCACATCAAAGGAATAAACTTCTGTATGTAAATTAGGGAACGTTTAACCACTTAAACACCAAACCTTTTTCTGACAGCTCTTTTTTAAGTTAAAATCATTATTTTTTTTGCTAGAAAATTACTTCGAACCCCCAAACATTATATATTTTTTTAGTAGAGACCCTAAAGAATAAAATGGCGGTTGTTGCAATATTTTATGTTGCACTGTATTTGCGCAACAGTCTTTTTAAATGCAATTTTTGGGGAAAAAATTACTTTTTAACAAATAAAAAAAAAATAGTCAGTAAAGTTAGCCCATTTTTATTTATTTTTTGTATAAATGTAAACGATTTTACGCCGTGAGAGAATCGTGATCTTCATTCTATGCAAAAAAATCGTGATTCTCATTTTGGCCAGAATCGTGCAGCTCTAACTGACAGCATCCGATTTATTTTGGCTTTACCGGATAAATTCAAAATAGAGGTGGTAGGATCAAATGGGAAGGGCTCCAATCTTTAGGTTTTCATAAAGAATCCCCGGCGACGTCACCGTATAGGACCGAAGGAAAGCAGACACACACACACACACACACACACACACACACACACACACACACACACACACACACCGGATATCAATATCAGGGATGGAATCCTTTTATATAAAAAGCTGTATGGGTGACATTGAGAATAAGGAGACCTCTGAGCATCAGCAGAATTATTTCCAGAATTGTATCTAAAGAGCCATCAATATCCAGAGAGAAGTCCACTGCAGATGAAACCCAAAGCCATCGAAACGTGGAGTCATCCTACTTACATCTGTATTGCATTGCAAGTTATAGGAAAGTCAAGCAAAGCACAGGAAATGGGAGCACAGCGGACTGTGAAGAAGGAATCTTGTGCAATTACCCCACAGACACAAAACGGAATTTACTATTATAGTATCAGAAGTATTAAATTTAATAGGGCACGTCAAATTTGTATTTTCTACACACTGTTCCCATAAAACACCGTTTTCCCCCTTTTATTTTTAACCCCCCCCCCCCCCCCCATTTTAGTGACGCTGATCACCTACAGCCTTTACTTGGCCCCTTCCTGTTTACTCCAACCATTTCAGCTTTGGAGACACATCATTACTCTAGCCCAGTTGTCTCCAAACTTCATCCTGGGGGTTGTATGTGGCCCTTTGCTTGCCTTTTTTCTAGCCCCTGGGGCACTTTTCCTCCCTCTGATACAAGGGCCAGAAAAAGGGCACTATGCCTCCCCCTGACACCTACAATGTGGTACTATTCTTCCCACTGACCACAATGATGGAGCACTATTCCTCCCACTGACACCTACAATGTGGTACTATTCTACCCACTGACACCATCAATGTGGTACTATTCTACCCACTGACCCCAATGATGGGGCACTATTCCTCCCACTGACACCTACAACGTGGTACTATTCTTCCCACTGACCCCAATGATGGGGCACTATTCCTCCCACTGACACCATCAATGTGGTGTCCGATCGGCAGGAGGGCTCTGTGATTGGCCCTCCTGATCACATGACTGGCTGTGTCCAATCACAGCCTTCATGTCATGTAAATAGAGAGCCGGTTGCTCGGCGATCGCTCTCCTCTCCTCACATAGAAGTTGTCAGTGAGGAGAGTGGATCTCTACAGCCAGCCAGTGATCAGTGAGTATGAGACCTTTTTTTTACACTGATCACCAGTCTAGTGTCCCCACACAATGTAAAACAAAGTCCCCGATATAGTGTCCCCACACACATGTCCCCACACAGTAAAAACACCCGTCCCCCACATATGTAACAGTAAAATCACATGTCCCAATGATCATCTGCACACATCTGTCCGTGATCACACAAAAAAATTATACACTTAACGGGATTTTTTTTACCAAAGACATGCAGCAGAATTAATTTTGGCTTAAATTTCTGACAAAATTCGATTTTATTGGATTTCTTTTAAAATAGAAAGAAGAAAATATTGGGCTAGATTCAGGGAGGGGGACGCAAGTTTGTGCGGGAGTAGCGTATGTTATTTACGCTACGCTGCCGTAATTTAGAGAGGCAAGTGCAGTATTCACAAAGCACTTGCTCCGTAAGTTGCGGCGGCGTAGTGTAAATCTGCCGGCGTAAGCCCGCCTAATTCAAATTGTCAAGAGGTGGGCGTGTTTTATGTAAATAAAACATGACCCCACGTAAATTACGTTTCTCATGAACGGCACATGCGCCGTCCGTGAACGTATCCCAGTGCGCATGCTCCTAATCACGTCGCAAATAGTCAATGCTTTAGACGCGAACGTAATTTATGCAAAGCCCTATACGCAAACGACACAAAATTCGACGCTGGCCCGACGTCCATACTTAACATTGGCTATGCCTCATATAGCAGGAGTAACGTTACGCCGGAAAAAGCCTTACGCAAACGACGAAAAAAAAAATCTGCCGGGGGCGCGTACGTTTCTGAAACGGCGTATCCAGCTCATTTACATATTCTACGCTGAAATCGACGGAAGCGCCACCTAGCGGCCAGCGTAAATATGCAACTAAGATACGACGGCGTAAGAGACTTACGCCAGTCGGATCTTAGCCTAATTTTGGCGTATCTTGCTTTCTGAATACAGAAAGAAGATACGCCGGCGCAGCTTTGAATTTACGCGGCGTATCAATAGATAGGCCGACGTAAATTCTTGCTGAATCTAGCCCATTGTGTTTTTCCAAAATGTCCTATCTTTTTTCGCTTATATTGCAAAAAATTTAAAACAGAGTCGTGAATAAATACCACCAAAAGAAAGCACTATTTGTGGGAACAAAATGATAAAAATTTCATTTGGGTACAGTGTAGCATGACCGCGCAATTGTCATTGGAAATGTGAGAGCGCTGAAAGCTGAAAATTGGTCTGGGAAGGAAGGGGGGGCGAAAGTGCCCGGTATTGAAGTAGTTAAAGTTGCCACGTTTGGAGCCATGTAAATGCAGTCAAAATGTTTTTACAGCCGCGCCACAGAGCCTGCGAAGGAGTAGAGTGACACGCGGTGACATTGCAGGCTGTACAGTGAGCCGAGACACCTGCAGCTGTCACAGAATGGAGCCGCCAGTCTACAAATACATTTATACTCATGTAACGGCTCCGAGATCGGACACACATCCGCACCTCCATGTGACGGGAGAGAGACCGGGTGACTCCACCATGTATACCCAACACCTAATCACCTTACCCCCAGGAATAGACTGGAAGAGAACCCGCATCACCTTCAATGTAAAGATCCACCAATCAAGGATTTTTGATATTACAGAACTCCTCCTAAGAGCCAGCCTAATGCAAGCATCAGAGCTCTTGAGAGGGGTAACAATGTAGGGCACAGTCTGACATTTTCAGGACCCTGCCGGCCCCTCCCACCAGCCAGGATCTGCCTGTGTTGCAGAAAGAAGCACAGAGACCCAATGATGACATCACAAACATATCATTAAAATGGAAAGGTATTCATTCTAAAACATGGTCAGTTTTAAACATTTTGACTACTTTCTGCAAGAACCAATACCAGCCCCAATTTACATTTTCAGCAGTGCTGAAAACAAACAAAAAGCCAATTCATCAAAGGAAAGCTGTGGAAGGTCCATCTGGTTTTCCAGCTGTGATCGGAGAACGCGGCCCCAACATGTGACATTAGAGGGTCACACTCCCATAAACAGCTCAGCGCCACTCATTCCCACTTGGCCGGATCTCAGCGAGAGCCAAAATAACAACTTTCCCATGTTACAGACGTTTCTGTGGGGAAAAGAAAAATTTGGGAATTTCACTACATAAAATCATCATCTACACGGAGAGGAAACAAACGACGTTTCTGGGATTGGAAAACGAGTGCCTGCAGCAACCAATCACATTCCAGGCGGCATTTCTCTACTGCGTATTAGGAAGCAAAGTGGCCGGTTGATAAAGTTCGATCGCGTGTCGCAATTCAGCCACAAAGAACTTGGAAGCATTTAAAGAACACGCTTGCTGTCTGCTGACCAGTCATATTAGCCGTTTGGCCAACATCTCCATTCATCAATAGGAAATCCAGTTCACACCAACATATTAGTGAGCAGTACATTCGCCAGAATCCATTGCTTTGAAACAAAGATTTTGTAAACAATTCACCTTTATTAACCACTTGCTTACTGGGCACATATACCCCCTTCCTGCCCAGGCGAAATTTCAGCTTTCAGCACTGCGTTGCTTTAACTGACAATTGCGCGGTCGTGCGATGTGGCTCCCAAACAAAATTGATGCCCTTTTTTCCCCACAAATAGAGCTATCTTTTGGTGGCATCTGATCACCTCTGCGTATTTTATTTTTTGCGCTATAAACAAAAAAAAGAACGACATTTAAAAAAAAAAACACAATGGGCCAGATTCAGATAGAGATACGACAGCGTATCTCCTGATACGGCGTCGTATCTCTGAGTTGCGACGGTTGGATCTATGCGGCTGATTCATAGAATCAGGTTCCGCATAGATCTCCCTAAGATCCGACAGGTGTAAGTGACTTACATCGTCGGATCTTAGGCTGCAATCTCCCGCTGGCCGCTAGGTGGCGCTTCCGTTTGTATACGCGACAAATATGCAAATAAGGAGATCTGCCGATTCAGAAACGAACGCCCGGCCGTCGCTTTTTTTTTTACGTTGTTTGCGTTCGGCTTTTTCCGGCAGATAGTTACCCCTGCTATATGCGGCGTATCCTATGTTAAGTATGGCCGTCGTTCCCGCGCCGAGTTTTGAATTTTTAACGTTGTTTTACGTAAGTCGGATGCAAATACGGATGGACGTAATTTACGTACACGTCAAAACCAATGACGTCCTAGCGACGTCATTCGGAGCAATGCACGCTGGGAAATTTAGCCGGAGGCGCATGCGCAGTATGATAGGCGCGGGGACGTGCCTGATTTAAATAGTAAACTCCCCCTAGCCGCGGAATTTGAATTCCACCGGGGGATTTACGATTAGCCGGCGCAACTTTAGAGGCAAGTGCTTTCTGCACTTGCCTCAAAAACTTGCGCTGGCGGATCGTAAATAAGATAGATTACGCGGATCTAAAGATCCGCTGATCTATCTGAATCTACCCCAATATTTTTTACTTTTTGCTATAATAAATATCCCAATTTTTTTTAAAAAAAACTTTTTTTTTCCCCTCAGTTTAGGCCGATACGTATTCTTCTACGTATTCTTGTAAAAAAAAACGCAATAAGTTTGGTTTGCTAAAAAGGTATAGCGCCTACAAAATAGGGGACAGAATTATGATTTTTTGTTTATAAATTTTAATAATTTTTTTGGCGGCGATCTGTGATTTTTATTGGGACTGCGACATTATGGCGACACATCGGACACTTTTGACACATTTTTGGGACCATTCACATTTATACAGCGACCAGTGCTATAAATATGCACTGGTTACTGTATAAATGTGACTGGCACTAGGGGGTGAGGAAGGGGTTAAATGTGTGCCCTGCATAGTGTTTCTAACTGTGGGGGGAGGTGACCGATCTGTGTCCCTATGTACAAGGGACACAGCATCGGTCTCCTCTCCCTGACAGGACGTGGATCTGTGGGGACCTACACATGGCTGCATTTGGGGACACAGACAGATTTTTTAAAAAAAGTATCGGTATCGGCGAGTACATGAAGTATCGGTACTTGTGCTCGGTCCTAAAAAAGTGGTATCGGGACAACCCTAATATATATTTGTTTTATATATATATATATATAATGTCACTATAAATGGGCTTGTACATTTTCCATATTTAGAATATAAACAGTCCCTCACAGCTGTCAGATGGAAGTATGGCTCTCTGAAGAGGTAAGGGAACGGGTAGGTCAGCCAAAAGCTGAAAATATTTTTTCTCTACCGCTCTAATTCTTTGTCACTGCAGGGATGCCGCTGCTGAACGCCCAGCACTGTGGGGGTAACATATTTGGGTCTCCGGGCTCTACTGCGCTAAAGGTGATCTGACAGGGACAAGTCCCCATCTCCATCCAATGAAAAAAGGTCTCTTTCCCACTCTCCCCTATTCACAGATGGCATTACAGGAAATATAAATCGGTGAAAGAACTTTTCTCAGTGGAGGAGAAACAAGGTGGCACGTCTCCGTCATCTTTAGTGCAGCTGAGCCCGGAGACAGGGCAGCCTTGCACAAGAACTTCTACAGAATCCATCGGCGTGCACATGGAATCCGAAGCGGTTAACCCCCACAGTGCCGGAAATTCAGCAGCAGGAAGAGGACAGGGCAGCCCTGCAGTGAAGATTTTTACAGAATGCATCAAACTGCACATCAAAAAAATGATTTTATTACAGGTAAGTAATGGAACTAAAGCTGTAGAGGAAAATGCATTTTTTAAGCAAAGTTTTCATTTTAAAAGTGTCAAACAAGATGAGCACACTTGCGCTGAAAGTAAACTTATCCTTTAAAGCGGGGGGGGTCCCCCGACTTACGAACACCTCCTACTTACGAACGAGACGTATCCGCCTTTCTGCGCATGCGTGGCCATTTTCGATGGCTGGCACATTCGACGGAACATTCTGCACATGCGGTTTCCAAATTACGAATATTTTCACCTTAGGAACAAACCTAAAGTCCATAACTTGTTCGTAAGTCGGAGACCCCTGTATCTAGCGAAGTGACTGGCCTCAGATGATACACAGAGATAAAAAAAAACTTCCTGCATACGTTGTACCTGTTTATCTACGGCCATCTTTCCCCTACATCAGTTCAAAGTGTAGAATTTACACAAGACCTCTCAGCTCTGAAAAGCAGGGGGAGGAGAGCTGAAGATACATCAGTGAGGAGAGCTGAGAGCTGAATGAAGGGAAGGGACACACCCCCCCCCCTTTCACACAGGAACAGAGCTGAGGCTGTCAATCAGCTGGAGGTCCCTCCCCTGTCACCTTTTTTCTTGTGGTGTCAAGAAAACTTGTCAGAAGTGATTCATGCTGATAGCAGAGGAACAAAGTCACTATTGAGGGATATGCTTTTCTCAGATTTTGTGTCTGAGGTTTACCACCACTTCCAGGTAAGAAAATAATCTTAAAAAGGTAAGCAATATTTTGCAACTGTGCTGTGTAGATTCCTGAAAGTGGGCATTAATCTGCACTCTACGTTTCATGTAAAGGTGGTGAGAGAGTGACTTTATGTCCCTCTCTATGATTGGTCATTCGCGCCTTTATTGTAATCTGGTATTGCGTCTAGTAATGAACTTTAACCAAACCTGGCTACCTGTTCACACGTCTCTAGTAAACCGTGTCTTACAGCTAAATATTGTGCATAGCCATCACCATGGCAACCAGGCCCACATACATCCTGCATTGAGTAGGCCTCAAACGAATAATTAACAGCGCAGCGTACAAGATTATTGAATGATCACAGGAGAGACCAATTTCCCCACGTCGGGGATGATGTTGTATGGATTATACATCCGAGCTTCCGAGACTTCAGACTAACACTGAAAAATAGATCTGCCGGCCACCAAGGCTGACCAAAGACATTACTCGATGGTCCAACTTCCTGCTATTCAGCAGCCAGCATGAGGTCTGATTTTTTTTTAACCACTGGAGACCCGGACCAAAATGCAGCTAAAGGACCCGGCCAGGTATTGCGATTCGGCACGGAGTCGCTTTAACCACTTAAAGACCTTAGGTGTTTTTCAGATTTGGTGTTTGCAAGACTAAAACATTTTTTTCTGCTAGAAAATTACTTAAAACCCCCAAACATTATATATATTTTTTTCTAACACCCTAGAGAATAAAATGGCGGTCATCGCAATACTTTTTGTCACACCGTATTTGCGCAGCGGTTTTACAAGCGCACTTTTTTTTGGAAAAAAAATCACTTTTTTGAATTAAAAAATAAGACAATAAATTTGGCCCAATTTTTTTATATATTGTGAAAGATAATGTTACGCCGAGTAAAATGATACCCAACATGTCACGCTTTAAAATTGCGCCTGCTCGTGGCATGGCGTCAAACTTTTACCCTTAAAAATCTCGATAGGCGATGTTTAAAAAATTCTATAGGTTGCATTTTTTGAGCTACAGAGTAGCTCTAGGGCTATAATTATTGCTCTCGCTCTAACGATCGCGGCGATACCTCACTTGTGTGATTTGAACACCGTTTTCATATGCGGGCGCTACTCGCGTATGCGTTCGCTTCTGCGCGCAAGCTCGTCGGGACGGGGCGCTTTAAAAAATATTTTTTGGGGTTTTCTTATTTATTTTTATTGATTTTATTATTTTTTACACTGAAATAAAAAAAAAAAATGATCACTTTTATTTCTATTACAAGGAATGTAAACATCCCTTGTAATAGAAAAAAGCATGACAGGTCCTCTTAAATATGAGATCTGGGGTAAAAAAGACCTCACATCTCATATTTAGACTTAAATGCAAGAAAAAAAAAAAAAAAAGGAAAAATTTGTCATTTAAAAAAATTACAACAAAAAAATTGTCTCTTTAAGAGGCTGGGCGGGACTGACGTTTTGACGTCACTTCCGCCCAGCAGAGCTATGAGGACGGGTGGGGGCCATCTTGCCCTCACTCAAGTCCTCGCTCTCCAGGCGGCAGCATCCGATCTCCTCCGCCGCTACCGACGGCTCCGGTAAGCGGCGGAGGGCGCGGAAAAGCGGCGGGAGCTCTCCCGCCACCGATAACGGCGATCTCGCGGCGAATCCGCCGCGGAGACCGCCGTTATCGTTTACACGGCCGCCCACAGAAAATATGGATACCTCAGTTGTGGCAGCGGCTGCTGCCGTTACTGAGATATCCATATTTAAAAAGAGGACGTACATTTACAATAAGCGGGTATTTAAGTGGTTAACAGACAATCACACGATCGATGACGCCGCCACAGTGAAGAACGGGGAAGCTGTGTTTACACACGGCTCTCCCCGTTCTTCAGCTCCGGGGACCGATCGCGGGACTCCAGCGGCGATCGGGTTCGCGGGTCCCGCGGTCCTGGAGCTTGGGACAGGGTCGCGGGCGCGCGCCCGCAACCCACGGCTGGACAATAGCACAGCACGTACCTGTACGTGCATGTGCCCAGCCGTGCCATTCTGCCGACGTATATGTGCAGGAGGCGGTCCTTAAGTGGTTAACTACCTCAATACAGGGCACTTAAACCCCCATCCTGCCCAGGCCATTTTCAGCGCTGTCACAATTAGAATGACAATTGCGTGGTCATGCAACACTGTAACCATGTGACATTTTTAGCACTTTCTTCACACAAATAGAGCTTTCTTTTGGTTTTGGTTTCAATTATGGGCACTGGTTGGCACCGATTTCTGGCAGTGGTGGGCAATCATTGCTGGCACTCGTGGGCACTTAATTGTAATCAGGGCACTGATGATCAGTGCCCTGGTTACATACCTAGCTGTCCCCTGTGGGTAGATGCCACTGATCGGCTCTCCTCTCCTCACACTCTGTCAGTGTGAGACCAGGAGTGCCGATTACCAGCATCTTCGTGTTTACATGTGACCGGGTGTGATTGGTCTTTACACAGATCGGGGTCACTCCCTGTCCTAGCAACGCGGTGTGTCCGCGATCGCTGCGTGGCCCTCCGGGGGCAGGCTGGAGTGGTCGTTCTGGGCGGCCATCATAGGACGTCCACCCAGAACAAGAGCCGCACCACCAAGCCATTGACGGTGGGCAGGTCGGCAAGTGGTTAAAGAAAACGTACGGCCAAAGCTCTTTTGGCTGCACTTCTGCGGATCATTTAGTTCTTCACTCCTGTGACCCAGATTCAGCCAACAGCGGGCTAAAAAGTCTTCTGTCAGCTGACGTCAGAGTCAGTCCAGGCTTTTCAGGGATCCCGACATTAACCACTTCAGACCCAGAAGATTTGGCTGCTCAATGACCAGGCCATTTTTTGCGATACGGCACTGCGTCATTCTAACTGACAATTGTGCAGTCGTGCGATGTTTTAGCCAAACAAAATGTCCTTTTTTCCCACAAATAGAGCTTTCTTTTGGTGGCATTTGATCATCTCTGTGGTTTATTTTTTTTTTGCGCTATAAAACAAAAAAAGAGCGACTATTTAAAAAAAAAAAAAAACACAATATTTTGTACTTTTTGCTATAATAAATATCCCCAATTTTGTTTTAAAAAAAGCTATTTTTTTCCTCAGTTTAGGCCGATATGTATTTTTATACAGTACATGGTAATAAATTGGTAATAAAAATCGCAATAAGCGTATATTGGTTGGTTTGTGCAAAAGATATAGCGTCTACAAAATAGGGGATAGATTTATGGCATTTTTATTATTATTTTTTATACTAGTAATGGCGGCAATCTGCGATTTTTTAATTGGGACTGCGATATCATGGCGGATACATTTGACACATTTTTGGGACCATTGGCATTTATACAGTGATCGGTGCTATACAAATGCACGGATTATTGTGTAAATGTCACTGGCAGGGAAGGGGTCAACACTAGGGGGCAATCAAGGGGTTAACTCGGTTTCCTAGTGTGTGTTCTAACTGTAGGGGGATGGAAGACTGGAGGAATTGACAGATCGTTATTCCTAGCTTGTAGGAACTCACAATCTGCCTCTCCTCACAAAACAGGTATTTGTGTGTTCACACACACGTCCCTGTTCTGCCTCTCGTGCCCGCCGGCCACATGCATCAGCACCCCACCAGTGCAGCGGGCATATGTGCACGCCTGCTATCCCGCTTAAAAGGGACCAATGTACAGCTACAGCGGTTCGCAGGATCGTGCCGACCTGCCACAGTATAATGACGGCAACTAGTCGGCAAGTGGTTAATGTCAGGACCCACCCACATGCCTGACCGGCAGCTGGCTCAGCCTCTTGGCACACCACTGACAGAATGAGCCATCCGCTCCCTCCTCGGCCAAGTGCTTCAGTGAACAGTAGAGAGGCAGAGCGAAGTGCCGGAGACAGGGATGGACTGGCCATTGGGACTACAGGGAGTTTCCCGGTGGGCCGATGGCTCAGTGGGCCGGCTTCAGTGACAGCGGCCTGGGAGTTTCTCACTTCTGCCTAATCTTGTCCCATGAGGGGGGGGGGGGGGCACCAAACTGATTATTTTTTCCCCGGGTGAAATAATGTCTAGCTTCCCCACTGGTGCTGCCTATAAGAGTACCAGTACCAGCCGTTCTACTCTAATAAAGAGTGGCTAGTGAAGGGGGAGAGGGTGCTTGGGTGGCCGGGGGGTTGCGGGAGTTGTCCGGCCGCTGTGGGATAGACCTGTCATAGTGGGCCAGTCTGGATGAAGTGCAGGGCCAAATTTTTGTCCCAGTCCAGCCCTGGCCGAAGACTAATGCCCCGCACACGCGATCGGAAATTCCGACAAGAAAAGTCCGATGTGAGCTTTTGAACGGAAATTCTGACCATATGTAGGCTCCATAGGACTTTTGCTGTCGGAATTTCCACCAACAAAAGATTAAGAGCTGGTTCTCCAATTTTACAACGGAAAAAAATCCGACACGCAAAATTCCGACGCATGCTCATAAACAATTTGACGCATGCTCGAAAGAAATTAACTTAATTTTCTCGGCTCGGCGTAGTGTTGTACGTCACCGCGTTCTTGATGGTCGAAAGTTCAGAGAATTTGTGTGGCCGTGTGTATGCAAGCCAAGCTTGAGTGGAATTCCGTCGGAAAAAAAATACAAGGTTTTTCTGATGGAAAATCTGATCGTGTGTACGCGCCATTTTAGTCACTACTCTCTGCTCACAGCAAACCTGAGAACTGAGCGATCAGCAGTCTTTGATCACTCGGGGGAAAGCTGCAGCCATCCAGGTGAATATGATTAATTATCACTTTAGATTCCTGCACTTGTCTTAACTCTGGGCAATAAAAAGCCATTAGGGCACACCAGCCTAGTGCATTACCAATGGTACCATTTAAAATGTAAAAACAGACAATTACACTCACAATGCAAGAACGTAAGGCACATAAACCAAAAGTGGACTCAATTTGTAGCTCTAGAATCTAGATCAGTCCTTCTCAACTCCAGTCCTCAAGACGCCCCAACAGGTCATGTTTTCGGGCTTTCCCTCAGATGAAATAGCTGTGGTAATTACTAAGGCACCTGTGCAAAATAATGAAAAGCCTGAAAAAATGACCTGTTGGGGCACCTTGAGAAACACTGCTCACAAACATCCAACGCAGAGCAGACGCGGACACGTTTCAAGGGTAAACCTTCTTCCTCGGAGCTTTGAGCTGGAGTTTGAGTTCAATTCGTTAGTGTATCTAAATTTTCTAGTACATCCAACACTCCCCTCCCCCCAGATGCACAATGCTGCTGTACAAAAGGTGCCCAATGTGCTCCTTCATCCAGAGTGAGCAAAAGCATTGTGAAATCCAATGTCAGAAAAATGCAGAAGCAGCATGCATGTGATACACCATTCACACGACCATTTTTCTTGACGAGAAAAATGCAATTTTTTAAATTGGTCGTTAAAAACGGTCGTGTGTGGGCTCCAGAGCATTTTTTTCGATGAGAAAAATGGGCATTACATTTTGTATATCTTGCTCTATTGTTTCTCATCGTTTTTCACATTGTCGTTTTTCTTGTCGTGAAAAATGGTCGTGTGTAGGCTTTACCCATGGGAAAAAAAACGCCCATGCTCAGAAGAAAGTTATAAAACGGGAAATTACCATAATCAGCCCAAAGGGTGGCGCCATTCGAATGGAACTTCACCTTTATAGTGCCGTCGTGCGCGTTGTACGTCACCGCGCTTTGCTCGAGCATTTTTTATCACGATCGTGTGTATGCAAGGCCGGCTTGAGAGGAATCACGTCGAGAAAAACGTTGTTTTTTTCCCATGACATGAAAAACGGTCGTGTGTACGCGGCATTACAAAAAACGGAGTGGTTGTGGGGGAAAATAGGGTGTCAAAGCAGATTTTTTTTTTTTCAGTTTTTTTAAAGAACAGCAAAATAAAAGGTGTTTTTTTTTTTTTTTTTTTTACAGCTGTGCAATTTGCGATGCAGACTTAATCCCTTGTACATGCTAATGGCATGATTTACTGAGACACCAGCATGTCCCCTGGATCCGGTGTCACTGCTTTTTCTTTGACGTGACCTGGCAGCAGCATTAGCTGTCATGGAGACATCAGCATTCTGTTTGGCTGGTGCAGGTCCCAGCGCTCCCAACTAATGGACTGTACAGCTTTCCAGGGAGAGCTTGGCACGGCTTCAGCAATGTCTACAGTGTATTACACTGCGTGCCAACCTTACGATTCTGACTCTGTGCCCTACAGGGCCTGCTGGGATCCCACCGAAGGAACACAAACACATGGGTCCTACTCAAAAAAAAAAAAAAAAAAGGGGGGGGAATCTTTTTTAAATAAAAAAATCAGGTTAACCACTTCGGCCACGGAAGGATTTACCGACTTCCTGACCAGGGCATTTTGTTGCGATACGGCACTGCGTCGCTTTAACTGACAATTGCGCGGTCGTGTGACGCTTTATGCTTGTGTGACCCAAACAAAATTGAAGTCCTTTTTTCCCCCCCACAAATAGAGCTTGCTTTTGGTTATATTTGATCGCCTCTGTGGTTTTTATTTTTTGTGCTATAAACAAAGATAGAGCAGAAAGAAAGAAAGAAAGATAGAGAAGAAAGAAAGATAGAGAAGAAAGAAAGATAGAGAAGAAAGAAAGATAGAGAAGAAAGAAAGATAGAGAAGAAAGAAAGATAGAGAAGAAAGAAAGATAGAGAAGAAAGAAAGATAGAGAAGAAAGAAAGATAGAGAAGAAAGAAAGAAAGAAAGAAAGATAGAGAAGAAAGAAAGAAAGAAAGAAAGAAAGAAAGAAAGAAAGAAAGAAAGAAAGAAAGAAAGCATGTTTTACTTTCTGCTATACAAACATTTCCAAAAAAAACACAAAAATGTATTCATCAGTTTAGGTCGATATGTATTCTGCTACATATTTTTGGTAAAAAAAAAAAAAAAAAAAAAAACACAATGGCCCGGATTCACAAAGCACTTATGCCGACGTAACTCGAGATACGCCGCGTAAGTCTATCTATGCGCCATTGTATCTATGCGCCGTGCCCACAGATAGAATAGACTTCATATGACCGACGTAACTTTCCTACGCCGGCGTATCGTGAGCGCATATTTACGCTGGCCGCAAGGTGCGCTCCCATTGATTTTCTATGCACATATGCAAATGAGGGAGATACGCCGATTCACGAACTTACTTGCGCCCGGCACATAATATACGCGGTTTGCGGAAGGCGTACGTACGTCCGGCGTAAAGTTATTCCACATATAGGAGGCGCAACTCATGCAAAGGTATGGACCAGGGAACAGAGCCGTCGTATTTTACGTTGTTTACGTAGTACGTGAATAGGGCTGGGCGTAGGCTACGTTCACGTCGTAGGCAGTGATCCGTCGTATCTTAGGGAGTAGTTCTGACGTGATTCTTGCGTCCACGGGACGGCGCATGTGCCATACGTTATTCGTATCTTTATGACGCTCAGTCCATCATTTACATGGGGTCACGCCTCATTAGCATGGCTCACGCCCACTTCCACCTACGCTGGCTTACGTTGAGGAACCCAGCGTGGATTTGGGGGCGAGTGCTTTGTGAATCCAGTGCTTGCATCTGTGCGCTGCATCGGTGTAGCGTATATTAGATACGCTACGCCCGCATAAATATGCGCCGATGTATGTGAATCCGGGCCAATAAGCGTAATCGTATACTGATTGGTTTGCGCAAATGTTATTGCGTCTACAAAATAGGGGACAGATTTATGGCATTTTTATTTTGTTTCAAATTTTTATTTTTTTACTAGTAATGGTGGTGATCAGTTTTTAGCGGGACTGAAACATTGCGGCAGGCAGATCGGAACACCTGACTATTTTGACACTTTACAGTAATCAGTGCTAAAAATTGCCCACAAAAGCGAATGACAAATTACCCAACACTGTACCAGAATAAAATTATATTTTTTGCTTTTAGACACAGAGATTTATTTTGTAAGAACCAGTTTAATAACTAACTACAGTTTTTTTTTGCTATATAAAACGAAAATGTAGGGGGGAAAAAAAATATTTTTTTCCTTAGTTTCCATTATAAAATTTTGCCAATAAATCTTTCTTCATAAATTTAGGACAAAATGTATTCTGCTACATTTCTTTGATAAAAATACAGTGTATATTATTTAGCCTGTGTTACAGTAAGGCCCGTTTCACACTGGGCACGGGAGGTGCGGTGGTGGTATAGCGGCATGATTTTTAGCGCCGATATACCGTCGTATCTACCGCAATATTCGACCGCTATCTGTACGGTTTTAACCCCCGGACACATTTTTTTAAATACTGCCCGCAAACGGCGGCTACAGCCGCTGTTTGTGGGCGGTATAGCAGCTCTGTCCCGTTGAGTTAAATGGGAAGGAGGGGTATACACAGCGCTCCTTTACCACTCCAAAGATGCTCCTTGCAGGAGGTTTTTTTTCCTCCCGCCAGCGCATCGCCTCAGTGTGAAAGCCCTCGGGCCTTCATATTGAGAATGCTGGGGCAGGATTATTTCAGGCGTTATTTATCCGCTATTTTTAGCGCTAAAACGCCCAAAATACGCCTCAGTGTGAAAGGGGCCCAAGGCTGTGGTTTCAGTGCGGTTCTGTTCACCGATTCAGGTGCACATTTTTAACCTGAAATTGCAAACCTGAATTGGACCCCAAAATTGCACAGGACCCTTTTTAAAACTACACCACACCCAGAAGGAAGACATAAAAATGGAAGCGCCTACAGAACGGACAGCGTGCCGCTGGAGGGCTTTGTTTTAAGACAAGTCTGTCATAATGTGCCAGTATGCGGTGCCCAATTTTTGCTGCGGTTTACTACCTCTTTAAAGTGGTTGTAAACACTTTACAACCACGCTTGACTACAGGTAAGCCTATAATAAGGCTTACCTGTAGCTACCATGGATATCTCCTAAACCTGCACGGTTTAGAAGATATCCCCTGTATCTGCATGTGCCGACGTTGTTGGCAAATGCGCGCTGAAGCAATGGCACGTACGCGACTACACGCCATTGCTTTAGTGAGTGTGCCGTTACCGGCGGCTCCCGTGCACATGCGTGGGAGGGACGTCATGGCGGCTCCGGCCAATCACATCGTCGGAGCCAGCAATAACCGAAAACCTGGGAGCGATGTCCCGGCCAGAGCGGGGTACGAGGACTGCTGGGGGGGGGGGGGGGGGCTTCGATGTAAGGTAAGCAATTCATAGTGAGCCAATATGATATGCATACTAGCTCATTATGCCTATGTCTTGCAGGATTTTTTTTGGGGGGGGATAGTGGGTTTACAAAAACTTTAAAGCCGCTGCAGTGGTATTCGACAGACTTGAAGTTGTCTCTGGAGTTGATCTCTACAATCCAAGTCTATTGCCTCGTAAACACGATCAGAATTTCCGCTGAAAAAAAAAAGTCAGATGGATTTTTTTCATCGGATATTCCGACCGTGTGTATGCCCCATGTTCTCTTTTTTTCCCGACGGAAATTCCGTTCGTCTGTATGGAACTCCAACGGAGAAAAAAACACGCATGCTCAGAATCAAGTCACGTCAACGCATGCTCTGAAGCATTGAACTTAATTTTTCTCCGCTCTTTGTACGTGTTGTACGTCATCGCGTTTTTGACAGTCGGAATTTGGTGTGACCGGGTGTATGCAAGACAGCTTGAGAGGAATTCCTCTGGAAAAACCCGCCAGAAAAAAACGATCATGTGTACAGGGCATAAGAAGATGCAAATCCTGCTTGATGCAGGTCAAAAGACAACTGCAACTGTCAAATGCACCCATCAATTAATTCTAACAGACTTTAGAAATGTCTCAAGCTGACGTCACCAGCCAGTTGACACAGGTTATTAGTGAGCAAACATAGCCCGGCATCTAAAAATGATATACATTATTATACGTGATCATCCTATTTGTCCAATTTTTCGGTTCTCTGTAAACGTTGTACTTCAAGTCTTTATCCAAGGCCCCCCTACTTCCCGACGGCCATCTTTAGGCCAAGGAGCTAATAATCACTTACAATACAAATTCAGCACACTTTCTTAAAAACAGAAGCCATTTACATGTGATATCAGCACTCCAAAGACATGCTGATAGGTTAACCACTTAAGACCCGAACCAAAACGCAGCTAAAGGACCCAGCCAGTTTTTGCGGTTTGGCACTGCGTCGCTTTAACTGACGATTGTGCAGCCGTGCGACGTGGCTCCCAAACAAAATTGGCGTCCTTTTTTTCCCACAAATAGAGCTTTCTTTTAATGGTATTTGATCACCTCTGTGGTTTTTATTTTTTTGCGCTATAAACAAAAATAGAGAGGCAATTTTGAAAAAAATGCAATATTTTTAACTTTTTTCTATAATAAATATCCCCCAAAAATATATAAAACATTATTTATTTTTCCTCAGTTTAGGCCGATACGTATTCTTCTACCTATTTTTGGTATAAAAAAAAAAAAAAAAAAAAAAAAAAGCGTTTTTATCGGTTGGTTTCCCAAAATGTATAGCGTTTACAAAATAGGGGATAGTTTTATTGCATTTTTATTCATTCTTTTCTTTTTTTTTTACTACTAATGGCGGCGATCAGCGATTTTTTTCATGACTGCGACATTAGGCGGACACTTCGGACAATTTTGACACATTTTTGGGACCATTGTCATTTTCACAGCAAAAAAATCATTTAAAATGCATTGTTTATTGTGAAAATTACAATTGCAGTGAAGGGGTCCTTAAGTGGTTAATTGGCTTCTGTCTAAAATTGGTCTTAGTATATGAATGTGTGTTAGGGACCTTAGATTGTAAGCTCCTTGAGGGTAGGGGCCGAAATGAATGTACAATATATATGTAAATCGCTGCATAAATTGACAGCGCTATATAAGTACCTAAGTCGGCGTCTGCTTTGGAAGCAAGGCTTTTTTTTTTTTAGGTTGAGCTCACCATTATCTGACCAGGTATACACAATATATAAACCAAGGTATAATTTAGGTTTATCGGCTATTTAAATGCCAAATCACCAGCCCAGAAGTCCTCCATATACAACTCTATAAGTAAAGGCAGATTTAGTAGGATGTAATAAACCGTTTATTACGCTGCTATAAAGTTGTTCCCAGAGAGGCCGGCGAACTTGTACAAGGCTTCCGTCTCCACAGTGCGATCCACAGGAATCCTGCTAATGTCATCTCTGAACAGAAGCTAGCTCTGGGGCCCGGGGGCGGCGGTCTCCGCACAGATCTTATTGGTTGGGCTGCTTAACAATGTTCTAAAAGTCACAGATAATAGAATTCAGCTATAGATCACAGTGGGACCTGGCGTAACCTGTGGTTTGGCAGCTGCCGAAGAACTACCGACCCCAGCATGCCTTTTGTAGCATGCATGGACAAGCAACGGACAGGCAACTCAATCATTTCAAAAGCTCTGTGGCTGGTTTTTAGGCAGAGTTGCATATTTCCTGGAGTTTTGTAGATTGCGTACATGCAACACCGTTTTGGGGAACAGCGGACGCATGTGCACCAAAATGCATACAATTTTCTAATATTGAGGCAATAGTGGAGCTGGGCGATTTTGTCCCCAAAAAAATCTGCGATTTTTTTTTTAATATATATATATAAAAAATACTCGATTTACGATTCTAATCTATTTTTTATTTTATTTTTTGATGGACACCGCGCCGGTCCTGAGGAGCTGCGGGCAGGAGCTTTTAGGCGAGGCCACGGCTTCGGCCTAGTCCGCGGCGCCCGGCCTCGCGCCTTTTCCCAGGATTGCTGTGAATTGATTTTCTCCCCTGCACACCCCGGAGAGGTCACCAAGGCAAGAGGGACATAGGGTCAGTTGTGAGGATCCGCATCCGGTAGCAGGAGAACTCTAGCGCCAGTCCTGAGGAGCTGCGGGCAGGATTTTTTAGCAAGGCCGCGGCTTCGGCCTAGTCTGCGACGGCCGGTCACGCGCCGCTTTTTTTTTTTTTTAATTAAATCGATTTCACCTACCAACTTGATTTTTTTCCCAGCCCTAGTCATTAGGAAAAAAGTGTACAATCATTAAGGGGACTGTGCTCAATTGTGTCGGACTTCCACTGATATTTGATAAGAGGCCCATATGTTTCCCATTTAAAAAAAAAAGTAAAAGAGCCGCTACAACCTCCACTACATCCAAAGTTTGGGTGCATTGTGCAATCCATTGCATGATTGCATGACCAAGGAAAAGGAATTTACTACTTTTTTTTTTTTTTATGAAAAAGGTCTGGATTCATTCTGATGCAGCCCAGCCTAGAGCTCAGTAAACAAGAGGCCTCATGCCTATGGGGGCATAGGACCAACATAAATTGCAGGCACATTTCCATGTCTAGAAATTTGTAGCATACAGCTGCCTACATTATACAGTAAATCCAATGGAGACTATATAACAAATGTATTGTCAGACTGTAACATGTACAAAAGGTGAGCATTTAACTGAAAGCTACTGGTAAGCGAACCTAGCCTCCCTCCAGAGGTGGTTCTGGCCAGCTCAGTAGATTGCTTTAAGAAAGGTCTGGATTCTTTCCTAAATGTACAGAATATAACTGAGTACTAAGATTTGTAGGTATAGTTGATCCAGGGTAAATCCGATTGCCTCTCGGGGGGATCAGGAAGGAATTTTTTCCCCTGCTGTAGCAAATTGGATCATGCTCCGCTGGGGTTTTTTTGCCTTCCTCTGGATCAACTGTGGGTATGGAGTTGGGTGTATGGGATTTTACTGTGTTTTTTTATTTTGTTTTTTGTGGTTGAACTGGATGGACTTGTGTCTTTTTTCAACCTGACTAACTATGTAACTATGTAGCCAACCTGCCAATGCATACTTACCATTGCTATCTGTTTGCATCCCGACCATCTAATCTTCTGTGTACTGACCAGTCCTGCGCAACAGCTACCAATAGTGTTCTATGGGGCCCTTCCACCCTGGGAGACGACCCCAGAGAATCCCACTGCATCCTACAGTGCAGGGGCTGTCAGAGTGCTGAAGATTAGTTGGCTTGGATGTAAACAAGGAGCAGAGGCTGCTGGCACAGTTGCAAGTTTACATCTGGAGAGGGTGGGCAAGGTTAGTTTTGTCTGACAGTGCAGTAATATATATATATATATATATATAAGGTTCTTTAAAATAGTTCATAATCTATATTTTATACATGGGAGAAGCCGTGCGTGCTAATTACTGGGCTGTGCTTTTTGTCCAGCTGTACTGCACAGTGTCTGAGATTTACTGCTCCTCCCAGATTCTTGGAGGTTTAACCTGTGATATCAGCTGCTCCTGCCAGATCCTCAGAGGTTTACCCTGTCATCTCATCAGCTGCTCCTGTAAGATCCATGGAGGTTTACCCTGTTATCGGAATCGAATGCTCCTCTCAGATCCAAGGTGGTTTATCCTGTGATCTCATCAGCTGCTCCTGTAAGATCCATGGAGGTTTACCATGTGATCTCATCAGCTGCTCCTGTAAGATCCATGGAGGTTTACCATGTGATCTCATCAGCTGCTTCTTGCAGATCCTCTGAGGTTTACCCTGTGGTGTCAAGTCGCCAGCTGCCCCTCACAGCCTCTCTGAGGTTTACCATGTGATCTTATCAGCTAATCCTCTCAAGATTCTCTGAGGTTTCCCCTGAGCTCATCAGCTGCTCCTCACAGATCTAGGGAGGTTTACCCTGTGATTGTATCAGGTGCTCCTGTCAGATTCTCTGAGGTTTACCCTGTGAACTCACCAGCTGCTCCTCTCAAAACCTTTCAGGCTTACCCTGTGATCTCACCAGCTGTTCCTCTCAGATCCACGGAGGATTACCCTGAGATCTCATCAGCTGCTCCTCTCAGATTCAAGGTGGTTTATCCTGTGATGTCACCAGCTGCTCTTCTTAGATCCTCGGAGGCTTACCCTGTGATCTCATCAGCTGCTCCTCTCAGATCCTCGGAGGCTTGCCCTGTGATCTCATCAGCTGCTCCTCTCAGATCCTCGGAGGCTTACCCTGTGATCTCATCAGCTACTTCTCTCAGATCCAAGGTGGTTTATTCTATGATCTCTGCTAGGCAGGGGATCCAAGCATACTGACATACATTAATATCCACTAGTTGTGAAGCTAGATGTGAAATAAGATCACGAAAATATGAACAATAAGAATGCTGAATGCGAAAGTCCCATCAAAACTTTACCTTGGGTGAAACAGAAACCCAGACATCATAGGAGCAGCTCTCATCATCTGTTCTTTATGCCACCAACAAGACAAGTAAAGGCCAAAATTTGAATAGTCGCCATGTTACTAAGTTGCTGTATGAATGCAATTCTTGCATCCTCATCCTTGCTTGTCTTTCCATCCCCCCATTTTGTTCCTCCCGTTTCTAATGTATTTACAAATGGCAAGTGGTAATTAGGAAGATTTACAGGAAGCTAATCTTTACACCAATTAAGATAATAGTCATAATTAAAAAATACATTTAATATACGGCTACAATCACCTTAATGAAACTGTACAATGCATTTTTTTTTTTAAAGGTCCTACCAGACTGGTTTTGAATTGAACATATTATTCAGGCAGACCCTCATACTAAAATAATTGTCAGTGATCCTGGAAATGATGGAAGGTCATTCCAGCCACTGTAATAGAAAATGCACAAGCATTTTCTCCAAGTCGAATTGCGCATTTTTGGCACTTTTTATAATATGTTGCAAGATGTATTTTACATGTGTTTATTCCACTTTAGTCATTTCCTGTCTCCATGTTGTGGGTTGTGTCTGCGCCGAGCATAGGGCGCATGCTCCGTCGGGAAACTTTCCCGACGTGCATTGCGGCAAATGACTTCGCAAGGACGTCATTTGCTTCAAAGTGAACGTGAATGGCGTCCAGCGCCATTCACGATTCACTTACACAAACAACGTAAAATTTAAACATCGCGACGCGGGAACGACGGGTATACTTAGCATTGGCTGCCCCTGCTTTTAGCATGTGCAGCCTTACGCGAAACCCGACATGCGTAAACTGCGTACGCAGGGCTCGCGTAACGTTGTGAATCGACGTTAGTATGCAATTTGCATACTATACGCTGACCACAACGGGAACGCCACCTAGCGGCCTGCGTAAGAATGCAGCCTAAGATATGAGGGCATAAGAGCCTTATGCCACGCAGATCTTAGGCTGCAGTCGGCGTAACAAGCTCTCTGAATCAGGAGAAGTCGTTACGCCGGGGCAAGTAAGCAATTGCGCTGCGTAACTATGGTTACGCAGGCGCAATTGCTTTTTGAATCTGGGCCATTGTTTTAGTTGCCCGTGCACAACAATCATTTAAAAAAAAAAAAGTGAGAATTTAGGATTTTACAGGACAAATAGAGAGGGTAAATCTACCCAATGGAGAGCAAGACAACGTGTTAAATACTTGCATTCAGCCCCATTGAGATGTTCACCATGCAGTTTTGACCAACTTCTGACACAAACAAAAGCCTGTCAACACAGGCCCTTCTACATGCCGATAACTGAGGTGTGGACGTTTTGTACTTTTTCCTATCAAATAAACACACTTATTAAAAGTGTTTACCAGGAAAGGGTTTTCTGCTTCCGATAGCATTTGGATTCCTTCTGCCATTTTTCTTGGCCAAGCAAGGATGTGCGGTATGTCACTGATACAGGCAATGCATTTTTCTTCTCAGAAAAAGCAAATAGGCCTACTGCATCCGAAGACAAAAAGCGGACAAGGATATCAATATCCAGAGAAAAGAGCTGACCGAGGACAACGCATCTTTCTGGTTTGCTTCACCAGCCTGGATTTTAATTACCGCTAGAGCTGAAAGCCCAGCCCGGGCCAATGTGGCTGTATATCTGTCTACTAAAGTACGAAGCTAGTGATCAAAGAGAACCTGCCTGATTTATGTGCCCATTAAACAGTTATCACCAGGCCCTTAAAACCTGTCACAAGCACATACGGCAATGTATATAGAGTCATTGGTTTGCCCAACGTGGCTATAAATCAGTTTACAGGTCTAAATACGGGAAAAACTAGAAGAGAAACCCAAGACAAAATGTCTACTTGAAAAGGAAGTTCAGGAAAAACACAAAGGTCATGAATAAGCATAGGAAACCGGTCTATTCAGAACAACACAGTAGCCATGAAATACAATACAGGTCCACTCAACTGTGACTCTTTCCCATTAACTGCCTCTAGAGCCTTGGTGCCCAACCTGCAGCCTGAGGGCCACATGCAGCCATTTCACAATAAATCATATAGTGTGTAGAATTCTTGAAATTGCTTCCAACAACACACAATAATTGATATGAATTAGTCCATAAACCATAACCACATGTGTATAATCTTGATATAACTTGTGAAGACACCATAAACTCGTGCACCTCCACCACATGATATGCGTGCTTACTAGGGGTGCACCGAATGGAAATTTTGGTGCGGAAACCGATACTAAAAATTAAGAATACACTAGGCCGAAAACCGATACCGAAAATGACCGTTTAAACAAAATATTTTTATATATTTTAAATAAAAATGTATACATTTTTATACAACACATTGCTAATAGTATTAGCAAAATTTCCATGTGGTGCACCTCTAGCAGATGTAGGAGATGGTCAGAGACTACAGACATACTACAGGAGATCAATGCAGCCTCACCAGTGTCCATCCAATGCAGCCTGCCAGTGCCCGGCAGCCTCACCAGTGCCCGTCATATGCAGCCTGTCTGTGCCTCACCAATGCCCGTCATATGCAGCCTGTCTGTGCCTCACCAGTGCCCATCATATGCAGCCTGTCTGTGCCTCACCAGTGCCCGTCATATGCAGCCTGCCTGTGCCTCACCAGTGCCCATCATATGCAGCCTGCCTGTGCCTCACCAGTGCCCATCATATGCAGCCTGCCTGTGCCTCACCAGTGCCTGTCATATGCAGGCTGCCTGTACCTCACCAGTGCCCGTCATATGTAGCCTGCCTGTGCCTCACCAGTGCCCATCATATGCAGCCTGCCTGTGCCCAGCAGCCTACAAGTGCCCAGCATATGCAGCCTGCCTGTGCCCGGATCAGCGGCAATCTCTGTATGTCACAGAGCGGAATTGAATTCCCCAGGCCGTAGTAACAATATCCCGCCTCCTGTGACACATCACACTGATTCAATGTCTCGCCATTAGATCAGTGTTTCGTCTATCACAGGAGGCGGGACACTGTTACTATGGTCCGGACAAATGAGCACCGTGACACACAGAGATCGAGGAGAGGAGGAGGGAGCGGAGGACTGGGCACGCCAGAGGGACACTCCCGCAATGGAAAGCACCGTGACGGACCACGCCCCCTTTCGGTATCAGCTGTTTTTGTCATTTGGCCGAATTCCAAAAACACATATTTCGGCCAATAATTTTTCGGCAGCCGAAATTTCGGTGCACCACTAGTGCTTACCAGAGGCAAGCTAACCCGCCAGGGCCTTGATCCAAAGCGATGGAAATGGCAGCTCCCAAATACATAATGTGATGGGGCAGGAACATACAACAAACGACCAGGGAGACTCGATCATTCAATGGTCACGAATGAGGACCAGAAGTTAACCCAAAATAGAAAGGAGGCTCACCATAGTGTAAATTGTAATATGAACATTTATTAAAAGTTGCACTTACACACAGTAAGAAGTAACATTTCAAAGATTGTAAGATTGTAAGTAGAGAGTCAGTAGTATTGAAGCCTGAACATCATCATAACAGCCAAGCAATAAACATTTTCCGAGAGATGGCACCAGCGACAGCCCTCTTATTTTTCTAGGAAACCGTTTAATGTACAGTATATGGTGATTAAGGATGAGCTCTGGCGTGTTCGCATAGAACACGTGCAGAGATCGCCAGGAAGTGTGCACGGCGCTGTGCTAATCACAGCCAGGGAGACATTGTCCCGATGCTCGGCTGCAGGGATCGTGAAATGTCTCCCTGGCTGTTATTAGCGCAGCGCCGTGCACACTTCCTGGCGGGCTCTGCACGTGTTCTATGCGAACACGCCAGAGCTCATCCTTAATGGTGATTGACTAGTATTAGTTTAGTTTTTTTTTTTTTTTTTTTAAGGCCCTGCACCCATATAACCTCTACCCATGTGTGTGTTCCTGAACATGCCCCCATGCCGCTGACTGCGGTGTCATGCACTGTATACGTGCTTTGACCAAGCTGTCAACACAATGACTTCCAGTTGCGGATCATTGTTATTTGACGGCAATCTCCTGAAATACCAGTTTTACATATTATTGTCTGTCTGTCAAAAATCTGTCCTTCTCCCCATTAGCACAGGGAGGACAACTACACTTTGTAAAATCACATTTTATTGATAAAAAAAAAATAAAAGTATAAGAGCCTTTTGTCCTGAATTATTTTGATCATAAAAAGGCAGAAAATGTCTGATGAAAAAGTTAGTTAAAGCAGTATTAAACCAAAAAAAAAAAATATAGCAATAAACTGATCATTAAATTGTGATGGCGGCAATTTTTTTTTTTTTTTTTTTTAAAGGAATTTCTCCTTTATTTTCACCCCGTAATCTGGCAGTAACACATTTCCTGTTTTAGGCCTTCTGCGACACTTGTCCTGCGACTTGGGACTGCAAAGTCGCATAACAAGTCATATCCCATGATTTCCAATGAGTACCATTCATATCTGTACGACTTCAAGTTGCACTGACTATAAAGTAATCCCTGTACTACTGTGGTCCGACTTTGATGTGAGTTGAGATGCATAGACCTCAAGTTTACACGGGGCAGTTCCTGAAATCGCGGCAAAATCACGTCAGCAAAATCGTGGCAGTGTGCAAGGGGCCTTAGGTTGTCTCCACCCTGTAGGGGTGTAGGCCACGATCTGCAATTCAGTGGACAGGACCGAGAACTTTTTTTTTTTTTTTTTACTTTATTGAAATTACATTCCGTATATACTCGAGTACAAGCCGAATTTTTCAGCACATTTTCTTGTGCTGAAAATACCCACCTCGGCTTATACTCACTCACTCATACTCACTCACTCGCCTTTTTGCGCCCGATCTCCCGGAAATTTGGGGACCCGCTACCAGCCGGCCGTAGGTTCCCTGGATCCCAAACTTGGCACATATAGCCTCACTCTTCCTCCACAAGTGTTTAAAGATTGTTGTCTGGGGGACCTACAGCCGATTTTTCAAAGTTGGGCACCCCTTCCATAGACTACCATGTTAAAACGGTTATTTCTCCGGGAACTTTGGGGACCCGGTACTGGCCGGCCGTAGGTCCCCTGGAAACTTGGCACACATGTAGCACCAGTTCTCCTCTACAAGTGTGCAAAGTTTGCTGTCTGGGGAACCTATGGCTGGGGAGCACCGATTTTTCAAACACGGACACCCCTTCTATAGACTCCCATGTTAAACGTAAGTCTAGTCATGGACACAGTGAGGCATGGGCACAGTGAGGCATAGTGAGGTTTGCAAATGGACACCCTAGGCTTATACTCGAGTCAATAAATTTCCCAGTTTTTTATGGTAAAATTAGGTGCCTCGGCTTATATTCGGGTCGGCTTATACTCGAGAATATACGGCAAGTTGAGATTTCATTCAACTCTATGCATGTTTATGCAGCTCACACCACAGCACATGTATGGTGTGAAGAGGGCATGTATGCCCCTTGAGTTGATTGATGCAATTCAACACAGCTCAATGGAAATAGTGTGAACAAGCCCTACGTTTCCTGGCAAATCGTTGGCTAATCATCTCTTACATATTCCACACAACGGGCATTTTTTTCCCCATTACAACATGACATTCCTCTTTTTTTTTTTTTTATGCAACCCGTCCAGCATCCACGAAAAAGACGCAGAGCTCATAAACATCTCCAATATGGATTTCTGTTGTTTTAATATTCTGCTGTGCATCGATTTCACTGCTGGGAAGACTAATAACCTTTGAAGGACCAGTAAAAATCAGATAAGCAGAAACGGCTAAATGTGGAGAGGGTTTCAAGGTCAGGATTGGGCTGTGTAACAAGACCCGATAATGCAGTCGGGACACAAGACCTGGCAGCTGTTCAAGCAGACGTACGGCAAAGATCCTGATTGGAGCGTCCGTCCATCTCCTGTACAGTGTGCTTTAATGACTGGGTGAAAAATAACCCTGGTTAAAAATGCACTCTGCGTTTTTAAACGTTTTTAGGTATACAAGTGGCCACTTTGTTAGGTACACCTGCTCTAGAAACACAAAATAGCCAAAAAGAAAATCACATGACTGCAAGTCAATATTTAAAGCAGGCAGACATCATTGTTCAACAAACCATCAGATAGAGAAGACGCAACTTAGAATGATTGTTAGGAACTGCTCATTACAGCAATGATGTGAAGCAATAAATGTCAAATCTTGCCTTGTTCATACACCGCGCATTGAGCTTCATTGATCAGCACTGATAAGTGCAGGCGCATAGAAAACCATTGTTCTGGATGTACCCTGTTCACACCATACATGTGCAGTGGTGTGCGTTGTTTACGCATTTTTACGTAGTGCAATGCACTTTGCCAAATGGCAATTCCACCATTCAGAAAATGTCTTGTATTTTTTTTTATAAATACAAAGCATTCTTTGATTGGACGAGGTGGAGATTGTGGCATCACCTGACCTCACTATTCTATACTTAGTGTCACCTGGTGGTGGAAGCACTACGAATTGCGATTGTGGGGACACTGGTGTAGCAGGTGAATCGTGGATGATTTGTTTGCTCTGAACTTTCTTGTTTAACATATTTTCCTTTTTAGTAGGGTTGTCCCGATACCGATACTAGTATCGGTATCGTGACAGATACCAAGCATTTGTGCGAGTACTTGTACTCGCACAAATGCTCCCGATCCCTGACCCGATACTTGGTTGGTAGCGAGCGGACTCAGTGGGCGGAGAGGGCGGGCGGCGTCAGTGGGCGGAGAAAGCCATCTCAGTGGGCAGAGCGGGCAAGTGGGTTCAGTGTGCTGAGAGGGCGGGCGGCGTTAGTAGGTGGATCAGGCGGCCGGCCTCAGTGGTCGTCGTCAGCTTAGACATCCCGACGCCCATCTTGGCACACCCTGCACTTGGCCACAGTAAGCCAGCAGCTGACATCTTGTTACACCCAGCCCATATAGTTCGGGCTGGGTGTAACAAGATGTCTGCGGATACTTTCTGATGTCGAGTGCAGGGTGTACCAAGATGGGCGCTGCAGGATAGCATTTCAAAATAATTTCCTCATGTCATATATTGCTGCATTTCAGTGCCTGCCTATAAGTGCCAGCCACCTGTCAGAGCCATCTAACAGTGCCAGCCATCAATCAGTGCCCATAACTGCCACCTATCAGTGCCAGCCACCTGTCAGTGCCATCAGTGTCCATAACTGCCGCCTATCAGTGCCAGCCACCTGTCAGTGCCATTAGTGCCCATAAGTGCTGCCTATCAGTGCCACCCATCAGTGCCAGCCACCTGTCAGTGCCACCTATCAGTGCCCATCAGTCAGTGCCATCTATCAGTGCCCATCAGTCAAACTGTCACATGGCATAAAAACAGTTATAGTAAATTAGCCCTTGTAAATGGGCTCATATTTGGTGCAATTTCTTTATACATGTTTTTCACCTAATAAGTTTGAGGTCATTAAATTTATAAATTTTTGTTTTTTCACAATATTGAGTTAAAATTTAGCGCTGCTTCATACATTTATCACAATTCTTGCCTCTAGGGTCACAGATTGCTTAACCACTTACGGACCGCCGCCGCAGGTTTACGTCGCTACTTTGAAGAGGAATACCGTTGTTATGGCAGCAGCTAGCTAGCTACCATAACGCTGGTATCCTCTTCTTCAGCGGGCGGTCCGTCTTTGCGTCAGATTCACCACAATCCGGTGCCCTCCGCCGCTTACCGGAGTCGTCGGTAGCGCTGGAGGCGATCAGATCCTTCTCCTGGCTTGGTATGGAGACGAGTGAGGGGAAGATGGCCCCACCTGTCTCCATATCATTTTTTTTTATTGCATTTTAGTGTAAATATGAGATTTTGAGGTCATGTCAGGCTTTATTTCTATTACAAGAGAGGTTTACATTCCTAGTAATAGGAATAAAAGTGACACTTTTTTTTTTTTTTTTATTTTTTTTTTTTAAGAACAGCATAAAAATAAAAAAGGTAAAATGAATAAAAAAAAATATTTTTTTTTTTTTAACGCGCCCCTTCCGGGCAAGCACGCGTGGAGAAACAAACGCATACATGAGTAGTGCTCGCATATGAAAACGGCGTTTTAAACCACACGTGTGAGGTATTGCCAGGATTGTTCGAGCGAGAGCAATAATTCTAGCCTTAGACCTCCTCTGTTACTCAAAACTGATAACCTGTAGAATTTTTTAAAACGTCGCCTATTGAGATTTTTAAGGGTAAAGGTCTGTCGCCATTCCACGAGTAAGGCGCAATTTTGAAGCAAGACATGTTGGGTATCAATTTACTCAACGTAACATCATCTTTCACAATATAAAAAAAAATTGGGATAACTTTACAGTTGTCTTATTTTTTAGTTAAAAAAAAAAAAAAGTGTATTTAAAAAAAAAAAAAGTGCGCTACCACTGCACAAATAAGGTGCGACAGAAAGTATTGCAATGACCGCCATTTTATTCTCTAGGGTGTTAGAAAAAATATATAATGTTTGGGGGTTCTAAGTAATTTTCTAGCAAAAAAAAAAATGTTTTGACAGAGATGATTCGGAGACTGGATGCCTGAAGACTGGAGAAACGATGCCATGATCAACCTTGCTTCTTGCTTTGACATGGTCCAAATCTGTTGTACAGACCATAAATCAACAGGGACCGATACCCATAAGGTCAGTTACCAGCACCCTGATGAAGCCATGCTGTAAAAAATGCATGTTTATAGAAGGGAAGGGGTCCTATCGGGTACCAGACAAGTGTAGCTAATAACAAAACACTGAGTGGATATGATCAGCGAATAGGTTTTTCTGTTGCTCTGCGTCAATACTAATCTATTCGTCTGAGAAGACCGATGAAAACAGCGCATTCAGTTTGCAGCCATCAGAATTATTTTTATTTCACACGGAGTCTGATCACACCTCACCATACACAGCCAGTGGATGGAGATTCTACAAATATTAACATCATTGTGTCTCAAACAGCAACACAGCAAGGACACAGTCTAGACTAGAAAAAAAAATGGAAAGAACAGACAACCCATAGTGTAATGTTTATCCCATAGGTCTACATGTGCTAGATTAAGGCCTGGTTCACACTGGTGCGACAAATTCAGACTCTAAGAGCACATGTTACATCACAAGTCGCACCCCATTAAAGTGGTTGTAAACCCTTTACAACCACTTTAATCTACAGGTAAGCCTAGATTAAACACATCGAGGCAAGTGTGTAAGACTGCGCTGTTGTTTTATAAGCATTTTAATAAATAAATAAATAAATAAATAAAGGCTTACCTGTGGGTGCTTGAAATATCTATAATATCTATAATAGGAGATATTTACTAAAATACTGCACATCACCCTGACCATAACCTCCCCACTGTGAAACATGGTGGTGGCCAGCATCATGTTGTGGTTCATGCTTTTCTTCAGCAGGGACAGGGAAGCTGATTTGATGGGAAGATGTATGGAGCCAAATACAGGGGAACCTTCGAAGAAAACATATTGGAGTCTCCAAAAGACTTGAGTGGAGGTTCACCTTCCAGCAGGACAACAACCCCAAACATACAGCTAGAGCTACAATGGAATGGTTTAAATCAAAGTATATTCATGTTAGGGAATGGACAAGTCAAAGTCCAGACCTAAATCCAATTGAGAATCTGTGGCAAGACTTGAAAATTGCTGTTCAACACTCTCCATTAAATCTGACAGAGCTTGAGCTATTTTGCAAAGAAAATTGGGCAAAAATGTCACTCTCTAGATGTTCAAAGCTGGTATAGACATCCCTAAAAAGACTTGTAGATGTAATTGCAGCAAAAGGTGGTTCTACAAAGTATTGACACTGGGGGGCTGAATACAAATGTACCCTACTCTTTTTAGCTAATTATTCGTAAAACAAGATTGAAAACCATTTATCATTTTCCTTCCACTTCACAATGATGTGCCACTTTGTGTTGGTCTATCACATACATTTACGCTTTTGGTTGCAACATGACAAAATGTGGAAAATTTAAGGGGGTATGAATACTTTTTCAAGGCACTGTATAACAAATAAGATGCTACCTACTTCCCAACAAAAAAGGAACCTATGGTCTGTAAAACATAGAAATACACTTAAAAGTTACTTATCTCAGGTAAGAATGGGTTCAAGATCTCTGTTGGCATCGAGGATCCCAGGCTTCTATAAGCAGTTGCTGGAGATCCGTCGAAAGAGTCTTAAGGTATAGCTTCTTCTGGCTGGTATAGACCTTCCTTGCTGTCAAGTCATTATGGAGTGCTAATATTATAATAGTTTTGTATGTAAAGCATTTTTGTTTAGTAAAAGCACATGTATACACTGCAGAGGTCTGAGCTTCCTTGCTTATAGCACAAAGTAACCTTGCTAAATAGACCAAAGCAAAACAGCCACATACACACAGGGCTTTTTCTTTTACTGCCCTGGATGCCTTTACTTCTGGAAAAAAAAACAGCAGCCTAAAAAGTACACCCAAAGGCCGCATTTGCACACACATTTAGGCACGTCTAGTGTCTGGGCATTCATTGATTTCCTTGGCCAGAATATACATTTCTTCTGGCCACTAGCGTTTAAATGCATTTAGCATTTTTTCTGCACAAACATTCCTTTCGAAACACCTTAGAGCAGGGATGTCAAACTCAATTTCATCGTGGGCCGCATATGCATTATGATTGCCCTCAAAAGGGCCGGTTGTATCTGTAAGATTAGATGTCCAGCACATCCCCTCCCCATATATTAGATGACAAGAGCCCCCCCACCATCAGAAGTTGAGTCCCACTCTCCCTTACATCACAGTGCACCCCCTTTCCTTATGCTGCTGCTGGGAAGAAGCTGGATGCATTGCTTGAAATCAGAAAGTAAGGGTCTGGAGTAGGACCAGAGGAGGGCTGGAGCTCTCCTGCAGCTGCAGGGGGGGTGCAAAAGGCCAGATGAAATGGCCTGGAGGGCCGGATTCGGCCCGCGGGCCTTGTGTTAGACACCTGTGCCTAAGGCCTCTTTCACACGAGGCGGACTTCATCGCTACGGAGCCTGCCAGCTCAGCGGGAGATCTCTCCCCTGATCTCTGCTGAGCCGGCGGATGACAAGTCCCTCTCTGCTCACTGAGTGGGGAGGGGCTTGTGCAGTGCCGCTGTCTCCTATGGAGAAATTGCTGAAAACGGACAGCAGAAATCGACAAAACTGACAGGCGGACCTGAACAGTCTGCCCGTGTGAAAGGGGCCTTATGCTGCGTACACACGATGTTAATGTCATGGAAAAAAGGACATTTTTCTCGATGTCATTCTTGTCAAGCCTGCCTTGCAAACACACGATCGTGAAAAAAAAAAAAAAAAAGCTGGCGCAAAGCGCGGCGACGTACAACTGCACTATAAAGGGGAAGTTCAATTCGAATGGCGCCACCCTTTGGGCTTGATTATGCAAATTTCCCTTCTCATAACTTGCTTCTGAGCATGCGTGTTTTTTCCCCCGTCGTTAAAGCCTACACACACAACCATTTTTCACGACGTGAAAAATGTTGAGAAAAACTGGAGCATGTTCTACATTTTTAATGCCCATTTTTCACGTCGCGAGCCTCTGGAGCCTACACACGATCGTTTTTAATGACCAATTTTAAAAAAATTGCATTTTTCCTGTCATGAAAAACGGTCGTGTGTACGCGACATTAGAGGCTGAAAACAAAAAATGCAACACTAAACACTCCTCTTCTAATACGCCTGTAATGTGTGCATTGATACACAGGCTAATAGAGGTGCGTTTATAGGCTTAAAAAAATAAAAATCCTAAAAGCCTGTAAAAATGCTTTTTTTTTTTTTACATGCTGTGTGCATGAGGCCTTACAGGTAATTGTGGATTGAACACTTTGTCCCCTTTCACATGGGGCGGATCAATGATGATCCGCCCCGTGCACCTCCGCTTGCTCAGCGGGGATCGCTCCGTTGAGCCGGCGGATGACAGGGCGGTCCCCGCACACTGTGCAGGGACCGCCCTGTCAAAACTCTGCTCTCCCCTATGGAGGGATCGGATGAACACGGACCGTCTGTCCGTGTTCACCCGATCCGATAGACGGATGGAAAAGTAGGTTTTTCCTCGTCACACTTTGGCGGATCAGAGCGGTCGGATGTCAGCGGGCATGTCACCTCTGACATTCGCGGCTCCATAGAAGAGCACGGAGCGCCCATACAGGTCCGCAAAAAAAAAAAAAAAACTGTCAGGCGGACCTCAACAGGCCGCCCGTGTGAAAGAGCCCTTACAAGTGCTGGGGAAAAAAAAAAACTATGGAGATATTTTCTGCCACACAGCAGCTAAATAACTCTCGCCATAATATAGCATAAAGAATTCACTGAACGTATGCTTTGCTGCTTGCTAAGTAGCTGATACATGCAACACAGATAATGGTGGAGATTAGTAGCTGCCTGAACTCTTCACATGACCTTTAATCTTCACCGTAATATGTAAATTCGTCATATTAATCCCCAAGAGCTTAAAGCTGAACTACAGCCTCACCTTTAGCCTTCCACGGTTGTACAGATTCCTCTCCCGTAGTAAAATCACTTTCATTGCACACTGTGAGCGTCTCACAATGTTCATTAGAAGATGCCGCATGCTCCAGGCCCACCTGCCCCTTATCTATCCATCAGCATGCATGTGCTCCCACTGTGGAGACTCTCAAAACATTTAGTAGTGTTAGGACTGCAAGCGATACACAGGGTGCCATAAAGTGGCTCTGCAGTTACGCATGCCTTTGCAAATGTGTGTAAAGCCCCGTTTGTAACGCAGACTGTTGGACGGGTTAATTTGGTTGGTCAGCAGACTGGTTGGTGAGATGAGCTGGGAATTTCCTTTTCATGCGTTTGCCCTTCCATGTGCTCCTTGCTGAGAAGGCCAGTTCTAAGTGGGGGCAGGGGCCATATTATTGTTACTGGTGTAAATTTGGTCAGGGGACACACTGGGCACCTTTGCTGCCATTGGGCTATGTGCCCAATGTGGCTTTAAAGCGGGGGTTCACCCAATTTTTTTTTTTAACATTTTAACATTACATTCAGCTGTCAGAATGACAATCGGCTGTTTTTTTTTTTTTTTTATCCCCGTACATACCGTATTTTCACCGCCGCTTCCGGGTATGTCTTCTGCGGGACTGGGCGTTCCTAATTGATTGACAGGCTTCCGACCGTCGCATACAGCGCGTCACGAGTTGCCGAAAGAAGCCGGACTGAGAGTCGGCTCTATACAGCGCATGCACACCGACGTTCGGCAACTCGTGACGCGTAGTATGAGACAGTGGGAAGCCTGTCAATCAATTAGGAACGCCCAGTCCCGCAGAAGACATACCCGGAAGCGGCGGTGAAAATACGGTATGTACGGGGATAAAAAAAAAAAAGAAACCAGCCGATTGTCATTCTGACAACTTGGCTGAATGTAATGTTAAAACATTTTTTTTTGGGGTGAACCCCAGCTTTAAGGAGGGGTGGGCTCCCTCCAGGCCCACCTGCCCGCTACTTATCCATTAGCATGCATGTGCTTCCACTATGGAGATTCTCATTAATTTACAAGGGTTAGGACTGCAGGTAATTCAGGGTGCAGTGAAGAGGCCTTGCAGCTAACACAGGGGTTTACAAATGTGTGCCAACTAAACCTGTGTTTTTAACACATAATGTTGAACAGGGTAATTCGGTTGGTAAGCAGTCTGGTTGGCGAGTTCAGCTGGGAATAATCTCTGGTTATGTCTTTCAGGCTTAAGAGCCTGCCATCAGATGCAGCCTGGCCAAAGACATTCAGCATCATCTAGCCCATTTCTCCCCACCATGACTGTCCCTATCCCGCCCCTTTCATTGACTATTTCTACTCTTTTTGTTCTGAGCCCTCAAACACTAGTTTCACCTAGTGTGGTCTACAAGCAAATTTAGCCTGCTTAAAGCGGAGTTGCACCCAAAAGTGGAACTTACGTTTAATCCACTCCTTGCCCCCTTAACATGCCACATTTGGCATGTCATTTTTTGGGGGAGGGGGGGCTTCAGGAGGAGTAGGACTTCCTGTCCCACTTCCTCCTTCCGCCCAGGGACCGCTTAGGGGATACGTCATATCGCCTAGAGCGGCCCCTCCCTGTAGGCGATCGCCTGGGACAATTGACAGGTCCCAGGCGATCGCCTGACCAATTACAGTGCGCAGCGCCGCCGCACTAGGAATGAAGACCCCGGCCGGGGGGGGGGGGGGGGGAGCGGAGCTCTGGTGATCTGACGATATGGTTCCTGTAGGGACTGCGCAGGCGCAATCCTTGCCGACGGAAATCAACAAACCTCCAGGGCAACGTGGAATTTGAGGTAAATGGCCAGTCGGCCTCCTGGCTCTTTTCTTTAACATCCTCCAAACTACGGGGATGTTAAGGAATGAGCCTGGATGCCGGACGAGGTTCGGAGATTTCCGTCGGCAAGGATTGCGCCTGCGCAGTCCTTACAAGAACCATCTCAATAGAGGAACCACACCGACAAGTCACCGGCCGGAGCGTCGCTGGACCGTGGAGCAGGTGAGTGTCTGTTTATTAAAAGCCAGCAGCTACACTTTTTGTAGCCGCTGACTTTTAATAAACATAGAAAAAGCCTGGAACTCCCCTTTAAGAATGCCCACTCCTCCAGGCTTACATCCATCCATCAAAGCATTGGCTGAGCTTCAATACATGATCCTCAACCGCCTAAGAAACCAATCCTTCCACAAAACGTAACTGGAAATCTGCAATGTAAAAATAAAAAAAAGCTATAAAGAAATGATAAATTTCAGGGGCCAGACTTGTAGGCAGCAGACATTCCTCAATGCGTTTCCAGCTGCCCTAAGGAGAGGGATAAACAGCTGCCCCCATTCCTGTATCCTCCAGCCATTAGATCCTCTTCCAGTAGCAGAGCTCTCCAGGCCTGAACTCATTGCATACCAACATCATGAGCTCACTGCTTGCTGGAATAGGTAGGACGTCAGCTCCTTACCAGGGACAGACAATAAAGCTACAGCATACTGGAGCTGTCACAACAGGCCGTATGTCTAGATGGCTGGGGAGGGGGACATTCCAATCATCTGCAGCTCAGGCCTTGCAGACAACGCTATATGACCTGCCCTATATATAAAGCTGTAGTAGCTGCAGGGGGAAGAAAATGGAGTGGGTGGTGTACGCCTAATTTAAAGCTGTAATAAAAGCACTTAAAAAAAAAAAAAAAAAAAAAGCCCCCTGGCTGCAGGTTTAAGTCACAATACATTTATATGCACCACATACTAGAACATTATGACGGATTACTGGTCATTATGTGCCCTCAAGCGCTGCAGTGTCACAAATTCACTAAATCCTGGGTTCTCTTAGGTTGCATAAATGGCCGAGCCACAATGACGTTACTCCTGCTCCTGTTGACCCGAAAGTGACGTCACTTCCGGGTCCCCGTTGACAGTTTCCTTGGCCATCAAGGCCAAGAAAGAATGTAATGCAGTGCAAAGTGCAATGCATTACTTTCACTGGAGCACAGGGGAGACATTGGGGGTCTATTAGACCCTGGATGTTTCATTAAAGAGAACTTGTCGCCCCCAAAAAAAAAAAAAAAAAAAAGTCACATGTCCCCTATGTGATAAAAAAATAAAGAGTTAAAATATATATATTTTAGCAGCAGGGTGCCTACGCCTGAAAACATCGAAATTGCGATACACGTTACATATCGCCGCGCACGCCGGAATGAGAGCAATTCTAGCACCAGACCTACTTCGTAACATTAAACTGATTACTTATAGGGTGCTTTTAAAGCGTCTATAGTAGTTATAGGGTACTGACATGTTTAACCACTTAAGCCCCGGACCATATTGCTGCCTAAAGACCCAAGGGGTTTTTACAGTTCGGGACTGCGTCGCTTTAACAGACAATTGCGCGGTCGTGCGACGTGGCTCCCAAACAAAATTGACGTCCTTTTTTCCCCACAAATAGAGCTTTCTTTTGGTGGTATTTGATCACCTCTGCGGTTTTTATTTTTTGCGCTATAAACAAAAATAGAGCGACAATTTTGAAAAAAATGCAATATTTTTTACTTTTTGCTATAATAAATATCCCCCAAAAACATATATAAATTTTTTTTCCCTCAGTTTAGGCCGATACGCATTCTTCTACCTATTTTTGGTAAAAAAAAAAAAAAAAAAAAAATCGCAATAATTGTTTATCGGTTGGTTTGCGCAAAATTTATAGCGTTTACAAAATAGGGGATAGTTTTTTTGCATTTTTATTTTTTTTACTACTAATGGCAGCGATCAGCGATTTTTTTCGTGACTGCGACATTATGGCGGACACTTCGGACAATTTTGACACATTTTTGGGACAATTGTCATTTTCACAGCAAAAAATGCATTTAAATTGCATTCTTTATTGTGAAAATGACAGTTGCAGTTTGGGAGTTAACCACAGGGGGCGCTGTAGGAGTTAGGGTTTACTTTGTGTGTTTTTTTCTAGTGTAGGGGGGTGTGGCTGTAGGAATGACGCCATCGATCGTGTCTTCCCTATAAAGGGAATGACGCGATCGATGCGCCGACACAGTGAAGCACGGGGAAGCCGTGTTTACACACGGCTCTCCCCGATCTTCAGCTCCGGGGAGCGATCGCGACGGAGCGGCTATAAACAAATAGCCGCGCCGTCGTCCCGGATCGCTCCCCGAGCGGACCCGACCTCCGCATGTACCGGGGGGGGTCCCGATCGGACCCCCCACCCACGTCTAGCAGAGGATGTACAGGTACGTACATGTGCCTGTCCGTGCCATTCTGCTGACGTATATGTACATGAGGAGGTCGGGAAGTGGTTAAGGTTTGACATGTTAGGTATCCATTTACTCGATTCAACCTCGGCTTTTATATTTTACCAAAATATTGGGTAATTTATTGTGTTTTTATGCCCCCTAAAATTAACTTTTAATGTGTTTTGCATTTCCTTTATCGTGGCACAAAAATAGATTGTAACTACCACTATTTTATTCTCTAGGCCAGCGATGGCACCCCAAATGTTTTAGAACTACATTTCCCATGATGCTCATGCACTCTGCAGTATAGGTGAGCATCACGGGTTTATATACCATATATACTCTGGTATAAGCCGACCCGAATTTAAGCCGAGCCCACAAAAAACTGTGAAAACGTATAGACTCGAGTATAAGCCTAGGGTGTGTATCTGCATGCCTCACTACGCCTCACTGTGTCCATGTACATGCCTCACTGTGCCCATGACTAGCCTGACCTTTAACATGGGAGTCTATGGGTCCAGGGGACCTACGAACGTCCGGTACTGGGTCCCCAAAGTCACTGGAGAAATTATCGTTTAACCACTTAAGACCCGGACCAAAATGCCGCTAAAGGACCTTGCCCCTTTTTGCGATTCGGCACTGCGTCGCTTTAACTGACAATTGCGCGGTCATGCGACGTGGCTCCCAAACAAAATTGGCGTCCTTTTTTTCCTCAAATAGAGCTTTCTTTGGTGGTATTTGATCACCTCTGCGGTTTTTATTTTTTGCGCTAAAAAAAAAAAATAGAGCGTCAATTTTGGAAAAAAAAACAATATTTTTTACTTTTTGCTATAATAAATATCCCCCAAAAATATATAAAAAAAAACAGTTTTCCTCAGTTTAGGCCGATAAGTATTCTTCTACCTATTTCTGGTAAAAAAAAAAAAAAAATCGCATTAAGCGTTTATTGGTTGGTTTGCGCAAAATTTATAGCGTTTACAAAATAGGGGATAGTTTTATTGCATTTTTATTAATTTTTTTTTTTACTACTAATGACGGCGATCAGCGATTTTTTTCGTGACCGACATTATGGCGGACACTTTTGACACATTTTTGGGACCATTGTCATTTTCACAGCAAAAAATGCATTTAAAATGACAGTTGCAGTTTGGGAGTTAACCACAGGGGGCGATGTTGGGGTTATGTGTTCCCTGAAGTGTGTTTACAACTGTAGGGGGGTGTGGCTGTAGGTGTGACGTCATCGATTGTGTCCCCCTATAAAAGGGATGACACGATCGATGACGGAGCCACAGTGAAGAACGGGGAAGCCGTGTTTACACACGGCTCTCCCCGTTCTTCAGCTCCGGGGACCGATCGCGGGACTCCAGCGGCGATCGGGTCCGCGAGTCCCACGGTCACGGAGCTTCGGAACGGGACCCCACGACTGGGCTTAAAGGACAACGTACCTATACGTTGATGTGCCCAGCCGTGCCATTCTGCTGACGTATATCAATGTGAAGGGTCCTTAAGTGGTTAACATGGGAGTCTGCAATGTGTGCAAATAGCGCAAAAATGCTGATGCCTCCCGGCCCTTTAAGAGTTCTAAATGCCAAGAGGAGAGCATTCAGTTCATGGGACCATCGTGATTGGTTCTCACAGCAGTCACATGGTCGGAAAGCTCCCGATCGCATTGGCATTGCATTGGCAAAGCACAGGATAACTTTTACTGCAATGTAGTGTGTAGAAAGTCCAGATCTGGTGTCTGGATCACAGGACTGGCCAAGCAGAATTACAATTCTTTCTAGAATGAAATCATAAATGCATTTTAGCTGTGTTAAGCTGTTTGCTGAAGTTCAACTCCAATTCATTGTTGGGGGGTCAGTGTCAGTTACTAGGTCTATTGAAATCATTTTGGATCACATCAAATTAAACATGTCGCATTTGATTTGCTGATTACTACATCTAAATGACATATGAGAGACATTAGAGCCATCCCCACATGGCATGGGAGGACTGGTATGTAAATGATTTTATTCTTACAGGGAATGAGGATTATCAAACGCTGCGCTGTGTCAAGGACTTGACGCCGCTCACAAGTCAGAGTCCTGAAGACCCCTATTCAGCTCAGTTTCCATAGGGAGAAACAGCTGCGGAGTATTTATAGATGGGCCGGGCGAATGTAAAGGGAACGGGCAGAGTGCCAGGCTGTGCACTATGGCTGCATATGGTCTGTGCATTGCTCCTATGTGATTAAATCTGAACTTTAATCTGCTTATGTGTTGCCTTCCCTGGTTCCTCCTCTTCCCCTCATCAACATGCCAATGACATTTTTAAATATAACCTTTCATTTTCATTACATACCTTATCTAATGCCGCGTACACACGATCGCTCCATCCGATGAGAACGGTCTGATGGACCGTTGTCATTGGTTAACCGATGAAGCTGACTGATGATCAGTCGTGCCTACACACCATTGGTTAAAAAAAACGATCGTGTCTGAACGCGGTGACGTAAAACACACGACGTGCTAAAAAAAATGCTTCCAAGCATACGTCGACTTGATTCTGAGCATGCGTGGGTTTTTAACCGATGGACGTGCCTACTAACGATCGTTTTTTAACTATCGGTTAGGAATCCATCGGTTAAATTTAAAACAAGTTGACTTTTTTTTAACCTATGGATAAATAACCGATGGCGCCAACACACGATCATGTGTACGCGGCCTAATGCCGCGTACAGACGGTCGTTTTATGCGATGTTAAAAAACGACGTTTTTAAAAATGTCAATTTAATTGACCGTGTGTGGGAGAAAACGTCGTTTTATGTCTTCTGAAAAACGACCAAAAAAAATTGAAGCATGCTTCAATTTTATGTGTCGTTTTTCAAAACGTCGTTTTTTACTTCACAGAAATTGACGTTTCAAACGACGTTTTTACACCCGCGCATGCCCAGAAGCTAGTTATGAAGCGAGCTTCAATGGAAAAACGTGGTGAACGTAACCTCGCTTTGCTAGAGCATTGTGAAAAAAAACTATGGTGTGTAGGCAACATCGTTTTTGAAAATTGAAGTTTCAAAAACGTTGTTTCTTACTTCACAGAAAACGTCGTTTTTTTACATCGCATAAAACGACCGTCTGTACGCGGCATTAGACTCTTATGCTGCGTACACACGATAGGTTAGTCTGATGAAAACGGTCCGATGTGTGTGGGCACCATCGGTTTTTTATCCATCAGTCAAAAAACTAGGAACTTGTTTTAAAATTATCTGATGGATAAAAAAACCTATAGAAAAAAAACAATCGTCTGTGGGTACGTCCATCGGTTAAAAATCCACGCATGCTCAGAAGCATTAAACTTCATTTTTTTCAGCACGTCGTTGTGTTTTACGTCACCGTGTTCTGACAAAATCGTTTTTTTTAACTGATGGTGTGTAGGCACGACTTACCATCAGTCAGCTTCATCGGATAACTGATAGAAAAATCCATCAGACTAACCTATCGTGTGTCCTCGCTTATAAACACAGAAGCCTTCTGTGTTTACAAGGGACAGCTTTTCTCCCAGAGGCTCCCGGAACTCAGATCCCTGCATGTGCTCATGGTGGGGAGAGATCTGAGAGAGCGATCTCCCTGCAAGGCGAGGCAGAGCCGCCTACACTGGAGCTACTAGAGCCAAATACATGGGTAGTAGAGACGCCTAACAAGGGAGGTAATAGAGCAGAAGTGCTCAACCACACGTGGCCCACGGAGCCCTCTGATGTGGCCCGCGACCTCCTGCTCTGGGATGGAATAGAATAGAATACTGTTATTAAAGGTCAGTTTATTTCTAAAATCACAGTGCGTACATATGGGCATATCTGTTCTGCAGTGGTTACTAGGCCGTTTTCAAACTGATCCAGAGGTGCAGAGCAGTTTACCTGCGGGTTACCTGCACTGAGCCATAGACTTCTGTTATTACCTGCAAGTTTGGTGAGCTTTCTGAAAGTGCACCAAACCTGCAGAATATAATAAAAGTCTATTGCAAAGTGCAGGAAAGCCAAAGGGTACACTGTGTTGCACCCGCGGTGCGGGTAAACTGCAGCTCATCAGTGTGAAAGCAGCCATGGGCCCCTTTCACACGGTCAGTCCAACAGTCTGACCAATTGGACCCTCCATTCACCTCTAAGTAGTGGCAGACATAAACCGACTTGTGTCCTACCTCCAATCCAATCTGCAAAAAAAAAAAAAATAGTAGAGTGGGCTGTTTCCGTGTCCGCTCCACATATGCAGAGCAAACATGGACATGCCATCCATTCTGTCCACTCATTGTGGCCCGCGATCAGTTACCAAGTCGCTTAAGTGGCCCTCGCTCTTCAAAAGGTTGGACATCCCTATACTAGAGCCAAATATATGGGTAATAAAGACACCTACAAGGGAGGTACCAGAGCCAAATACACGGGTAGTGGAGTCACCTACACGGGAGGTACTAGAGCCACCTACATGGGGGGTACTAAATCCAAATGCATGAGTAGTAGAGACACCTAAACAGGAGGTACTAGAACCAAATACATGGGAGGTACCAGAGCCAAATACACGGTTAGTGGAGTCACCTACACGGGAGGTACTAGAGCCACCTACATGGGGGGTACTAAATCCAAATGCATGAGTAGTAGAGAGAGACACCTAAACAGGAGGTACTAGAACCAAATACATGGGAGGTACCAGAGCCAAATACACGGGTAGTGGAGTCACCTACACGGAAGGTACTAGAGCCAAATGCATGGGTAGGAGGGCCGCCTACACTGGAGGTACTAGAGCCAAATACATGAGTAGTACAGATGCCTAACAAGGGAGGTACTAGAAGGATGCTATAACTTTTGCACAAACCACTCAATATACGCTTATTGCAATGTTTTTTAACCAAGAATATGTAGAAGAATATATATATCGCCCTTTTGTTGTTTTTTTTTTTTTTTTTAAATCTGGGATATTTATTATAGCAAAAAGTTAAAGATATTGTGTTTTTTTTCTAAATTGTTGCTCTTCTTTTGTTTATAACGCAAGGAATAAAAACCGCAGAGGTGATCAAATACCACCAAAAGAAAGCTCTATTTGTGGGGGGGGGAAAAAAGGATGCACATTTGTTTGGGTACAGTGTGGCACGACCACGCAATTGTCAGTTAAAGCGACGCAGTGCCGAATTGTAAAAAGTGCTCTGGTCAGGAAGGGGGTAAAATCTTCCTGGGCTGAAGCAGTTAATACAAAGCACTAAGAACATTCAGAAACAATGGAAAAAAACACCTAATACATGTTCTATAGATACTTAGAATATGATGTATGCTTTTCTATGCATCAATAAGTCAATGTTCGGGATTCTGGTACAGAGTAAAAGCTCCTTTGGATTTAATGTGTGCCAATCTACAGAGAAGAGCGCAGAAGGTGGGGAAATTCGCAGCGATGGTTTAGTCGTATTTCAGGTCTCCTCATCACGGAACACCGGAGAAAAAAAAAACACGCAGGATCTGTCACTTAACTTCAGAGAATGTAAGAAACCACAAAGCCCTCATTCGACACGTAAAATCTGACAGAGTCATTAATATCTCATCGCCGCTGCTCGTTTATTTCCACTGAAAGCCTTGGCAAAGTCCTGATCAGCGCATGGAAAGGAAGATAGACGCAGCAGCACTTCTTTTATTTATTTATGCAGCTAGTTCTGCAAAGATTGACACAGCAAACAGACCCAAAGGAGCTTACAATCTAATTTGAGAGGACCAGTAAAGCTGGACAGCCATAGAAATCTAATGCCTTGTACACATGATCGTTTTTCCCGGCGGAAAAAAGTCCACCGGGAAAACCGAGAACCTGCTCGGTAGCTTTTTCCCCCCTACACACGGCCGGGTTTCCTGACAGGAAAACTGCAATGAGAGCTTTGGTCGGGAAACCCAGCCGCGTGTATGCTCCACTGCAGGTTTTCCCCATAGGGAAACTGCCGGCTTAAAAACCTCTGCGAATCCCGGCGGGGAAAAAAAAGGAGAACATGTTCTCTTTTTTCCCGCCGGTTTTCCTGTCAGGAAAATTGCGATGGAGCATACACACGGCCGGTTTTCCTGTCAGGAAAACTGCAATGGAGCATACACACGGCCGGTTTTTTCTGTCAGGAAAATTGCGATGTAGGATACACACGGACGGTTTTCCTGTCAGGAAAACTGCGATTGAGCATACACACGGCCGGGATTCCTGGCCAAAAGCTCTCATGGCAGTTTTCCTACCAGGAAAACCGGTCGTGTGTACGAGGCATGAGGCTAGGTTCACCTCTGATCGGATTTTCAGATCGATTATGTAGTGGGAGTTGGCTGCCTTTTTGATACCAATGTGTTTTTCTGGTAGGGGAAGGAAATTTGATGCTGGTTGTTAAAGCGGTGGTTCACCCTAAATAACAAGTTTCTACCATGAAATCCAGCATACTAGCGTGAGCTACAGTATGCCTTTATTTTTATTTTTTGCGCCGTACTCACAGTTTAATCCCGTAGTTAAGTTTCAGACTCCCCGCGGGGAATGGGCGTTCCTATGCAGAGGGAAACATGATTGACGGCCGGCTATGGCGCGTCACGCTTCCCGAAAATAGCCGGAGTAGGACTCGGCTCTTCACGGCGCTATACGGCGCCTGCGCACAGACTAGGAGCTGACTGCGCAGGCGCCGTGAAGAGCCAAGTCCTATTTCGGCTATTTTCGGGAAGCGTGACGCGCCATAGCCGGCCGTCAATCATGTTCCCCTCTGCATAGGAACGCCTACTCCTCGCGGGGAGTCTATAACTTAACTACGGGATTAAACTGAGTACGGCGCAAAAAAATAAAATAAAAGGCATACTGTAGCTCGCGCTAGTATGCTGGATGACATGGTAGAAAAAAACATTTTTTTTTAGGGTGAACCCCCGCTTTAATGAGCATAAAACACCCTGAAAATACGGGTCAAAAAAGCATGTATATGTGTTTTTGGTGCGTTCCTATTGTAGTCTATAGGGCTAAAATCGCTCTGCAAAACGCACCAAAGCAGCACCGGACCCTTTTCCAAAAAAAAAAAAAAGCTGTGCCTGTGTTCCATTGATGTGAATGGGCAACATAGAGAATAATGTTATTTTGATTGTCAGGCCTCGTACACACGGCCGAGGAACTCGACGTGCCAAACACGTCGAGTTCCTCGGCGAGTTCAGCCCTGAAGCCGCCGAGGAGCTCGGCGGGCCGAGAGCTCCCATAGAACAACGAGAAAATAGAGAACATGTTCTCTATTTTCTCGGCGGCTCCATCGGGCCGAAAGTGTACACACGACAGAGTTTCTCGGCAGAATCAGGCTCTGACCGAGTTTCTCGCCGAATTCTGCCGAGAAACTCTGTCGTGTGTACGAGGCCTCATAGATTACATGCAGTATTTACCGGTAGGTGTTTTCCCAAATATCGCATACGATCCTAAAAATGTAAATTTACTACCGCATGAAGCAAAAAGGCTTGGTAAATACTGCATAAAACAGTATGAGAGTGAAAGTAAATTCACAAAAAAATAAAATAAATTGCATGCGGTAAATAAGTAGTGGTCCCGGCATGCAATATTTAAGTAACCGCAGCCACTGCCGTCCTTAACCACTTCCTTACTGGGCACTTAAACCCCTTCCTGACCAGAGGACTTTTTGCGATTCGGCACTGCGTCGCTTTAACTGACAATTGCGCGGTCGTGCGACGTGGCTCCCAAACAAAATTAACGTCCTTTTTTCCCCACAAATAGAGCTTTCTTTTGGTGGTATTTGATCACCTCTGCGGTTTTTATTTTTTGCGCTATAAACAAAAATAGAGCGACAATTTTGAAAAAAAAATAAAATATTTTTACTTTGTTGCTATAATAGCTCAATTTTTTTTTTTACGTTTTTTTTTTTTATCCTCAGTCTAGGCCGATACGTATTCTACATATTTTTAGTAAAAAAAAAATAAAAAAATAAAAAAATCGCAATAAGCGACTGGTTTGCGCAAAAATTTTTATTGGGACTGCGACGTTATGGCGGACACATCGGACACTTTTGACACATTTTTGGCGCCATTCACATTTATACTGCAATCAGTGCTATAAATATGCACTAATTACTGTATAAATGTGACTGGCAGGGAAGGGGTTAACACTAGGGGTGAGGAAGGGGTTAAATGTGTACCCTAATTAGTGTTCTAACTGTGGGGGAGGGGGGGGTGACTGGGGGAGGTGACCGATCTGTGTCTCTATGTACAAGAGACACAGATCGGTCTCCTCTCTCCCTGACAGCACCGCTGTCTGCGAGAGCCGGGAATGAGAGATGATCTCATATGTAAACATATGAGATCATCTCTCATTGGCCGCACAGATCGCCTAGGAAACGGCCGCTCCGATTGGCCGTTCACGGCGATCTGTGACTGGCTGTGTCCAAGGGACACGGCCAGCACAGCAGTTCCCCGCTGCGCGCTCGGGAGCGCGCGCGGGGAACGTGCAAAGGGGAGGCCGTAAAAAGACGGCCTGTTAGAGATTGGGAGCCGCGCTGCCGCCGTACAAAGTCGTACGGCTGTCAGCAAGTGGTTAACGCATATTTACGCTGGCCGCTAGGGGCGTGTACGCTGATTTACGCCTAGAAATATGTAAATCTGCTAGATACGTAAATTCACGAACGTACGCCTGGCCGAAGCAGTACAGTTACGCCGTTTACGTTAGGCTTTTCCCGGCGTAAAGTTACCCCTGCTATACGAGGTGTATATGCGGCGTACCAATGTTAAGTATGGCCGTCGTTCCCGCGTCGAAATTTGAAAAGTTACGTCGTTTGCGTAAGTGAATGGGGCTGGACGTCATTTACCCTCATGTCGAAACCAATGTCCTTGCGGCGTACTTTGGAGCAATGCACACTGGGAAATTCCACGGACGGCGCATGCGCCGTTCGGGAAAAACGTCAATCACGTCGGGTTAGGGTTGATTTACATAACACACGCCCACCCCCTCACAATTTGAATTAGGCGGGCTTACGCCGGCCTATTTACGCTACGTCGCCGCAACTTTCTTTTAAGAATACGGCCCTTGCCTGTAAAGGCGGAGGCGTAACGGAAATAGGATACGTTACGCACAAAGAAACGCCATTCTACGTGAATCTACCCCAGTGTCTGCTGGGAAACTGAGTCCGAGGATGAGAGAACGTCTGTGATAGACGGAACTGTGTCAGCTGCCAATCACGGAAGGGACCAGGAGGAGACCGTGCAAATTTTAAACATTGAATGGACGCCCGCAGCCTCTCAATTTCAGGTACAGCGATGACGGGCACAGTGATAATGGGCACAGTGACGACGGGCACAGTGAGGCGTGCAAATTGGCTGTTGACCCTCTTTTCCTCTTACAGTGGCTGCTGCATTCTCACCCTCGGCTTATACTCGAGTCAATACGTTTTCCCAGTGTTTGTGGTAAAATTAGGTCCTCGGCCTATACTCGGGTTGGCTTATACTCGAATATATACGGTATGTCACCAGCATACCAAGGAACTCCACAGAAGAGTCCAACACTTTAATCACATCACAGTAGAAGATAGCGACATTTCAGAGCCACACTGGACCCCCTTCATCAGGCATGTGTCCTCCTTTAATGCCCCAGAACCTAGATGTGGTCCATGAGCATTTACTTCCATCAGATCCCACAGTTGGACTTCAAAACCTAAAACATCAAACTTTGATACTTGAGCCCAAAAAACTATTTTCACATATCACTCAAACTCAAAATTCCAATCACATGATCCGCAGCCAGCCCGCACTGGGCTCTCCCAGCACTGACCGATCCTGGTTGTCTGACACCCAGACAGATGGATACCGGAGGCGGGTGAGAGAGTCCTGATCGTCCCACTACTACAGACACAGAAATGAGCACCTGCCTTCAGGCGGTTTCGAGTCAACTGCGTGCTTCCTCTCTTCCATCACTGTGTCTGGGGTTTTTCTAGCCAGGAAAAGTTTGTGAAACGCTCCATTAGACAGTCAGTGAATGATTTATAGATTGGGATTGCCTGCAGAAGGTCTGCATGGATTTCTCATACTATAGAAGTAGAACACAAAAAAAACGAACAATGCAACTGAGCAGAGCCTGAGACAACCCATCCACTCTCGTCACCACAAAAATAACATAGGATAAAGATGCAATATACAGGATTTACAGGGAATACGGCACCATTCACGGGAAGTCGCTGTCACTGCAGTCTAATGTCTCCAACAAAGTGCCATGCACACCATAGAGACAGTTTTGGTGGAGTCTAGTTTAACAAATATTGGGCCAGATCCACAGACGAAGTACGCCGTAGATACGCCGGTGTACTTTCAAATTTCCCGCGTCGTAACGTTGTTTTGAATCCTCAAAACAAGATACGACGGCTTCTGGGTTAGATCCGACAGGTGTACGTCTTCGTACGCCTTCGGATCTAAGATGCAATACTTTTCCGTGTCGGGTATGCAAATTAGCGATTTACAACGATCCACGAACGTACGCGCGGCCGTCACATTTTTTTAACGTCGTCTGTAGTCTGCTTTTTCCGGCGTATAGTTAAAGCTGGTATTTTGCGGCATATAGATAGAATTGCCATGTTAAGTATGGCCGTCGTTCCCGCGTCGAAATTTGAAATTTTTTTTTTCTTTGCTTAAGTCGTCCGTGAATAGGGATGGACGTAACTCACGTCTAAATTCAAAAAATGACGTCCTAGCGACATCATTTAGCACAATGCACGGCGGGAAATTTCGGGACGACGCATGCGCAGTTCATTCGGCGTGGGGACGCGCCTCATTTAAATGAAACTCGCCCCCAACCCGCCCAATTTCAAATCCGCCACCAGAAATACACTACGCCGCCGTAACTTAAGGCGCGAACTCGCTGAGGATTCGAATATACGCCAGGTAAGGTACGCTACGCTACGCCGATTAAATTGTATGTGGATCTGGCCCTTAGTGCTTTTAGGAAAAAACATTAGATTTAAGCTGGGTATACCCGTCTCAAAATTTGCCCGGTTCATATTTCGATGTGTGTGTATCCCTCGCTTTCCTGTCCTACTGGAAAACCAGCATTCGATTAGCCGCTGCAGTGCTGACGGGGGGGGATCCTGCTCTCAAAGTACAACAGCACAGCTGGAAAGATGACTGCATGCAACCAGCTGGTTATACAAAACACAAAAATGTATGACCAATTCAATACCAAGACCAAGTCAATATTTCCACAGCTCTTACAGCAAAGAACCCCCTTTTCTTTCTTTTTTTTTTACAGCTAAAGTCAAATCTCCTTCAGGCCAAATTTCAATCGATCAATCTAGCCATTCCTGCTCAACAGAAGTTGTTCTATAAACCGACTTTTGTCAAACGGGATATTTGAACATTTTAATTCGATCAGTTGCTGCAGCACTGATCCGTGTATTCTGACAGTGGAGGAGTCCCTGCTGTCAGAATCCAACAGCACTACGGGAAGGATTCCTCTATCCATCTTGCTTATGATGGATGATTGGGGGGGGGGGGACAACACACACTACACAATCCATCTATGGTCACCCTTAAAAATCTCAAATTAGCCCAATTTGAAATGTAAAAGATGATGTTATGCCGAGTAAATAGATAACTAACATGTCACACTTTGAACTTGCGCACACTTGTGGAAAGGCGCCAAACTTCGGTACTTAAAAATCCCCATAGATGACGCTTTAAAAATGTTTACAGGTTACCCGTTTAGAGTAATGCCCCATACACACGATCGGAAATTCCGACAGCAAAAGTCCAATGTGAGCTTTTGAACGAAAATTCCGACCGTGTGTAGGCTCCATCGGACTTTTGCTGTTATAATTTACGTCAGCAAAAGATTGAGAGCTGGCTCTCAAATTTTCCGACGGAAAAAATTCCTATTGGAAAATCCGATCACCTGTAGCAATTCCGACGCATGTTCGGAAACATCTCGACACATGCTTGGAAGCATTGAACTTAATTTTCTCGGCTCGTTGTAGTGTTTTGTACGTCACCGCGTTCTAGACGGTCGAAAGTTTAGAGAACTTTTGTGTGACCGTGTGTATGCAAGCCAAGCTTGAGCGGAATTTCATCGAAAAAAACATCCAATGTTTTTCCGGCAAAAAATCCGATCGTGTGTACGGGGCATTACAGAGGAGGTCTAGTGCTAGTATTATTGCTCTCGCTCTAACGTTCGCAGCAATACCTCAAATGTGTGGTTTACATAGGTGGGCGTGACTTACGTATGCGTTCGCATGGGGGCGCTTTACATTTATTTAGATTTTATTGTTTATTTTACTTTTATTTTTCTATTTTGACACTTTCGTTTTACTTTTTTTTATCATTTTTTCCTTTTAACAAGAATGTAGCATGTGTAAATATAGAGCCCCATTAAATATTTTTACTACTCAAATAAAGATGCACAAATGTTTGTAACTCGAGATTGAAATCCCTGCTCAGTCATCAAAAAAAAAAAAAAACACAGATCAAAACGCCGCAACTATTGCGCATCCATTTTGTAACAGTGGTCAGCCGGTGGTCTTATAACATCGTTTATAACGCCTCCGGATCGTTCTGGCATTATCGCACGCACAACCTTGAAAACAAACACATCTGCTGCTACGCAACAGCTAAGTGTGTAATTTGAGGATTCTTGTCATAAATCCCCATCGATGCCAAATCCCATAATTTCCACGTAGAGCCGCAAAGTACGCTCTCCATCACCCCTCCCTGTCACGGTGAGAGAGAATGAGGCTAAACCGCCTTGCAGGTACTTGATGGCTGAAATGAAGTCAGGAATTTGAGGGAGAGATAAGAAGACGGAATGATGTAATTTCCTCAGCACCTTCAAACAAAGGGAAGGCTACAGAACGTGAAGAGCAGCAACAGGCCCTTGTACACGGGGGAAGATGCTTTTTTGTGGGATATAACAAGGGGGGGGGGGGAAGCATTGTAAAGGTTTGGTTCACACGTTTGTCCTTTTCACAGGCTCAGCCCGCCACTTTCCCCCCCCCCCTCAAACACAAAAGGGAGAGCCAGAAAGGACAGAAGACCAAATAAGAATGGGGTCTTCATAGTTCATACTGTGGCCTTGCAGTACTTTGTTACAAGGCTCAGTTCTCGTCAGAGGAGAGTGTTTTTACCAGAGGGTAGGTTCTCACCAGAGGGTAGGTTCTCATGTTTGTGTCAAGTTCTAAACAGATATTTTTTTTTAGAGCATTCAGAGGGCCGTATTACATGACGCACCAGTGGGCCTTGCTGAGCTTTATAGAGCAACTTAAGGAGTACAATTCAATAGGAAAAGCTCCGAAGCTCTACTTTAACCACTTAAAATGGAGATCCACACAAAAACATAACCTCCGCTGCATGGATTCCTCCCCCCCTTTGGTGTCACATTTGCCACCTTTTAAGGGGAGAGCAGATACCTGTCCAAGACATGTATTTGCACCCACTTCCTGGCATAATGCGGGGGTCTACACCACAGCCGGTGCCCCCCCATCTTCTGGGAGACACATAGGTCCCAGAAGACAGCAGGGACCAGTGGCATTGCGCAGGGCGAGTAGTGTATGCCCAGTAGGGAACCAGGAAGTGAAGCCGCTTCCTGATTACCTTACGAAAGATAGAGGCGGCAGCATCCGAGGACCGAGGTACGGGTCGGCCTCGGTTTCCTATATTGCGGGCGTGCTGGACAGGTAACCGTTCTTATTTTAAAAGCCAGCAGCGGCAGAATTTGTAGCTGTTGACTTAAAAAAAAAATGCTTTAAAAGGGGTTGTAAAGGTAATTTTTTTCCCCCTAAATAGCTTCCTTTACCTTAGTGCAGTCCTCCTTCACTTACCTCATCCTTCCATTTTGCTTTTAAATGTCCTTATTTCTTCTGAGAAATGCTCACTTCTTGTTCTTCTGTCTGTAACTACACACAGTAATGGGAGGCTTTCTCCCTGGTGTGGAGAAAGCCTCTTGAGAGGGGAAGGGGCGAACAGGCAAGTCAGGACACTCTTTAATTTGCAGATAGAGAAAGGAGCTGTGTGTTAGTGGGCGTCCTGACACTCCTGCTCACCCCCTCAAGAGGCTTTCTCCGCACCAGGGAGAAAGCCTTGCATTACTGTGTGGAGTTACAGACAGAAGAACAGGAAGTGAGGATTTCTCAGAAGAAATAAGGACATTTAAAAGCAAAATGGAAGGATGAGGTAAGTGAAGGAGGACTGCACTAAGGTAAAGGAAGCTATTTAGGGGGGGGGGGGGGGGATAAAAAATTACCTTTACAACCCATTTAAAGAAACAAGCCTCTTTCTGAGATTTGGTGTTTACAAGTTAAAAACTGTTTTTGCTAAAAAAATTACTTAGAACCCCAAACATTATACATATTTTTTTCTAACATCCTAGAGAATAAAATGGCGGTCGTTGCAATACTTTTTGTCACACCGTATTTGCGCAGCGGTCTTAGGCCCTGTACACACGATCAGTCCAAACTGATAAAATAACGGAACCATATCGTCAGATCACCGGAAACTCCTGCAGAATCTCGACTGCAAGTCAGGGACCAAACAGATTATTTTTCTGTCTAAATTTTTTTTAATATTTTAATAACAAGTGAGAGAGCAGCAACAGAGTGTCACATCAATGGCCAAAACACTGCAAAGACTCAATTACAAGTAAGCGATCAATTGCCATCTCACTGGTTGGAAAGATTCAGAATTTCGAATGCAAGAGCAAGAGACAGTAGTGATGGAACAATATATTGCTGGGGTGAAATGCTGCAAAAACTTGGATGGCAAGAGAGGGACCAAGGGAACATCACATTGCAGGCTAAAATGCGGCGGAATCCTGAAAACAAGGAAGAGAGCGGCAACAGAAGGTCAACAAGCTGGCTAGTATACAGCAAAACCTCAATAGATAAGAGAGCAGCGACGCAGCATCTCACTGGCCAGAATGGAGCGGAATCTTGGTCGTAAACGGGAAACCAACAAATCATCATCTTGCTGGCCAGAGTTTCCATCGCAAGCGAGAAAGCAGCAACAGAGCGCCATCTTGCTGGCAGAAATGCTCCAAAGATTCCATCACAATCGGGGGGCTAATGGACAAAGCTGCAGAATCATCAAAAAACAACCTCACTCTGCCCAATAGACCTTGCTCCTTCACTGGCTGGAAATGTTGCAGAACCACAATTGCAAGTGAAAGAACAGCAAAGGAGCGTCCATTGCGCTGGCTGGAATGCTGCAAAGTCTAGATGGCAGATAAAGAAACATTTTATGGCCACAGAAAAAATCCTGATTGCTAGCTTGATAAGAGCAACAAAGTGTCATCTTGCTGGCTGCTACAAAATAAATATCAATGGCAAGTGAGAAGAGTAGCAACAGTGTCACCCTGCTGGCCGGAATGATACAAAATCCTTACTTATAAACAAGGGACACATGGATCATCATGTCGCTGGCTGGAATGCTGCATAAGAGTGATACCATAGAAAGCCAACCCATAGCAATTCTATCACTGGGGAGTTGTTAGCAATAGACACACCAGTATTACATGATACAAGCAATAATGGGAAGGAAGTAAACTGTATGAGCGAAGAATGTCCCTCCTCCGTATGCTATAATGTCTAAATACAACAGGCGTGTGTACTTGACTCTTGGTGTCCCTTGTGTGTTTTATCCAATATATCTGCAGTAATCTAGCAGCCTCTGGGCAGAAACTTCCTGTAATAAAGACCAGTCACTGCTGCTCTCTCTTCTTGTGCAGAAAGACTGGTCTGGTCTCTGCCCCCTCTGTTCCTTTTCTACAAGCAGCCTATAGTGGGTGGGGACTGCTGGGCTCCTCCCACAGCTCTACTCTCTGCACAGGCAGCACAGTGATGATGTCACTGCTACTTTTACAAAGTAATATTTGACTTTGCAAAGATACGTGGAACACAAAGTGGACCTTTATGCTTTGTGGCAATTTAGATATACCCTAGTTGTGTACTGTGAACACTTTTAAGTTTTGCTGCTGGTTTTATTTATTATTATCACCGTTTTCTGTTATTTGGTTACATTTTATTATTCACTTTTAGTAGCGTGAAGGACACTTTTACACAATTTTGATACCATATGGAGATAAAGTTTTTTCCAATAGGAAAGAAAAGGGGATAATTTGCGGTTCGTGTTTTTACAAAATGATAGTGATGAGAAAGCACAAATTCTTTGTTACAAAATTTACAAAAATACTTTATTCATAAATACAAGATATACAATTAATTAAAAGGAAGTGGACAACCAGTTGTTGATTTAATTCAGTGGATAACAGAGAGCATCAATCAGTTGGAAATACAGATGCAACTGGAAAAGGAAATCGCATGGACCCTACATGTTTCGCGGACTTCCGCTTCTTCAGGGGAGGGAGCGATATCCAGTAAGAATAAACAACTGAAAAGGTATATACAAAAACATTAACCAATGACCTATGATACACAATCAAAAATATTGGGTAGCATAAATCTGGGATGGCATATAATGATAAAATGGTTCCAGAGCTTAAAAGACAACAATTCTTAACCACGAGTTGCCCACAGTTGGTGACAGACACAGAGTCCCGCCGAGATTGAACTGGTCATGTGCGTATTCCTGCAAATTAGCAGGAAAAGTTTTACATTGGCCGCCAATTTGCAGGAATACGCACATGACCAGTTCAATCTCGGCGGGACTCTGTGTCTGTCACCAACTGTGGGCAACTCGTGGTTAAGAATTGTTGTCTTTTAAGCTCTGGAACCATTTTATCATTATATGCCATCCCAGATTTATGCTACCCAATATTTTTGATTGTGTATCATAGGTCATTGGTTAATGTTTTTGTATATACCTTTTCAGTTGTTTATTCTTACTGGATATCGCTCCCTCCCCTGAAGAAGCGGAAGTCCGCGAAACATGTAGGGTCCATGCGATTTCCTTTTCCAGTTGCATCTGTATTTCCAACTGATTGATGCTCTCTGTTATCCACTGAATTAAATCAATAACTGGTTGTCCACTTCCTTTTAATTAATTGTATATTTTGTATATCTTGTATTTATGAATAAAGTATTTTTGTAAATTTTGTAACAAAGAATTTGTGCTTTCTCATCACTATCATTTTGTAAAAACACGCACCGCAAATTATCCCCTTTTCTTTCCTATTGGAAAAAACTTTATCTACCTATTTGGGATTAGGTGCCTTTTTCTTGGGTGAATCTATACATTTTGGACCATATTTATATAATAGATATACCATATATTAGAATGGAAGTTTTGGAGCCTGGAGTTCAGCATTACTAGCCATCTAATATCAATAAATACTTAAATAAACAAAGAAAAAAAAGTTAACCACATAGATATAGGTGAGCAAAGCGGAATACTGAACCAAGTACTAGGATAAATATGATAAGTCAGACAATTTAACTGTGTCACAGAAGAAGCCTAGGGATGAGTTAACCAAAGGAAAATAATTGATGGGGCTCAAGACCCACATGCACGCCAATTGTAGCCTCTTACAAATTGTCCCAGAGAGCTTACACTCTCCCCTCCTGCATGGAGATATGTCAGGGATGTGAGGGATACCCATCTATGTAGCTGGTGGATTGGATGGATCGCAGGTAAATCAACAAAGGTCCTCTTCCTTGGTCTTCTAAAGAAGGTTGATATGCGAAGCGCGTAGAAAAAGGAGACCTCGGTGGAAGCCAAGAAAAAAAGCATACCTGGGGACTACATGGCATATGCTTTGTGTATAGCAAAACAAAAAAAAGTGCGAGGCATAAGAAGAAGCAGAGTATGTGAAAAAGATGTCATCTCGAAGCCACTATCTATAACAAACAGCAAGGTTTTTTTAAGATGGAGGCCAAACGCGAAGAGGTGATAACAGTAGAAAGTAGTGTGCACAAAAACTGTGTTCTGGCTCCACTGCTGTTCACTACCTATACAAACAAAGCTTTTCAATTTATTTGTGAAGGTGTTGGAATTTCACCAAATGAACCAAGTTTCTACTGGACATAAGTAATGAAGACGATACGGCTTTGCTTGCAGAATCAGAAAAAGACCTCCATTGCTTACTTAAAAGTAAACTCCGGGTTTAAAGAGGTTGTAAAGCTTCGTGTTTTTTCACCTTAATGCATCCTATGCATTAAGGTGAAAAAACATCTTTCACTCTCGGGCCCCCCGTTTTACTTACCCGAGTCACGAAACTCTGTGGGCGCGATCCCACGATGTTTTCCCCCAGCTTGAGGCGGCTCTTTATTGGAGATTGATAGCAGCGCAGCCATTGGCTCCCGCTGCTGTCAATCAAATCAATGACACGGCACGCCGGGGGGGGGCGAGTTATACATTCGGCAGCTATGGCCGCCGACTGTATCACACAGGAGCGTGCTCGCAAGGTAACCCCCTCGAGAGAGCGCTTCCCAGAGAAGGTTAGCTCTTGAGGGGAGGAGCCTTGAGAGCCGCCGTGGGACCCCAGAAGAGGACGTTTGGGGCCACTCTGTGCAAAACGAACTGCACAGTGGCGGTATAACATGTTTATTATTGTTTTTTACACCCTGAACCTTTACCGTCCCTTTAAAGTTCAACTCCAGGTTTAATGTCACTTAAATAATTTATTTGGGCCAAGCAACCTATTTTTCTTTGATGCAGTGGCTGTCAGCAAGTAGAAATATAGGCAAAACTTTTTTTTCCCCCCATTTTACATAGAGTAAGTGAGGGTTATAACCCCTGACAGATTTTTTTCACAATCTGTCACATTGCAGAGATTTCTCTTCACTCGTGAAAGAGGAAATCCCTGCAAATTAAGGGAATTCCTTGGGGACCCCAGAACTAATGTCTGCTCTGGAAGATTTCCCCACTATTACTTTTTTGGGGGAAAAACACAAAATGTGAGAATTTATTGTACTTTCAATGATAATGGTAAACAGGACAAATAGAAAAGGTGAATCTCTTTAAATGGGAGCACAGACACAAATAAAAGTGTTCTAATCCCTCCCCACTCTATCCAAAACCAAAAAAAATAAAAAAATGTTTGCCTTTAGTGATACTTTAACACTGTATATAGCATCAGACACATACACAGTATACAGCTCTAATGCCGCGTACACACGATCATTTTTCAGCATGAAAGAAAATGTTTTTCAGCATGTCAAAAAAACGACGTTTTCCCAACTTCATCATTAAACGATGTTGCCTACACACCATCCTTTTTAAAAAATTATCTAGCAAAGCGCGGTGACATACAACACGTATGACGGCACTTTGAAGGGGAAGTTCCTTTCGCCTTTGGGCTGCTTTAACTGATTCCGTGTTAGTAAAACAGGATTTGCGCTTTTTTGTCTGTTACAGCGTGATGAATGTGCTTACTTCATTCAGAACGGTAGTTTTACCAGAACGAGCGCTCCCGTCTCATAACTTGCTTCTGAGCATGCGCGGGTTTTTTACGTCATTTTAGCCCACACACGATCATTTTTTACAACCCGAAAAACGAATTTTTTTAAAACGACGTTAAAAAATGCAGCATGTTCGGGAAAAAAAATTGTCGATCATTTTTTTTTTAAAAAAACAACGTTTTTTTCATGCTGAAAAATGATCGTGTGTATGCGGCATAAGTCCCAGGAACTTCCCATTCCCTCTGTTTAAAGAACAAAATCGAGTCCACCTTCGTACTTCTTAGCCATTAGAAGGAAGCCTTGTATGTTTATCACTGAATACAAAGCTTCCGCTGATTGGTGGAGAGGCGGGCAGACGAATTTGCAATCTTCATCTCTGCCAATCAAAACATGCCTTGTATTCATAAAAATGTAGGGTTTCTTGTCAATGCCTTGGAAGCACTCAGCCTGACGGGGTGGCCCCTGCACCACTGCCAGTGTTCCGTCGAGAAGTGCCCCACATCGAATAGTGCCCGTGCATGCACAGGACGGAGCCGCACTCTAGCCGAGTTGCTGATCAGCTGGAGTGACGTGCCACGGCACAAGCGCACATCGTGGCATCTCTTGATGGGAGAGACCATTTTTAAGGGCACAATTGAAACCTATACAAACAGCGCCGGGAGACCGCAGTTCTTAGATTGTGCATTGCTGCTACTGGAGGGCGGCTAACAGCGAGGCACAATGTGAGAACTACGGTCTCCCGCCTCTGTTTGTATAGGTTTCAATTGTGCCCTAGAAATTGTCTCTTCCATCAAGAGATACCTCCTACGATGTGCGCTTGTGCTGTGGCACGTCACTCCAGCTGAACAGCAACTCGGCTAGAGTGCGGCTCCCCGGCGCACATATTTTTTCAGTACATATAAGTAAGCCTTATTATAGGATTACCTATATGTAAAAATGTCTCAGGAGGGTTTAAAACCACTTTAACTTGTGATCTACTTGACTTTTTCTGCTCATCAGCTATCCTTATTGTTAGTGCATTTTATGTGTGGCCCAAGACAATTGCTCTTCTTCCAATGTGGACCAGGAAGGTCAAGGTTTTGGACACCCCTGAAGTAAAAGGAAACTTGAGTTCAGGTCTAAGAGGAGCCAAACTATGTGACACTAGTCAACCTTACCTCGTCAAAAAAATAAAAATAAAAAAAAGCCTGCTTCTTTCTATACAGGATAATTAAGCATCCACACTGAGGGCAATGGCTAATTATGTTTCAATGGCATTCCTGAGGGACAGATGTTAGTTAAATCAAAGAGCCTTTACTGACTGCTATAATTTAACCCTTTTTAATACTTTCATAAGCACAATATCTTACTGGGGCCAAAAAAAAAAAAAGCTAGGGGCAACAACAGGATTTTCCTTTGTTCTAATCTACATGCTTTCATTTTCTAAACTGCAAAGGAAAAATTGAAAATCAGAGACAGAATGGTTGCTCTGAGACCAGACATCCTCCTCCGAAACCCCAAAGGCATATGTATGGTAATCAGTGTACTTGGGATAGTTTTGGTTGATTTTAGCAATGTATGTTTCCTGCGTTTTTACACAAGATACGTACATTTCTGAGCGGAGAAGCAAAAGACGCTTTTCTTTACAAGTGGGGTCCGGGGTCTTGTGCTACTTTAACCAGAAGGATTTCCCCCGTTCCCGACCAGGCCAATTTTTGCGATACGGCACTGCGTCGCTTTACCTGACAATTGCGCGGTCGTGCAATGCTGTACTCAAACAAAATGTTTGTCCTTTTTTTCCCCACAAATTTAAAGCAGTGGTTCACCCTAAAAACGACTTTCCCCTATTACACTGCCCCCCCGCATTACAATACGATTATGCCTTTAATTTTTTTTTTGCTGCTGTACATACCTGGGTACAGCTATTCACCCGTGTCCTCCGGGTTGCGAGTCCCGCGGGAGTGGGCGTTCCTAACATGGCGGTGATTGACTAAAAAATGAGCTCCCCCCCGTCGCGTAAGCCGCGTCACGACTGGCGAAAGGAGCCGAACGGCGATGCGCAGTATAGCGCCGACTCGCCGTTCGGCTCCTTCCGCCAATCGTGACGCTGCTTACGCGGCGGGGGGGAGCTCGTTTGTTAGTCAAAACATCAATCACCACCATGTTAGGAACGCCCACTCCCGTGGGAGTCGCAACCCGGAGGACACGGGTGAATAGCTGTACCCAGGTATGTACAGCAGCAACAAAAAAATTAAAGGCATAATCGTATTGTAATGCGGGGGGGCAGTGTAATAGTGGAAAGTCGTTTTTAGGGTGAACCACCGCTTTAACTTTCTTTTGGTGGTATCTGCAGTTTTTATTTTTTGCGCTACAAAACAGAAAAAAAAAAAAAAAGACAATTTTGATCGGACACTTTTTTGGGACCAGTACTATAAATAGCCACCAATTAGTGTATAAATGTCACTGGCAGGGAAGGGGTAACACTAGGGGGCAATCAAGGTGTCAAATGTGTTCCCTAGGCATGTCGGGGGAATGTGGCTGACTAGAGGAGGAGAGAGATTGTTGTTCCTACTTGGTAGCAACACACGATCTGTCTCCTCTCTCCTAACAGAACCTGGATTTTCACATGCGATGGTAAAGAAAACGATACAAAACAGCAATGGCATTTACATGAGTACAAAGCGCTACAGCTATGCACTTCTATGGCCGGCTGTAGAAATGACTGGATGTGGGAAAACGCTGGCAGTTTTACACTAGAGCTCCCTCTGTGCCAGCAACGTTTGAATGTGTGTACCAAACCCATCCTTACATGTGGTGATTGCATGTGGTTTTTTTTTTTCTGTTTTTTCACTGGGTGGTTCCACCAACCAAAAAACTTCCTGTCCTAGGGTGACCACATGCATGGAGCAGCATTGTCACCCTCAGCTGCTCTCCTGATCTGGATTACAAACACCTCCCCCTCTCCTTATCGCCATTACATAGAGGGACGTCCACGAGAAGTTACAACGATGTTGCATTTCTGTACTTGTAAAAAAAATTCTCAACCAGATAAAAATGCAGCCGCCTCATCAAAGGACTACTAAGCTGCAATATATAAAAAAATTTTGCTCAGATATCCTTTTAAAAAAAAAAAAATGACATGTAGAAAATAAAGCATTTTAACCGGCTGCATGCAAATATGCAGCCTCTCGGCGCCTGATCCTTGGTGCCAAAGGGTTGCATATTTGTGTGAATTGTTGTCAATTCAGCTGTGCTGAGAGCATGCATGGTGCGCGCCTGACAAAGTTAACAGCGTCTATCCAAAAGCTCCCAATCTCTGCTTGCGATTTTTCAAATCACGTGACCCCCAATCAAGGCGGTCACGTGCCTTTTAAACCCCACCCCTGGCGTCATAAATCTATTAAAGGCCCGGGAGGCACCGACATGAAGAGGTTAACCACTTGCCGGCTGTGCACTGTAGTTAAACTGCTACAGTACAAACCGGGTGTGCAGAATTACGTAAATATACACGCGATTCTGCATTCCAGCGTAGGGGGTGTGCGCTGATCACCAGTTCCCAGCCAATAATTTATGGCCGGGATTCACCAGTATGTAAACAACACAAAGCTCTCTCCTGACAGTGGCAACGTGACGGTTTTAAAAAACTGTCCCATTGTTTAGTTAAAGCACCACACATTACACACAGTAGACATAGTTAGGCACATATTATCACTGGAGATGTCAGTGGCACCTAGCCAGTTCCCACAAAGTGTCAGATTGCCCACTGTCCCACTATAAAAAAGTAAGAGCCGGTTCACACTGGGGCGACTCGTCAGGCGACACAGCCGCCTGACAAGTCGCGTCCCATTGTAGTCAATAGAACCGTTCTAATAGGAGCGACACAAGTCGCTCCAACTTAGAAAAAGGTTCTTGTACGACTTCGGGGGCGACTTGCATTGACTTCTATACAGAAGTCATTTTGCAAGTCGCCTTGGAAGTCGTCTTCAGGTCGCCTGGCCGAGTCGCCCCCAAAGTCGTGCCGCCCCTGTGTGAACCGGCTCTAATTGATCACTGCGCTTACTAGTATAAAAGAAAAATAAATAGAATTTTCTCTTTTTTATTGGATAGGTTTTATATCAGAATTTTTTTTTTACTTTTGTTTGTATGCTCATCTTTCGTTTAGAACGCAAAAAATAAAAAAAAGCACCCTGGTGATCAAATACCACTAAAATAAAGCTCTATTTGTGGGAGTAAAAATTATGTAAATGTTGTTTACATACAGCATTGTATGACCACGCACTCGCAGTTAAAGTGGAAGTAAACCCTTCAATTTGATAGTTACAAAAACAGTTAACATTCCCGGCATGCCGGAAATGCTAGCTGTCACATTTGTTTGTGCTCTCAACCAAACTGCCAAACCATCCAATGGCTGGTTTCATAACAGGTCACATGTACAGCATCATGGCAGTTGCAGATTAAACAGAGGTCAAGATGGCTGCTTCCTTGACTGAAAACGATAGGAGGGTTTACTTCCACTTTAAAGTAGTGCAATAGCAAAAAAAATTGCCTGGTCATGAAGGGGGTAAAATCTTTCTGAGCTGAAGTGGTTAATGCCAACACTGAAAAACCAAACATTCAAAGAGAATGCTTAGACCTAGTTTACACCTGAGGGGAATAGGTGGTTAAGCCGGATTTTTGTATGTCCCTTGACTGCCCCTCTTAAGCTGCGAAGGCAGTTGGTTGTAAGCATGCCACATGCCACAAATGCAATACTCTGCTTATACTCCATGTTGCTTTCCACCAAATGCAACCCATTCAATCGAATGGGGCCACGCCGCAAAGCATGCGGTTGCAGCATGGTGGTGTGGGCTTCTATGGGTTAAAATGGGCAGAGAGGAGTTACAAAATGCCTTGAAAAAAAAAAGTGTTCTATTGCAGATCGTTCTTCAGAGGGCAGTGCTAGCGTATACAAGCCCTTAACCAAAAAAAATAAAAAGGGTCGCCTGCCTGACAACATCTCAACCCAAATATGTGTGCATGCATCGTCTATACAGCAAACACATCACCTCCCTGTGACTGCAGAGGAATTACACTGCCTTTTCTTGGCCTCGTCAGCCAGGCGGCACTTAGAAGGGTTAACGTGTACACACTGGGCTAAAATTAGCTGAAAGACAGGTGGAAAGAGCAGAAATCCTGCAGAGAGCGGCAGCGACAAGCTCTGCCTGCAATGGATGAAGGGAGGCCTGCACCGAGTCCAGTACAACAAAGGACCTACAGTACTGTCCGCCTCGTCATCAACAAGTGTCATCCCTTTTCAACAAAAAGGTGAAAAGAATATTAATGTGTAAGGTGCTGTTACCCATGGCAACAAGACACTATGGTAATGATGTCAGACATTCGAATTCACTACTCTTCACCTTAGAGACAAAGCTCCATTATCGTTCAATCTGAAGGACTCTTTTCTTCAGGCTTCTGAGGAGATTACTATAAACAGTGTTCATTTTGACGTCAAATTTTCTATTCAGCTTTAGTCATAGTCTTGACTAAAATGCCATTTTAATTTTAGTTGATTAAATAGTGTTAATTTCATTGACAAATTTAACAGACTATAAAAGGTAAGGTGACCAGATTTTTAAAATGAAATCCGGGGACATATTTTTTTCTTTACTAGTAATGGCAACAATCAGCGACTCTTTGCCCATCGCCGCCCGCCTCACAGCCTCTCAAGTCTTACTCTTCGGGCCCCGGCTACTACTGGATGGGGAGCGGAGGAAAATCACTCCGCCAGGGAAGGCAAGGAGTTGGGCAGGCAGCTGACTAGGATTTGAGCCAAGGCAGAAGAACATGCGAGCGAGGCTGAATGGGCATGCTCCTGAAACCGAAGAAATATTCCCTCCACTCTGACCAGCACATGATCATCAGAAAGGGGCACAGATAATTGGAAAAATACAACCCCCCTATGCTAGTAGGCACGGCGGAGCGGGGTGTGTAATTCTAATTTTTTTATTTTAATTCTGCACTGATTGTCTTTGAAATTGCCCCTGCCCCCTATTAAATCCAATCTGGGGACAAAACTAGGGACAAACTTGGTCCGGGGACAGTGTCCTCAATCAGGGGACTGTCCCCTAAAACTGGGGATGTCTGGTCACCCTATATAAAGGGCCCATTTTCACTGTTGCACGTTTATGCAAGAAAAAAGAAAAAAACCTTTATTGGCAAACAAGCAGAAATGTCTCTCCTGCATTAAAATTCCATTACCTGCCTATATGCTAGGGGTGGCCCTCGGAGCCCTCTGATGTGGCCCTCAACCCCAAAATGAATGCAGGAATTTTTGTACACTTCCAGAAAGTACAACACACCCGCAAGATATAATATTAATCTATGGCAAAGCACAGCTAACCCACAGGAAAGCCACCTTATAGGGGGGCACAGGACAGTAAGGGCTTGTTTTCATTTGCATTTGGAGAGTGAATGGTCAAATCCCCCTACCCAATGATGTAGCATCAGGGGTCTCAATGGTGACTCCACTTAGGCCCGTGCAGCCTCCCTGTCATATTCTGTTTTTTTCACTTGGGCAGGGGGTGGCATATACAGGAACTGATCCTTTTCATTTTTCTCCAGCGATTGCTGAAATTTGGCTTCTTCTCTCCCTCCCACATTCAGCAGTTGCAGGTGGAAAATGTTCATTATGCTATTCAATATAAAAAATTGAAATTCTGAACCATTTCATTGTGGTCCAGAGCCGGTTACCAAATCACTTAAGTGGCCCTTGCGCTTCAAAATGTTGAGCACCCCTGCTGTATGCCCTGTACACGCAGCTCAGTGGACACATTTCGGTAATGCTATGATGAATGAACTTGATGACCAATGAAAATGGTAAAGTATTGGTACCCAGAAGCCGATCTAGCCGAGGACAGCGGCCAGTGGGGAGGTCTGGGGAACCGCAGTGCTGCAAAGAAGGCACGTATAGTTCAGTTTTAATGTACGCTTTGCAACACGCTCAGGCCTCATTCACACAGGCACCATACAGTGTGAAGAGCCCTTTGTTTGCTTTTCTGTCCTAGTGCTGAGCTGTGTGCAGGCAGCCCATATTAGTGAATGGGGATGCATTGGCTGTACGGTCTCACCCTCGCATCTGGAGTTTGACAGACCCCCGACGCAGAGCCTGTGCATCCATGTCCATGCGTACTGTAAAACTTGTCTGTTCAGGCAAGTCTGAAGAGTGGCCAAACAATATGGGCTGCCTGCACACAACTCAGTGCTAGGGCAGAGATGTAAACAAAGGGAAATGGAGCCACACTGCAGGGGGCTGAGAACTTGTGTGAATGAGCCCCAATATAAATATGGGGAAGCTGGACATATGTGTAATAGTGTCTGTTCCCATCTAAACATGTCTTTTTTGTTCATATGGGCGGCTAGGGAGTAGGGAAAAAAAAACAGGAAACTGAGCTGCGGTTTTACCACCCCCCCTCAGCCACCCAACTAGTGTGTAAAATACAGCTGGAGGAGACCTTTCACATGCAAAATAATTATTAATGCAGCATGCCAAGTTGACAGGTGGCACCGACCGCCAAACTTGGCCATTTAAGTCAACGGGACTGTGCTGGAACCATAAGCTTGCATTTGTGGAGCATTACACTTATTGTAAATTCCCATTCGGCAAAGAAAAAATGGCATTTAAAAGGCCGCAGGATCACCTCCTGGATGCACCTGGATGCAGCCGTTTAGCCTCTGCACAGCAAAGTATAAACTAGTGTGAACCTAGACTCAGTGCATTGGGAGGCCCACAGAAACTCAATAGCAGCTCATGAAAGTGCACATAATGTGTTTTGATGGGTTGGCAACAGGTATTAACAAGCCTTGGTCAACGCTGTTAATCCTAATCTCAAAAAATGCACTGAAACGCATGCAGCGCACCTTCCTAACGCTACAAAAATAAAACGCACACCCCTATGCACATGCATAGGTCCAAATGGGCCTTAAACATAATAGTGATGCACCTAAATGTCAGCCACCGAAAACCTGTGATGTTGCCGCAATTTTATCTTGCTTATGGTGCTTATGTGACTAATAAAAAAAAAGGCATCAAAAATGCAACACTGGTGCGTTCTTGCTGTGGTTTTCAATGGGGTGGTACGTTTTAAGAGTAGTTTGACAAATATGCAGGATTTTAAACACCATTTTATAAGGTACCGATAATGTCCGACAATAAATTCATAGTCATTTACATTCATAACATTAATTAAAAAGTTGAACATAATACAATTACTTATAAAAATAGATAGAGAGATATAGAGATATATATATTTATATTATTATTTTTTATTATTTTTTTTAACATCAATTTCGGTTTCGGCCAAGTGCATCTTGAATTTTCGGTTTCGGCAATTCAAAAAGAGCTCAGGATGAAACGAGGCATAAGCACACATCAGCTGTTCTATGTGGGTCTGCTGACGTTATATGGACATCATGACTTTTACACCACCCACTAGCATGCCTATTGGTCAGCAAGGCAGCCCTTCACACCGAGACCAATAAGGTAGATTGGGACTGTTAAAGTAGAACTAAATCTCAAGCAAAATCTTCTTGCCTAGGATCCAATACAAATCAAATAGTAACCTGCTTCTTTAACCAGTTACTCACCGCCCTATAGACGAAAGACGTCTAAAAGGCGGTTGCTTAACTCTGGGAGGACGTCCTCCCAGAATCGGGCGCGCACACGGGAATGTCCGTGACCGCCGGGACCCCCGGACCCGGCGCATCACGGTAAATCGCCGCTGATAGCGGCGGTTTACCACGTGATCGCTCCGTCCAATGAGGGAGCGATCACTTGTAAACAAACCGGCGTCATGTGATGACGCCGGTTCCTCCCTCCCCTCTCTGTACCGAACGGTACAGTGTGAGAGGAGAGGGGAGAGGCGGATGCAGCACGAGTGCTGTGGGCTGGATCTGTGACAAATGCAGTCACAGATCCAGCCATCCATCCATCCATCCCTGCTCAGCCATCCCTGCCCCATACTAAGACTGTGCAATACTCTGCAATACCCCACACTACTCTGCAATACCCCACAATACCCTGCCACGTCGCCTATGGGGATTTTTAAGTAGCAAAGTTTGGCGCCATTCCACGAGCGTGTGCAATTTTGAAGGGTGACATGTTGGGTATCTATTTACTCGGCGTAACTTCATCTTTCACATTTATGCAAAAGAATGAAGAAAAAATACTAAATTTGCTAAATTTTATAACAGAAACAAAGAAAAATTCATTTTTTTTACAGAATTTTCAGTCTTTTTTCTCTTATAGCGCAAAAAATAAAAAACCCAACGGTGATTAAATACCACCAAAAGAAAGCTCTATTTGTGTGAATAAAAGGACAAAAATTTCATTTGGATACAATGTTGTATGACTAAGTAATTGTCATTCAAACTGTGAGAGCACCGAAAGCTGAAAATTGGTCTGGTTATTAAGTGGGTTTACGTGCCTGGTGGTCAAGTGGTTAAATAAAGAAAACTTTTTACCAACCTTTCATTTTAATTTTGTTTTTATTATTGTTATTTACACAGCAGGAGCGGTCTCCTGTTCCTGCTTCACGTTCTAAATACGAGCGCACATCCCATATTGATGGAACCTAGTCTATGGACTCGGGATGAAGGTTTCTGTGGCACATAAGTCTGTAGTCTAAATCAGAAACAAAGCAGCTCAGGGAGACAACGCTGCTCCTGCATAGATGTACAGTCAGTAAGCATTGCCACCCTAGGACAGGAAGTGCATTACTGGCATGATCACCAGGTAAAAAAAAAAAGTAACAAAAAGCCTGAGGTCCCATTTTATATTTGTGCGGTGCGTTAAAGGCAGTCTAATAAAAATAGTGGGCTATCAATGCACCAAAACATCCCCAAAATAAATCATGCCACAAAATATTTGACAATGCACCATAGAGCACGATGGGTGTTTTCTAGTGGGTTGAGGTGCCATTTAAAATAAATGGTACCACAACATGTCAATGCATGTCATCTAGATGTAAATTGGCCCTCAAAAAAAATGTATTAAAAAAATCCCCAATCACCATGTCTTAGGAACGATATACAGCATTATATCAGTGGTCTCCAAACTGCAGTCCACAGGTCAGATGTGGCCCTTTGCTTGCCTTTATCAAGGCAATATAAAAAGGGACAATATTCCTCCCTCTGACATCAACAACGGGGTATTATTCCTCCCACTGACACCAATGATGGGGCACTAACCCTCCCACTGACACCAATGATGGGGCACTAACCCTCCCACTGACACCAATGATGGGGCACTAACCCTCCCACTGACACCAATGATGGGGCACTAACCCTCCCACTGACACCAATGATTGCGTACCTTCTCCACCTAACCACAGGGGCGCCATGTGATTTTGTACTGAACACAAAGCCGGAGGGATCATCTACTTCCCCTGTCCATGGTCCGACCGCGCTAATGTCTCAAGGACAGTAAACTGGCGCTTTGTTTAGAAAGCTTGGAGAACCCAGTATTGCGGGTTTGTTCTTGGGTTTATGTCAGGGTTTCTCAACAAGGGTTCCTCCAGAGGTTGCTAAGGTTCCTTGAGCAATTTCGGCCTCTCAGGTAAGTTTCCACTGACACTGTTAATCTTTTTAGCCATCTGGGAAGAATTCATCCCTTTTACAATGTCCACAAGTCTAATGCCCCGTACACACAATCGGATTTTCCGTCAGAAAAATGCGTCTAATTGTTTCCGAGCATGCGCTGGAATTTTGCACGTCGGAATTGCTACAGACGATCTGAAAAATTGAGAACCTGCTCTCAATCTTTTGCTGGCAGAAATTCCAACAGCAAAAGTCTGATGGAGCGTACACACGGTCGGAATTTCCGACCAAAAGCTCACATAGGACTTTTGCTGGTGGAAAATCCGACCGTGTGTATAGGGTATAAGGAGCATTCTTCCTTCTGACCATCACACTAATACAGGGCTCGACAAAATTCGGGCGCCCGGTCGCAATTGCGACAAGAAATTGTGACCTGGCGCCCGCTGGTAATTGAGGGCGCGGCTTTGCGGCCTACAAGGCCGCGGCCTTGATTAGCGGCCGTCGCGGGCCCACCGCGATCGTGCGGTGGCGCACGGAGGCAAAGGATCCTGTGTCTCCGTGCGCCCCCACCTCCCCGTCGCGCGATCGTGGCGGCCGCTAATTGAGGTCGTGGCTTTGCAGCCTTGTGAAGGCCCAAGCTTCCTTCTGTGACCTGGCGCCATCTTGTGGTGGCCGTTGGCATTACAAGTAAAACAGCAGTTCTAATGTGTTTTCTTCACTGTTTTCACTGCCATCTCCTTCCCTCTAATTAGAACCCCCAAACACACACACACACACACTTATTTATTTAGTTTTTTTTATTCTAACACCCTAGAGAATAAAATGGCGATCGTTGCAATACTTTCTGTCACACCGTATTTGCGCAGCGATCTTACAAGAGCACTTTTTGGGGGGGAAAAAATACACATTTTTAATAAAAAAAAAATAAGTCAACAGTAAAGTTATCCCAATTTTTTTTTATATTGTGAAAGATAATGTTACGCCGAGTAAATTGATACCCAACATGTCATCAAATGCTTCAAAATTGCGTCCGCTCGTGGAATGCCGACAAACTTTTACCCTTTAAAATTTCCATAGGCAACGTTTAAAAAATTGTACAGGTTGCATGCTTTGAGTTACAGAGCTAGAATTATTGCTCTCATGTGTGGTTTGAATACCGTTCACATATGCGGGCGCTACTCACGTATGTGTTCGCTTCTGCGCGCGAGCTTGGCGGGACGGGGTGCGTTTTCTGGCTCCTAACTTTTTTAGCTGGCTCCTAGATTCCAAGCAAATTTGTCAAACCCTGCACTAATATATAATGAGTTTTAGATATAGTTATTTTTAGCAGGGGTTCCCTGAAACCGGAAAGTTATTTCAAGGGTTCCTCTGTATTGAAAAGGTTGTGAAAAGCTGGTTTATATACAATTTAAAGGTCAGGTTTGGACATTCACATAACATTTTAAAATGTACATACAACTTCTAGATCTGCTTATCGTTTTGCAATGCAGTTTTCACCAACAGCAACCTCTGCTTTTGAATCTCCTCACCGTGTGCCCAGTGTAATCCGCCCAGGTGTGTAACAGTTTCAGTCCCAATTTTGGGCCAGATTCTCGTAGATCGGCGTATTGTTGCGCAGGCGTAACGTATCCAATTTACATTACGCCTTCGCAACTTGGACGGGCAAATGCTGTATTCTCAAAGCACTTGCTCCGTAAATTGCGGCGGCGTATCGTAAATAGGCCGGCGTAAGCCCGCCTTATTCAAATTTGGGACAGGGGGGCGTGTTTTATGTTAATGTTATGTGACCCGACGTGATTGACGTTTTTCACTTACGGCGCATGCGCCGTCCGTGTACATATCCCAGTGTGCATTGCTCCAAATACGCCGCAAGGCCATGTTGGTTTCGACGTGAACGTAAATTACGTCCAGGCCCATTCACGGACGACTTACGCAAACAACGTAAAATTTGCAAATTTTGTCGCGGGAACGAAGGCCATACATTGGTACGCCGCATGTACGCCTCATATAGCAGGGGCAACTTTACGCCGGGAAAAGCCTAACGTAAACTGAGTATCTGTACTGCGTCGGCCAGGCGTACGTTCGTGAATTCGCGTATCTAGCTGATTTACATATTTCTAAGCGTAAATCAGCGTGCACGCCCCTAGCGGCCAGCGTAAATATGCAGTTACGATCCGACAGCGTAAGAGACTTACGCTGGTCGGATGTATTACAAATCTATGCGTAACTGATTCTAAGAATCAGGCGCATAGATACGACGGCTGACATTCGGACTTAAGATGGCGTACATGGCGCTACGCCATCGTAAGTCCTTTGAGAATCTGGGCCTTAATTTCCAGGTTGAGCCTTCATTGGATTTCTAACATCAGCAAGCTGCGAGCAGAACTCCTGCCTCCATATTTCAAACGGCCTCTACGAAAGGTTTCTCCTCGATCATGGACAAGAGAACCGCAACCTGCACCCTCCAGTTTCCGACGACCTACAAACACCCACATTCCATAATTCTCAAATAGCCCACTCTGAAAAACCTGGCGGGATGGCCACCAGTTGCACCATACTGGTCTGGAAATTGTTTGATAAAGGACGCATTCCATTTTCATCAGAAAATCAGCTTATCTAGCATTAAAAGGCAAGATTGGCAATCGCCAGCCAATGGCAAATCTCCCATTATATGCACCTGTAACGGAAAATATGGGGGCTACCATGGCTGACCGCCATGCTGATTCTCTTGCTTCAATGAGTAAGTCGTTGACCTGGGCAAAGTATGCAGATCAGATGTTCTGACTTTACTTGCTGCATTCTTGGCCCTGGTCAGCGTCTCAATGTATTGAAGGCAGAGACAAGCCAGCCAGTAGAATATTTCAGGAGGTCAGCGATGGAAATGTACTTAGTTCAGGTTTCCTTTATGGTCCAAGCTTAAAAGGCCAACAGTTCAAGACGGAAGCCGAGATGTACATATCTCACAGGCCAAAGGGAATTACGGTGACTACATTAGAGTTGCCAATGTGACAGATGCACGGACTGTACAACCAGATCTTCTACCCCGTCATTCTCTTTCCAATCACTGTTAATCTGATATTGATGACGTCTTCATTGGGCTGAGCTCTGATAACCACCTAGCCTTCGGGTGGCCAAGAGGGCCATTCTCAAGAGGGTTATGGCTATGTTCATTGTTTTTATATGGGGTAAGCGAAGCAAATACATCACTGTGTGACCATCTTCACCAAGATATTTAGCTACTGATCCTATGAAATGAGTGCAGAGTTTCTCTCATCACTTTTAGAAATCCAGCAGAACTCTGGAAACATTCTGGAAGGGAAATAACAATTCGCTGCAAATTACCATTAGGGTCAGTGTCTGCTCACTACACCAAGAGGAACACGAGCTGCTCCACCAAAGGTTCATAGACCAACAAAGACCTTCTTACTGGCCACCCTACTGTCACGCCAAAGGATAAACCGCCAGGCCACCCTACTGTCACGCCAAAGGATAAACCGCCAGGCCACCCTACTGTCACGCCAAAGGATAAACCGCCAGGCCACCCTACTGTCACGCCAAAGGATAACCCGCCAGGCCACCCTGTCTTGCCAAAGGATAACCCGCCAGGCCACCCTAATGTCACGCCAAAGGATAAATCGCCAGGCCACCCTACCTTCATGCCAAAGGATAACCCGCCAGGCCACCCTACTGTCACGCCAAAGAATTACCCGTCAGGCCACCCTACTGTCACGCCAAAAGGATAACACGCCAGGCCACCCCATCACGCCAAAAGGATAACACGCCAGCCCACCCTACTGTCACGCCAAAAGGATAACACGCCAGGCCACCCTGTCACGCCAAAAGGATAACACGCCAGGCCACCCTACTGTCACGTCAAAGGATAACCGCCAGGCCACCCTACTGTCACGCCAAAAGGATAACACGCCAGGCCACCCTACTGTCACGTCAGAGGATAACACGCCGGGCCACCCTACTGTCACGCCAAAAGGATAACACGACAGGCCACCCTACTGTCACGCCAAAAGGATAACACGCCAGGCCACCCTACTGTCACGCCAAAAGGATAACACGCCAGGCCACCCTACTGTCACGCCAAAAGGATAACACGCCAGGCCACCCTACTGTCACGCCCTAAAAGATAACCCGCCAGGCCACCCTACTGTCACGCCCTAAAAGATAACCCGCCAGGCCACCCTACTGTTACGCCCTAAAAGATAAAACGCCAGGCCACCATACTGTCATGCCCTAAAGGATAACCCGCCAGGCCACCCTACTGTCACGCCAAAGGATAAACCGCCAGGCCACCCTACTGTCACGCCAAGAGGTTAACTGCCAGGCCTCCATTTAGTCACACAGAAGGTTTACCATCTGCCCTCCAATCTGTCCCACCAAGGGGTTGACCACAAGACCCTCGGAGGCCTCCAACCTGTCCCAAAGGGTTAAAATACAGGGCTCCAATCTGCCCCATGGATGGGTTAACCACGAAACCTTCATACTGTCCCAAGAGTCTGACTAAGAGGCCTCTCTATACTTTCCCACCAAAGTGTCAATCTCCAAACCTCTATACTGTTCCCCCAAGGGTAACCACATGGCCTCCATACTGTCCCTCCAAGGGTCAACCTCCAGGCCTTCATTTAGTCTTGCCAAAGAGTTCACCAGCAGACCTCCATGCTGTCCCTCCACCCATGGTCTCCACATTGTTCTACTAAGGGTTAATCCCAAAACCTCCATTCTGGCCCTCCATGGGTTAATCCAAGAGCCCCCCCATATTGTCCTTCTCGGGGTTAATCCCATGACCCCATCCAAGGGCCCCCCATATTGTCCTTCTCAGGGTTAATCCCATGGCCCCATATTGTCCTTGTAAGGGTTAATCCCAGGTCCTCCTTGCACGGTAGGTCCCCTCCTCCCTCCAGGCCCCGGTGTGATGATCCCACCCTCCCGGTACTTACGTTCTCCGTGTCCCGCTCGTTGACTGTCGGCAATGGCGTCCTGGCCGACATGTTCCCAGTGCGGGGGGAGCTGAGCTGTCAGCGATCACAATCCCAGAACAATGCGCTCTGATCACAGGCGGTCCATGGTGCCCGCTCACTGCATCCCCGGCCGGGAGAGCGGCCTGACCTCACCCTCTGCGGGCCGCTTCTGCTGCATCATCATCCTCGTCCTCAGCCCGACGGCCAGTGCAGGGAGAAGCCGGGGGATGACAATGCGCGGCCGTCCCTCTGCTGATCACACTGTCCCCACTATACATCCACAGCAGAATGAAGACTGCACGGCTCCCTCCTCCTCCTCCTCCCACTACCCTCCCTCTCCTGGCCAGGAAGAGCACAACTACTTCCAGGGGGGAGCTGCCCTGATCTGGGGTGGCAGCATGGAGGCGGAGGGGGGAGCTGCCCTGATCTGGGGTGGCAGCATGGAGGAGGGGGGAGCTGCCCTGATCTGGGGTGGCAGCATGGAGAAGGAGGGGGGAGCTGCCCTGATCTGGGGTGGCAGCATGGAGGAGGAGGGGGGAGCTGCCCTGATCTGGGGTGGCAGCATGGAGGAGGAGGGGGGAGCTGCCCTGATCTGGGGTGGCAGCATGGAGAAGGAGGGGGAGCTGCCCTGATCTGGGGTGGCAGCATGGAGGAGGAGGGGGAGCTGCCCTGATCTGGGGTGGCAGCATAAAGAAGGAGGGGGGAGCTGCCCTGATCTGGGGTGGCAGCATGGAGGAGGAGGGGGAGCTGCCCTGATTTGGGGTGGCAGCATGGAGAAGGAGGGGGGAGCTGCCCTGAACTAGGGTGGCAGCATGGAGAAGGAGGGGGGAGCTGCCCTGATCTGGGGTGGCAGCATGGAGAAGGCGGGGAGCTGCCCTGATCTGGGGTGGCAGCATGGAGGAGGAGGGGGAGCTGCCCTGATTTGGGGTGGCAGCATGGAGGAGGAGGGGGGAGCTGCCCTGATCTGGGGTGGCAGCATGAAGAAGGAGGGGGGAGCTGCCCTGATCTGGGGTGACAGCATGGAAAAGGCAGGGGGAGCTGCCCTGATCTGGGGTGGCAGCATGGAGAAGGAGGGGGGAGCTGCCCTGATCTGGGGTGGCAGCATGGAGAAGGAGGGGGGAGCTGCCCTGATCTGGGGTGGCAGCATGGAGAAGGAGGGGGAGCTGCCCTGATCTGGGGTGGCAGCATGGAGAAGGAGGGGGGAGCTGCCCTGATCTGGGGTGGCAGCATGGAGAAGGAGGGGGAGCTGCCCTGATCTGGGGTGGCAGCATGGAGAAGGAGGGGGGAGCTGCCCTGATCTGGGGTGGCAGCATGGAGAAGGCGGGGGAGTTGCCCTGATCTGGGGTGGCAGCATGGAGGAGGGGGAAGCTGCCCTGATCTGGGATTGCAGCATGGAGAAGGAGCGGGGGAGCTGCCCTGATCTGGGGTGGCAGCATAGAGAAGGAGAGGGGAGCTGCCCTGGTCTGGGGTGGCAGCATGGAGAAGGAGAGGGGAGCTGCCCTGGTCTGAGGTGGCAGCATGGAGAGGGGAGCTGCCCTGATCTAGGGTGGCAGCATGGAGGAGGTGGGGGGAGCTGCCTGATCTGGGGTGGTGGAGGGGGGGAGCTGCCCTGATCTGGGGTGGTAGAATGGAGGAGGGGGAGATGCCCTGATCTGGGGTGGTAGCATGGAGGAAGAGGGGGGATCTGCCCTGATCTGGGGTGGCAGCATGGAGAAGGATGGGGGAGCTGCCCTGGTCTGGGGTGGCAGCATGGAGAATAAGGGGGGAGCTGCCCTGGTCTGGGGTGGCAGCATAGAGAAAGGAGGGGGGAGCTGCCCTGATCTAGGGTGGCTGCATGGAGGAGGTGGGGGGAGCTGCCTGATCTGGGGTGGTGGAGGGGGGGGAGCTGCCCTGATCTGGGGTGGTAGCATGGAGGAGGAGGGGGGGGTGCTGTCCTGATCTGGGGTGACAGCATGGAGAAGGAGGGGGGAGCTTCCCTGGTCTGGGGTGGCAGCATGGAGAAGGTGGGGGGAGCTGCCCTGATCTGGGGTGGTAGAATGGAGGAGGGGGGAGATGCCCTGATCTGGGGTGGTAGCATGGAGGAAGAGGGGGGATCTGCCCTGATCTGGGGTGGCAGCATGGAGAAGGATGGGGGAGCTGCCCTGGTCTGGGGTGGCAGCATGGAGAATAAGGGGGGAGCTGCCCTGGTCTGGGGTGGCAGCATAGAGAAAGGAGGGGGGAGCTGCCCTGATCTGGGGTGGTAGCATGGAGAAGGAGGGGGGAGCTGCCCTGGTCTGGGGTGGCAGCATGGAGAATAAGGGGGGAGCTGCCCTGGTCTGGGGTGGCAGCATAGAGAAAGGAGGGGGGAGCTGCCCTGGTCTGGGGTGGCAGCATGGGGGAGGGGGAAGCTGTCCTGATCTGGGATTGCAGAATGGATGAGGAGAGGGGAGCTGCCCTGATCTGAGGTGGCATTGAGGGGTCGAGCTGCCCTTATCTGAGGTGGCAGCATGGAGGAGGAGGTGGGAGCTGCTGTGATCTGGGGTGGCAGCATAGATGGGTAGAGCTGCTGTGATCTGGGATGGCAGCATAGAGGAGAAGGGGTGAACTGCCCTGATCTGGGGGTAGCAGCATGGAGGAGCTGCTCTGGTGTAGGGTGGAAGCATGGAGAAGGAGGGAGGGGTGAGCTGCCTTAATCTGGGGTGGCAGCGCTAGTGACAGATTGGCACAGCTGCAGTGCACACACATTGGGTAGCTTCATTAAAACCATGCAGTACAGACCTTATAAAATAAAACAATTGGTATTCTCGTTATTCTTTTTATTTCTTTAACAAAATATTAACCTTTGCTTGTTTTTTAATCCCACTGCTGCTGATCTCCTGCAGACTCTTTGCGGCCACTTACTGTCTACATGCACTCCGCTCATGGCTACCTCGAATGTCTCAGGGCGAGTTTCCTGATGTGACCACAGTGGACCAGGCCTCTCCGATTTCTATTGGAACGTACACTTGTAGTCAAGACCCTCTGCATATTGGGCATGTAGCCCCCAGGGCATAAGTCTCCGGCATCTAGTTGTGGGTTGGCGGGCACAGGTGCATCATCCAGCCCTGCTGACAGTTGCTGCAGCTGGATGGTGTACCTAGTAGAACCATTTATGGCAGTATGTGCTCAGAGACAGCCAACAGTCTGTGCTCCGGGCATTCGTCATACTGCCCTGACCATTCATAGTACTGTCCAGCCTCAACAGCTTGAGATTGACAGTGGGGCTGGACAGTTCACCTGTGCCTACCACCTGCACCTAAACACTGGAGCTTCATGCATTGGAGCTAGGGTTGCCACCGTCCAGGGTTCACCCGGACAGTCCGGGTTTTGAATCATGTGTCTAGGTTTTAGGTGGATTGAAACCCAGACTCATAATTCAAAACCTGGACTGTCCGGGTGAATCTTGGACAGGTGGACAACCTTAGGTAAAAAAAGATAATAGTTCTGTGCCGCTAGAAGAAAAGGTGGCAACCCTAATTGGAGCTGCACCCCCAGTCTGCATGGGGCCTTGGCATGTTTTCACCCAGGCATCATCAGTTCTGTTATATTTATATCAGATTTTGCAGGTCGCAAACCCAGTGGGCCGGATTCAGATAGGTTAGCGGATCTTTAGATCCGCGTAACCTATCTGATTTACGATCCGCCGGCGCAAGTTTTTGAGGCAAGTGCTTAATTCAGAAAGCACTTACCTCAAAACTTGCGGCGGCGTATCGTAAATCCCCCGGCGGAATTCAAATTCCGCGGCTAGGGGGCGTCTACAATTTAAATCAGGCGCGTCCCCGCGCTGATCAAACGGCGCATGTGCCGTCCGCGAATTTTCCCAGCGTGCATTGCTCCAAATGATGTCGCTAGGACGTCATTGGTTTCGGCGTGAGCGTAACTTGCGTCCAGCTCTTTTCTGAATTGACTTACGCAAACAACGTAAAAATTCAAAACTCGGCGCGGGAACGACGGCCATGCTTAACATAGGATACCCCTCACATAGCAGGGGTAACTATACGCCGGGAAAAAGCCGAACGCAAGCGACGTAAAAAAAAAGCGACGGGCGGGCGTTCGTTTCTGATTTGGCGGAAATCCTCATTTGCATATTCGTCGCGTGTAAAAAACGAAACGCCACCTGGCGGCCGGCCTAGAATTGCAGCCTAAGATCCGACGGAGTAAGTCACTTACACCTGTCGGATCTTAGGGAGATCTATGCGGAACCTGATTCTATGAATCAGCCGCATAGATCCGACCGACAGAACTCAGAGATACGCCGGCGTATCAGGAGATACGCCGTCGTATCTCTATCTGAATCCGGGCCCGTGTGTTTTCACTGGATGGCACGGTACAGAATTACATTGTCATCCGGTTGCAGTTAGTTTTCAAAAATAGCGCTCATGCTACCTTTGGTGCGTTGCAGTGCGATTTCAGCCCATTGAAAATGAATGGGCTGAAATGGCACCGCGTGGCACATGTGCGCACAAAGGTGAATGGGCCCTGAAAAAAGGAGAACTAACGCACCTGCTACATCTCAGAACTGGTAAGCTGCAACATGTTACCTTTTTCTTCTTTGGTGTAGAATAGATACACTTTAAGACCCCTTTCACACTGGGGCGTTTTTTAGGGGCTTTAGCGTTAAAAAAAAAAGCGCCTGAAAGAAGCTGCATCTGCAATCCCAATGTGAAAGCCTGAGTCCTGCAAGCAGCTTCTTTGCAGCGCTTTAGGAGCGTTGAATACATCGCTCCTAAAAGTGGAGTTTCCATCCCAAAATTTTACTCATCTGAAAATGCCTGTTGATATGCAGTCCCACGAAATCTGCCTTTGGAATCACCTAGGATCCTTACATCATCTCCCTCTAATGCTCCTGGGAAATGTGTGTCATCATTTCCCAGGATGCAGTGCGCTACCCAATTATCACTTCCCATCCAAGACTTCCAGGAAGTAAGTGCTTGTGGGCTTCACAATGCCCACAAGCAAAATGACAACGGTGTGGACATAGTTTTATAAACTATGGGCCAGATCCACGTAGGGAGGCGTAATTTTAGGCAGGCGTAGCGTACGTAGATACGCTACGCCGCCGCTACTTTGAGAGGCAAGTGCTGTATTCACAAAGCACTTGCCTCTAAAGTTACAGCGGCGTAGCGTAAATCTCCTGGCGTAAGGGCGCAGAATTCAAATGATGAACAGGGGGGCGTGTTTTATGTAAAATAAGCTTGACCCCCACGTAAATGGCGCTTTTTTCATACGGCGCATGCGCGCGCATGCTCAGTATCACGTCGAATTTTCTAATTAAATTACGCCCGCTCAATGCCTAGACGACGTGAACGTAATTTACGCAAAGCCCTATTCGCGAACGTTTTACGCAAACGACGGAAAATTCTACTCTGGCCCGACGTCCATACTTAACATTGCGTACGCCTCATAGAGCAGGGGTAACGTTACGCCGAAAAAAGCCTTACGTAAACAACGTAAAAAAATGCGCCGGACGTACGTTTGTGGATTAGCGTATCTAGCTCATTTGCATACTCAACGCGGAAATCAACGGAAGCGCCACCTAGTGGCCAGCGTAAATATGCACCTAAGATCCGACGGCGTACTAAGACGTACGCCAGTCGGATCTAGCCCAGCTTCAGGTGTATCTTGTTTTGTGGATACAAAACAAAGATACGCCGGAGCATCCTAGAAGTTACGCGGCGTATCAATAGATACGCCTGACGTAACTGCTTTGTGGATCTGGGCCGATCTTTTTTGAATAACTATGCGGATCGGCGGCGGATTGTAAAATAGTAAGTGACCGGATTTATATTATAAAAACGCAGGATGAAAGGACATACATTTAAAAAATGCTAATTGTGGTTGGAACCCCGCTTAAAGCCCCCTTTCCATTGAGGGGGCTTTTTTAATGCCAAAGCGCCTGAAAAACGCCCCAGTGTGAAACGGGTCTTAGCGGCGCTTTACCAGCGTTTTTCGGGCACTGGCAGTGTGAAGGGGCTCTGAAAGTACTCAGGCTTTCACATTGGGATTGCAGATGAGACTTCTTTCAGGCGCTTTACAGGCTTTGTTTTTTTTTAACCCCAAAGCGCCTGAAAAACGCCAGAAAAGCGCCCCAGTGTGAAAGGGGTGTAACAACTGCGGAGATAACGGGCCAGATTCACATAGAGATACGACGGTGTATCTCCTGATACGCCGTCGTATCTCTGACTTAGGCCGGTCGTATCTATGCGCCTGATTCATAGAATCAGTTACGCATAGATATGCCTAAGATCCGACAGGTGTAACTGTGTTACACCGTCGGATCTTAACTGCAATTTAAAAATGGCCGCGGGGGGCGTTCCCGCTGATTTACATTGAGAAATATGTAAATCAGCGAGATACGCCAATTCACGAACGTACGCGGGCCCGATGCAGTGTTGTTACGACGTTTACGTAGCGTTTTTCCCGGCGTATACTTACCCCTGCTTCTTTCAATAAGTTTTTATTAAATATTTCATATAGGAATACAGTCATCATATATACTTTTCAAAAATAGATATGGCACCTAGAATCATCACATAGCCGAATGCTAATAAATCTTGTAATGTTTAATACAAATAAATAAAATAATTCTTTGAGGAAAAAACAGAATAAGTAGAGACTGTCTGGTAGGCTAAATAAAGAAGTAAAATTAACTATCCTCATGACCCAAGAAGGTCATTCTGAGTAAACTGTGGCTCGGATTCGAGGGCAACGCGTACCCCTGCTTCTATGAGGCGCAGCCAATTTTAAGTATAGCCGCGTAGTTTTTTTTTATTTTTTTTACGTCGTTTGTGTACGCCGATTCTCTAACCCGCTCGTCGCAAGTTACGCTCACGCCGAAACCACTGACATCCTAGCGACATCAGTGGGAGCAATGCACACGCGGACGGCGCATGCGCATTTAAATCGGCGCGGGGACGCGCCTGATTTAAATAGTACACTCCCCCTAGCCGCGGAATTTGAATTCCGCCGGGGGATTTACGATCCGCCGCCGCAAGTTTGGAGGTAAGTGTTTTGTGAATTACCCACTTGCCTCTCAAACTTGCGGCAGCGGATCTTAAATCACATAGATCGCGCGGATCTAAAGATCCGCTTATCTATGTGAATCTAGCCCATCATGTCAACCACACAGGAAGTCCATTGTTTCCAATTGGTCGGCCAACTTGCACAACCATTATATAGTGGTGCAAAGTAGGAATCAGATCCTGACTATGTAACTTTTCCCCCATGTGTATCTCTAATTACACATTCTACAATGTTCCTGGCGATACCTTACGTGTGGTTTGAGCGCCGTTTACATATGCGGGTGCGACGTGCGTTCACTTCTGCGTGCGAGCAAGTGGGGGCGGGCCCTTTAAAAAAAAAGTTTTATTGTTTATTTTGCTTTTATTTTGACACTTTCCCTTCATATTTTTTTTTTTTTTATCACTTTTTTTCCTATTGCAAGGAATGTAAACATCTCTTGTAATAGGATTTGGGCATGACAGGTCCTCTTTACAGTGAGATCTGGGGTCAATAAGTCCCCACATCTCTCCTCTAGGCTGGAAAGCATGAGAAAAAAAAAAAAAAAAATGAACTTCCCAGCCGAAGAAATTACAGTGGGGTAGATTCAGGTACCTTTTGCGGTGGCGTATCTCCAGATACGCCGCGTAGAATTGTGTGCAATATAACTTTGGCCGCTAGGGGCGCTTCCGTTGTTGTCGGCGTAGAATATGCTAATTTCCTAGATACGCCGATTCACAAACGTACGTGCGCCCGGCGTTCGTTTTTTACGTCGTTTGCGTTAAGGCTTTTTCGGCGTAAGGCTGCTCCTGCTATTAGGAGGCGCAGCCAATGTTAAGTATGGACGTCGTTCCCGCGTCGCGATTTGAAAATTTTACGTTGTTTGCGTAAGTCGTCCGTGAATGGCGCTGGACGCCATTTACGTTCACGTCGAAACCAATGACGTACTTGCAACGTCATTTACCGCAATGCACGTCGGGAAATTTTAGGGACGGCGCATGCGCAGTACGTTCGGCGCGGGAACGCGCCTAATTTAAATGATCCATGCCCCCTACCGGATCATTTGAATTACGCGTGCTTACGCCGGCCCCTTTTACGCTACGCCGCCGCAAATTACGGAGCAAGTGCTTCGTGAATACATCGCTTGCTCCTGTAATTTACGGCGACGTAGCGTAAAGACGATACGCTGCGCCGCCGAATCAGTGCGCGCCCCTACCTGAATCTACCCCAGTGTTTACATCTGCCGGACATGACGTCATAAGGTCGCGCCCGGCCCCTGAGGACCATCTGGTCTGTGGTATTCTCTATGGTAAACGGCCACTGACGGCCGATTCATTCTCCGGCTCGCTGATCTCAGGAGCGCCTGTAGAAGCACGGGGGGTGGGGCTGAACAGCCGCTATGATTTGTTTTTTGCAGTGCGGGGAATCGCCATCGGAAAAAGAAGATACTTGAATGATGCCGGCATCATTTAAATATTGCCACTCAAAGTCATATGACGTCTTTGGGTGGGACGTGATTGTAAACCCTCACATAAACTGAGTGGGGTGACTGGCCTCAGGTGACACACAGAGATGAAACAAATCCTCCTGCATAAGTTGTACCTGTTTATCTGAGGTATTCTTTTCTCTACATCCATTCAAGTGCTGAATTTATGAAGCTTGTTTGAGTGTTCAGAAAAAAAGGGTGTGGAGACCAGACGTTACACTCTGCAGAGCTCAGTGAGGAAAGCTCATTGGAGGGAAAGGACACACCTCCTTCACACAGGAACAGAGCTATGGCTGTCAATCAGCTGGAGGTCCTCCCCTGTCACCTTTTTTTGTCTTGGTGTAAGGAAAACTTGTCAGAAGTGATTCATGCTGCTAGCAGAGGAACAGAACAGCAGACAAAAGTGACACTTAGTGCTCTGGGTTGAGACAAGTACACATTATAGAGGGAAATGCTTTGTTCATATTTTATGTCTGAGGTTTACAACCGCTGTAAGCTGACCTTCTGTACATGCTTATCTAAGAAAGAAAAAAAGTTGAAAGAACGTCACATTCCATTTAAAGCGGCCAAAGATAACAAATTTATAACCCAAGAAAAGATAAAATAAAGCAGATTATTAATTTTTCAATCCAGAGATCCTCATGCGGTACTTATTTTCTGCCACTAGATGTCCTCAGTCTGATGCCAGAATTATTCAACCCCCTTCCTCTGGGCCTTGGGCCCGCCCCCAGCCTATGACTGGACAGTGAAATGAGAAGCAGCACAGTGATGAGCTTATCATGTCTTTCACTCTGCTTTATGCTCCTATCAGCATGCCTCTTGTCAGTAGACTTGTGCACAACGGCAACATTTGTTTTGTTTCTTTTCCGTCCTGTCGTAAATTAGTTTAGTTTAGTTTATTTTCCGTCCTGTTGATTCGTAATCATTCGTAATTTTGCTAAACGGGATTTTTCGTGTTCGGACTAATTCGTATTTTCGCAAGCATCATTTTTCGTTGAATCGCAATGATTCGTATTAATGTAAGACTTATTTTTAGTTGATTTATAATTCGTACTTTCGGTAGAGTACATTGTTTTTCGTTGATTTGTAACTTTTTTTGGTTCGTAATTTTCCGTGTCTCTCTCACAATGGCGCTGCCTAACGTGCTTCGAATGGATTTGTACTTTTCTAAATACATTGCGGTTATTTGTAACGATTCGAAATCTCGTATTTTACTTTAGTTTTTGACATGCGGCTATAGCCTCCGCTAGGGTTGTCCCGATACCACTTTTTTAGGACCGAGTACGAGTACCGATACTTTTTTTCAAGTACTCGCCGATACCGAATACCGATACCTTTTTTTTTAAATGTGTCCCCAAATGCAGCCATGTCCCCCCACAGATGCAGCCATGTCCCCCCACAAATGCAGTCATGTCCCCCCACAGATGCAGCCATGTCCCCCCACAAATGCAGTCATGTCCCCCCACAGATGCAGCCATGTCCCCCCACAAATGCAGCAATGTCCCCCACATATGCAGTCATGTCCCCCCATATCCAGCCATGTCCCCCCATATGCAGCCATGTCCCCCCCCATATGCAGCCATGTCCCCCCCATATGCAGCCATGTCCCCCCCATATGCAGCCATGTCCCCCCCCCATATCCAGCCATGTCCCCCCATATGCAGCCATGTCCCCCACATATGCAGCCATGTCCCCCCCATATGCAGCCATGTCCCCCCCCCATTTGCCATGTCCCCCCTCATATGCAGCCATGTCCCCCCCATATGCAGCCATGTCCCCCCATATGCAGCCATGTCCCCCCCCATATGCAGCCATGTCCCCCCCATATGCAGCCATGTCCCCCCCATATGCAGCCATGTCCCCCCATATGCAGCCATGTCCCCCCCCATATCCAGCCATGTCCCCCCCATATCTGCAGCCATGTCCCCCTTACCGTACATGCTGCCGCGCCGATGCTTGGTTAATACGGGCGGGGAACATTACAGCTTTCATTTGAATAGCTGTAGTCTTTCGCGCCGAGCTGCGTATAGACACTCCCCCTTGCTCGGGATTGGACAGTTCACCCGAGCAAGGGGGAGTGTCTATACGCGGCGCGGCGGGAAAGACTACATCTATTCAAATGAAAGCTGTAATGTTCCCCGCCCGTATTACCCAAGCAGCGGCGGCAGCGGGGATGCGGCGTAGCGGCAGCGGCGCAAGTATTCTATTTCGGTATCGGGGGTATTTGCGGGAGTACAAGTACTCCCGCAAATACTCGTAATTGGTCCCGATACTGATACTAGTATCGGTATCGGGACAACCCTAGCCTCCACCCCTGTACACCATTTTGAGAGGAAGTTCAGCACGGTGAGGGAGGAGCAGAGTGTTATTGTTGGATGTGTAGTTGGGATCACAACAAGTCGACTTGCTGTTGAATTAGGCCGCATTAAGACTCCTTTCACACTGAGAAGTTTTTCAGGCGGTACAGCGCTAAAAATAGCGCTGCTATACCGCCTGAAAAACTCCTGCCCAGCTACCTCAATGTGAAAGCCGGAGGTATAGCGCCGCTATATTTAGCGGCGCTATACCGCCACCACGGCTCCCGCCCCAGTGTGAAAGGGGCCTAAGGCAACAACGAATTATGCCGAAGGCATTTGGGCATTCGCTATTTGCGATATAATTTATTTCGAATTCGGTTGCTAAATTCGTCCGAATTTTGATTCGTTACGAAACGAATTGCACAAGCCTACTTGTCAGCACATGAACTGATCAGCTTCTTGTGCTGCTGCTTCCTCTCACACTCCAGCCCTGCTGTACAGGAACTGCGAGAGGCCGATTCCAGATCAAATTTAGGTTCCTATACAGCTTTTTTTTTTTTTTGAAAAGCCTATGGCGTGTGAACACACCCAAAAACTCCACCCAGTGCAGAAAAATGTGCACACACATAAAGAGTGTTCACAAAAACGTGCAGATGGGTGCAACGTCAACTGGTCCTCCTGTGAAGAGGGACCCAAACCCTGATCCCCCGGGGCGTTAGGCTCCAGACGGGGACTGAGGTACTGTGGTCCGAGCAACCGAAGCCGACACGGACCCAACTTCCTCGGAGGGACTGCCGAAACAGAACCCTCCCAGTACTAGGTGGGGCTCCCCCGAAGGGAGACCCCATGAGAGCAGGCGAACTAAGCCAGAAGGCCATGTCCACCCACTCCCAAGACGTTCAGGGCTGGCCCGAGGACCCGCACCCTACTAATCACACAGCACAACAAAAAAAGTGACAAACACAGGCTTAAATAAAATAAAGTGGGGGAAGGGATAGTGGAGAGGAGAGTGAAAGAAGTTGCCATTGTGGTGAAACAATGACCAGGCCCTCCGGCCAGGAATAAAAAATTCCTCCGGTCCTAGCCAAAAGGCCCGGCCCAGGAGGCAGGTGCTAAAAAAAGTGTGTATCTGGTGCAGTGACCGTGGTATCTTAAATCAATGTGTCCCTCACACACAGTGATCTTCAGATACCCCTGGACTGCCACTCCAGGGGCACATGCACCATAGGCTTTTCGTTCCATATCCGACCCCCCGACCGGCCAGTGCAGCCCTCCACCCCTGCCAGCCAACCCGGCGGATTTGCATGGTCCTACCCCGTCATATCCCAGGGCATTACCAGCTCCTCCTACCGGATCGCTGACAGAGATAGCACTTACACCAGCCAGCCAGAAGGCCAAACTAGAACTTGGCAAAAAGACCAAGACCAAGCACAGCACCCATCCTCACCAGGAGCACCCTTCCAGATGGCTCAGACGCAACCATTGGCCGGCCCCCAGTATTCTGTCGGGCAGCACAGCGTAGTCCCTGCTGAAACCATCCTTCCAGGTGCAATGACGTCATTGGATTGCATCCACCCTCCCCATCTAGGAGGTGCTTCAGCGCTCCGCTAACAACTGATAAGGACAGATACCACACCTAGTCCTAGCCAAAAGGCCGAGAAGCGGCAGGGAAGACAACCACGATCAGCACGGCCTAGAGTGTGCAATAGCCCTGCCTCGCCCTGGGAGAACCGCCTTCATGATCATGGTGTCTCCCCTGCCAGGTTCCTATACAGCTGACATTTAAAGTATAACTAAGGGCAAAACTTATTTTTTTTTGTTTTGGTTAGAGTGAACACCTGTCAGTTTTTCCTATTTGTACCCACATTGGGGAGATTCACTCTCTATATTTGTCCTCTTTACTATTATTAGTGAAAGGAAAAGAAAATCCCAAGTTTTGGATTGTCCCCAGAAAAGAAATAGAGGGGAAATCTTCCAATGAGGACACTAGTTCTGGCGACCAGGGGGTCCCCAAGGAATTCCCTTAATTTGCAGGGATTTCCTCTCACTTCCTGTTTGGCTATGAGACAGGAAGTGAAGGGAAATCTCCGCAATGGGGGACAGATGGCAAAAAAGAAATCGAAAAGCGGTTCTAACCCTCCCTTGCGCTCTCCAAAATGAAACAACGTTTTGCCCATAGTTCTACTTTAGGAAATGAATGTATTGATTTATTAATGGTTACAAAGCTGTATTACCTTATAGCTGCCTGGAGTTTAGCTTTACTGCTGCACAGTATATTCCATGTATATGATTCTAATATTTCCCGATTTTTCTATATATCCATAGCAACAACGTATGGTTGTCATGCTTTTCATGCAATCACCTCTGAGTTATTATTGGCATCACACAGCGATTTCTGCAACTCACACACTCCATCGATTCATGGACAAACTGTTCTAAAGCAGCAGATGAATGGAGACGCGGGGCTGGGCATTATTCTGAAACCAACTCTGGTCTATAGAAAATCTTTTCTATTGTTTCTGATAGATATATAGTAAAACCTTGGATTGGGAGCATAATTTGTTCCAGAAACATGCTTGTAATCCAAAGCACTTGTATATCAAAGCAGATTTCCCCAAAAGAAATAATGGAAACTCAAATGATTCGTTCCACAACCATTTATTCACAAATCCTTCGGTTTATAGGCCATAGAAAAAGATTATAGCAATGTGGTTGTGTAACCATAAAATGTCCATCCACAAATGGAAGGCTCCACAAGGGGGTTAAAAGCAAAATCCAGCAGGAACTACAGAGTATAAAAGAGAAGAGAGGCGCCTCTAAGTGTAGCAATATGTTGCTAAATGTTGTACCTTCATTAAATGTAACCATATGGCTACACGTAGAGGCGCCTCACTTGTGTATCAAGACATCGCTTGTATATCAAGTCAGAGGGCCAGATTCCCGTACATCCTGCAAGCACTTGCTCCGTAATTTGCGGCGGCGTAGTGTAAATGGCCCGGCGTATTGCCGCGTAATTCAAAGGGGGCGGGTTGTATTCAAATTAAGCGCGCCCCCACGCCGATCGAACTGCCCATGCGCCGGGCGGAAAAATAGCCCAGTGCGCATGCTCCAGCTCACGACGGAAAACGTCAATGACGCCGACGTGAGCGCCATTGACGTAAAGTCGTATTCGCGGACGACTTAGTAAAACGACGGAAAAAGACGACGTGGACCCGACGCCATACTTAACATGGCATACGGCGGACTGGCGTAAGGTTACCCCTCATATAGCAGGGGTAACCTTACGCTTACGGAAACGACGTAAACGACAACGACGCGGCGCAAATTCGTTCCGGAATCGGCGTATCAGGCTCATTTGCATAGTCAAATGAGAACTGAACGTAAACGCCACCTAGCGGCCGGCGTCGAATTACATCTAAGATCCGACGGTGTAAGTGACTTACACCTGTCGGATCTAGGCCGTATCTATGCGAAAATGACTCTAGGAATCACTCGCATAGATACCCGGGGCCAAAAACAGAGATACGACGGTGTTTCCTGAGATACACCGTCGTAACTCTTTTGAGAATCTGGCCCAGAGTTTCTAAAAAAAAAATCAGCTTGTCTTGAAAAATGCTCTCAAACCAAGTTACTCTCAAACCAAGGTTTTACTTGTAACTAAAAACGACAGCTCCATGTTTACCTGTTAGCAGATGTACAGTAGCTGTGCTTTTCAGTGCCAAAAAAAAAAAATACATTTCTACCTCTACAGATTATCTATGAACACATTTTTTTCATTTTCTGTAACTTAAAGTGGAGTTTCACCCATTTTTTAGTTTATTAAAAGCCAGCAGCTACAAAAGCATAGCTGCTGACTTTTAATAATCAGACACTTACTTGTTCCAAGGTCCAGCGATGCGGCCACCCAGAGCCTCGCTCCTCTCCCCCTCCTCTCCTCGGTGCCGTCATAGCAACTGTGGTCACCCGGCCGTGACGGCTTACGGCTTCACAGCCGGGTGCTCACTGCGCATGCGCGAGTCGTGCTGTGCTCTGCTATTGGCCAGCCAATGCGCTCTGCTATTGGCCAGCCAATCTTATGCGCTCTGCTATTGGCCAGCCAATCTTCTGGGACCTGTGACGTGTCCCAGAAGATCGCTGGCAGAGAGGGGCCACCTAGGCGGAGAGGAGGAATCGCCTAGGCGGCCAAGAGGAGACAGTGGGACAGGAAGTCCCTCTGAAAACAAGGTAACCACTCCCTCCCCTAAAAAAAAAATACGTGACAAATGTGACATGTCAGGGCACGAGGAGTGCTTAAAGCTTTTGGGTGGAACTCCACTTTAAATATTAGGGCACTTGCCTGTCTAGGGAGCCTGCAATGTCAGCACCCGGATTGACTCCCGGGTGCTGCCACCGCTATCCTGGTAAAGGAACCCGGCAGTAAAGCCTTTTGGGTTCACAGCTGGTTTCCTACTGCGCATTCGCGAAGCATGCTGCGCCTTCTAATTGGCCCGGCAGCAGGGGAAGGAGGAGGGGGGTGAACTCCTGGAAGATCGGGCCGCGGCCCCATCTCCGGAAGTGGGGAAGGGAACCTGTCAAAAACAGGCCCCCCTACCCCCCCGAAAGGTGTTGAGGAAACAAATAGGTAATCTTCATATTTAGGCCACACAATATAGAAAGATACGTTATAACACAGGTCAGCAAGTCGCAACACGCTGTTGTTCATTATATTCAGATCGCTTTTCAGAGGGCAGTAAACTGCCCCGCCTGAAAGAGCCTTCATCACCCCTCTCTGAGACCTCCAAAGCCTGCACTGCTCCTTTTTCCATAGGTACAAACTGGCAAGTTCACGTGATATAAATTTGAATGATTGTATGAAAATCGTTCGGTGGTTGGATCGCACATGTTAGACCTGGCCTTCTTTGGATATAAGAAACTAGACATGCACTGCCGAAAAATGATTTTGTTTTATTCGGGGGGTTTTCGGGTCATTCTTGTTATGATCGCAATTTGTAAATTAGAAAATCGGAAAATGAGAAAGAAAATCCAAAAATTCTAAATACCAGTAATAACTAACAATAACTATTAAATGATAGGTATTGGAATTTCCTTTCAAATTTTACTTTTCGTGAACTAAACTAATACAAATTTATCCGAAGTTACAAATTATCCGAAATAACGAATGCTGCATCAAAACAAATGGAACTGAACAAATGAATAATAATAATAAAACGTTTGTATTATTTATTATTATTAATTTGTTACGTTCCATTCGTTTAGATACGGCATTCGTTATTTCTGATAATTCGTAACTTTGGATAAATTTGTATTCGTTGCGTTCACTAACAGCCAAATTTGAAAGGAAAATACAATACCTATCATTTAATAGTTCGATATTATTTCAGCTTTTCGAATTTACGAATTTTCGAATATTAGAATTTAGGAATATTCAGAAAAATGAGTTAAGTGGGTTTTCGGTAATTCGGATGTTTCCGAAATTAACAAATTTTTTGAAATTTGTTTAAAAACGAATACAGAACAAAACGAATTGCACATGTTTCTAAGAAACCCGTGACTGATTTCCACCTCCGAGTTCCCCTCGTACTTAAATGGATTCTATCATTTTTTGTATAAGTGAAAGGATTGCTATAGCTGGAAAAAGTTAACATTTACCTTCTGATAACTTTATTTAATCACCTTATCTCTTATCTTGCATGGATTGCCAATATTTGTTTTGAAACCTCCATCACCCTGTGAAATACCTCGGAATTTGGCTATAAAGTTTCTTGAAGTGTATCTAATGCCGCGTACACACGATCATTTTTCGTCATGAAAAAAACGTTGTTTTTCAAAAACGTCATTAAAAATGATCGTGTTTGGGCTTCACATCATTCTTCAGGTTCTGAAAAACGACAAAAAAAAAATTCGAACATGCTGCATTTTTTAACGTCGTTTTAAACAATGTCGTTTTTCGGGTTGTAAAAATTGATCGTGTGTGGGCTAAAACGACGTAAAAAAACCTGCGCATGCTCAGAAGCAAGTTATGAGACGGGAGCGCTCGTTCTGGTAAAACTACCGTTCGTAATGGAGTAAGCACATTCATCACGCTGTAACAGACATGCTGAAAAACAACGTTTTTTTTTCATGCTGAAAAATGATCGTGTGTACGTGGCATTACACCAATGTTTTTCTTTAGTTTCAGGTAGAGTGGGAAAGGGTTAGAAGCCCTTTCAGTTTTTTTTTGCTTTCAGTGTCCCCATTAGGGAGCTTCACCTTCTCTGTTTTTGTCCTGGTGATCATTGTAACCAGCAGTGTTGCCAGCCGTCAGTATTTTTACTGGCAGCCAGTAAAAACCGGGCACTTTTCTCCTGCTAGTAAATGCCAGTGACAGGAAAAGGTTGGCAGTTAAAAATATGGATCTGACGCTAAGCTCGGAACTATACATGTGCAGTTCCGGTCCAGAGTTGGCCGAGAACCTTTGAGTGCATGCTACAGTGCGTTCAGGCAGCAATGGTGGGGGGCGGGTCTGGTGGCGGAGGTGGTGCCTGAGCGTGTCATGTGACATCATAGTGCAAGAGAACCGAGCAGAGCAGCCGGAGCTTTGGCAATATCTACCTTAACCGCTTGCCGACCAGCCGCCGTCATTATACTGCGGCAGATCGGCTTGTTCCCGTAGCTGTACGTCGGTCCCTTTAACAGCTACAGCAGGCGCGCACCCGCTGCACGGCAGGGGAGCTGATGCACGTGGCCGGCGGCCGCAATGTCTGCCGGCCACCCGCGATCGCTCCACAGAGAGCCAGAATGGGGATCTGTCAAGGTAAACAAACATATCCCCGTTCTGACAGGGAAGATTGTCATACAATCTGTATGGCTGAATTTGCATCGCACACACATCGTATGTGATTTGCACAGCAAATCACATGCGGTGTCTGACATTGCAGTGTGGACCGGCCCTTAGTGCTCTTAACTGAGACAAGTGCACACTATATAGAGGGATATGCTTTGTTCATATTTCATAGCTGAGGTTTACAACCACTTTAAGACAGTATTTTCTCTATGGTCTCTAATGTAACGGTTTCCTTTCTTTGGGTTGATTAATTTTTTCTACCTTTTGTAAATAATTTAAGAAAGCTTCTTTGTACTTTCCTTCCAAGATCAAATCAATATTATTTTGATCTGTTGTTGGGCCCTTAAATGGCATGGGGCCCTGGGGCACTGAGGCCTCGTACACACGACCGAACATGTCTGCTGAAACTGGTCCGTCGGACATGTCCGATGGTTAGTACGACTCATCGGACATGTCCGCTGGTTATGACGTATAACCAGCGGTCCGAAATCCCACGCATGCGTCTAATTAATTCGACGCATGCGTGGAAGCATTGAACTCCCGTGTCAGAGAACGTTGGTGTCTTCTACGTCACCGCGTTCTCTGTCCGCAGGGATTTTGGTCTGATGGTGTGTACACACATCGGACCAAAATCTCCCAGCAGACATGTCCGATGAAACGGGTCCGCGGACCGTTTTCATCGGACATGTTCGGTCGTCTGTACAAGGCCTGACTGTTCTACATTATGACCTAAAGCTGTGGTTTCCAATCGTATTGATGAACAATGTATCATACTTATTGCATCCCTTTATTGGATCCTCTTCCTCATGTTATACTTGATGTAACCATCATACTGTCGCGCTAATCTGTTGAATTTTTTATTTTATTTATATATATATATATATATATATATATATATATATATATATATATATATATATATATATATATATATATATATAAATTTTTTTTTTCTACTAATAAAATCATTTTGTAAGAGAGAAAAAAAAATGGCATGGGGCCCATAGGCCAGTGCCTACTCTGCCTATTTGCTAATCCGGTAATGTACGTGATCAGCAATCATAGGAAGACAAGGAGCAAGTCTGGGACGAGAGGGATAAGGTAAGTAAAACTAGTTTTTAACCCCTTACAGCTTCTGTACTAGGGCAGCACAGTGGTGTAGTGGTTAGTGGTTAGCACTTTCACCTAGCAGCAAAAGGGTCGCTGGTTCGAATCTCAACCACAACATCATCTTCCTGGAGTTTGCATGTTCTCCCTGTGTCTGTATGGGTTTCCTCCGGGTACTCTGGTTTCCTCCCACACCCCAAAGACATGCTGGTAGGTTAATTGGATCTTGTCCAAAGTGGCCCAGTATATATATATACAGTATGTGTACGAATGTGTGTCCCAAGCATGTCGAGATCCTATGGGGTAAATGACCGCACTAGCCAGGCAGACACTGGCTGCAAAAAGCGCCTTGAGGCGATTCAGCTCGCATTTGTAGCGTTATACATGTTACTCATTCATTCATGTGACTGCTGTGATTTTTTCTGTGACAGGCCTTGGTCAAGGCTTCTGATTGGGATCCAGTGGGATGGATTCCAGACCAGAATATCAGAATCCATGACGGAGCTGTTGACACTGAGGCAATTTTCATGCGTTTTAGCTCTAGAAATAGTGCCTGAAAACTGCCTCCCATTCATTGCAATGGGGTCTTTCACACCCAGGTGGTGCACTTGCGTCATTAGGGCTGTATACATCGCTCCCAAAACGCCCCTGCCCATTGAATGAATGGGCAGCGCTTCTTAAGGAGATTTTAACCCCTTTTTTGGGGTTAAAAGCGCCCTGCTAGTGGGCAAAAAGCGGTGCAAAACAGCTGTAAAGTGCCGCTAAAACGAGCAGCGCTTTAACGTGAACGCACGGGTGGCCCTAGTGTGAAAGGGGTCTAAGTGTATTTGGAGTACACGCTCTCAGCACACAGTCTCACGCCGCTCTGAGTGGCAGCTTTGCGTTAAAGCCCACCTTTCTTGCCCCCTGCACATATGTGTTGCGTGGTGTGCAATAGACTAATGTTCCCCCTAAACAAGGACAAGCATTTAACCCTTGCAGTGAGGCCTTGGATTTCTCCTGTCGTTCAGCTTTAAAGCTTTCTTAAGGCAGAAGGACTCGTTTTGGCATTTGGTCACATGACTATTAGCAGTAGGAAGTATCTCAAGAATTCTTTAAATATTTCTGCATTTGTATTTTTAAATTGGCCTTTTCCTGTGTCCTGTCACTAAAGTTCAGGTTTAACTTTACTGCAGCAAACTGCCAAGAGCGCTTGAATCATCTTCATTTTATTGAGCGGGGAAGCCTGCATGCCGGCCAATGTTCAGCTGCTTGAATGACATCCACTTGGAGGAAGAACACTTCATTCCTTTGTGTTGATGTCACAGACCACACGTGGGAGGGAGATCCTAAAAACACTGAAAGTTTTATTAGATGATCATCACTTTCAATATTAAAGGCCTAGTACCACCACCATCGTTGCTTTAAGGCATGTTTCCTATGTGGCTGTGTGCCACACGCTAGTACGTTAGTCTTCTGTCGTGTGCTGAGCTGCAACACACCATCATCAGCGAGGTGCATTGGCTGCCATTCAGAATAAATGGTGACAAAAAGCATCAATACATGTAACATGTGTAGCTGTGCGTTACATGCTATAGTCGCAATGTGTAAATGGGCCCTAAAGCTGAACTCTGTGTAAATGGGGCAGTGTATTATTTTCAAAACAACAAAGGGCCTGTTTACACTTGCATTGCCTTCTGAAGAGTGAGCCATGGTACACTGCATTTCAGGAAAATGTTTTATCATTTTACAATAAAAGCACTGTGTTCTGCGTTACAGGCCTCAGACAAGCGTTCAGAGCACTGTGTGCATTAAAGGCCTCCTCAGACCACCCACCAGAGCACTGTGTGCATTACAGGCCCCCTCAGACCACCATCCAGAGCACAATGTGCATTTACAGGCCTCCTCAGACTGTCCAGAGCACTGTGTGCATTTACAGGTCTCCTCAGACCACCATCCAGAGCACAATGTGCATTTACAGGCCTCCTCAGACTGTCCAGAGCACTGAACATTTATAGGCCTCCTCGGACTGTCCAAAGCACTGTGTGCATTACAGGCCCCCTCAAATCAGAGTCCAGAGCACTGTGTACATTTACAGGCCTCCTCGAACTGTCCAGTGCACTGTGTGCATTTACAGGTCTCCTCAGACCGTCCAGAGCACTGTGTGCATTACAGGTCTCCTCAGACTGTTTAGAGCACTGTGTACATTTACAGGCCTCCGCAGACCGTCCAGAGCACTGTGTGCATTACAGGCCCCCTCAAACCGTCCAGAGCACTGTGTGCATTACAGGCCTCCTCAAACCGTCCAGAGCACTGTGTGCATTACAGGCCGCCTCAGACCATCCAGAGCACTGTGTGTATTTACAGGCCTCCTAGGACTGTCCAGAACACTGTATGCATTTCAGGCCCCCTCAGACCACCATCCAGAGCACAGTGTGCATTAACAGGCCTCCTAGGACTGCCAGAGCACTGTATGCATTTCAGGCCCCCTCAGACTGTCCAGAGCATTGTGCATTACAGGCCCCCTTAGACCACCACCCAGAGCACGGTGTGCATTTACAGGCCTCCTAGAATTGTCCAGAGCACTGTGTGCATTTACAGCGCTCCTCGAACTGTCCAGAGCAGTGTGTTCATTACAGGCCTCCTTAGACCATCCACACCACTGTGTTCATTACAAGCCTTCTTAGACCGTCTAAAACAGTGGTTCTCAACCTGGGAGTCGAATGATGATTGGCCAGGGGTCACCAAATCCTGGGCTGTTCCTGAAGCCCGCACCACTCTCCTAGTTTTTTCGTGGCCGCCCAGCTGGGCTATTCCTGGAGCCCACGGCCACCCACTCAGCCTCTTTGCAGCTGCCCATTCACTTCACAGCATGGCTGGGGGGAAAGAGACTAGAGGTCAGCTGACTGGTGAGGAATGTGAAGTGGGAGGGGCTGGAGGAGACCCTATCTCCTGATTTCGGCATAGGTGTCACTGCTCGAGACACAGTGAATCCGAAGACACAGCGAGTAAAACTGCCTGTGATTATAGTTGCCATTAAAAGTCCCCGCTACAGTTCTCAGATCAGCAGATGCCCTTGATCAAGAGCACCTAAGTTGGCTGATCAGAACTCCCCCCAACATTGCCACTCATCCCAACTCCCCGCCAGCACTGCCACTCATCCTGTTCCCCCCACCAAGGAGTAAGATGAGGAATAAAAATAGAGAATACATAGAAGGGAGAGGAAAAAAAGGGGAGGAACAAAGAAAACGGGAGAGAAAGAATAAGAGAGAGTGCAATAAATACGGCTAGAGAGAGGGATGGGGGGGGGGGGGCAAGAAATTAGGATAGAGAGAGATAAAAGGGAAAGAAAGGAGAACAAAGAGAAAGAGTGGTACAAATTAAAATGTACCATAAGGGGTTTACTACTGTTCGAGTGGAAGGGACTTGTCTTGCCTTGGATACGGACAACCCACGCTACGAAAATAATTTTACTGTTAGGGGTCCCCACAACATGGGAAGTTTTATGAAGGGGTCACGGCACTAGAGAGGTTAAGAACCACTGGTCTAGAGGGTGGGGGACTTCCTGTCCCACTTCCTCCTTCCGTCCAGGGACCACTAAGGCGATACGTCATATCGCCTTTTAGCGGCCCCTCCTTGTAGGCGATCACCTGGAATACGTGACAAGTCCCAGGCGATCGCCTGTCCAATCAGAGAGCGCTGCGCCGTTCGCGCATGCGCAGTGAGTGCCCGGCCGTGAAGCCGAAAGCTGTCACAGCCGGGTGCCCACAGCTGCAGTGGAGGTGCCAGCGGTGAAGGGGGGGGGACGGGAACGAAGCTCCCAGCGGCACGTCGCTGGACCGTGGAACAGGTAAGTGTATGTTTATTAAAAGCCAGCAGCTACACTTTTTGTAGCTGCTGACTTTTAATAAACATAAAAAAAGCCTGGAACACCCCTTTAAGCACATCGAGTATTATAATAAGAGGCGATAAGCGATATGACAACAGGAAAAATCATAGGACAAAACAAGGAACCAACAAGTATCAGGCGAACACAGGGATGGACTGACCATTGGGACTACAGGGAGTTTCCCGGTGGGCCGATGGCTCAGTGGGCCGGCTTCAGTGACAGCGGACTGCCGTCCCCCTCTCCTCCTCTGTCTCTCCCTTCCCACAGCGATCACCTCCTCTCCCTCCCCGCAGCGTTCACCTGGGGGGAACAGAGATGCAGGGGGAGGACCAGAGGAGCAGGGGGGACAACAGAGGAGCATGGGGGAGGGGACAGACAGCTGACTCAACAGCTATGGCCTGGGAGTTTCTCGCTTCTGCCTAATCTTGTCCCATAAGGGGGGGCACGGAACTGATTCTTTGCCCCGGGTTAAATAATGTCTAGCTTCCCCACTGGTACTGCCTAAGAGGACCAGTACCAGCCATTCTACTCTAATAAAAGTAGAACGGCTAGTGAAGGGGGAGAGCGGGCTTGGGTGGCTGGGGGGGGGGGTGTGTGGGAGTTGCCCAGCTGCCATGGGAGAGACCTGTCAAAGTGGGCCAGTCTGGATGAAGTCCAGGGCCAAATTTCTGTCCCAGTCCAGCCCCGGGCGAACATAGTACAGCAGGGTACATTCCAGATTTTGTTAACAGGATAACATCTGAACGGACCAGAAATACCCTATCGTCGCACATGATGGGCCTGACTCTAGAGAAATGCTTAAATAATGCCTTATAATTTAACTAATCCCATTGGATTTTAGACAACTAAAATGATTGTAATCGATTAAAATGTACTGGAGATTTTAGTCAACTAAAATACGACTAAAACTAAAACAATTGAGATGACTAAAATATGACTGAAACTAAAATGGCATTTTAGTCAAAAGACTATGACTAAAACTAACTCAAAATATGACAATAAAATTACCACTGTTTATGTTGCAGGTGATTAAACACATATTTACTCTGCGTTCAGGAACATTAAAAGAATGCGCCAAACTCGTCTTTCCGGAGAAACGTTTTTGCGATATTTACTCGATGCCCACAGAATGGCATAAACTCAGGGGCAGATCCACAGAGCGAGTACGCCGGCGTACTTTCAAATTTCCTGCGTCCTATCTTTAGTTTGAATCCTCAAACCAATATACGACGGCATCTGGGTAAGATCCGACAGGCGTACGGCTTCGTACGCCTTCAGATCTTAGATGCAATACTTCGGCGCCCGCTGGGTGGAGTTTGCGTTGTTTTCCGCGTCGGGTATGCAAATTAGCGATTTACGACGATCCACGAACGTACGCGCGGCCGTCGCATTTTCTAACGTCGTCTGTAGTCGGCTTTTTCCGGCGTATAGTTAAAGCTGGTATTTTGCGGCGTATAGATAGACTTGCCATGTTAAGTATAGCCGTCGTTCCCGCTTCGAAATTTCAATTTTTTATTTTTTTGCGTAAGTCGTCCGTGAATAGGGATGGACGTAACTCACGTCTGAGTTAAAAAAATGAAGTCCTAGCGACGTCATTTAGTGCAATGCACGGCGGGAAATTTCGGGACGACGCATGCACAGTTCATTCGGCGCGGGGACGCGCTTCATTTAAATGAATCACGCCCATTAATCGCCGATTTGAATTCCGCCGCCAGAAATACACTACGCCGCCGTAACTTACGACGCAAAATCTTCCAGGATTCGACTTAAAGCCAGGTAAGATACGGCGGCGTAGCGTATCTCTGATACGCTGCGCCTATCCAATTCTATGTGGATCTGGCCCCATGTTTTAAGGAATTTGAGGGAAATCTTTATGCAGGGTATTGCTTAGGTACAATTACAATTTCTAGATGTTCCCTATAACATAGCAAATCTTTATGTTTTAGGTTCAGGTCCACTTTAAATCAAAATGCAACTTAGCCTGAACAGCGGTGACGGCCAAGTGATTACACAACTTGGGAAGGACATTTGCTTGCTCCAAAAAGGAACTAGAAGCTATTGACCTGGAATGTCATTCTTGAGAGCGCAACATGATCCTTGCGTTATTCAGGATCACACAAATGCATGTCTCATGAAAAAATGATGACCGCGCACAACGGAGCCATGTGCATTAACCCCAACACTCCCGCCTCCAGCTGCCTCGCTGCCTGCAGTGGCTTGTTAGTGTAATGTGTCACCCCGGAGAAGAACATGACTAATCTACATTTTAATGTGTGCGCCTTGCCTGACAGTTACTCAGGATCAGGGCGGCTCTGGGGTACTTCTTTATCATATGGGAGACGTTATTAATGAGCCATTTGGTGCAGAAGGCCTAGAATTCATTTATCATCTTTTTATTTTTATCACAAAGCAAAGGAGGGGAAAGATTTTAGTGAAGTGGAATCTGCATTTTGTTTATTGAGCTGCTTAGGTGAAAGTTGCTTTAGCACTTAATTTTTTTCTTTGTTTTCCTTATATAAATAATGATTGGGGGGGGGGTATAGTTAGGGTAGTTTATTTTATTTCATTTAGTGTACTTTTTTTGTTTTGTTTTTTTCTGTTTTGTTTGAAAAAATAATTATTAGGGAAAATAAACTTCATGATAGGTTTCAGAATGGCGGCTGGTGCTCTATATATTTCGGGGAGGGGACGGCAAACAAACCTGCCCTCCTCTCTCACACAAACGCCCCCCCCCCCCGGGAGACGGACAGGAAGGCAGCGATCGGACAGGAAGGAGGCGATCGAGTCTCAGGACCCGCTTCCTGATTGGCCGGGAGGAGAAGCAGGAAGACATTAGAGAATATTCATTTGCAAATGTCACACAACTGGGTGGGCTCAGGGCGCATTGCTTTGCACCACAAGCCCACTCTTTTTTTTTTAAGCCAATTAGAGCCCCAAGCTCATATTATGGGCACAGAGTCTGCAATTGATGGGGCACTGTTGGCTGCATTTGCTGGGCAGAGTGGCTGCATGTTATGGCCACAGAGGCTGCAAATGATGGGGCACAGTTGGCTGCATTTGATGGGCACATAGGCTGAATTTTATGGACACAGTTGGCTGCATGTTATGGCCACAGAGACTGCAATTGATGGAGCACAGTTGGCTGCATTTGATGGGCACAGAAGCTGCATATGATGGGCACAGAAGCTGCATATGATGGGCACAGTTGGCTGCATATGATGGACAGAGTGGCTGCATATGATGGACAGAGTGGCTGCATATGATGGGCACAGTGGCTGCAAATGATGGGGCACAGTTGGCTGCATTTGATGGACACATAGGCTGCATATGATGGGCACAGTTGGCTGCATGTTATGGCCACAGAGACTGCAATTGATGGGGCACAGTTGGCTGCATTTGATGGGCACAGAAGCTGCATATGATAGGCACAGTTGGCTGCATATGATGGGCACAGTGGCTGCATATGATGGGCACAGTGGCTGCAATTGATGAACACAGAGGCTGCATATGATAGGCACAATTGGCTGCATATGATGGGCACAGTGGCTGCAATGTATGTTTTTGTTTCAGTATTTTTCAGTTAGTTTGCACCCCCCAAAAAATTGTGCGCACCAGCCGCCACTGATATATATATAAAATATATATATATATCAGTAAAAACATGCGCGTGTGTGTTTGAGCTTTGGGGTGCACACCCTAATGCAGTAGGATGCCAACACATATTGTGAGGGATATGAATCGAGGAAAGGTAGAAGTGTCAAGGTCGTGGAAGAAATGAGAAGGCACACACCAGGAGAGTCTGGTACCAGCTTGGACCAATGTAACTATGTATAAACCACACCTGTAAGATCCCTGTGGAAGCTTTCAATTCTCATACCAAGTGACTGCCCTGCAGCTTTGAACACAGGAGGTTGCCGCCTTTGTATGCAGGGCCGTTTGAAGGTATTTGGGGGCCCCAAGCAAAATGGATATCGAGGCCCACGCACGCAAAGCCCCCCTCCCAATGTTTTTTTTTACTCCCCCCTCCCTATGTTCTTTTTACTCCCCCTGCCCCAATCCCTACCAGGTTCATACCGCGTGGCAGGAGATTCAGTTTCCTGTTATCGGAGGACTGAAAGGAAGTGTGCACTTCCTGTCAGTCCAACCGGGAACAGGAAACTGAACTCCTGTACCGCATGGTATCCAGACTGACAGGAGTCCAGACTGACAGGAGGAAGTGGATCTCGGCCACGCTACAGAGAAGGGGAAGGGACGACTCGAGGCAGCAGTGCTGCAGGCTCTCTATAGAGCGCTCAGGCAGCTGCAGCATATAGGAAGCTTAGCGCGTCAAAGGGCCCTGCTTGGGGCCCCAGGCTAGCTTGGGGCCCCAAGCAATTGCTTGGTTTGCCTGCCTTGTAGCGACAGGCCTGTTTGTATGAGTACCATTCAAAGAGCTCTTTGCATTTTCTCAATGAATGCAAAGTGTTCTTTAACCACTTAAGGACCTTGGGTGTTTTTCAGATTTAGTGTTTACAAGACTAAAACATTTTTTTTTGCTAGAAAATTACTTAAAACCCCCAAACATTATATATATTTTTTCTAACACCCTAGAGAATAAAATGGCAGTCATTGCAATACTTTTTGTCACACCGTATTTGCGCAGCGGTCTTACAAGCGCACTTTTTTTGGGGAAAAAAATCACTTTTTTGAATAAAAAAATAAGACAACAATAAATTTGGCCCAATTTTTTTATATATTGTGAAAGATAATGTTACGCCAAGTAAAATGATACCCAACATGTCATGCTTAAAAATAGACCTCAGATCTCATATTTAGACTTAAATGCAAAAAAAAAAGAAATGGAAATTTTGTCATTTGAAAAAATTACAACAAAAAAATGTGCCTTTAAGACGCATGGGCGGAACTGACGTTTTGACATCACTTCCGCTCTGCTATGCTATGGGGACGGGTGGGGGCCATCTTGCCCTCACTCGCATCCCCACACAGCAGGCTGAAGGACCCGATCGCCTCCGCTCCGGTAAGCGGCGGGAGAGCGGCGGGAGAGTGGGGCCCTCTCCCGCCGCCGATAACGGTGATCTCGCGGCGAATCCTGTGCCTTTGTGATTTGCTTTGTGTTTTTGTTTTTTGTTCTGTTTAACCACTTAAGGACCGCCTAACGCCGATATACGTCGGCAGAATGGGTCGTAGGCGCGCGCACCTGACCTGGTCCGAAGCTCCGTGACCGCGGCCCGCCAGTGTCCCGCGATCGGTTACTGGAGCTGAAGAACGGGGAGAGGTGTGTGTAAACACACCTTCCCCGTTCTTCACAGTGGCCGTGTCATTGATCGTCTGTTCCCTGATATAGGGAAAGACGATCAATGACATCACACATCCAGCCCCGCCCCCCTACAGTTAGAAACACATATGAAGTCACACTTAACCCCTACAGTGCCCCCTAGTGGTTAACTCCTAAACTGCAATTGTCATTTTCACAGTAATCAATGCATTTTTATAGCACTTTTTGTTGTGAAAATGACAATGGTCCCAAAAATGTGTCAACATTGTCCGATGTGTTCGCCATAATGTCGCAGTCATGGAAAAAATCACTGATCGCCGCCATTAGTAGTAAAAAAAAAAATATTAATAAAAAATGCCATAAAACTATCCCCAATTTTGTAAACGCTATAAATTTTGCGCAAACCAATCGTTAAATGCTTATTGCGATTTTTTTACCAAATATTGGTAGAATATGTATTGGCCTAAACTGAGGGAAAAAAAAATGTTTTATATATTTTTTGGGGATATTTATTATAGAAAAAATTTTAAAATATTATTTTTTTTTCAAAATTGTCGCTCTATTCTTGTTTATAGCGCAAAAAATAAAAACCGCAGAGGTGATCAAATACCACCAAAAGAAAGCTCTATTTGTGGGAAAAAAAGGCCAATTTTGTTTGGGAGCCACATCGCATGACTGCGCAATTGTCAGTTAAAGCGACGCAGTGCTGAATCGCAAAAAGGGGCAAGGTCCTTAAACTGCATATTGGTCCGGGTCTTAAGTGGTTAACACATATTTGCTTTAGGTCACAGAATAAATATTTACATGACTAAAGTAGCAACAGGGACCCCTGGTGGTGGCTACAAGAAGTAGAAAATTCTAATAAGCTAATTAAAAGGACACAATTGTTGCTTTGAATTTAATTAATGCCACAATTTAAAACACGTTCCGCATATCATTAAAGACATTGACCAGGTAGAAGAATCTCTTGCAACCAAGTCATCGCAAATATATATTTACAGGTTAAAAATTGTACATATGTGATTATTCTATAGACTTATCAATGGATTGTCAGGTATTGTAATGTGTTCTATACGCATACGGGGCTTTGAAAAAGAATATCAGTAACAAGTCAAAGAATATTCCAACATTCCAAAGTCTTCTTGGTGAGTTGTGCAGCTAGATTTCATCTGATTCATTTGAGTTGTTTTCTTAAAAGAGATGTGTGAGATTTGAAAAAAAGAAAAAACCTTTATATTCACCTAGGTGGATACAGCATCGGTTTAATGCTGCAGCATCTGGCTCCCCCTGCCATGAAGTCCGAGAACTGAGTGGTGAAAGACTGCTGATCTCTCAGTTCTAAGGTCCCGATTTCCGCGGATTTCTATGCGATGGAGTGTACTCACCATCGCATTGAAATCCGCGCCAAAATCCTCTGGCAATGACGTGTCGCGGCGACGTGCGCGACGCTGTCATATAAGGAATTCCACGCATGCGTCGAATCATTACGACGCATGCGGGGGATCCCTTCGGACGGATGGATCCGGTGAGTCTATACAGACCAGCGGATCCATCCGTTGGGATGGATTCCAGCAGATGGATTTGTTTGGCATGTCAGCAAATATTCGATCTGCTGGAATCCATCCCAGGGGAGATATATCCGCGGAAACAGATCCGCTGGAGTGTACACACCATAGGATCTATCCGCTGAAACCCATTTGCTGGGATTTTTCAGCGGATGGATTCTATCGTGTGTATGGGGCCTAAAGAGTTTCCAACACATTGGCATAACATATTTTTGCAATTTTTTCACTATTGTGTGCCTTATGAGTCCCTGACCTCACCATGAATCTGAATGAGTCAGCAGTAAACAAATGATCAAAAAATTTCAGGAAACTCAGTAATACAAAATGTAGATCTATTATGCCGCGTACACGCGACCGTTTTTCATGACGATTTTTAAAATTGGTCATTAAAAACGCTCGTGTGTAGGCTCCAGAGCATTTTTCATGACGTGAAAAATGGGCATTACAAATTTAGAACCTGCTCTATTTTTCCTCGTCGTTTCTCACGGCGTTGTTTTTCTTGTTGTGAGAAACGGTCGTGTGTAGGCTTTAACGACTAAGGAAAAAACGTGCATGCTCAAAAGTAAGTGATGAGAAGGGAAATTTGCATAATCAGCCCAAAGGTTGGCACCATTCGAATAAAACTTCCCCTTTATAGCGCCGTTGTACGTGTTGTACGTCACTGCGCTTTGCTCCAGCATTTTTTATCATGATTGTGTGTATGCAAGGCAGGCTTGAGAGGAATCACGTCGAGAAAAACGTTGCTTTTTTCCATGACATGAAAAACAGTCGTGTGTACGCGGCATTAGGATCAGGCCCAGACTGGCCATAGGGCACACCGGGCATTTGCCCGGTGGGCCAGGGCCGCCTGGCTCAACCTCAGGCCGCGGTCCGATGCCTGTTGATGACCGGGCTGCACAGCGGGAGGTACATTACATTACAGTGTGGGGGACCGACTCCGTGATTATCCCGTCACCAACCGACCTCGCAAACAGGCGGTTGCTGGAAAATTGGCTGCTCAGTCTAAATTGCACAGGCCTATTTTTTATCCCAGTCCGGGCCTGATTAGGATAGTTACATCTACACTCACCCCACTTGCAAAACCATGTTTAATGTCAGCACAGCATTATGTAAGTATTCCTCTAGTTTGCCATGACATGATTGAGAGGAACACTGGCCACACACTGGAAGATAAAATGTAATTGATCTACATGTACGGGCCAAAAGTAAAAAAAAACTGTACTTTTCTTAACAGTATAAACAAGATATTATATGAGCAGTGTGGACACAATGATTGCTTTATGACATCTTTGTTAGTTTTTCTGACTCGCAGAACTGGAAAAGCAAACAGTTCAGCATAACAATTTCCTCACTTTCAGACGTAACTGTTTCCCAATCCGGACCAGACGTCGTAAAGTTTAATATGACAGAGTTGCATATGATATGTTATGTGTGGACGGCAGGTGATGTCAGGAAAAGACAATTGTAAAAGCAGCCCAATGCCCAAACAGATGTAGTAACAGGTGTAACTCTTGTAAGATGATATTTGTATGACTTTAAATAGACACCACCAAGATACAATTTCAAATGATTACAGTATTCATTTGGAAATATAAACAAATAAAAAAAATAGTAACCAAAATGATTTTAAATATTAAAAATGGGCATGTTATTCCACCATTCAAATAAGGGGCGCCCACCAAAAAGGTTAAACCCCAACCAATCACTAAAATGATGTATAAGCTTTAGTATGTTAATGTCATTTCAAAAGTGATTTTCAATCATCTTTAAATCAGCAACTTTCATTTAAAATGATCCTTGTGGATCTTGCCATGAAGGTCTTCGTTCAAACCCTTTCTGTTACAGGGTATCAACACCCATCCCTGTCTTTCAACTGTGCTCCTATGTTGTCACCCTGTCACAGCTTCCAATGGAGACTACACGTGGCTGCTTCAACACACATTACATAAGCCAGGCCACAGGGAACCTGGACATGTGAACCAACTCACCTTGCAGGCTTAATGGATGTGTAGCACCCTAATGTTTAGGCAGGGTTGCTAGTAAATTTACCTGCCAGGCATAGTTGCCTTGGCCAATTGATAGGAGATCAATTGATTCCACCCTAATTCTGGAATTGCTGCACTTGTCTTTTCTGTCACTAGATGGCCGGGTCTATGGTGGCATTAGTTAAGACAAGGGCATCGCAAGAACAGATTACGGAATAGATAGGGTATCTCAGCCAATGGGCAGAGATCATCTTGGGTCCCTTGGCCTGCTGGGAGAGCCTATTTATTTGGGTGAGGTCAGGTGATCTGAATTCTGTGCCACCTGGAGGGCCGTCTGGGTGGATGTGTGTTGTGCTGCCCTGGGCTGCTAGGTCAGAGCCTGAGGCCTATCCTGGGACGTCTGGCTGCTAGGCTGTCTGAGGGCCTATCTAGAAGCAAGAGAGCAGCGTAGGGTTGGGATTGTGGCTTGCAGTCCAACCAGAAGTAACGGTTCTGCCGACATGAGAACCGGTCATGGTCAGAGGTAGAGGGGAAGCCGTCTACTCTAAGGGACCATACATCTTATTACCAGGGACCACAGTGAGTAGCTGAAACATGTACCAGAGCAGTATTCTCACCAACCGGGGACGGTGAAGAATTGGGGAATTTCAGCAGGTGACAAGCCAGGGACCCAGCCAGCCGAGGTGAAGCTTGCAGAGCAGCCTTGTGTGTCAAGCCAGGGACCGAGCAGGCCAGTGGGGTGACCCTTGAGGAGTATCTTGGATGCCAAGCTAAGGGCCCAACAGGGAAGCGGAGGTGACACTTGAGGAAGATACTGAGCGAGAGAAGAGCTCAGGAGATCCAGTGGCAGTGGATCAGCAAGTCTAGTGAGAGTGACTGAGCTCGGTTGAGTGAAGATAAACAATAGGAGATTGTGGAGGAAGTAAAGAGTTCGTATAACCTTTGTTAGAAACTGTTCAAGATCGTTGCCATAGGAGACAGCGTGTCTACACATGCAGATGTCGTGTCTGGCTGTGTGCCTTTCCCTGCATGGCTGTCTACCTATAGAAGACTCGGAGTCTGCTAATCAACTTGCATCTACTAAAGAGTGTCCTGGCCCTAAACCCTCTCTCCCACAGTTCTGTTTAAGAGACAATAAATCTCTTTGCATTTAAGAAATGTCTGGTGTCCATGAATCTACCTTGCACTACACCCACCATGCCTTGTAACCCCCTCTACACAGAAGGATGTCAGCTATCCCTAACTCTGGAGGTTCTCATTAGACCAATGGGTGCCCGGGACTTGGCTACAGATGCAACCCCACCTATTCATGTGAAGTGTCCATGGGATAAATACCTCCAGTTTGGAGGACTGTGAAGTTATCTAGTGACTCTCTATTATGATATATGTTGCAGGGTTTCTTATCTATTAACTATACAATTGTAGCCTGAATTGTTCTCAATCTTCCAAATCAAGTGGATGGATAGTACAGTATGTTAACTGCTAGTGGGTCTACACAAGTTGGGAATCTGTTGCAGTTTATTTCACATTGAGGAGGGTTGCCCTCTATGCTCCAGCGCCCGCTCAGGAAGCCACTGTGCCGGTGCTATTCTGTGTTGAGACGAGTGCTGTGTGGTTTTCATGGACCGGTCCCTGATGAAGCAAAGGTTTTCGAAACGTGTCACTACATGAAGACCCTTTTGCATCAGCATTAATCTCCAATGCATATTTAAAACACAGTGAATTGTATTGGCACCATTATTGTTTTAGTGTAATGAATGTATGGTTTTATAACATTTATAGCGCCTTGTCCTGGCCTGTACAGTCCGATATCTCTTTGCTCATTCTCCATATCTATTACATAAGTATGGTCAACTATTGTCACCATTAGGTAACCCTCCATAAGAAAGTACTTGTGGACAGAAAATCACTGCAAAGAGAAGTCAGCACTGCTCTCTGCATTACCATACTGTGAATGAAAGGAACCATGGTGACCCCTCAGCGGGTAGGCCTGTGACACCCTGCCAGTACATTTCTTGGTATTCCAGGCTGGTAATCATTCAAACCAGGGCACTAAGGACACCTTATGGAGATAAAGAAGTACTGCAAGAAGGGGGGGGGGGGGCGGGGGGCTGGATTAAGGAAAGTACTGCAGCTTGGGCTGCTTTTTTTAATTATTTAAAAAACATGCCCAGTGTAGTAGATTTGACAGATTAATATACAATAGCAGGAAACAGATCCTTTACGTTTACTGCTTGCTTTCATCTCTAGATGTAAAATAAAAAACAAACCACATCAATTTAAACATGAATGACATGTCATTATCATGAAACCACTGGCATACTCCACAAACCACAAAAGAATAAAAAAAACCCCACACACATACAGGCTCAGTTCAACAAGCTATAATGATTGCTATTTTCAGAAATAGGTGCTAAACAAACTTTGACATTTTTGTCTGTACTTACCTTACTAAAATGTGCTGAAAAATGTGCTTGGCTTATTATTCTGGGAGACTTCGTTTTCTTGCCATGTGTATTTCTTTTTATGTACTGTGTGTGTGTGTGTGTGTGTGTATATATATATATATATATATATATATATATATATATATATATATATCAATCCTTTATAGATACATATAGATAGATACAGTAGGTAAGGTTAAGTGAGGGTTTAAGGTTAGAGTATGATAAATGGTGGATGTCATGTTAAGGGGTGTGTACATCTTATCTACCCTGGTCATGTCCTCTCTCCTTTCATCTTCATCATCCTGGTAGATGGCAGCTGATTTTTATGAAGAATGTCTTAATACATTTTTTTATTCATACTTCTTTCAATGAAATGAAGTTTGCCTGTACCGTATTATGCCCCACACCATGATGTTGCCACCTCCAAACTTCACTGCTGGTATGGGGGTGTTGTTGGGGTCATATTTCAGCGCCATTTGACCTCCAAACATGGTGGAGTTCAATTTTGTTCTCATGTGGCTAGACTATATTCTCCCAGTATTTCACAGACTTGTCTAAATGTTGTGCAGCAAACTTAAAACAAGCTTCGAGATGCTTTTTCTTCAGCAATGGAGTCTTGTATAGTGAGCGTAAATACAGGCCATGGCAGTTGAGTGCATTACTTATTGTTTTCTTTAAAACAATTGTACCTTCTAATTCCAGGTCTTTCTGAAACTCTCCCCAAGTGGTCCTTGGCTCTTGGACAACTCTTCTGATAATTTTTTTACTCCTCTGGCAGAAATCTTGGTGAGGAGCACCTGGTCGTGGCCGGTTTATGGTGACTTCAGGATTATGGTTCCAACAGTGCTCACTGGAACATTCAGAAGCTTAGAAATCCTTCTGTAACCAGTGCCATCATTATGTTTTGCAATAAGGATGCTTTGGGGGTCTGTGAGCCCTCAAAGCACCATGTCCCCATGTTGATGGGGACAAGGGCCTCATCCCCACAACCCTTGCCCGGTGGTTGTGGGGGTCTGCGGGTGGGGGCCTTATTGGAATCTGGAAGACCCCTTTAACAAAAGGGACCCCCAGATCCCGTCCCCCCCTATTTGAGTTTTTACCCCTAACATTTCACAAAGAAAGTGTAAAAAATTAAACAAAAACACACAGACACAGTTGGGATAAGTCCTTTATTAAACACCATTTTTTTTTTTTGGTGCGGAGTTCCTCTTAAAATCCATACCAGACCTTAAGGGTCTGGTATGGATATTTGGGGAGAACCCCACTTCATTTTTTTTTTTTTATCAATGACTTTCAATGACTTTTCTCTGTATTGCCGACAATTCATTACAGCCGCGAGTAGTTTTAACCACTTGCCGACCGCGCACCGCAGTTATACGTCCACAAGGTGGCTCTGCTGGGCGAGAGCACGTAATATGACGTCCTCTCTTCCAGCCGCCACTAGGAGGCGCGCGCGCGCCCCCCGCTCGCCCCCTGACTCCCGTGCGTGAGCCCGGCGGGCGCGATCACCGCCGGGCACACGCGATCGCTCGGTACAGAGCGGGGACCGGGAGCTGTGTGTGTAAACACACAGCTCTCGGTCCTGTCAGCAGGGGAAATGCTGATCTTCGGTTCATACAATGTATGAACCGAGGATCAGTGTTTCCCCTAGTGAGGTCACCCCCCCCCCCCCCCCCACAGTAAGAACACACCCAGGCATACTTAACCCCTTCCCCGCCCCCTAGTGTTAACCCCTTCACTGCCAGTGGCATTTTTATAGTAATCCAATGCATTTTTATAGCACTGATCGCTATAAAAATGCCAATGGTCCCAAAAATGTGTCAAAAGTGTCCGAAGTGTCCGCCATAATGTCGCAGTACCGAAAAAAAAATCGCTGATCACCGACATTACTAGTAAAAAAAATATAATAAAAATGACATACAAAATACCCCCTATTTTGTAAACGCTATAACTTTTGCGCAAACCAATCAATAAACGCTTATTGCGATTTTTTTTTAACGAAAAATATGTAGAAGAAAACGTATAGGCCTAAACTGAGGGAAAAAATTTTTTTTTATATATTTTTGGGGGATATTTATTATAGCAAAATGTAAAAAATATTCATTTTTTTAAAAATTGTTGCTCTATTTTTGTTTATAGCGCAAAAACTAAAAACCGCAGAGGTGATCAAATACCACCAAAAGAAAGCAGGACCCAGGTCCCCAAACACTTTTTATGACAATAACTTGCATACAAGCCTTTAAAATTAGCACTTTAGATTTTTCATGTTTGTTTTCCATAGACTTTAACGGTGTTCGGATGTTCGAACAAATTTATTGCCTGTTTTCCTGTTCTGATGTGAACCGAACTGGGGGGTGGGGCAGTGACCATTTCCTCCTGAAAAAGCGGTTGTTTCCATGAAACATGTTGAGGATTTATTGTACATTGAGGATTGATTATATCTTCTGCCCTCAGCCGATGTCTGAGGATATTACATTACCACCATAAATTGTTCTTACCAGTTCAATAACACATGATTTGAAGATATTATTGTTGTTTTTGTTCGTATATGTGAATATGTTTTTTTTTTTTATATTTTGTATCATCAAAATACTTTTTTTTTACTACATTATTGTAAATGTTTGTGTCCCGAGATAGTCCATTCTCCTTTTTTCTGGGTACATAGTGAGGAGTGCCCCAGTTCTCTATAACCACTATTGCAAGGATGATGGTACCCCCATACCCTTCAGCCCACCTGATCCGTTAGAAGCCCACACTTTACGCAGATGTGGTGGCTGCATTCGCTTTCTTTTCTGTGAGGAAAGACAGATCGTAAGCTCCTAATAGCTAGGAACCACGATCTGTAATTTCCTCTAAGGTCATTCCCATCCTCCTACAGTTAGAAACACATGAGGGAACACAATTAACCCCCTTGATCGCCCCCTAGTGTTAACCCCTTCCCTGTCAGTGACATTTGTACAGTAATCAGTGCATTTTTATAGCACTGATCGCTGTATAAATGCCAATGGTCCAAAAAATGTGTCAAAAGTGTCTGATGTGTCCACCATAATGTCGCAGATCGCCGCCATTACTAGTAAAAGAAAAAACTTAAAATGCTATAAATCTATCCCCTATTTTGTAGATGCTCTAAATTTTGCACAAACCAATCAATATATACACTTATTGTGATTTTTATTACCAAAAGTATGTAGAAGAATACGTATCGACCAAAACTGAGAATTACCACCAAAAGAAAGCTCTATTTGTGGGAGAAAAAACCCGTAAATTTTGTTTGGGTACAGCGTCGCAAGACCACGCAATTGTCAGTTAAAGCGACACAGTGAATCGCAAAAAATGGCCTGGTCATTGGGCTGAAGTGGTTAAAGGGGTTGTAAAGGTACATGTTTTTTCCCCTTAATGCATTCTATGCATTAAGGTAAAAAAACATTCGAGGATTAGAGGCTCCCCAGCACCCCCGTTTACTTACCTGACCCCTCGAAAGTCCTGCGCCGTGAACGCGCTGGCTTCTCGGCCAGGCTTCTCAGCTCATTCATTGGTTGATTGATAGCAGCGCAGCCATTGGCTCCCGCTGCTGTCAAGCAAATCAATGACGTGGCGCGCCGGGGGTGGGGCCGAGTGATACAGTCGGCGGCTATAGCTGCCGGATGTATACCGGGAGTGTACCCGCAAGCTAACCCCCTTGGGAGAGAGCTTCCCATGAAGGGGGTTAGCTGATGTGAGAAGGAGCCGAGACAGTCGCCGAGGGACCCCAGAAGACCAGGATCGGGGCCACTCTGTGCAAAATGAGCTGCACAGTGGAGGTAAGTACAGGGGCGGACTGACCATTGGTTCTCTCGGGCACTGCCCGAGGGCCCCATCAGGGTTACCAGGCTCAATAAAACCAGGGACAGTATGTCAAAATCTGTGTTTTTTTTACATCTGTCCCTGATATGTCCAAAACCAACATGCTTTTGATGTGAAAATTCTGAGATTTTAGCTGCCTTGCCTATGCAATGCCTCCTGGCGTGGTGGCCATCTGTAAGCCCGGGGGCCCCATAATCTTCTATCGCCCAGGGGCCCCATGAGTTGTCAGTCCACCCCTGGGTAAGTATGACATGTTTATTATTTAAAAAAAAAAACAGAAATCTTTAGTGTCCCTTTAAGTTTTTGAGCAGTCAGTCTTTTTACTGGAGAATGGATATGCTGTGTGGCAGATTTAAAATACTGAAAACATTTTGAAATATCATTACCATGCTATGATGTATATGTGATTATAGTGATTGGGCTGGATTCAAGAAGCAATTGCGCCTGTGTAACCATAGTTACACAGCGCAATTGCTTACTTGCCCCGGCGTAACAAATGCTCCTGATTCAGGAACCTTGTTTACGCCGACTGCAGCCTAAGATATGCGCGGCATAAGGCTCTTATGCCCGCATATCTTAGGCTGCATTCTTGCGATGGCCGCTAGGTGGCGTTCCCGTTGTGCTCAGCGTATAGTATGCAAATTGCATACTAACGCTGATTCACAACGTTACGCGAGCCCTGCGTACGCAGTTTACATCGTTTCCGTACGGCGGTTTTCGCGTAAGGCTGCCCCTGCTATTAGCAGGGGCAGCCAATGTTACGTATACCCGTCGTTCCCGCGTCGTGAAATTTCAAATTTACGTAGTTTGCTTAAGTGATTCGTGAATGGCGCTGGACGCCATTCACGTTCACTTTTAAGCAAATGACGTCCTTGCGACGTCATTTGCCGCAAATTGCATGTCGGGAAAGTTTCCCGACGGAGCATGCGCTCTACGATCAGGGCGGGAATGCGCCTAATTTAAATGATTCCCGCCCCCTACGGGATCATTTAAATTGCGCGCGCTTACGCCGGGCATTTTGCCGGCGCGCCCACGCAATTTACGGAGCTACTGCTCCGTGAATCAAGGGCAGCGCAGTAAATTTGCGGGGGCGCAGGGCAAAAACGTTGCCCTGCGCCTCCGTAAAAAAAGCGCAAATCTACCTGAATCCAGCCCGCTGGATTTAGATCTGCTTTAAACTTGGCCATTCTTCCTCAGGGTGTAGAATCTTACAGTACAGTGAGGGTTAAGCTGACGTTTAGGAATACATGACATGTCCGCAAGACTTCGGGGTGGAATTAGGATCGGTTACAGTGAGGGACAGATGGACAGAATCAATAGCACTAAAAGTCTCTCTCTTTACTATTGTCCAGGGACTGCAGTGTACTCTGGGCTGGAGGTGAGGATATTGAATGCAGCATCCAATCCATTCCCAGATAATACTGCAGAATCATTGCTTGAGACAGCAGTACCATTATGTGTAGGATATAAAGATCGCCACAAAAACTGCCTTATGCCAGGTGATGTGCGTTTGGAATTCCATCCTTTAAGAGTAAAACTGTACTATATTTCCTTGAGCAGTATTGTCATTTTTACTGTAAAGTACATTTAAATGCAACTTTCCCATATTACTTTCTTGCTCTAGCATACTTCCGCTAAAGTAATAACATATGCAGAATTGTAGATACTCCCTTAGGAAACATACAATTTTGGAAGCTTTCCATCGGCTTTCAATCATAGCAGTCTGCCACTTACTGTTGTAGGCCCAGATCCACGAAGAAGTTACGTCGGCGTATCTATTGATACGCCGCGTAACTTCTAGGATGCTCCGGCGTATCTTTGTTTTGTATCCACAAAACAAGATACGCCTGAAGCTGTGCTAGATCCGACTGACGTACGTCTTAGTACGCCGTCGGATCTAAGGTGCATATTTACGCTGGCCGCTAGGTGGCGCTTCCGTTGATTTCCACGTTGAGTATGCAAATTAGCTAGATACGCCAATCCACAAACGTACGTCCGGCCGGCGCATTTTTTTACGTCGTTTACGTAAGGCTTTTTTCGGCGTAACGTTACCCCTGCTCTATGAGGAGTACGCAATGTTAAAGCGGTGGTTCCCCCTAAAACAAATTTCTAACAATACATTCGTAAGACCCGTTACACTGCGGGTAGGCTGGCTTTTTTTTTTTTTTTTTAGTACATTCCTCGATCTCGGCCCTTGGCGGTGGGCGTTCCTAGTTGATTGACGTTCCTTTGACGGGCGCATACTGCGCGTCACGACTTTCCGACAGAAGCCGAACGTCATTGCGCAGGCGCCGTATAGAGTCGGCTCTATACGGCGCCTGCGCAGTGACGTTCGGCTTCTTTCGGAAAGTCGTGACGTCACGTATGTGCCCGTCTGAGGAACGTCAATCAACTAGGAACGCCCACCGCCAAGGGACGAAACGCCGAGATCGAGGTATGTACTAAAAAAAAAAAAAAAAAAGCCAGCCTACCCGCAGTGTAACGGGTCTTACGAATGTATTGTTAGAAATGTGTTTTAGGGGGAACCACCCCTTTAAGTATAGACGTCGGGCCAGCGTCGAATTTTCCGTTGTGTACGTCGTTTGCGTAAAACGTTCGCGAATAGGGCTTTGCGTAAATTACGTTCACGTCTAAAGCATTGACTTGCGACGTGATTTCGAGCATGCGCACTGGGATACCCCCACGGACGGCGCATGCGCCGTAAAAAAAAACGTCATTTACGTGGGGTCAAGTAGAATTTACATAAAACACGCCCACATCTATATCATTTGAATTCCGCGCCCTTACGCCGGCAGATTTACGCTATGCCGCCGTAACTTTAGAGGCAAGTGCTTTGTGAATATAGCACTTGCCTCTCAAAGTCGCGGTGGCATAGCGTAAAAACGATACGCTGCGCCTGCCTAAAAATAGGCCGATCTACGTGGATCTGGCCCGTAGTTGTTTCCTGGTATCAACGAACCCAACAATACAAACTCTGATGGAAATGAATCAAAATGAATGCAATGCTAGTTGAAAGATCATTTCCCAATTTCCATTAGTTTTCATCATTCTGTCACTCAAAACCGCACGAGGATCAAAATGTTATCTTACAAATGTAGCACCCTGCTCTCAAAGATAGGGGCGCTATTTCAAATTTTAGGGGATATCTGGGCCCAGACTTGTTGAATTATATGCACATTTGCATCTGTTCTAGCTGTGGTACTGCCTGGTAGTATTTTCCCTTGTTGCCACTTCAGGCTCATGTTGGAACGCAGGTGTACCATGGTGTATTGAGTGTCCCTCCCCGGCAGTGGTACGGTGGGAGTGGCAGGCTGTCGGAACAGGACAGGCAAAACAGGCGCCGAGCTGGCCTGGGGCCCCAGCAGAGCGCCGCCGCTGCTTCCTATAAATTCTGCAGCCTGTAGCGTGGCCGAGCTCCTTTCCTAATTCCACCTGCAGTCCAGCTGGGTACCGTAACCACGTGGTACAGGAGATTCAGTTTCCCAGTCGGACTGACGGGAAGTGCACACACACTGCTCACTTCCTTTCAGTCCGGCCGGGAACAGCAAACTGAATCTTCTGCAGCGCGGTATGCAGTAAGGGGGGGTAAAAAGAACATGCAGCAGCAGCAGCAGCTGTATGCGGCAGTATGCGGTAGGGAGGTGGGCAGCAGCTGTATGCAGCGGTATGCGGTAGGGAGGGGAGGGGGGGTTAAAAAGAACATGGGGGGAGGCAGTCAGAAGAAGTACTAGCCGACGTTCGGCAGCAGCAGCTGTATGCGGCAGTATGCGGTAGGGAGGTGGGCAGCAGCTGTATGCAGCGGTATGCGGTAGGGAGGGGGGATTAAAAAGAACATGGGGGGAGGCAGTCAGAATAAGTACTAGCCGACGTTCGGCAGCAGCAGCCCCTTGCTTGGGGCCCCCAAATTCCTTCAAACAGCCCTGGGAAGTGGTGACCCCGCTGCACATGCTGGGAGGGGATACTGTAACAACACAGGATAAAGATAAAAAGACAACATTAAAGCGGAGGTTCGCCGGTAAAATGCTGTTTTTACCCTTAGATTGATGCTCATTTAGTCTAGGGGAATCGGCTAGTTGTTTTAAAATCCGAGCATTACTTACCGTTGTAGAGGGCGATCTTCTCCGCCACTTCCAGGTATGGGTCTTCGGGACTGGGCGTTCCTTCTTGATTGACAGTCTTCCGACGGTCGCATCCATCGCGTCACGATTTTCCGAAAGTAGCCGAACGTCGGTGCGCAGGCGCAGTATAGAGCCGCGCCGACGTTCGGCTTCTTTCGGCTACTCGTGACGCGATGGATGCGACCGTCGGAAGCCTTTCGGAAGCCTGTCGGTCGACTGTCAATCAAGAAGGAACGCCCGCTCCCGAAGACCCATACCCGGAAGTGGCGGAGAAGATCGCCCTCTACAACGGTAAGTAATGCTCGGATTTTAAAACAACTAGCCGATTCCCCTAGACTAAATGAGCATACATCTAAGGGTAAAACAGCAAAAAAAGCATTTATGGGTGAACTGCCGCTTTAAAGCGGCATTTTACCCATAAAAACTTGATTCAAAATAATGTTCTTTAGTAAGGAAAATACATTCCACATTAATAATTATGCTACCAAAAGTAGTGTGTGCTGTAAATTGCCTCCAGCAATGTTCCTCTTTCTTCTTGCTGGAGGCCACCATTTTGTAGAAGCCCAGGGCCCCTGAGCAGCATTAAATCTTTAGGTTGTCAGCAGACCGCCCTCTTAATTTTAAGGCAGTGCCAAAAAAATAGAGAGCAACTGAGCATGTGCAGAGTGGGGTGAGACGGTGAATTACTGAATTTTAAACAACATAGACATGTATTTTTAATGTTTTGCATACCTATCATAATCCTGTATAATATAACAATAAACTATACCTGAAAACGGGCTGACATCTAATGATCTAGCAAGACTTCATTTTCTGAATAAAGTTCCACTTTAAGCAACAGAAATTGAGGTAAATTGCTTACTAGCTTTAAAGGGGTATTCCACCTTTTGCAAAAATATAAAAAAATGCAACCAAAATAATAAAAAAATTGTGCATGTATTAAATGTTTGCAGAGACCACAGAGCATTGCAACCGTGATCAGTTCATCTGCCCTTTACTCTTCCCCCAGCTCCAAGTCCATATGGAAGTGCAGACCTTCAGTTAGGGGGCTGGAGGGACTTTTCAATGGACTAAAATGCGGTGATGTTACATATTTGTGCTCCATTCAGACCTACGAGTCCCTTTGCCATGTTGGCAGATGAGAATTTAGTGCCAAAAATATTGTGACACCCCTCCAAATCATTGGATTCAGGTGTTCCTATCACCTCCACGGTCACAGATGTAAAAATCAAGCACCTAGGCATGCAGACTGCTTCTACAAACATTTGTGGAAGAATGGGTCACTCTCAGTTGCTTAGAGAATTTAGGCGTGGTACCGTGATAGGCTGTGCAATAAGTCCATACGTGAAATTTCCTTGCTATTATATATTCCATAGTCCACTGTTATTGGTATTGTAACAAAGTGAAAGCAACAGGGAACAACAGCCACAACATTTTTGGGGGGTGCAAACAAACTGAAAAATTATTTAAAAAAAAAAAAACATCAATTGCAGCCTCACTGTGCCATCAAACGCTGCCACTGTGCCCATCAATTGCCGTCACTGTGCCATCAAACACAGCCACGATGCCTATCAATTGCAGCCACTGTGCCATCAAACGCAGCCACTGTGCCCATCAATTGCCGCCACTGTGTCCATCAAAAGCCGCCACTGTGCCCATCAAATGCCGTTGATAAGGATTGTTAACCCCTGACACAACTTCAGGGCAAACCCATTCTGCCATTGACCCAAATTATGAAAGCATGCAGAAAACTGAGAGGGAGATCTGCTTCTTTCGGTGTTCCAACGTCAGAGAGACCAAGCCCTTTATTTCCTATAGCTTTATAGACAAAATGACATCATACACATGAGCACATGTGTATGGTTTAGTCCATATAAAGCAGTGGTTCTTAACCTTACTAGTGCCGTGACCCCTTAATAAAATTTCCCAAGTTGTTGGGACCCCTAACAGTAAAATTATTTTTGTAGTGTGGGTTGTCAGCACCCAAGGCAAGACAAGTAGTTTGCGCCCCTAACCCACGAACATTTAGCGCGTCCCAGACCCTTCCACTCGTACAGTATTAAAACCCTTACGGTACATTTTAGACTGTACCACTCTTTGTTCTCCTTTATTTCCCCTTTATCTCTCTCTATCATAATTTCTTGTTTTTTTACACCCATCCCTCTCTAGCTGTCTTTCTTGCTCTTTCTCTCCCTTTTTATTTGTTCCTCCCCCCTCTTTTCCTCTCCCTTTCATGTATTCTCTATTTAATTTCCTTCTCTTACTCCTTGGTGGGTAGGTGGGGGGTATGGGATGAGCGGCAGTGCTGGCGGGGGGGTTTGGGAAGAGTGGCAGTGCTGGTGGGGGGGGGGGTTGGGATGAGTGGCAGTGCTGCGGGGAGTTCCGATTGGCCAACTTAGGTGCTCCTGATCATGGTCATTTGCTTATCTGAGTACTGTAGTGGGGACTTTTAATGGCAACTATAATCACAGGTAGTTACTCACTGTCTCCGGCTTCACTGTGTCTCCGACTTTGTGGTGTTTCTAAGCAGTGACACCTATGTCGAAATCAGTAGATAGGGTCTCCTCCAGCTCCTCCCACTTTACATTCCTCACCAGTCAGCTGACCTCTAGTCTCTGCCCCCCAGTCATGCGTTGAACTGAATGGGCGGCTGCAAAAACAGTGAGTGGGCAGCCGCAAAAAGGCTGGGAAAGAGAGTGGTGCGGGCTTCAATAACAGCCCAGCATCTGGAGACCCCTGGCAAATCATCATTTGACCCCCAGGTTGAGAACCACTGATATAAAGGGTCTCTTATTACACGTCCCTTGGCATCGTGGCACACTTCAGACTCACAGGGTCCTCCACTCACAGGGGCTTTCTTCACTCAAGCTCACAGGGGCTTCACTCAGAGCCATATTTGCTTCTTCGGTGGAAGAAGGGAGGAGGGGGTCAAAGGAGTGAGAGTGCATCTGTCTTTACTCAATCATTTCCTGAACCTAGATTTTTAACTCTATAATCTGTTGCTTCATTTTAAGGATAATAACACTTGTTGCAATACCCGCACAAATATATATTTATCAAGAAATAAAAGAAATAAAAATAAATAAAACAATATAATGAAAGAAAGGCAACTTTTGAGTGATTTTAGCACAAAGTAGCATATCATAAAATATTAATTTTAGTAACTTCCATCACACCGTCACTGTGCCCATCAAACGCCGCCACTGTGCCATCAAACGCAGCCACTGTGCCCATCAAACGCTGTTACTGTGCCATCAAATGCTCCCACTGTGCCATCAAATGCTGCCACTGTGTCCATCAAACGCCGACAATGTGCCCATCAAACACAGCCACTGTGCCCATCAAATGCAGCCACTGTGCTCATCAAACGCTGCCAGTGTGCCATCAAATGCTCCCACTGTGCCATCAAATGCTGCCAGTGTGCCATCAAATGCTGCCAGTGTGCCATCAAATGCTGCCACTGTGCCATCAAATGCTCCCACTGTGCTATCAAATGCTGCCACTGTGCCATAAAATGCTCCCACTGTCTGTGCCTATCATGGCACCTACCCTGTTTCAGTGGGGCAACGGGTGACGGCGGTGGGCAGCAAGCGGTGTCCTCCATTCTCCTCGTTGTCTTCTCCCATCCTCTCTTCCCATCCTCTGCTGTAATTGGACGCCTGATAGGCGTCCAATCACATCGCTTGTCGTTTCAGCCAATCAGGTGATGGGTAACAGACCCGAGCACCTGATTGGCTGAGATGCCTCTCACCTATTCATCTGATTCACACCTATGCATTTTTAGTGCTTTTTGCATTATGCAGATTTGCACTACAGAACGTGCCCCATAGGACACCATGTTAAATGGACTGTAGTGCAAAATGCAAAAAGCACTAAAAATGCATAGGTGTGAATCCAGCCTAAGACTGGGATGCTATTAAAGTTCATGTATGGGTAAAGGCAAGTGTCCCAATACTTTTGGCAATATAGGGTATCTTTGAATTGATAATATGGTTGTGCTGGTGGAGCCACGCACAGCCGCACTAAATAAAATAAAAAGCTGGAAGAAGGGCCCTGCAATTTATGTGAGTGTTGGAGGGAGGGGGGGGGGGGGGGTTAGGGAATGCAACCAAGTTGCACTGGCAATGAAGAAGAATTTCACTCGTCTACACACTTATGCACCTTTACACGCCTATACTCAACATTACTCAGGTCTTTACGCACAGTTTTTTTACTCTTTCTGTCAACAAGTTCCTGAGTAAACAGCAAATTATGACATCCATGTGCAAGGAGCCCTAAACCTGGACTGTGAAGGACAGCAGGAGGCTAACTGATTGCCGTGGGCAAAAAGAAATGTTTCAAACGCACTATATTGCCAAAAGTATTGGGACACCTGCCTTTTCACACACATGGGCCCGGATTCAGATACATTGGAGTATCTATCGGCGGGGCGTAACGTATCTCAGATACGTTACGCCGCCGTAAATTAGTTCGCAAGTTCCATATTCAGAAAGAACTTGCGCCCTAACTTACGGCGGCTTAACGTATGTGGTCCGACGTAAGCCCGCCTAATTCAAATCTGGATGATGTGGGCGTGTTTTATTCAAATTTCATGTGACCCCGCGTATTTTAAGTTTTTTATGAACGGCGCATGCGCCGTTCGTGAAAGAATCACAGTGCACATGCTCGAAATTACGCCGCAAATCGTCATTGCTTTAGACGTGAACGTAACTTACGTACAGCCCTATTCGCGAACGACTTACGCAAACGACGTAAAATTTTCAAAATTTGACGCGGGAACGACGTCCATACTTAACATAGGATACCCCTCATATAGCAGGGGTAACTTTACGCCGGAAAAAGCCTAACGTAAACGACGTAAAAAAATGCGCCGGGCGGATGTACATTTCTGAATTGGCGTATCTACCTAATTTGCATATTCGATGCAAAATCTACGGAAGCGCCACCTAGCGGCCAGCTTAAATATGCAGCCTAAGATACGACGGTGTAAGAGCCTTACGCCGGCCGTATCTTAGTAAAATTCGGGCGTATCTTGCTTTCTGAATACAGAAAGAAGATACGCTGGCGCTTCGTAGCACTTACACGGCGTATCAATAGATACGCCGACCTAAAGGCTATCTGAATCCGGGCCATGAACTTTAATGGCATCCCAGTCTTAGTCTGTAGGGTTCAATATTGAGTTGGCCCACCCTTTGCAGCTATAACAGCTTCAACTCTTCTGGGAAGGTATAGGAGTGTGGAAAGTTTGACCATTCTTCCAGAAGCGCATTTGTGAGGTCAGGCACTGATGTTGGACGAGAAGGCCTGGCTCGTGGTCTCTGCTCTAATTTATCCCAAAGGTGTTCTATCTGGTTGAGGTCAGGACTCTGTGTAGGCCAGTCAAATTCCTGCACCCCAAACTCGCGAGCCAGGCCTTCTCTTCCAACATCAGTGCCTGACCTCACAAATGCGCTTCTGGAAGAATGGTCAAACACTCCCATAGTCACACTCCTAAACCTAATAACTAATAGGGCATGTGAATATATGTTATTACCCTGGATTGATCTCACATCCATCCATCCTTGTTTATGGCAACAGTCCTATATTCACTTACTTATTTCTCTGTATATGCACAGAATCTGTATATTTCATATTAGGTTGTCATTTATTATTGTTATTATTCCATCTATATATTTTGGTGGTATTATCAATTTTTCACATATTCACTTTTATATATTTTTTTGGTGTTATTACTAACTCAATATTGAACCCTATGGACTAAGACTGGGATGCCTTTAAAGTTAATGTGCGTGTCCCAATACTTTTGGCAATATAGTGTATTTGACCCTCTATTGTATTTGGAGTTCTTTTTAAAATATATTTAGCACCTTGATTAGAGAAAGGTGATCTCAACCATTGCGCCATAGTAATAACTGACACTGGAAGTGATGCTCTTATTATTTAGTGACCATTGCTGACGTCACCGACATGTCAGTGCATTCTGGTCAACCAACTAATCACTCATCATCAGCTTTGGATATGTCAGCGTTACATTTTAAAATCAATAAATCACAAGTAATGTTGTATTTTTCTGGGAAGGCCAGATAGACATCATTGCCCATCCACATTTTCCTGAAATGGAAAACTGGGACCATAAAAATCTGTCATCCTTCCTCTCATGAGGAAATCTCCACACACAATTCAGAGTGGCTGGATGTGATTTTGGAAAATGAATATACAGTAATTTTAGAATTCATGCATAATTCAGTAAAATACACCCCCACCTACCTTGTGCTAGGTACTTACTTTTATCTTGCTTTGCCATTTCTCAGATCTCTGACAACATCATCCTGCAAATTGCTTAGCGAGGTCAACAATGGCACACTCTGGTAGTGGTGGTCAGCTTTCTTGATGTGGGGGGCCTCAAGTGCAACACTCATCATCGCCAAAGGGCCGCACATAAAATTCTGTGAACATTCAGTCTCAGAGACAGCAGGCACACAACAGGACATTGTCAAAGACCATGGGAATGACACACGAGATAGTCAGAGACTGCGGACATGATAAAAGAGATAGTCAGAGACTGCGGACGTGATACAAGAGATGGTTAGACACTACAGACATGATACAAGAGATAGTCAGAAACTGCGAACATGATACAAGAGATAGTCAGAGACTGCAGGCATGATACAAAAGATGGTCAGAGACTGTGGGCATGATACAAGAGATAGTCAGAAACTGCGGACATGATACAAGTCATGGTCAGAGACTGCGTCATGATACAAGAGATGGTCAGAGACTGTGGACATGATACAAGAGATAGTCAGAGACTGTGGACATGATACAAGAGATAGTCAGAGACTGCGTCATGATACAAGAGATGGTCAGAGACTGCAGACATGATACAAGAGATGGTCAGAGAAGCAGACATGATACAAGAGATGGTCAGAGACTGTGGGCATGATACAAGAGATAGTCAGAGACTGCGTCATGATACGCGGATTGTTTTTCCATGATACAAAAGATGGTAAGACACTGCAGACATGACTCAATATGTCAGGGACTGTGGACATGATACAAGAGATAGTCAGAGACTGTGGACATGATACAAGAGATAGTCAGAGACTGTGGACATGATACAAGAGATGGTCAGAGACTGTGGACATGATACAAGAGATAGTCAGAGACTGCGTCATGATACAAGAGATGGTCAGAGACTGTGTCATGATACAAGAGATGGTCAGAGACTGCAGACATGATACAAAAGATGGTCAGAGACTGTGGGCATGATACAAGAGATAGTCAGAGACTGCGTCATGATACAAGAGATAATCAGAGACTGCGGACATGATACAAGAGTTGATCGGAGACTGTGGACATGATACAAGAGATAATCAGAGACTGCGGACATGATACAAGAGATGGTCAGAGACTGCGTCATGATACAAGAGATGGTCAGAGACTGTGGACATGATACAAGAGATGGTCAGAGACTGCAGACATGATACAAGAGATGGTCAGAGACTGTGGGCATGATACAAGAGATAGTCAGAGACTGCGTCATGATACAAGAGATAATCAGAGACTGCGGACATGATACAAGAGATGATCAGAGACTGCGGACATGATACAAGAGATAATCAGAGACTGCGGACATGATACAAGAGATAATCAGAGACTGCGGACATGATACAAGAGATAATCAGAGACTGCGGACATGATACAAGAGATGGTCAGAGACTGCGGACATGATACAAGAGATGGTCAGAGACTGCGTCATGATACAAGAGATGGTAAGACACTGCAGACATGACTCAAGATATTGTCAGGGACTGTGGGCATGATACAAGAGATGGTCAGAGACTGCTGCAGGAAACTGTGGGAGATTGTTAACATGAAATATGAGTTGTTGGAGAATAATAGCATGCTTCAAGAGACAGTAATAGACTGCAGACATATTACACAAGCCTGCTAGATAACTGGTATTACAGGGCAATATGGAAGCACAGGTTAGTGTCTGTAGGGGCCTAAAGGCCATACAAAATAGGCCAGAGGGCCGGTTGTGGCCCCCGAGCTAAAGGCTGGCACCAGGTCTCTATGGCATGTGCCTCCCGTGACAGTAACAGCCTAGTGATTTCTTGATTAAGCCCCAGTTTCTGTATTGTGGGGAGGCGGGAGGCATGTTACACACCTATAATTACCTTTACTGCACCAATCCTACCATCAGCCTATAAAACATGTCCTTACACTTGTGATATGTCTCCTGCCTCCCCTCCCAGTGGCAAACATATCCCTTTAAAAATATATAAAATTGCCCTATGTTAGACAACAGAGTGCCCACTGCAGAGCTTTTTGGGGATTGTTTTTCCATTGTGGTTTGCTATAATTCAATTTTTTGTGCCTTCAAGACCTGATTGCCTAGACCCTAAGTATAATTTTTTTTTATTAGTACAAAGTAAATTACTTACATTTAATCCAAAGTGTCCCTCATTTTGGTGCTGGCTCAAATAGTAGAAAATGGAATTCCTCTGCTGCCCTCCCATACCCTGCAGCTTTAGAACGGCGGGAAAAAAAGACATGTTCTCTTTTTTTTCCCTGCAGTTTTCCTGATGAGAAAACTGCGATGGAGCATACACACGGCCTGGATTTCTGGCCAAAAGCTCTCATGGCAGTTTTCCTGCCGGGAAAACCAGTCGTGGGTACGAGGCATCAGAATCAGCATCTATAGCAGCTGCTATTTTTTCCATACTGATCTCCAAACTGCAGCCCACAGGGCTTTCCTTTCCTTTAGTCAGCCCTTGGGGCACTATTCTGATACAACGCACTATTCCTTTCTATGACACCAACAGCATGGCATAATTCCTTCCTCTGACACCAACAATGGGGCAATATTTCTTCAACTGAAACCCACAATGATGAATAATTCCTACTAATATAAACAATGGAACACTATTCCTCCTACTAATACCAATGATGAGGCACTTTTCCTCCCACTGACACCAACAATGGGGCACTATCCGACCTACTAATACCAATGATAAGGCACTATTCCTCCTCCTCCTGACTACAGGTGTAATTTTTTTTATTCCCATTGACCACCAAGCCTTGTGCCTCGTACACACAATCGCGATTTCCGACAAGAAAACCGTGGTTTTTTTTCAGCAGGAAAACGGCTGAAATTTGTCTTGCATTTACACGGTCACACTAATCTTGGCTGAAATTCCGACCGTCAAGAACGCGGTGACGTACAACACGTTTGAATAGCTGAGAAAAATGAAGTTCAATAGGCAGTTCGGATCTTCTGCTTCGTCCTGACCTGGCCACCTTTTTCTACAATAGTTCACTCTCATCATCACTAGATACACTTGCTCCTCTAACCACACCGAATCAGGCCCAGACGTTACAACCCTGGCAAACTGACAACAGTAGAAATCTCAAGAGACATTGTCGTGCTCTTGAACGACTGTGGCATAAAACCAAATGCCCGCAGGACTTCACCCTATATAAATCTGCCCTTCTAAAATACAATTCCTGCCTCCATGCTGCCAAACAAGACTATTTTGTCTCTCTTATTAATACCTTGTCATCCAGTCCCCGTCGGCTCTTCTCAATTTTTAACTCTCTGCTTTGTCCCCCACCCCCTCTACCCACTAACTCACTCACTGCCCAAGAGATTGCCAATCACTTCTGTAACGGTCACCACCGTTTACGATGTTCCATTCCATCGCCCGACGACAGCTTATCCAACACTTCAACCATCCAACAGACACGATCCATTCCCCCAGAATTAAGATGAGACACAAGCTCTGTTCTTTCTGGTTTCAAAATTAATGAACGAACACTTTTAATGGTTCCTTAGCTTTCTTATATACAGTACAAATATGTTACAGTAATCAAAGGAACAAAGACACACTCCACCCACACATCATACAATGGGGCTTCAATCACATTCTTTTAGATAATGACATTCAGGTGAGTTAATTACTACTCATTACCCAGACGGTCTGGCTCTTCGACAAGTTCCCCTCACCTGTTACACAAAACAAATTCCTTTACTAAACATAATTGACATGCTAATTCCCTACCCCTGAAAGGAGACATATGACCTTTCAGACTTAATTAGTACAATGGACACAGAACGTAATCACAGCAAGATACTTTAACATCCCATAATAGCCAGCCAGGATGACTCTCAGTTTCAATCCACATCACCACAGTAGCAGACTTAGTTAGCATCTCAATAGCCTATTGACCTGGTGTGGGTCAGCATGAAATCACCTGTAATATGTCCAGATCTCCTGCAATACATGAATTATTATTTCTCAGTCACCCTATGCCCAAAAGGGGCATAGGATGCAGTGGCGGCCCGTCCATAGGGGGCGCCCGGGCGCCGCCCCCCCTCCCCAGTCAGAAGAAAAAAAAAAAAAAAAAATTATTTAAACCTGTGCCTTTAAAAAAAAAAAAAATCCTAAAAAGGTCCTTATGTGCACTGTGTCCGCGCGCCGGGCGCCGGGGACAGTGCGGTAGGAGTAGCGCCACGTCTGTGCAATCACGGGATTGCAGACGTGGCGCTACATTGGCAGCCAAAATATGCCATTGTGGCGCTTCCCAGCGCGCCATATGCTTCCGGCGCGATGGACAGTAGTATTGTCATTGGCGGGCGGGTGCATACACTTTCTATGTGCACCCGCCCGTCTCTGTGCTAGTTCCGACGTCACTGGACAAACAGGAAGTGACGTCGGCACTATCCAGCTCAGTGCGCCCGTTCGTGGAACAGGTAAGCTGCATTCCATGTCTTCCCCTCACCCCAGTTTGTACTGTTCTGTGCTTCGGCGGCAGCAGCAACAGCATCGGCGGCCGGCACACCCCCCCACCCGCTTATTGAGACTTCAACATGCCGTCAGGAAGCACCACCCCCCCCCCTCCCGCTGGTTGAAAACTTTTTTTAAATGTCTGCCGTCAGGAAGCACCCCCTATTATTGTTTTTTTTTTAAATGCACATTCACTGCCTGATCCCCACCCATCCACCTCGGAGCCTTTTATTGTAGTTAGACTGCTGGGACTTTTAGTTCTCCATCTTCTCCTGGGGCTAATGGAGAAGATGGAGATTGGAGAACTACAAGTCCCAGCAGGTTATACATACAATAAGGCTCTGAGGTGGATGGCATGCACCTGAGCCCAGGAGAAGATGGGGAACTACAAGTCCCAGCAGGTTATAATATAAGGCTCCTAGGTGGATGGGTGTCTTATATTATAACCTGCTGGGACTTGTAGTTCCCCATCTTCTCCTGGGCTCAGGTGCATGCCATCCACACCCATCCACCTCAGAGCCTTATTGTATGTATAACCTGCTGGGACTTGTAGTTCATCTTCTCCTGGGGCTCAGGTGCATGCAATCCACCATCTATGGGACTACAAGTCCCAGCAGTGAGAAAAACTGGACAAAGATGGTGGATTGCATGCACCTGAGCCCCAGGAGACGATGGAGAACTACAAGTCCCAGCAGGTTATAATATAAAGCTCCGAGGTGGATGGATGACTGGACAGTGACACAGTGGGGACAATTGGCACAGCGGCATTAATGGGCACAGTGGTGACAATTGGCACAGTGGCTGCGTTTGGCATGGCACAGTGGTGACAATTGATGGCACAGTGACCACAATTGATGGCATGGAACAGTGGCTGCATTTGATGGCATAGCACAGTGGCTGCAATTCATGGCATGGCACAGTGGTGACAATTGATGGCACAGTGACCACAATTGATGGCATGGAACAGTGGCTGCATTTGATGGCATGGCACAGTGGCTGCATTTCATGGCATGGCACAGTGGTGACAATTGATGGCACAGTGACCACAATTGATGGCATGGAACAGTGGCTGCATTTGATGGCATGGCACAGTGGCTGCATTTCATGGCATGGCACAGTGGTGACAATTGATGGCACAGTGACCACAATTGATGGCATGGCACAGTGGCTGCATTTGATGGCATGGTAAAGTGGTGACAATTGATGGCTCAGTGGCTGCGTTTGATGACATGGCACAGTGGCTGCGTTTGATGGCATGGCACAGTGGTGGGAATTGATGGCACAGTGGCTGCGTTTGATGGCATGGTACAGTGGTGACAATTGATGGCACAGTGGCTGCGTTTGATGACATGGCACAGTGGCTGCGTTTGATGGCATGGCACAGTGGTGCGAATTTTTTTTTTCTTTGTTTGCGCCCCCCCAAAAATTTTGAGCACCAGCCGCCACTGATAGGATGACCCTAGACCCAAGAGTCATTAATGAAGCTGGCACAGGAGTACCCCCCATCCTTCAAAGGTCTCTGGGTGTCACGGGCCATTCCGTTACAACTTCAAAGACAAGATTGATGCAATTCGTGAGGACACCTCCACTATCCGTATATCTTTACCACCCAACATAACTTGCCTAACTGCACTTTCAACACTCTTCTCTTTTGAATTGGCTACTATTAAAGAGGTTACAAATCTTTTCTCAGATGCCCACCTAACCAATTGTCCCTTGTTTCCTCACAACTACTATGGTCACCCTCTTCTTCTAGCCTATGCTCCCTCACTCACATCTTCAATCTCTCCCTCTCTAGTGGCGCCTTCCCCTCCCCTCTAAAACATGCACAGATCACTCCCATACTTAAAAAGCCCTCACTGGACCCCACCAACCTGAACAACTTAAGACCCATCTCATTGCTCCCATTCACCTCTAAACTTTTAGAACGCCTAGTCTACAACCGTCTTGGCTCCTACCTCAATGAAAATAACCTTCTTGACCCCTTACAGTCTGGCTTTCGCTCGCAGCACTCCACGGAAACTGCCTTACTAAAAATCACTACCGATTTACTAACTGCTAAAAGCAACAGCCAGTACTCCATACTCCTTCTACTTGACCTCTCTGCAGCCTTTGATACCGTTGACCACCCACTTCTTCTTAATAAACTCCATTCCCTTGGCCTCCAAGATTCTGCTCTATCCTGGTTTTCTGCCTATCTATCACAGCGCTCCTTCAGTGTTACCTACAACTCTGTCTCCTCCTCTCCATTGCCCTTCTCTGTGGGGTCCCCCAAGGCTCTGTTCTTGGACCACTTCTCTTCTCTATCTACACCTCCTCCCTTGGTCACTTGATAACCGCCCACGGCTTTCAATACCACCTATACGCCGATGACACCCAAATCTACCTGTCTACTGCTCACCTCACTCCTTCAGTCTCCTCTCGCATTACTAACTTACTAACTAACATCTCAGCATGGATGTCGGACCACTTCCTTAAAGGGGAGTTCCAGCCATTTGTATGTTTATTAAAAGTCAGCAGCAACAAAAAGTGTAGCTGCTGGCTTTTAATAAACAGGCACTTACCTGCTCCAGCGCTCCAGCGACGCGCCGGCCGGGGCTCCGCTCCTCTCCCCCCCTCCCCGGCCGGCGTCTTCATTTTCAGTGTGGGCACCCGGCCGTGACAGCTTTCGGCTTCACAGCCGGGCACCCACTGCGCATGCGCGAGCGGCACTGCGCATGCGCGAGCGGCGCGGCCCGGCGCCGCGCCGTGTAATTGGCCAGGAGATCGCCTAGGACCTGTGACGTGTCCTAGGCGATCGCCTACAGCAGCCACTTCCTGAAGGCGATTAAGCTTAGTCGCCTACAGGAAGGAGGAAGTGGGACAGGAAGTCCCACTCGTGCTGAAGCCCCCACTCCCCCCCCCAAAAAAATTACATGCCAAATGTGGCATGTAAGGGGGAGAGGAGTGGGTTAAGAGGAAGTTCCAAATTTGGGTGGAACTCCTCTTTAAACTAAATCTCTCTAAAACTGAGTTGGTAATATTCCCCCCTGCTCGTGCCCCCCTCCATGACTTTTCCATCAAAATCAACAATGCAACCATCAGTCCCTCCCCTCACACCAGGGTACTAGGTGTAATCCTATACTCTGACTTGTCATTTCAGCCTCAAGTACAATTGTTGTCAAAATTTTGTAGAATTCACCTCCGTAACATCTCTAAAATTTGCCCCTTTTTAACAAATGAAACCACCAAACTCCTCTTTAACTCCCTTGTTATCTCTCGCCTTGACTATTGCAACTCCCTTCTCATTGGCCTGCCTCTCTATAGGCTATCCCCTCTTCAGTCTATCATGAATGCTGCTGCCAGACATATCCACCTTACCAACTGCTCAGTGTCTGCCAAACCTCTCCTCCAATCCCTACACTGGCTCCCGATCACCCAGCGAATTAAATTCAAAATACTAACCACAACCTACAAAGCCATGCACAACTCTGTCCTGAGCTACATCACCAATCTTGTCTCCAAACTTATCCCAAACCATCCTCTCCGCTCTTCTCAAGACCTCCTGCTGTCAAGCTCTCTCGTCTCCTCCTCCCATGCTCCTCTCCAGGATTTCTCCAGAGCCTCTCCCATCCTCTGGAACTCACTACCTCAACCTGTCCGGCTATCCCCTACTCTTGCTACCTTCAGACGATCCCTGAAAACTTACCTCTTCAGGGAAGCCTATTACATCTCCAACTAATCTTTTACCACTTCCATCAGCTCATTCCCCACAGTTACAACCTTTTGTGCCACCTGCCCCACCGTATTAGATTGTAAGCTCTTCTGAGCAGGGCCCTCTTAATCCTCTTGTATTTTATTGTATTGTAACTGTATTGTCTCCCTTTTATATTGTAAAACGCTGTGTAAACTGTTGGCACTATATAAATCCTGTATAATAATAATAATAATAATAATAATAATTCTGAGCATGCACATTTTTTTGGCGCGTAGTAATTGCATACAGACAAACGCAATTCGTGATAGAAAATTTTCCTGTCACAAAAATTTAGATCCTGCTCTTAATCTATTCTTACCCGGAATTCTGACAGAAAAAGTGCGATGGAGCATAATCACGGTCGGAATTCGTGAGAAAAAGCTTACATCGCACTTTTCTCTTTGGGAATCACAATCGTGTGTACGAGGCATTAGGCATTGTTTACACCCACACTGATGCACTTTTTAGTCTTGCTAACCACAGTCCGGTCCCCCTAAAGTATAAAGGGCACTAAAGAAAAGTTTAGAAAGTTTGGATATCTATGCCCTGAATCAAAAAATATATAACTTTCACATAAGTCAATCCCATAACAATTAGCCTACCCCTCCTTAGCACTTAGTCACTAAGGTGAGCCTTTAGAGTCTGGTTCAATAAAAAAGTTAAAAAAAAAATAGTTCCCCAGAAAAGTTAAAATAAGGAAGGCAACTTTTGTTGAAATGCATACTCTATCTCTGTTGCTGTCCCCCACAGAAAGTCCTCTCAATCACTGGATGGTCCTACTTTTCTAGGTTGAATAATGTATACTGCCCAGTGTCAGTCAATCCACTTCCTGTGAGCTTAGGGTGTAGAGTACCTTCCCCCTGGGGGATGTCATTATGCCACCCTGGAGAGAGAGAATTCAGCAGAGTGGTGCTACATCATTACATGGTACCACTCTTTACACCGGGGGTTGGCAACCCGTTGATCGTGGGCTACCCATCAACCATGACAGATGACGGTAGACCACAAAGAAGTCCCACTGTTGCCAACCCTTTGCTCCAGAGCAGTGCATACGCACACTCCCAAGCTGCAGAGGCAGCCCTTACCCCTGATGTCCCAGCACCATACCCTCCTGACATCACAATACCATTTCCTCCTGACTTCCCAATACCATACCTTCCTGACACCCCAGCCTTACTGACCCTCCAGTACCATGCCCTTCTGACCCCCCAGTATTATGCTCTCCTGACACCCCAGCCCTACTAATCCCTCCAATACCATACCCTCCTGTCCCCCCAGTGCCATGCTCTCTTGAGACCCCAGCCCTGCTGATCCCCTTGTATTGTGCCCTCCATATCTGCCAGTACCATAAAATCCTGAACCCCCAGTACCATGCTCTCCAAACTCCCCTGCATTGTGCCTATCTGACTCCCCCCCCCCCCCCCCATACCTTGCCCTCTGGATCTCCCTGTAGCATGTCCTCCCAACCCCTACCATAAATACTACTGACCTCTGTACGCCGCCCTACATTCTACTGACCTCTGTAGGCCGCCCTATGTCCTACTGACCTCTGTACGCCACCCAACATCCCACTGACCTCTGTACACCACCCTACATACTACTGACCTCTGTTCGCCACCATACACCCTACATTCTACTGACCTCTGTATGCTGCCCTACATCCTACTCACCTCTGTACACTGCCCTACATCCTACTGATCTCCGTAGACTGCCCTACATCCTACTGACCTCTGTACACTGTCCTACAAATTACTGACCTCTGTACACTGCCCTACATACTACCAAGCCCTGGAGGCTGCCCTACCTACTACTGACCTCTGTACACTGCCCTACATAGTACTGAGCCCTGGACGCTGCCCTACATACTACTTGCTCTGGACAGAAGCGCTGCTAGAGACTATAACAGTGATAAAGCCCAACTAAATCTAGCGGCGCTTTACTGCTAACACACCCCCACCCCAGTGTGAAAGTAGCCTTATTTAGTTTTCTTTGATACAATTGTATCTGCTAATTCCAGGTCTTTCTGAAGCTCTCCACAAGTAGTCCTTGGCTCTTGGACAACTCTTCTGATAATTCTTTTCACGCCTCTGACAAAAATCTTGCAAGGAGCACCTGGTCGTGGCCGGTTTATGGTAAAATGATGATATACAGTATATACTGTATATAGATATGGATATCTAGATATAGATATCTATATACATGTATATAGATATATCCTGGCAGGTTACGTTAACTCAGATCTGCCACAGGCAGTGGAATTGGGTTGAGTTGGTGAAGGTCAGGGACGTGATCACTGAGCTCTGCTTCTGAAGCCCTGATTAAACTCTTATGTGTATTCCAGGCTCAAGAGAGGAAATCCTCTGCTAACAATGTGACAGGCAGATTAGAATATGGGCTGCAGATAGTATGATCTCATGACATGTACATTCTGTAGGCTGCCCATAGACGGCAGATATCTGAAAATCACAGGCTCTGAGACATGTTTCCTTTATGTATGGCCAAGCACCACAGCCAGCCCCTGAAAGTTAGCAAAGTTGCTTTTAGCATAGGAGCATTGATAAAAAAAACATATTCAGCATCAACATCAATACATATATACAATACAATACAATATCACAGGAAATAACTGAAAGAAATACTTGGTACCCAGTGGTAGCGTTATATCAAAGGAAACAGACACCAAACCAGGAAGTAAAGGCAAGCTTAATACATTTTCAGCCAATAGAGCTGGTAACTAGGCAAGCATTATGGCCCAGATTCACAGAGAGCGGGCGCACATTACGCCGCCGTAGCGCAAACAATGTACGCTACGCCAACGCAGAACAGAGACGCAAGCATGGAATTCACAATGCCAGTGCTCCCAAAACTGCGCTGGGTTTCGAAGGCGTAAGCCGGCGTAGGTGGAAGTGGGTGTGAGCCATGTAAATGAGGCATGACCCCATGCAAATGATGGGCCGAGCGCCAGACAGATACGTATCATGAACTGCGCATGCGCCGGGACGTGGACGCATCCCTCTGCGCATGCTAATTACCACGTCGGAACAACTGCCTAAACTACGCCGGATCACTGCGTACGGCGTGAACGTAACCTACGCCCAGCCAGACACACGTCCAACGTAAAATACGCCGGCTTGTTTTCCCTGGTGCAGACCTTTGCATGTCTGCTGCTGGGTTACACCTCCTTTATGGGGCATAACTTTACGTCGGACGTACAACTTACGCGCACCTCGCGTAGCCTGCGTCGGGCGCACGTATATTCGTGAATCGCCGTATTTTCCTCATTTGCATATTTGAATGGCTAATCAATGGGAGCGCCACCATGCGTCCAGCCTAAATGTGCGGCCACCCTACGCCGGCGTAGGCATGTTACGTCGGCAGGGTAAAGACTGCTTTTAGGCGCATCTTAATTTGTGGGTCCGGCGCACAGATACAATGGCGCACATTTGCACTTACGTCGACGTAACTTGTTATACGTCGGCGCAAGTGCTTTGTGAATCTGGGCCAAAATGGATTGACAATGGTAATAACACAATTTAGCATACAAAGTAATTAACAGTAAGGACTAGGCATAAGATTATATTTGACATTAAAAATCAGCATAAACAGTAGCAAAGCCACCTCAAGTGCAGTAGTGGTCAGTAGTAAGTTTTAATCTCCTGGGTACTGGAATTGTACTGCTAGAGCGCATGTATGGTGCATGATGGTGGCAATGCTAGTCCTAGACTGACTGGTTATGCACTGTCCAAAAGAAAAGAAGGTCGTAGAGGAGGGGGGCAGGGGAACAAAGGGGACTTGCAGAATAATTATTACGGGAGAGACTGTCCTTTGGAATGTTCTTCTGCCGGCTATTGCTGGGGCCCTTTATTGCCCCGTACACACGGTCAGGATTTCTGAGGGGAAAAAGTCAATCGGGAATCCCGATGGGAAAAAAAGAGCAAGTTCTCTTTTTTTGCGGGACGTTTTTGGCAGTTTTCCCGTCGGAAAAACTCAGATGGAGCATACACACGGTCGGGATTCCTGGCCAAAAGCTCTCATCTGAGTTTTTCCGATGGGAAAACCAGCCGTGTGTACGAGGCATAAGAGTGTAAACGACAGTATATGTACAGTATAGTTTCAGCACAGGTGCATGGTAGATGTGGCCCAGATGCAGTAAAGGTTTAGTATAATGCGGTATAGCATTGGTATAGGTGCAGTCTGTAGAAGGGGGGCCGCCTTGGTCTCTACCCAAAGGCCTCCAGTGATTAGCGCTGGGAGGTAGAGGGTGAGAGGAGGCTCCAATCTACCTGTGGCAGTGATGCAGGTGTGGACGATGCTGTGCTGCCCCTGGGTGTCTTCACTCCCAGTCTCAGCTCTCCGCTGGTATGGTCTCCAGCTGCCAGGCAAATAATCAGACAGAGGTGCTCTCTTTCTAATTCCCTCGGCGTCAAGAGGAAGACATTTCATGGGCACTTTAAAAAAAAATCATCTCTCCATTCCTCCTACTGTGAGTGAATATTGGCATCTGCAGTGTAAGAAGTCCATTGGCCCCATTAGTTTACTGCATAGAAGTCTATGAGCTTGCTTGACTTTAGCTCTCCCTCTGCTGGCTGGAGGAGAATGGTGCAACATATCATCTGTATCTCTGTAGAGGGAGAGAAGACTGTCTCCATATTGCTGTAGCCCAGCACCTGGCTACACTGACCCTGTGAGGTACTGTTGGAATTCTGGCTGTAGTAGATCACAGATAACCCAAGGTAAAGTGAGTGAGGTTTCTTGTTGTAGCAGAAATTAACTGTTTGCATTGGTAACTTACTGACAGGTTGCATCTGTTGCCTGGAACTGGTTTAGTTTATTTCATATTTTTCCAACACATTCTATAGAAGATTCTGAGGCTGTATAAATAAAAGATCATTATAGTAATATATAGTAATATATGAATTGCTCCCAAACAATCCAACCACTACCAAACCTTTACGTTACCCAGCATACATACACAGGTATAGGAGATGGGACCTCTAGGGCAGGTGTACATGGTTGGTATTCATCTGTCTTCACCCATCACAATTTTTGATAACCAGAAGAGAAGAGAGTTATTCTGTATATGCATAAAAGGATTCTACAGAAGCATTAGAAGTGACAGGTCACGTGACATAATGGTTTGAGGTCCCCTGGGTAATGCGTTACACTGGGCTGGCTGTTCTGCTCAAGCAATATGAAAAATTACATTAGCACGGCTAGCAGTAGTGTCATACCACAGTGCCAGTAACAGGCTGCAAACAAACCAATTCAACTGGAAAGCAGGAATTTCCAATTCAGAACCACAGGCATATATGTCATCGTGCGTAACAGCATTGAGGAATGCAGGGCTTTCACTTAAGGGAGCATGGTGACTACGTGACTAGTATTTTTCTATTGTAGCACTGGAATCCTTAGCTAGAGAAACTATACCACTAGGGCCACTATCTGCATGGAGTTTATATATCCTGCCTGTGCTTGCATTGTACTTGTACTGGTCTTTCAGCTGTCTCCCAAAAACATACAGGTGGATTAAAGGGTTATTGCACCAAAAATGTATAGTTGTTGGTGAGTTATACCACCTCACAGTCTCTTCTGTCTCTCAGGGTCTCTATTGATGAGATCTCTGCGGTGAGTTTGAATCTACATATATATTGTGCACAATACGACTGGTTCCCATTATCCCTAGGGGGTGTTTGTTGGGTGTATTTAGGGTATTTTTTTAATTTAGCAATGTATTTATTATAAAAAAAAAAATGTGACCAGCAATTTGCCCAGTGAAAGTGCATGTACATGTGTTCTGTGCAAATGTCACTAAAAACAGTGCTATTTCATGCACTGGTCAACTGATTTTATTTAATTTAAAATGGAAATGATTACATTTGACCACTAGCTGGTGCCATAGCTCCCAACTGTCCCTGATTTGGAGGGACAGTCCCTGATTTGGAGCAATGTCCCTCTGTCCCTCATTCTCCTCATTTGTCCCTCATTTTGGTCTGATCCATATAGATGTATATAAAATGCACTTTTTATCTATCAAAAAGTGATTACCAGTGCTAAACCTTTCATCTGATTTCTAAATTGCTGCATTTGTAAATTCCAAAAGCCAATATAAAGGAATAGTGGTAAAAAAAAGCACTTATGGGTTTAACAAATCGTGTTTTTTTGTACAATTCTCCTTTAAGTGGGTGTGGCAAGGGGTGTGTCCTATGCCTGCATCCTTTTGCTGATAGGTGTCCCTTATTCCCATCTCAAAAAGTTGGGAGGTATGTGGTGCTAGGTAACATATGAATTTCCTGTGATACGTCTAGTGGCCAGAATGCGGTATTTGATAGATACTGGTGTAGCGCTACCCCCGCAGGAGTCGCTGTTTGATTCAGGATCGGCTTTCTAGGTTACCTTCTTGACTTGGTCTAGGGGTGACTTCTGTGAGTGTAAATAAAGAGCAAGTGTCCAGACACAAATTCAGTTTCAAAGCTTTATTCCAAGGCCCAAACTGGCCAACATCAACAGAGCAAAGGGAAAAGGCTGATGAGCGTAGAGGAACTTTAGTATCAGGCCTTTGGATGTTAGGAGAGAGCAAGCCTGCTCTCAGCAATGATGCAGATCAATTCGTCGCCACCCAATCAGGGTGGGTAAAGTGCCCCTGGACAGGCAGTTATCTCAGGCCTGGCAACCGGAGCGTCACTTGCAAAAAATCACTGGGAGGATACAGGCCTCTGCCACAGGCTGGACAATTTAGGATTTAGAAAAGTCAGTTTGAGTAAATCCTCCCAGTTAGTTCAATCAATGTCACCCACTGACAGCTTGAGCATACCTGTCATACAGTGGGGCGACTGGATCTTTGGTGGTTCGTCTAGGCCTTCCGGACAACCTCTGGTTCTAGGTTCTCCCGAGCCAATTCCCACCGCACAGCTCCTGGCTTGGGATCCTTTCAGCAACAGTTTGGGACCCAGCAAGCCGCTGGGGTCCCTCTCTAATTAATGTGCATGATGCATGACCTCGGCATGGCAGGACGCGGTGGCGGGGCCCATGGATGCGCGTACCCTGAAGGTGGGTACCGCACCTGGAACTCGGGCCCCGCAAGAACAACCCGCCAAAAGCGGCCGCCACAGATATATCCCCCTCCCAGCATGCCCAATGAGGGAAAACCCCCCCTGATTGGCTGCTTGAAGGGGATCCCCCAGAACCCCTCTAGCGCCAAATGCCGCCCAGGGGTGTCAACGCACCCCTGGCGCGCAGACTGACCTACAGGACAGATTCTGGAATTGGCAGCAGCCTAAATTTCCATAATTCGTGAATGGGAGTGATTAAGCCTCCCATTCCCCACTAATTTTAGTGTAGTGCCCGTACTGAAAGTAGGGGGGCGCTACACTGGGGAGTTTAAAGCGGAGTTCCACCCAAAAATGGAACTTCTGTTTTTTGGATTCCTCCCCCTTCACATTTGCCACCTTTCAGGGGGGAGGAGGAAGCAGATACCTGTTTAATCCAGGTATTTGCTCCCACTTTCGGGGGAAAAGGTCACCGCGGCGACCTGCGACACGTCCGTCGCCTACTTCGCCCCCCCACGCTGTCTTCTGGGAGACACACAGGTCCCAGAAGACAGCAGGGATCAGTGATATTTTGCAGCGCCACTCGCACATGCGCAGTAGGGAACCAGGAAGTGAAGCCACAAGGCTTCACTTCCTGATCCCCTTACCGAAGATGGCGGTGACAGCAGCCGAGAGCCGAGCGACAGATCGGCTTCGGATGCTGACATTGCGGGCGCCCAGGACAGGTAAGTGTCCATATATTAAAAGTCAGCAGCTGCAGTATTGTAGTGTAGCTGCTGACTTAAAAAAAATATTTTTCGGCAGAACTCCGCTTTAAGTGGTTCTAAAGGGACTGTCTTAGCACCTGGTTTGCTAAGGAGGAACCCGGAGGTTGGACGAGCAGACAGCGCCAAGAGGGGACTGTCAAACAAGGAGGTAAGGGACCTTTCTGTGCAATATTATTGTCCAGAGCGGGTAACTATAACATATTTTTTAACAAAAAAAGTATCTCTTATTAACACCTTAAACCACCTGACAATCTCTTCTATTCACTGGGTCTCTATTGGTAAGATCTCTGCGGTAAGTTTGAGTTGGAAATTAGGGCAAGAAGCTCTTACTGTTAGAGAATCAAATACACATAATACCCTGCGACTAACTGAAGTCACCAGTCTTCAAAAGATCCCCTCTGCAGGGGAAGACCATTCAGCTTTTATCTGCCTTCTCTGGCCTGAATTTCTTCTATTTTTGGGCAATCTGCTTCCGTATCTTGCAGAGAAAACCCAGTGGACACAGCAGGGCAGCCACCCAATGGTCACCGTGTGAAAACCCTTCCTTTTGTTTATTATGTTGCTTAGGAGTAAATTTGTTTAAAAAATTAAACTGTTTAAAATAATAATAATTTTGTTTGTGTTTTTTGGTTTAATTTGGGTTAGTTTATTTCATTTACATGTGTATTTTTTTATTATTTTTTTTATTTGCATAGCAACTTACCCAGTGAAAGTGTTCATACATTTGTTCTGTGTGAATGGGGAAAAAACAATTGCTCTTCTATTTCCTGTGCTGGTCAAATGCTTTTTATTGATTTAAAAGGGAAGATTTTGCTTTTTGCCACTAGATGGCTGAAAGTATCATATGAATTCTTAGTGCACTTTCATTAGACAAACTGCTGTGCAAGTTTTTATTTTTTTTTTCATGATTACACCCTTTGGTGTTCTATCTGTTCCTGTTTTTTTCATTTTTTGTGTATTTAAAATATAAATGTACTAATTCTAAAGAGGACCATTTTTTTTTGGCACAAGAACAGGTGCGGGATAGTTGAAAAACATTTCTGAAACCTTCAGAAGCCTTTTAGGGCCCATTTATACCTTAAAGGCATAGTCCATCTTTTGCAAAAAATACAGTAAATGCATCCACATTAATAAGATAATAAAATGTGTATATATACCATTTTTGTATTGAAGCCTGTAAAGGGGTTGGGGAATTCAACCATGTTTCAGGTTGCACCCTAAATATTGGTATGCATTTAAAGCCACCAAAAACACAGCCTTACCCTATTAGTTACCCGGTTTTAGGGAGCTTTCCCCGAGAACAAAAATGTTCCAAATTTCGTTCCTGGTTCAAGTGGGAGTAAACTCCCTTGTATGATTTCTACCTATAGGTAAGCCTATAATAAGGCTCACCCATAGGTACAGTAAATATCTCCTAAACATGCGTTGTCAAGCGATCGCCAGGCTGCCCGCCAGCCCCATACTTATTCCATCCAGGTCGCCGGCTTTATCGGCTTCCCCTCTGCATCTCTTCCCAAGTCCCAGTGGTTGCTTCTCCTCCCAGCCAATCGGGTCTTAGGACTCCCAGCCAGTCAGGTCTTAGGACTCTCAGGCAATCGGGTCTCAGGACCCGCTTTCTGATTGGCTGGGGGGAGAAGCAGGAAGACATTAGCGATTATTATTTCGCTAATGTCACACAAGTGGGTGGGATCTGGGCTGTCAGGGCCGCTCAATTGTTGGCAAATTGCCAGCTCCTATCTCTCCATAGGGACTCAGCTGTTGATGATCCTGCTCGTCAGTCCTGCCTACTTAAGCCTTTCAGTTCAGTTGCTTTCTGCCTTCGCCTTGGTCAACATCACAGAGACTATCTCCTGGATTCCTGTTGAAGATGTGCTTGGCTGACGTCAATTCTGGCTCCTGATCCGGATTGCTGTTTTACACGGTCTTCTCTGGCTCGCTGACATTTGGCTTGGCTTACTATCTGATCCGGTTCCTGAACTCTGGCTATGTTTATCTTTTTATTATTATTATTATTAAACAAGTGTGATTTAACTGTACTTCTGTCTCGGTCTGATTCATGGTTTCTGACAGGGGCGCAGTGCTCTGCGGTGGCCACTGGTCCGGACCCCCCAGGATCCGGAACCTGTTTTTTTTTTTTTAAATCTCTGTGATCTATCTTTACTGCACTAAAGCTATGGATATATATGTAAGGCTTCATGCACATGGCCATAGGGACCATACAGTGTGCGGCGCCTGCACAATTGCTCTCTCTGGACCTACAGCTGTTGCATACAGCCTCCCATTGAGATTCATTTAGAAGATGTGGCTGAATGCAGTTATGCACCAAGGGTTGTGTAAATCATCTGTATGTTTGAGGTCATATCTTCCAAGTGCAGATAATGTGCGTTCAGGGCAGACACTCATGTGGGTGCTTTATGAAACCCCTGGAGCATTAGTCACGTACAGCCACATCTTCTAACTCATCTCAATGGGCGGCTGTGTGCTTCAGCTGTGGGTCCTGGAAGATTGCTCACACTGTATGGCCATGTGCATGAAGCCTTAAATAAAGTGCTCTTTAGACAAAGCAAAGCATAATTGTTCTGTCCCTTTAAATCACAGACTAACGCACTCCCAAAACAGACACGCTTGGTCTTTATAACATAAGCAGAGCATGTAATACTTCTCAGCGTACAAGGGAAATACTTTTGCATAATGGTAAAATTGTCCATTAGGAGGCCATTTTTGGGAAATCCCACTACCTGTATTAGAGATGGCTACAGTAAGAGGAATCTGATTATTTTACATCACACTGCAGCATCTCTGAATGTAACACTGAGCTACCATTCCTAGGAGAATGCCATGACTGCACAGGGTGACACTAACAGGCCTCTGATGCCACCTAGGGGCAGTACTGTCTCTGCAGGTTGATGTGTATGACAGCATCAGCTGGAGGGGTCAGACTAATGTACTCTGAGGCTCTTTACTATTTAATGTCCCCCGATCAATTTAAAGTGCATGGTGGCCTGCAGTTTACAACAAGGTCATTGCAGTCTGCTGGTCATCACACTTCTGAGATCTCCAGGAGACAGTCCACCCAAAATGGATTTTTCAGGTATAAGCAGATGCTGGAGTGTGTATGTATTTTTGCTAAAACACGTAATCTTTAACATGTTAATGCCATTTAAAATTAAATTTCAGTTTTTAGTTTTAATTTAATTTCATTAACGCTGAATTCCAGGATTCATATTTAAAGATAGGGGGCCAGATCCACAAAGAACTTACGGCAGCGTATCTATTGATACGCCGCGTAAGTTCTACGATGCGCCATTGTATCTTTGTTTTGAATCCACAAAACAAGATACGCCTGAATGTGGGCTAGATCCGACTGACGTACGTCTTAGTACGCCGTCGGATCTTAGATGCATATTTACGCTGGCCGCTAGGTGGCGCTTCCGTTGATTTCCGCATAGAGTATGCAAATTACCGTATTTATTGGGGTATAGCGCGTATAGCACGCACCCGTAAAGTTGCCCGAAATTCCTGTGGAAAAAAGATTTTTTGTACTTACAGTTTTGGTGTCTTGCGCGGCGTCCATCGGCTGCCTCGTCGGGTCCGGCGTCCGTCTGCGGCTTCGGGTGTCCTCTTCGTCGGGTCCGGCGTCCTCTCGTCCTCTCCGCTCGTTTCCCGCGCCGAGTTTGAATACTGTGCCGACATATACAGAGCGCAGTACACTCGTGTATAGTCGGGTAGGCTCGGCTACTCTCGCGCCAACGTCCTGTACGTCCAGGACGTCAGCGCGAGAGGAGCCGAGACTGCCCGACTATACACGAGTGTACTGCGCTCGGTTTATGTCGGCACAGTATTCAAACTCGGCGCGGGAAAGCGGGTATTGGTGTATTTTGCGCACCCACGATTTTGCCCTGATTTTCAGAGCAAAAAAGTGCGCGGTATACGCCGATAAATACGGTAGCTATATACGCCGATTCTCAAACGTACGTCCGCCCGGCGCATTTTTTTACGTTGTTTATGTAAGGCTTTTTTCGGCGTAACGTTACCCTTGCCTCTATGAGGTGTACGCAATGTTAGATATGGACGTCGGGACAGCGTAAAATTTTCCGTAGTTTACGTTGTTTGCGTAAATCGTTCGCGAATAGGGCTTTGCGTAAGTTACGTTCACGTCAAAGCATTGACTATTTGCAACGTAATTTCGTGCAAGCGCACTGGGATACGTCCACGGACGGCGCATGCGCCGTTCGTAAAAAGCGTCAATTACGTTGGGTCATACCAGATTACCATACAACACGCCCACTCCAAGCCTGCTTTGAATTACGCGGGCTTACGCCGGCAGATTTACGTTACGCCGGCCCGCATATGGGAGAAAGTTCTTTGTGAATACCCTAGGAGCCACTCTGATTTACGGCGGCGTAGCGCATATGAGATGCGCTACGCCCGCCTAAATATACGCCCGTTTTTGTGGATCTGGCCCAGGGTGACCAGACATCCCTGGTTTCCAGGGACAGTCCCTGGATTGAGGACACTGTCCCCGGACCAAGTCTGTCCCCGGACCAAGTCTGTCCCCGGATTGGATTTGAACAGAGGCTGGGGCAAGTGCAGAATTATCTGTGCCCCTTTCTGATGATCATGTGCTGGTTGGAGCGGAGGGATTATTTCTTCAGTTTTGGGCGCATTCCGATTCAGCTCCGCTCACATGTTCTTCTGCCTTGGCTCAAGTCCCGGCCAGCCGCCTGCCTGTTTATCTCCTTCCCTTCCCTGGTGGAGTGATCTTCCTCCGCTCCCCACCCAGTAGTAGCCAGGGCCCGGAGAGTAAGACTTGACAGGCTGTGAGGCGGGCGGCAGGAGGGATGGGCAGGGAGTCGCTGATTGCCTCCATTACTATTAAAAAAAAAATATGTCCCCGGATTTCATTCAAAAAATCTGGTCACCTTATTTAAGGAGGAACTGCAGTCTGCTCATATAATTTGTAATAAAAACATCTTTGTCATTCTGAACGTTCCCTCGAACTACTTTGCATATCATTTTATATATACTGTGATTCTGTACTTGCCAAATATACTGCAGAAATCTCCCTCCACTGAGTCTGCCTGCAGCCATTTTAACTGTGGGCAGCTGAATCTCCTGCCTGTTCACTTCCTGAATTTACACAGACACATGGAAGCACGCCCCCAGCTCTTATTGGCCCTCTTCTGACTCATCCTCCCTCCCTTCCTGGCAAACTCTCACTAGAGTGAGAGAGAGAGAGAGCTGTGCATGATGTCATAAACCTAGGCTAATGACCAGACAAGAAACAGGAAGTGGGCTGTATAAGGTATTTACTGGCAAAAAAATGTTTTACTATCCAAATTTAAAGCGGAGGTTCACCCAAAAAAACATCTATATAGTAAGGTGACCAGATTTTTAAAATGAAATCTGGGGACATATTTTTTCTTTACTAGTAATGGCAACAATCAGCGACTCTCTTCCCGTCGCCGCCCGCCTCACAGCCTCTCAAGTCTTACTCTTTGGGCCCTGGCTACTACTGGATGGGGAGCGGAGGAAGATCACTCCGCCAGGGAAGGCAAGGAGATAAGCAGGCAGGTGGCTGGCCAGGATTTTAGCCAAGGCAGAAGAACTTGCGAGCGAAGCTGAATGGGGATGCGCCCGAAACTGAAGAAATATTCCCTCCGCTCCGACCAGCACATGATCGATCGGGGGGGGGGGGGTGTAATTCTGATTTTTTTCATTTTAATTCTGCACTGATTGTCTTTGAAATTGCCCATGCCCCCAATTAAATCCAATCTGGGGACAAAACCAGGCACAGACTGAGTGTCCTCAATCAGGGGACTGTCCCCTGAAACTGGGGATGTCTGGTCACCCTACTATATAGGAGCACACTCCTTACACTACTAACATGTACAGTAGCCACTTTTTTTTTATGTTGTACATACCGTATTTTGCCTGGTTCAGATTCGGCTTCCGGTAACTCCGAGTAGGTGTTTCTAGCCTGAGGCACAATGTAATCTGGGAGTTCACCCAGATGTGTCATGTCCTTCCGAAAAAGGCACCCTGGTGCATAAGGAACCCCCCCCGTACTGCGCAGGAGCGTCACGAACCTCAATGGAGTTTCCTAAAGTAGCCGAACATGTAGAGCTGCGAGTCAGCTCTACACGGCGCCTGCGCAGTCAGCTCTACACGGCTCCTAGTCAGTTCGCAGGCGCCGTGTAGAGCTAACTCGCAGCTCTACATGTTTGGCTACTTTCGGAAACTCCGTTGAGGTTCATGACGCGCCTGCGCAGTACAGGGAGGGGGCTTCTTATCTGCCCGGGGTGCCTTTTTCAGCAGAACACCGTCCACGGCTTCCAGGAAGTCAGTGCTTGTGGGCTTCACAATGCCCACAAGCAAAATAGAAACTTTATAGAGCTAATTTTAAAAGTTTATCTTTTGCACGAAAACAGACAGGGGAGGTTTGAAGTCACCAAACAAGTGAGTACTAATTGGTGATCTACAAACACATTGAATGCAACCAAAAAAAATAAAATGATCTACTGTGGAACCCCCGCTTTAAAACAACAAGGGCAGAAGATGAAATTTGTTTTTTGACTTTTGTTTAAAGCGGTGGTTCCCCCTTAAAAACAACTTTTTTTTATTCCACTGGCCCCCCACATTACAATCGAATTAAGGCTATTATTTTTTTTTGTCTGCTGTACATACCTTGATACAGCATCTTCACCCGTGCATCCGGGTTGCGAGTCCCGCGGGAGTGGGCGTTCCTCACATGTGTTTGATTGACGTTTTTCGGAAAAACGAGCTCCCCCCTGTCGCGTAAGCCGCGTCACGGTTGGCGAAAGGAGCCGAACGGCGAGTCGGCGCTATACTGCGCATGCGCATCGCCGTTCGGCTCCTTTCGCCAATCGTGGCGCGGCTTACGCGACAGGGGGGAGCTCGTTTTTCCGAAAAACGTCAATCAAACACATGTGAGGAACGTCCACTCCCGCGGGACTCGCAACCCGGATGCACGGGTGAAGATGCTGTATCAAGGTATGTACAGCAGACAAAAAAAAATAATAGCCTTAATTCGATTGTAATGTGGGGGGCCAGTGGAATAAAAAAAAGTTGTTTTTAAGGGGGAACCACCGCTTTAACTTAAACACATTGCTAATAGCACTAGCAACATGTTTATAGTTTAAATACTAAAAGTTGCACAGTTTAGCACTGAAAACAGCCATTTTAGGTGCTTTTTTTAAGTGCCAGTAAAAAATTGGTGTCGTTCGTAATTTTTAGGCATCTTGCCAGTAAATTTCACTTGAGGGGGTTGGCAACACTGCCCCCAAGTATGTTTTTGTATTTTGTATAGACTCTGACCAGGTCTCTTGGGCTGGAGCACCCCTCCCCCTCTTCATTACCTCACATTAGTGGCCACCAGTGTATAGGAAGAATCCCTGTCAGTTCTCCCATATAGAGGAGTTTATCTCCCAAGGTTGAGACATTAGGTTCTTTCATTCTATTAACAGAATAGGACCCACTAATTCGGGGTACTTTGTCGCAGTAAGTGGGCTTAGCACTATATGACCATATAGTGTGACCAAACCCCCTTTTTTTTAATATGTTTGGGTGTTTTTAATTAGCCTTGCAGGATAAATGTCATTTTTGCATGTGTGCGCTATAATCTGTTTTGTACTGTCTTTGGTCTTATAGCAGCACCATCTTAGATGTATAGCATTTTTTGGGTGTGCCCCCCAAGTATGTTTTTGTGTTTTGAGTCTGGGTACTGACCCAGTTTAAATGGCCTGTCTGGCGCCAAACGGTCATGGTGTGCACGCCGCATGCGCGCCAACGGTGCTCTCACAGGAACTGGAGTCACTGGCTGTCTTCTATGGCCACCATCTTGGACGCTGGCATGCCCTTCCTGACAGGGGCAGCCTTTTTACAGAGCCTCAGAGCGGTCTGGGGGGAAATTGCCACCCTCCTCCCAGGCCCAGTCTGCCCCTGCCGGTGCGGCGCCCCCGTCTGATGTGCGCTCTAGGCTGGCGCCTACCTTGCCTATAGGTAGCGCCGGCCTTGCTCGAGGATCCAATCATATATAGTCACATGACTGACTTCCTAGGCCAGCACATGATCTTTGGTGAAGAGGAGGAGCTACCAGTTTTCTCAAACTGATGTTCCCTGTCACATGACCAGTCAGCTGACTTTCTGCCATGGTACCCAGTAACAGTGGTTTCTGCGACCTCTGTACCATTTACGAGTTTGAAGGAGCTGGGTAGGCAGGGATGCAAGAGATCATACATGAACGTAAAGTCTTCTTTAAAAAAGTATGGGGGTTTTTCTTTTTCTACCATCATACTTACCTAGGTGGATGCTGCATCTGTCCCCCAGCGCCTATGCACTGAGAAAGGAGCGATCAAACATCACCAATGGCTCGGTTCTCTCAGCTCTGCCTCTCCTTCATGCTCACTGTGCTGAGCTCTGGAGGGGCGGGGAGCGTCCGTCTATGTCTCTCAGCGGCTGAGACAGGCATCAGTCCAGGCACCTGGCGGATCCAGACATTATTGTCGGGATGACGCGGTGCCTGGACTGATTCCTGTGACGTCAGAAAACGGGTCACAGGAGGGCAAAACGAATTGCACTCCTGTGACCCATATGAGAAACCCAGCCAAACAAGCTCAGCCAGGACTTCTCCTTTAATTCTGCATCACTGTGTATAGCAATGCTCGGAATAAAACTGGCAGCCATACACAACGTAGCTGAGTGACTTAGCCCTACCTTAACAGCCTGAACGCCATTCCTGTCTGGAAATGTACATCAATCTAAAGGAGTTTTCAAGCCAAGTAAATCAATCTTTCATACGTTATTAAACATTTTAATTGCATTGATCTACTTTCCATGATTACTCATGTCCAGAGTCTGAGTCAAATTTAGTTCTGCGCAGTCATTTTGTGGGATTCTTTTCAATCTTTAATGCTTTTATTGGCTGCTTAGAACAACTTATTATTGCTTTTTTGTATTATTATCACTAACTTCCAAATCAACAAGAATGACACCTTTTAAAGATGCATTAGCTCCACACATAATGGATTATGCCATAGTAGGTGGCATTAGGCCGGGGGGTCAGCAACCTGTAGATCATGATCTACCAGTATAATGCGGACAGGTGACTGGTAGATCACAGTCTGGGCTTGCTGACCCGCCATTCCAGAGCATCAAATAGAGTGCAATGCAGAGGGACTACTTGTAAAGTTGGAGCTATAGAAGGGAACAAGAGCCGCATAAGCCAATGCCTCCTCTGTACATAGTTACATAATTAGTCAGGTTGAAAAAAGACACAAGTCCATCCAGTTCAACCACAACAAAATAAACAAACAAAATAAAAAACACAATACAATCCCATACACCCAACTCCATACCCACAGTTGATCCAGAGGAAGGCAAAAAACCCCAGCAGAGCATGATCCAATTTGCTACTGCAGGGGAAAAAATTCCTTCCTGATCCCCCCGAGAGGCAATCGGATTTACCCTGGATCAACTTTACCTACAAATATTAGTACTCAGTTATATTATGTACATTTAGGAAAGAATCCAGGCCTTTCTTAACCACTTCCTTACTGGGCACTTAAACCCCCTTCCTGCCCAGAGGACTTTTTGCGATTCGGCACTGCGTTGCTTTAACTGACAATTGCGCGAGTGTGCGACGTGGCTCCCAAACAAAATTGACGTCCTTTTTTCCCCACAAATAGAGCTTTCTTTTGGTGGTATTTGATCACCTCTGCGGTTTTTATTTTTTGCGCTATAAACAAATATAGAGCGACAAAAAAAATTGTACTTCTTGCTATAATAAATAGCTAATTTTTTTTTTTTTTTTTTTTTTTTATTCTCAGGCCGATACGTATTCTACATTATTTTAGTAAAAAAAAAAATCGCAATAAGCGACTGGTTTGCGCAAAAGTTATAGCGCCTACAAAATAAGGGACAGAATTATTATTTTTTTTTTACTAGTAATGGCGGCGATCTGCGATTTTTATTGCGACTGCGACATTATGGCGGACACATCGGACACTTTTGACACATTTTTGGCACCGTTCACATTTATACTGCGATCAGTGCTATAAATATGCACTAATTACTGTATAAATGTGACTGGCAGGGAAGGGGTTAACACTAGGGAGTGAGGAAGGGGTTAAATGTATTCCCTATATAGTGTTCTAACTGTGGGGGAAGGGGGGTGACTGGGGGAGGTGACCGATCTGTGTCCCTATGTACAAGAGACACAGATCGGTCTCCTCTCTCCCTGACAGCACTGCTGTCTGTGAGAGCCGGCAATGAGAAATTATCTCATATGTAAACATATGAGAACGCGGAAAGGGGCGGACATCAAATGACAGCGCCCCAGAGAAGTAGAACCTCCCTGCGGCCGTATATAGTCGTACGGCCGTCGGGAAGTGGTTAAAGCAATCTACTGAGCTGGCCAGAACCACCTCTGGAGGGAGTCTGTTCCACATTTTCACAGCTCTTACTGTAAGAAACCTTTCCGTATTTGGAGGTGAAATCTCTTTTCCTCTAGACGTAAAGAGTGCCCCCTTGTCCTCAGTGTTGACCGTAAAGTGAATAACTCAACACCAAGTCCACTGTATGGACCCCTTATATATGTGTACATGTTGATCATATCCCCCCTAATTCTCCTCTTCTCCAGAGTGAATAAATGTAGTTCTTCTAGTCTTTCCTCATAGCTGAGCTCCTCCATTCCTCTTATCAGTTTGGTTGCCCTTCTCTGCACTTTCTCCAGTTCTCCGATGTCCTTTTTGAGAACTGGTGCCCAAAACTGAACTGCATATTCCAGATGAGGTCTTACTAATGATTTGTACAGGGGCAAAATTATATCTCTGTCTCTGGAGTCTATACCTCTGTTATACAAGAAAGGACTTTGCTCGCTTTGGAAACCGCAGCTTGGCATTGCATGCCATTATTGAACTTATAATCAACTAAAACCCCCAGATCCTTCTCCACTACAGATCCCCCCAGTTGTACTCCCCCTAGTATGTATGATGCATGCATATTCTTATTCCCCAAGTGCATAACTTTACATTTATCTACATTAAACCTCATCTGCCACATAGTCGCCCAATCAGACAGAGCATTGAGGTCGGCTTGTAAATTGGAGACATCCTGCAAGGACGTTATTCCACTGCATAGCTTGTTGTCATCAGCAAGACAGAAATGTTACTTTTGATCTCAAGCCCAATATCATTTATAAAGATATTAAAAAGTAAGGGTCCCAGCACTGAACCTTGGGGTACACCACTGATAACCTTGGACCATTCAGAGTAAGAATCATTAACCACGACTCTCTGAATTCTGTCTTTCAGCCAGTTTTCTATCCATTTACAAACTGATATATCCAATCCTGTAGACTTTACCATACACATGAGCCGTGTGTGCGGAACTGTATCGAACGCTTTTGCAAAATCCAAGTATACCACGTCCACAGCCACTCCTCTGTCCAGGGTTTTACTTACCTCTTCATAAAAGGAAATCAGGTTTGTCTGACAACTTCTGTCTTTCATGAATCCATGCTGTCTGTTGCTTAAAGCGGTTCTCCACCCTAAAGTGGAGTCCCGCTGATCGGAACCCTCCCCCCCTCCGGTGTCACATTTGACACCTTTCAGGGGGGAGGGGGGTGCAGATACCTGTCTAAAGACAGGTATTTGCACCCACTTCCGGCCCGGCAAAAGACGGGCATTCCGTCACATCCCGTCGCCCCCCCGTTGTGTGCTGGGAACACTCGGCTCCCAGCACACAGCGGGAGCCAATCGGCAGGCGAGGCGCGACTCACGCATGCGCCGTAGGGAACCGGGCAGTGAAGCCGCAGCGCTTCACTTCCTGGTTCCCTCAGCGTGGATGGCGGGGGGAGCAGCAGAGAGACGAGCGATCGCTCGTCCTCTGCTGCGATCGGCGCTGGACTCCAGGACAGGTAAGTGTCCTAATATTAAAAGTCAGCAGCTGCAGTATTTGTAGCTGCTGGCTTTTAATATTATTTTCCCATGGCACATCCGCTTTAAATAGTTTTTTTCCAGCAAGAACTCATCCATGTGGTCTTTTATTAAACGTTCCAGTATCTTCCCAACTATAGAAGTTAAACTAACAGGTCTATAGTTACTTGGTAAAGACTTTGTTCCCTTTTTAAATATGGGCACCACATTGGCCCTGCGCCAATCCAGTGGTACTATTCCTGTCATTAATGAGTCCCTAAATATTAGATACAGTGGCTTTGAAATGACAGAGCTCAATTCTTTTAGGATCCGTGGATGGATGCCATCAGGTCCAGGTGTTTTATACACCTTTATTCTGTCTAAATATTTTTGGACTATATCACTTTTGAGCCATTGTGGATTTGGGGCTGTGTCACTACCACCCCCATTATGGACATGAGCTCCCCCATGCTCCTTTGTATACACAGAGCTGAAGAAAGCATTTACTAAATTAGCCTTCTCTTTGTCCCCAGTCACCCACTGTAGATTATTTTGTAAAGGGCCTACATGCTCAGACTTCACCTTTTTACTATTAATATATTTAAAAAAAAAATTGGGGTTTGTTCTACTATCTTTTGCAATCTGTCGTTCGTTTTGAATTTTTGCATCCTTGATTTCCTTTTTACATATCCTGTTATATTCTTTGTAACATTTAAACGACACTAGTGTTCCTTCATTTTTATATTTTTTAAAAGCAACTTTCTTATTGTTTATAGCTTTTTTTAACGTTGACCGTGAGCCACATAGGTTTTATTTTTAGCCTTTTAAACTTATTGCCCATGGGAACATACTTTGCAGTGAGGTTCCACACAGTCTTTTTGAAGAATTCCCATTTCTGTTCTGTGTTCAGCTGTGCCAATAGTCCCTCCCAATCTAAGTCCTGGAGAGCAGCCCTCATCCTTGGAAAATTTGCTCTCTTAAAATTTAGTGTTTTAATATTTACTGTATGTATTTCTTGCTTATAGTTAACATTAAATGAAATCATGTTATGATCACTGCTACCCAGGTGTTCCTTTATCTGAACATTAGTAATAAGCTCTGCATGGTTTGAGATTACCAGGTCCAACAGGGCATCATTCCTAGTTGGGGCCTCAATAAACTGCACCATAAAATTGTCCTGCAATAGGTTTTTAAATTTTTGTCCTTTAACTGTCCCAGCAATGCCATTATTCCAGTCAATTTCTGGGTAGTTAAAATCCCCCATTATTATCACCGTCCCAGCCCTTGCAGCCCTTTCCATCTGTGCAAGGAGCGGAGTCTCCACCTCCTCATTCATTAACATTGGGTGGTTTATAACAAACTCCAATGATTAATTTTGAACTACGCACATCTGTATGCAGTTCCACCCATAATGCTTCAGCCTCATCACACTCTCCATCAACCAGGTCTTCTTTCACGCTTGCTTTGAGGTCACTTCTCACATAGAGACAGACCCCTCCACCTTTCCTTTTTACCCTGTCTTTCCGAAAGAGAGCATAGCCAGGAATATTAATAGCCCAGTCATGTGAGGATTGAAGCCAAGTTTCAGCAATACCGATTACATCATAGCCCTCTAATGCACCAGAGCTTCCAACTCACCTGTTTTGCTTGGCAGACTTCTGGCATTGGTGAACAAACACTTAAATGTATTGTTACATTTTTCTCTGGTGTTTTTCATATAATTTTTAGTAGTACAAATGGCACTATAATTTCCAATGGCTGTTTGCAACATGGGAACTTTCTTGTCACCTGCCATAACCCTCCCCCATCTATCCCAATTCCACTCTCCATTAATGTCTGACCACTAACTGACCTGTGTGCCCGATGTAATTTTAGTTCACCCTCCCCCTCAAGTCTAGTTTAAATAATCCTCCAGCATTCCCATAAACCTCTCCCCCAGCACAGCAGATCCCCTTCCATTCAAGTGCAAACCGTCTTTAGCATATAGGTTGCACCCCAATGAAAAGTCAGCCCAGTGCTCTAGAAACCCAAATCCCTCCTTCCGACACTAGGTATTTAGCCATGCATTCAGCTCTCTAATCTCCCCCTGCCTTTCCTGTGTTGCGCATGGCACAGGCAATATTTCAGAGAATATCACCTTGGAGGTCCTTCCCTTCATCTTGCAGCCTAGTTCTTTAAATTGATTCTTAAAGTGGAGTTCCACCCATTTTTTTATGTTTGTCTGTGCTGCATGCCCTAATCTCATAGTGTTCAGAATGGACAATTTTTATTTATTTTGTTGCTTGTAAATACCTTTATTTTGTAGTCCTTTATTACTTCCTCCTCCTTATTAGCCTAGGCTATTAAGTCACAAGGCTATTCACAAGGGTTTCTGGGATAGGCATCATGTATCCCAGTAGTCATTGCAAATAGCCTATTTGCATAGAGAAGGGGCGGCAACTTCCTCTGACACTCCCGTTGCTATGGAAACCTGACTGAAACCTATTACAGCACTGAGCATGTGCGAGATCTGCAAGGCTGAAATCCAGGAAGTCATACAGTCTGGCTTCATGATGCCCACACTTAAGATGGCCACGGTCTATTTCTAGATTATAAACTAACTAAATGCTCTAACAACCTAACAAAACGGACCTTAGTTTACAGACTAACATTACTAGACTACATTAAGCTTGTGTATTACAGGGGTATTTATATTTAAAAAGTGAAATTGTGGGTGGAACTCCCCTTTATGGAGCCTCCACCTTCCATGTATACTGTCATTGGTTCCAACGTGGACCCAGACAGCTGGGTCATGCCCAGCCCCTCCCAGTAATTTATCCACCCGGTCCATTACATGCCGAACCCTGGCACCAGGGAGACAGCAAACCATTCGGTTGAGCCAATCCTGGCGACAAATTATTCTATCAGTCCTTCTGATTATAGAATCCCCTATTACCACCAACTGTCTAGGCCTACCTGCACTGCCCCCCCCACCTTTACTAGATGGGTTGCTCTCCCGCCTGTTAGGGGTAGCAGTAACATCTAGGGCTGCCACCTCTGTGTTTGCCACCTCCACATCTTCACCCAACTTGGCAAATTTGTTTTGATGCACAAATACAGGACTGGCCTTCCTTTTCTGCAAGCCCCTTCCACTCCCTCTAACTACATTAACCCATCTTCCTATCTGATAATCCTGACCCTCCACCCTCCACATCAACCTTACTGACCACCTGCTCAGCGAGCAGTGCTGTAGTGCCGGCTCCTGTCCCATGCGGCGTAATACCAACTGAGTGGTGCCAGCAGCAGGAAAGAAAGATCTTCAGGTCAGTGTGAGACAATACATTGGGCATAATAATATAGGGCTGCTTTCACACAGATGTGCTGCAGTTTACCCACACCTGGGTGCAGTACACTGTACCTGCAGCTTTCTTGAGGGTTTGCTGCACTTAGCCATAGACTTCTATTATATCCTGCTGTTTTTACCACCCCCAACTTTACGTGTGACTGAGCCCTTGGGTGCAGCTGCTGAATGCAACTAAGGGCTCATTCAAGTGCTGCTCCTCCGAAAAGCGATCCAAGTGTGTGTTGATAGGTGGTGAGGAGGAAATATGTTGCCTTCTCACCATCTGATTTAAACCCATGATTGCAATGCAATGCACACATTTGCGACACAGTAGTACTGCAATTAAAGGTTTAAATAAGGTTTGAGGAGATGACACTGTGCCCGGTGATCTTTGACTTCTCCCGTATTGTTCAGGTAGATCTCCACCACTTTAAGGCTGCCTACCCCTTGCATTAGGCCATGGATACACTAAAGGATTTCTCTATATCAGCACAAGGTACTTACCTGAATGACTAGTGTCCCTTGCACTGATGGCTGCTATAGTCTTTCTTTGACATCTTCATTCCTCTTCGCTTCAGATACCCACGCAAGCTGTGATCCTCTAATACTGCAAGGTTTAAAGCGGAACTAAACTCTCTCAATCAACATTAATTAATTGTAATCCTTATACTGTTAGGCCTCGTACAGGCGACCGGATCTATCCGCTGGGATTGATCCGCGGATCAGTTCCAGCAGATAGATCCGGTCGTGTGTACGTCCGAGCGGACATTTCCCGGCGGATAAAAATCCAGCCGACGGATTCCCAGCGGATAAAAATTTCTTAGCATGCTAAGAAATCTATCCGCTGGAATCCAGTCCAGCGGACTGATCCGGTCGTCTGTACAGACTCACCGGATCAGTCTGTCCGCTCCCCTCCCTCGCATGCGTCGTTGTCACGAAAGACGTGTTGTTGTGCCCCGACGCATGCGCGTTGGGACGCGTTTGCGCGCGCATGCGCGCATCATTGTGCCTGGCACGCGCGCGCGGTGCCAAGAAACGCTATTTAAACTGCCTGATGCCTCTCCATCTTGCTGACCAGTCTACAGCGTTTACCTAAGAATCTGCACCTGTTACCTGTTGATCTCCTGTGTACCTGACCCGGCTTCCTGTGACCTTCCTTGCCTGCAACCTGCCTATGACCCCGGCTTAACCTGACTACGGCTCCTGCTTAAACCCTGGCTCTGTCTCTGCCCGCCTATGTTATTGACCTAAAATGAGGAAAAAAAAGTTGCGCTAACTGTAAATATTGTAAACCAGTAGCAGCTAGCACCAACAAAAGACAATATTGTGTACAAAGAATAAAAAAGAAAAAGTGCAGCGCTGAGTATTCAGTGAAATGAATCAAAAAATATGGTAAATAATCAAAGTTCAGTGAAAAATCAAAGAAATTTAAAAAAGAAAAAAGAGGGGGACACACCCCCGAGTAATGTGACAGGTAAATAACCTGAAAGGCAGCTAGAAAATGAGATCTAGCTGGATAATGTGTAATATAAACACACCGTGATAAGTGAGGGGACACAAAAATCAATGATAATGAGAACCTCAAATGAAGTCCATATAATTTATACGTGAAACTCCAAAATGTAAATGTGATAGTCCAAGGTCAAAATGGCTTATACAGTCCAAAGAAATATATATATGCAATGTATTTCCTTTTTTGGAGTTGGTCAGAAGTTCTTTGTGGAAAAGACCAAATGACTGTAGAGGAATGGAAGATGTTGTGATCTTCTCAGGTATGGAACTCAGATGTTCTTAATAAGCACTTGGAACCTCATCAGCAATCCATAATAGTATCCAAATAAACAAGTATAAAGATGGGTACTCTTACCGGAAAGTGTGGACATACACGTCAGCGACGGTATGTCAAACACGCATGTACGAGCTCCTAGGCAGCCGTGATGTCTATGGGGAAGCTGTTTGATGTGCCAGCCTTTAATCCGCCAGGACGGGTCCAATCCAATGAGAGGAGACAGCTCGTGCAGGTGTGGTTCTCAGATGAAAGAGTGTAGTATGCAGGCCAAACGTAGAAACCATGTAAGGGAAAACGTACTCACATAGTGCGGTTAATCCCAAAACAAGCCTGCTGAGCAGAGCTGGAATGGGGAGACTGTAGAGAGAAGCAGACAGGCCTGGTGTGATCTGGGAGGGGGAATACAATGACACTGCATAGAGGAGGGAGCAAAACAGGAACATGTGAGAGGCTCTCACATGTTCCTGTTTTGCTCCCTCCTCTATGCAGTGTCATTGTATTCCCCCTCCCAGATCACACCAGGCCTGTCTGCTTCTCTCTACAGTCTCCCCATTCCAGCTCTGCTCAGCAGGCTTGTTTTGGGATTAACCGCACTATGTGAGTACGTTTTCCCTTACATGGTTTCTACGTTTGGCCTGCATACTACACTCTTTCATCTGAGAACCACACCTGCACGAGCTGTCTCCTCTCATTGGATTGGACCCGTCCTGGCGGATTAAAGGCTGGCACATCAAACAGCTTCCCCATAGACATCACGGCTGCCTAGGAGCTCGTACATGCGTGTTTGACATACCGTCGCTGACGTGTATGTCCACACTTTCCGGTAAGAGTACCCATCTTTATACTTGTTTATTTGGATACTATTATGGATTGCTGATGAGGTTCCAACTGCTTATTAAGAACATCTGAGTTCCATACCTGAGAAGATCACAACATCTTCCATTCCTCTACAGTCATTTGGTCTTTTCCACAAAGAACTTCTGACCAACTCCAAAAAAGGAAATACATTGCATATATATATTTCTTTGGACTGTATAAGCCATTTTGACCTTGGACTATCACATTTACATTTTGGAGTTTCACGTATAAATTATATGGACTTCATTTGAGGTTCTCATTATCATTGATTTTTGTGTCCCCTCACTTATCACGGTGTGTTTATATTACACATTATCCAGCTAGATCTCATTTTCTAGCTGCCTTTCAGGTTATTTACCTGTCACATTACTCGGGGGTGTGTCCCCCTCTTTTTTCTTTTTTAAATTTCTTTGATTTTTCACTGAACTTTGATTATTTACCATATTTTTTGATTCATTTCACTGAATACTCAGCGCTGCACTTTTTCTTTTTTATGTTACTGACCTGGCTTGGACTATCGACTACTCTCTGGACTTACCCTGATTCCTGAACCACTTACCGGTGTTCCGCCCAGCTTGCTCACCTGCCTGATTCCTGTACCTGCTAGTGCCATATCACCGCCTCTGCCTGCTGCTTGGTGCTTCTCCTGGGGCCAGCATACACCTGCCTGCTATCGCTTCGGGACCGCTACCCAGCTTTACCATCGGGCACTTGTGCCCCTCCGGACTCTTGACCCCCTGTCCATTCTACCAGGAGGTCCTGAGTCGGAGGCTTACGAGAGGCCGCTCCCTGCACGTTGAGCTCCATAACCAGGTACGTGACAGTCGTAATGATTCGACGCATGCGTGGAAGTATTTACCTTCCATGGTCGCGCACGTCGCCGCGTCATCGTCGCGGCGACGCCGCGACACGTCACTGCGGATGTATTCCGCACGGATTTCGATCTGATGGTGTGTACAGCCATCAGATCCAAATCCGCCAGAGGATTTATCCGCTGGAAACGGTCCGGCGGACCGTTTCCAGCGGATATCCTCTCGTGTGTACGGGGGCCTTAGCATTAGGAAATAGAAGGGAAAGTATATTATCAGCTTGCCAACCATATAACTAAAATATACGGTGGCAAGGCAACCCTGCTGCACCAGATCACGCATTAGGTACCTGAACTAGCACTTCCGGGTAGGGGGGCGTGATTAAACAGCAGATACCAATCACCGGGTGCCGATAATAGATCACTCCAGCTGGCACCCACATATCATCTGGGAAACAGACAGGACAGGGCTCTGCCTCCTTGACACTCCTCCTGCACTCACTTGCTTGCAGACTCCAGCTGATCAGGCACAGTCAGATTTGGCAATGGCCCTTTGCAGGCAGGAACTTGAAGCCCCTAGTTGTATAGCAGGATGCAGTGATGATCAGCTTATAATTTTCCTTCTGTGGTTACTGGTCCCAGCACCACCTTTTCAGGCACTGCCAACCCACCTGGCTGCAGCTGCCCCTTTCACTAGCCCTCAAGGCTAACTTTCATCTACAGTCCTCCAGACTGACTCCTCTCACCAGCCTATCCGGCTGACTCTCAGGAGGCCCTCATAAATATTCCAGGCAGCTCCTCCTAACCTCCACCCACTAGCTCTAGAAGTTTCTACAACTTTCTAGACCAGGGGGAGGCACCGAAGGAGCTGTCAGGATGAGTCATCCAACCCTGACCCAGATTCACAGCTCAGGCTTAGCCCTGAGATAACTAAAGCTGCCTATACTAACAGAACCTACACTACAAAGCCTATCGAGGTGCTCAAAGGAGTGTAATTCGTTAATAATACGTTACTGTAATAATAGCGGTGTAAAAAAGTCCTCTTCACAGTCCACCAATCACCAATGTACCACCACGTGAACACAGGAAGCCCCTCTCGGGGATGCACTTACCACAAGGATAAGTATAATTTGCCTTCAAAAACCAGCAACCTTCCTTCTCTCCTTATTTGAACCTCCTTTCACCGTGTATAGAGATGAGATCCACTTGGGCTCATGCAAACAACAACAAAGTGCACTCCATAGCGTGATACTGTTTAAAACTTTATTGTTTCCCCATGTGCCCCCCCTCTCTCAATATATACATACAAAGTAAAATTTCAATGCCAGCAGAAGTGCGAATGCATAGATGCTCAATACACGGTAGATGTAGTTACCGGTACCGCCAGCCGTCTGTGTGATGTCCAACACTTCCGGGTATAGCGCCGTAGAGCGCAAACGTCACTTCCTGGTGTAGCGATGAGACCACCGCTCTGACGTGTTTCGTCCCTTCCGGACTTCGTCTGAGGGCGTCAATAACGAAAGCACATAAAACGAAAACCGAAAGATACGACATAAACAAATGCTTTATTTTCGTTTTCATTGCGATTGAATGTGCCTAACCTTAACTCTATTAGTCCAAAATTATTTTACATAAAGAGAAAAGATTCAACATTATAGAGACATGAAGAGGAGTCGACATAGAGAGAAAAGAGTCGACATAGAGAGAAAAGAGTCGACATAGAGAGAAAAGATTCGACATAGAGAGAAAAGAGTCGACATAGAGAGAAAAGAGTCGACATAGAGAGAAAAGAGTCGACATAGAGAGAAAAGAGTCGACATAGAGAGAAAAGATTCGACATAGAGAGACATGAAGATTCGACGAAGTAGCTAAAAACATACGATCGAAGCAAGTGGACATTTATGGTGAAATGCTCCGCCCATAGGCTATAGAAGAATTCTAATGTTGGTTGACTAGTAATAATAATTAATAAAGATAATTATTACTAGTCATACAACATTAGAAATCTTCTATAGCTTGTAGGTGAAAAATTTGACCACAAATGTACGATTGCGGCATCGTACACTTTCGTTGCTCCGTTTTTTTAAAGATTTATTCAAATCTTCTTTTTTTTTTTTTTTAGATTCCGTCGAATCTTCTTAGAACATTCGACATTCGACAGCCTTCAATGACAGATTCGACCTTAATTAATTTGGATTTTCGGACGAATGCATTTTTTTAACGAAAAACAAAATAAATAAAAACGAATTTCGGGAGTAACTAAATAACTTTATTTTTCGGACGAAAACAAAATTCCGTTCCAAATTAGTTTAGCGATTTTCGACAAATTTGGAAATTTGGAAATATCCGAAGTAGCGAAAACCCTTGTAACCAATTATTCTGAATATTCGAAAACTCTGAATTTATGAATTTTACAATTTTTGACATTTCCGGATTTAAAATTTATAAATTTACGAATTTAAAATTTACGAAATTCTAAAATTCAAAAATCTGAAAATTTTCTAAATTCGAAAAATTCAAAAATTCTGAAATGCGAAGATTCAGAAATGCAAAAATTTGGAAATTCGAAAATTAGACAATCCGAAAATAAACTAAAATTTAAAAGAAGAACGAAAATACAAAATTAAAAAATCTGAAATAATAACTAATAATAACTTAATTATTACTAACTATTTAATTACAGGTATTGGAATTTCCTTTCAGATTTGGCTGTTAGTGAACATAATGAATACGAATTTATTTAATACGAAAGTTATGAATTTTCCGAAGTAACGAATAGCATTTATATATGAATGTAATGTAATGAATTAATAATAATAAATAACAATAATAATAAAAACGTTTTATTATTATTAATTATTAATTTGTTGCATTCCATTTGTTTAAGGCTCCATGCACACTGAAGCTGATAAACTGCAGTTTATTGGCGTTTTGGCTTTTTTTTTTAAAGTCCATAAACTGAACTCTATGTTAGCCTATGTGCCCATGCACACCTGGGCATTTTTTAGTGTTAATGAACTTTGGAGTTTATTGGCTTTTTTCTGAACGCCCGAAATTTGTGTTCATAGTGCCGTTTTTTTGCCGGAAAAAACGCTCAAAAAAGCAGGCGCCAGCGTTTTTTTAGCGTTTTTTTATCCATTAAAAAAAAAAGTAAAAAAGAAGAAGAAGAAAAAAAAAAAAGCTACAATGAAAAACGCTGATTTAGGCTCCATGCACACTGAAGCTGATAAAAGCTATAAAGAAACGCAGTAGCTTTGCAGGGAGCCTTTCAACGTTTTTTAGCATTTTTGCAATAGCTTTAATCAGCGTTTTTCAGTGTAGCTTTTTTTTTTCTGACTTTTTTTTTTCAATGGATTAAAAAACGCAAAAAAACGCTGGCACCTGCGTTTTTGAGCATTTTTAAGTGTTTTTGAGCATTTTTAAGCGTTTTTTTTGCGTTTTTCAGCATTTTTCCCGCCGAAAAATGGCACTTTGAACGCAAATTTTGGGCGTTCAGAAAAAAGCCAATAAACTCCATAGCTCATTAACACTAAAAAATGCCCAGGTGTACATGGGCACATAGGCTAACAAAGAGTTCAGTTTATGGGCTTTAAAAAAAAAAGACAAAACGCCAATAAACTGCAGTTTATCAGCTTCAGTGTGCATGGAGCCGCTATTGCAAAAAACGCTAAAAAACATTGAAAGGCTCCCTGCAAAGCTACTGGCGTTTTTTTTTAAAGCTTTTATCAGATTCAGTGTGCATGGAGCCTAAATGCTGCATTCGTTATTTTGGATAATTCGTAACTTTGGATACATTTGTATTCAATGTGTTCACTAACAAATTTGAAAGGAAATTCCAATACCTATAATTTAATAGTTCGTTATTATTAGTTAGTTATTATTTCAAATTTCTGGATTTCGGATTCTTAAATTTTCAAATTTTAGAATTTCTGGATTTCGGATTTTTGAAATTCTGAAATTTACGAATTTATGCATTTTGGATTTTAGAATTTAAGAATTAGCAAAATTTGGAATTTCCGTATTTTAAAATTTAAGAATTTTAGAATTATCAATTTTTTTCCGGATTTTCGAATTTTGGAATGTACGAATTCATGACCCGAAAAAAATTAAAATAAAATAAAAAAGGAATGAAACGAAAACAAACTCATTTTCGGCAGTGCACATGTCTGTAAGTGATAATTAGAAGTTATCCATTAGCAAGTTCTGCAGTGCGAGCCCCCACTCTTTTCCACTATTAGGCTCCCCACTTGTATAGCCTCTGGAGAACTCATAGGGACAGGTTACCTACCATCATTTTCACATGTAATATTCCGATAAAAGACATACTAGAGTCAGTGTGCTGATCTGGGCGCATACAGCTCATTGAAACTACAAGTCCACCTGCCGCAGTGGCAGACAGGATTTGTAGTTCATTTCTTTACAGATCCCTGCAAATGAATGACACGTATGTTACACCCTAAATACGGGTGGAGGGTAACATATTACTGAAGCTGAACTTACCCTTGAACAAACTTTTTCCCCCAGAGTTTTGTATTTTACTTTAACCTCTTAAGGACCGCCTAACACTGATATACGTCGGCAGAATGGCATGGCTGGGCACAATCACGTACCTGTACGTGATTGTTAAATGCCCAGTCGTGGGTCGCGGGCGCGCGCCCGCGACCCGGTTCGGGGATCCGTGACCGCGATCACCGACGGAGTCCCGCGATCGGTCACAGGAGCTGAAGAACGGGGAGAGGTGTGTGTAAACACACCTTCCCCGTTCTTCACAGTGGCGCTGTCATTGATCGTCTGTTCCCTGATATAGGGAAAGTCGATCAATGACGTCACACGTCCAGCCCTGCCCCCCTACAGTTAGAAACACATATGAGGTCACACTTAACCCCTTCAGCGCCCCCTAGTGGTTAACTCCCAAACTGCAATTGTCATTTTCATAGTAAACAATGCATTTTTATAGCACTTTTTGCTGTGAAAATGACAATGGTCCCAAAAATGTGTCAAAATTGTCCGATGTGTCCACCATAATGTCGCAGTCATGAAAAAAAACGCTGATCGCCGCCATTAGTAGTAAAAAAAAATTATTACTAAAAATGCAATAAAACTATCCCCTATTTTGTAAACGCTAAAAATTTTGCGCAAACCAATCGATAAACGCTTATTGCGATTTTTTTTACCAAAAATAGGTAGAAGAATTCGTATCGGCCTAAACTGAGGAAAACATTTTTTTTTATATATTTTTTGGGAGATATTTATTATCGCAAAAAGTAAAAAATATTGCATTTTTTTTCAAAATTGTCGCTCTATTTTTGTTTATAGCGCAAAAAATAAAAACCGCAGAGGTGATCAAATACCACCAAAAGAAAGCTCTATTTGTTTGTTTTTTTTTGCAAATATATATTTTATTGAGAAAGCACATATGGAGAAATTCCAACATTACAACAAAGACATACATGTCTTTAGAAAAGAGGTACAAAAGGGTTATGTACACAGTTCAGCTAACATTGTAAGATGACATTGTATTTAGATACACTTAAAGATCATTTATAGCGACATGTATGTTGCAATCTATACCAACATGGGTGGCATCAAAGAGCCAGAACCTCCCCGTGCTTAATTTTATCTTAAAATAGAAGTAGAAGTGAGATCAGGTGTAGCAGAGAGAAGAGGGGGGAAAAGGGGGAAGAAGAAGGAAAAAAGAAAAAGGGGGGGGATGGAATGGGGGATACAGACAGGGTTGGAAGTAGACGGCACCGCTTCCGACCAACGTGACATCAAGATCCTCGTAGGGATGCTCCCTCGTCCGAGAAAATAAAAACGTTCCAGATACCCCATACTTCAGTAAAGGCCTCGCGTTTATGTTGCGCGAAAGCTCTATTTGTGGGGGAAAAAAGGACGCCAATTTTGTTTGGGAGCCACGTCGCACGACCGCGCAATTGTCAGTTAAAGCGACGCAGTGCCGAATCGTAAAAAGGGGCCTGGTCCTTTACCTTCATATTGGTCCGGGTCTTAAGTGGTTAATTAAGCGCAGCATTTTGGTATAGAGGAGGGGGGGTAAATAAGGTCAAATTGTTGCACTTTTTAGTAAAAAAAAAATTCACACGTTTGTTTTAAAAAATTCTACAAAAAAACAACCTATAAACACAATCCTTTTGTCATTTCTAGTGACAGCTGCAGATAGAAGGCTCAGATTTATTTCTCTTTCATAAATTCTATCTGTGAAGAAGCAATAACTTCTTATGTAAAAAAATATAAACAAAAAATATATATATTTGCATGTGGTGTACTTTGATCACAATTCTGGGTCACATTTAATTATTTATGATCTCAGGAAGAAGACTGGATCTCAGGAATGCTGGCATACCTAATAAATAATCATTTCAGGAGAAATGTACTTATATGTTTCAAAACAGTGTGTCATCGGATTCTGTTACATAATAACGTTGTTCCACTATTATCAAGTGATATCATTTATATGCCATCTACTGGGCATGACTGGATTTATTAGCACAGGGATAGCTTGGCAAGGTCTTCTGGAGGAGATATTTTTATTTTAAAGTTGAGTTCCAGCCTTGCCTTCAGTCTTGCTAGGTTGTATAGACTCCTCTTCTGTAATGGAACAGCTTACTCTGATTTCACTGCTCACTGTGCGGTGCATCCTCTAGATCAGTGATCTCCTAACTGCGGCCAGGGGCCAGATGGGGCCCTTTGCTTGCTTTTATCCGCCCCTTGGGGCACTGTTCCATCCACTGATACCAACGATGGGGCACAATTCCTTCCAATGACATCAATGATGAGGCACAATTGCTCCCAATTACACAAACAATGGAGCACAATTCTTCCCAATGACATCAATGATGGGGCACTATACTTCCCAATGACACCAACGATGGAGCACAATTCCTCCCAATGACGGGGCAAAAATGTTCCCAGTGACACCAATGATGGGGCACAATTTATCCCAATGACACTAAAGACAGTTACATAGTCAGTCAGGTTGAAAAATACACTAGTCCATCCAGTCCAACCATAATAAAAATTATAAATAAAATAAAAAATATCGTACAATCCAATATACCCAATTCTATACCCACAGTTGATCCAGAGGAAGGCAAAAAAACAAACAGCAAAGCATAATCCAATTTGCTAAAGCAGGGGAAAAAATTCCTTCCTGATCCCATGAGAGGCAATCGGATTTTCCCCGGATCAACTACCTATAAATGTCAGTACCCAGTTATATTATGTACATTTAGGAAAGAATCCAGACCTTTATTAAAGCATCCTCTTAATGACACCATTGATGAGGCACAATTCTTCCCAATGACACCAACGATGGGGCACAAATCTTCCCAATGACACCAATGATGGGGCACAATTTATCCCAATGACACTAACAATGGGGTACAAATCCTCTTAATGACACCAATGATGGGGCCCAGTTTATCCCAATGACACTAACGATTGGGGCACAAATCCTCTTAATGACACCAATGATAGGGCACAATTTATCTCAACGACACCAACAATGGGGCACAAAACTTCCCAATGACCAGTGCCGCCCCCTCTCTCCTCGCCACCCCCCTCTATGCAGTGGATAGATTCCTGCATAACTGTGTTACACCGTCGGATCTTACCTGCAATTTAAAAATGGCGTGGGGGGCGTTCTCGCTGATTTACGCTGAGAAATATGTAAATCAGCGAGATACGCGAATTCACGAACGTACGCGGACCCAACGCAGTGTCGTTACAATGTTTCCGTAGCGGTTTTCCCGGCGTATACTTACCCCTGCTTCTATGAGGCGCAGCCAATGTTAAGTATAGGCGTCGTTCCCGCGTCGATTTTGAATTTTTTTACGTTGTTTGCGTACACCGATTCAGAAACCCGCGCGCCGCAAGTTACGCTCACACCGAAACCACTGACTAGCGACGTCAGTGGGAGCAATGCACGCCGGGAAATTTCACGGACGGCGCATGCTCATTTAAATCGGCGAGGGGACGCGCCTGATTTAAATAGTACACTCCCCCTAGCCGCGGAATTTGAATTCCGCCGGGGGGTTTACGATCCGCCGCTGCAAGTTTGGAGGTAAGTGGTTTGTGAATTACCCACTTGCCTCTCAAACTTGCGGCAGCGGATCTTAAATCACATAGATCACGCGGATCTAAAGATCCGCTGATCTATGTGAATCTAGCCCGATGTCTCCAAATGAGGGGGGTCCAGGGGAAACCGCCATGGGACAGCCCGACCACCACGCCACACAACATCTCCACAGGTGTAATGAGTGTAATCAATCTAGAATGTTTGATCTAAAATATATAAAAATAAAAAGTCCAGGCCCTTCGCCTTTTTATCCTGAAGCTGAGCCCAGTTTATGAGTTGATCTGTAAGTCTTTGATTAGTCTGCAGCTTTTTAGTACATAACGGTGCCCCTTGGAGGGCATTATATGCTAATGAACTTTTTTCCTTTCCCCTTTAGTTTAATTACTGCATCCCACTCCTGATGAGTAGTTATAGGCTACGAAACGCGTAGAGTCCACAACCAGGGGTACCAAGACCAGTCTGCCTTAATCATGGCTTTTTATATTTCAATATTTCATTCTCTGAATATCATGAATTGAGATGTATTTTGCATGTATGATGTTATCTTGAATCTACTCTGTTGATCATGCTCATATAACTATTTATATCGTTATTTTTTATCTTAAATGTTTACATTAATTATTTTTACTATACATTGTATGATTGTTTACTGATAAATTCATTATTTATATTTAAAACCTATTAACACTAATGTCAATGTTATTATTACAATTATTATTATTGTTATTATCATTATTGTTATGTTTAATATTACTAATATTATTAACTATAATGAATTGATTAAATGTGTGGGTGTCATGAGGGCCACGTACCTGAGGTGAAACCAAAGTAGTAGGAAGGCCTCCCTTGCACCTCGGGTCCTTGAAGCCTCTGGAGATGGAGACAGAGAATTGATGGACACCGAGTGGCACGGGTGCCAGGGGTGTCCACCAAGGGGTGCCAGGGATGCGGAGCACCGTGCAAGCCTTAGTTCGAGATCCAAGCCAAGGTCAAGTCCACTCTGGCAAAGAAGTACAGAAGGGTTAATCAGAAGAAGAATGGTCGAGATCCAAGCCGGGGTCGGTTCCAATCTGGCAGCTGAGTACAAAAGGGGCAAAGAAGTAGAATGGTACAAATCCGTGGTCAAATGGCAAGCATCAATCAATAGTAGTCAAATAGGTTTCCAGGTCACAACAAGTTCAGACAGATCACACACTAGCACAGGAACAAGGGGGGACTGAAGATAATCCAGCAAGTTGGCAGTGTCTGGGCTGGGCTGGGCTTATATAGGGTAGTTTGAAGTCACTTCCTGTGCGCCTCCCGGGCATTTTCCCACCTTTTTCCCATCAGGTTGAGGTCACTTCCTGTGCGCCTCCTGGGCATTTTCCTGCCTTTTTCCATCAGGTCTTCTGCGCAGGGGCGGGTTGGCGCACTGAGGCGTCTTTGGCACATGCTCAGTTGGCACTGATTCCGTCTTGCGACAATGCACCATTGGTGCATGCGTAGTAAGCCCTGGACTCTTACTGTGGGGCAGTCATGCAATTCATTGCATGATTGCGGCATTACATTGCATCAATTTTTATTAAATTATATATAATTGAATTACATTTTTATTTTATTTTTCAATATTCACTGCATAGACATGTCTCATATAAAGTCCCACTACTCTTTCCTCTTTTTATATATCTATATAGGCACAAAGTTACATAAGCTTAATGCAATGTGGATCAATGAAAGCCATATGCAAATCACAAGACATTTACGATACAAGTGTACTGTATAAGAATATGCAAATCATGTCAGTCATGTTATTTACATATGCATTATCATATGTTAGTCGTGTCCTTTACATTACAACAATACAGAATAATAAGTCAATAGAGAGTGAGTTTATGAATAAGCCAATACTAAGTGAACTTATAAATAGCCCTAGGTCAGTCATACTCTCATTTACATTACAAAAGAGTCTTAGGCCGCGTACAGACGACCAAACATGTACAATGAAACCGGTCCGCCGGACCGTTTTCACCGTACATGTCTGCCCGGGCATTTCTGTATGGTGGCTGTACTCACCATCATACAGAAATCTGCGCGTAAACAATACGCGGGGCGTGTCCGCGCCGTCGCCGCGACGATGACGCGGCGACGTGGGTGGCCCTGCCAGTTCAGTGCTTCCACGCATGCGTCAAAGTCATTCGACGCATGCGAGGGATGGCGGGCGCTCGGACATGTACGGTAGGTCTGTACAGACGACCGAACATGTCCGAGCGGGCAGGATTTCAGCGGGCTGTTTTAAAACAAGTCCAGAAATATTTGCCCGCTGGAAAAAGGCCCGGCGGGCAAATGTATGCTGGAATCCTGTCCGCTTGGGCCTCCGCGGACCAGTTTCAGCAGACATGTTCGGTCGTGTGTACGGCCCATTAGGCCTCGTACACACGAACGGACTGTCCGTTGAAAACGGTCCGCCGGACCGTTTTCAGCAGACATGTCCGTTCGGAGATTTCTGTCTGATGGTTGTACACACCATCAAACAGAAATCCGCGCGGACACGATACGCAGTGACGTGGCCGCGACCATGACGCAGCGACGTGCGCGTCCCTGGAAGTTCAATGCTTCCACGCATGCGTCGGCTTTCGGCCGAGCGGACATGTCCGGTGAGTCTGTACAGACGACCAAACATGTCCGACGGACAGGCTTCCAGCGGACATGTTTCTTAGCAGTGCTAAGAAACATTTGTCCGCTGGAAACCTGTCCGATTCCCGGAAAATTGTCCGGTCGGACGTACAGACGACCGAACATGTCCGCTGAAACTGGTCCGACGGACCAGTTTCAGCAGACATGTTCGGTCGTGTGTACGGGGCCTTATAAGTAAGTCATACTGCTGCTAACAAAGACATCTTGTTCATTACATTTATTTATAGGAAATACATACCGTATTTATCGGGGTATACCGCGCGCCGGCGTATAATGCGCACCCCAAGCTTAGAAAGGTAGTTTAAGAAAAAATAAATAAAACTTACATTTTTGCCCTGCGTCCATCGGCGGCCTTGTCCGGCGTCCGTCTGCGGCCTTGCGCGGGGTCCGTCCAGCCTTGTGGGTGTCCGTCTGCGGCTTCCTTGCGCGGGGTCCGTGCAGCCTTGTGGGTGTCTGTCTGAGGCTTTGGAGGTGTCCGTCTGCGGCCTCCATCCAGGTGTCCGTCTCCGTCCAGCGTGTCCGTCTGCGAGTCCATCCGCACCTTGCCCGGGGTTGCAGCGGTGTTTGTTTTTAGATTTGGCGCCTCGGCCGAGCCGAGAGGAGCCGGATTTCCTGTGTGTTCGGCTCCTCTCGGAAAAAGTGCGCGTTATACGCCGATAAATACGGTATATAGCTGAGCTGATGTTCCTATAGGTTCAAGGTTCTAGTTAAAGGGGAAATTTGATACAATACACAATATTAGATACAACCAGGGCTGGACTGGGAAAGAAATTTGGCCCTGGACTTCATCCAGACTGGCCCACTTTGACAGGTCTCTACCATGTCGGCTGGACAACTCCCGCACCCCCCCGGCCACCCAAGCCCCCTCTCCCCCTTCACTAGCCACTTGCCATTCTATTTATTAGAGTAGAACGGCTGGTACTCTTATAGGCAGTACCAGTGGGGAAGCTAGACATTATTTCACCCAGGGCAAAGAATCAGTTCGGTGCTCCCCCTTATGGGACAAGATTAGGCAGAAGTGAGAAACTCCAAGGCCATAGCTGTTGAGTCAGCTGTCATGCTCCTCTGTCGTCCCCCCTGCTCCTCTTCTCCTCCCCCTGCTTCTTTGTTCCCCCCAGGTGAGTGCTGTGGGGAGGGAGAGGAGGTGAGCGCTGCGGGGAGGGAGAGACAGAGGAGCGGAGGGGGAGGTGGTCCACTGTCACTGAAGCCGGCCCACTGAGCCATCGGCCCACCGGGAAACTCCCTGTAGTCCCAATGGCCAGTCCATCCCTGGATACAACCATTGTTAACATAATCTTTTATAGCCTTACCTTAAAGCGGGAGTTCACCCTAAAAAAAATTCTAACATTACATTGAGCATTTTTTTTTTTTTGCCGTACATACCGTTGTATCGTTATTCCCCCCCCCCCCGGCTTCCGGGTAGTGAATCCTGCGGGAGTGGGTGTTCCTATGCACAGGCTAAGTGATTGACGTATGACAAAAGCTTCCCCCCGGCGCATACGGCCGCGTCACGAGTTGCCGAAAGAAGCCGAATGTCGGTGCGCAGGTGCCGTATAGCGCCATATAGAGCCGACTCGCAGTCGGCTCTATATAAGCAGAAGTTGCCCAAAGGGTGGCGCTAAAGAGCTGAAAAACCAAGTAGATTATTTTTTGCTTATGCTGTGCCGTGAGTATCGGGTCTCCCATATTGATCTTCTACTTTGTGTAACCAGCTCGCAGTAGTTGGTGGTATTTGTTGTTTCCAAAGTAGAGGAATGCAGGACTTGGACGCAATTAATAAATGTTCTACAATCGATTTTTTTCATTTCAGGATCATTAGGAATCTCATAATTTTCAGTGTGTGCTCCCTATCACAGCACAGAAGGGTATTTATGTAGTGACATGTAGAGACATTTTATGCAGCAATATATCTGAGCCTATAACATGGCCAGTTCATCTGTATTTCAGGAAATGGATCACAAATCCTAACATATGCGGAATTAGTCTGTTACTTATTAAAGGGGTTGTAAAGGTAAAAGTTTTTTCACCTTAATGCATCCTATGCATTAAGGTGAAAAAACATCCGATGGTACCGCCCCCCCCCCCCCCCTGGGGGCGTTCATGTGATGTTCTTGGTTTCCCAGCCTGGCCGTTGATTGGCTAGGCTGGGCGGATTGATAGCAGCGCAGCCATTGGCTGGCGCTGCTGTCAATCACAGCGGATGATGTTGTCATCTTCACATTACAGATTGTAAAGGCTGAAGGTTTTTTTTCTACATAAAGGTAAAAAGAACTTCTGTGTGCTGACCCCCCCCCCCCCCATACAGCCTCCCCTAATACTTACCTGAGCTGAGCCCAAACATTCCAGAAATGTGCACTAGAGCCTTGACTGTCCCAGGGCTCCTAATCCTCATTGGCTGAGACAGCAGCGGGAGCCATTGATTCCCACTGCTATCAATCACAGCCAGTGAGGCAATGAGGAGAAAGCGAGGGACGGGGCCAAGTCACAGCTCTATGTGTCTTATGGAAGCACAGAGACAGTTTTAGGAGCGAGCATGCACCAGTGCCCCCATAGAAAGCGACTTGCTATTGGGGGCACTGGTCAACAGGGAGGAGCCAGAAGTGCCGGTAGGGGACCCAAGAAAAGGAGGATCAGGGCTGCTCTGTGCAAAGCCATTTTTAAAGCTGAACCTTTAATGTCACTTTAAGATTGAAATGGAAATGTTTTTGAAGATGACTTGCAAAAATGTGGGAAATTGAGGTTGACTCTACATTCTGCACAACGTTCCCATTCTTCCCACTCAATCTGGGGCTCATCAGACCTCATTATCATCCCGGTCTCTGATTACTATCCACTGACTTCCCTGCTTCTTCGGTTCCTCATCATGTGACAATGCTTGGGCCTATAGATTGGATACTCAGGCAACAAACATTGCACTGTACGGGGCCAAAGGAATGTCATGCCCCATTACTGGAAGTGCCAAGTGTTTATTTTCCAGGCAGTGGAAGGTAGATACACTCTGTTTCTCCATAGAATCTATTACTATGCAAAATATACTGTAGGCAAAGCACAGGTTCACTTTAAAGGAAATTTTTACTTGTCAGTATTCAATAAATGGACTATTGAATGCTGACATTGCTGAGCAGTTCCTTCAATCGGATTGCATTCTGGACAGCGTTGGGCTTTTCTGCTGTATCCACAGGATTCTCTGTGATTGGATGCAGCTGGTCACATGGTAAAGAGCTGCTGTGATTGGCTCTTTACCCTGATCAGCTGTGTCCAGAGGACACAGCAATCACAGAGCGCTCCCGATGCACACCGCAGGGAGCGCACATGAGGTGCAATCATGAGAGGACATCTATAGACGCCCTCCCGGAAATGTGTGACTGTGCTGTTGCCATCATTCGGCTATGGCGCAGTTGTTAAGGTGTTGAAGCGGATATTAAACCCTCCTATCTATTACAGCCTAGGAAGATGCTTCTGTTTGATCTTCAGCTGCCATTATGCTGCACATGTGGTCAGTTATGACACCAGCCACTTGATGGTTTGACAGTTTAGTTGTGGACATAAGCAAATGTGACAGTTAGCAATCCCGGCATTCCAGGAATGTAACCTTTAAATTGATGGATTTAGTTCCGCTTTGTGATTTACTGCTCTTCAGGGGCTCTGGACTTCAGCAAAATTGCAGTTTCCTGCAAGAACAAACAGGAGAAATACTGGAGGCAATTTACAGCACACACTACTTTAGGTAGCATAATTATTAATGTGGAATGTATATTCCCTGCTAAAGAACATTGGGCCAGATTCACAGAAGAGATACGACGGCGTATCTCCTGATACACCGTCGTATCTCTGTGTTACGGCCGTCCTAACTATGCGACTGATTCATAGAATCAGTTACGCATAGCTAGCCCTAAGATCTGACAGGTGTAATTGAATTACACTGTCGGATCTTAAGATGCAATTCTAGGCCGGCCGCTAGGTGGCGAGGCCATTGCGGTCGGCGTAGAATATGCAAATGACTAGTTACGGCGATTCCTGAACGTCCGCGCTGCCCGTCGATCGAACTTTACGTCGTTTCCGTCGAGATACGCTGCGTAAAATTAGGGCTGAGCCCTAGGTGTTCTAAGCCATGTTAAGTATGGCGGTCGTTCCTGCGTCGAAATTTAAAAAACAACGTCGTTTGCGTAAGTCGTCCGTGAATGGCGCTGGACGCCATTTACGTTAACGTCTAAACAAATGACGTCCGTGCGACGTCATTTAGTGCAATGCACGTCGGGTAATTTTCCCGACGGAGCATGTGCAGTACGTTCGGCGCGGGAACGCGCCTAATTTAAATGGTGCCCGCCCCATTTGAATTAGGCGGGCTTGCGCCGATCGGATTTACGTTACACCAACGCAAGTTTACAGGTAAGAGCTTTGAGAATCAGGCACTTACGCTGTAAACCTGCGGCAGTGTAACGTAAATGGGATACGTTACGCTGCCGTGGAGCAACGTAATTGTATCTGAATCTGGCCCCCTATTTTTTGATTAAGTTGTTATGTATAAAGTTATTCTTTAATATGCACAGTCTGGAGGAAAGAAGGAAAAGGGGAGACATAATGAAACCTTCAAATACATCTAGGGGGTGAATAAGGTTCAGAAGAGCAGAATTTTCAATATGAACTCAAAATCAAGAAAACAGGGACATGACCTCACACTAACTGGAGGAAAACTATTCGTAGAAAGTATTATTTTACAGAAAAGGTAGTTGATGCGTGGAATAAACCACCAGCAGAGGTAGTGAGACAGTCAACAGTAAATGGCTTCAAACATGCTTGGGACAAACGCAGATCTATAGTCAGAATAAAAAGTTAATAAAAAAAATGGACTACTCTATCTTTTTTCTGCCATCGCTTTTCTATGTTTCTATCAATGTGCCATCGTACAATCATATCTAATAGTAGATCAGACCCAATGGGCTGAGACTGGGAAAATATTTATTTAAAGACTTCCAGTGACATTTTCTCCTCTCACATGACATAAGAGCGGCTCTGACATCATACATTTTCAAATACAATAACTTTGCATGGTTGGAATCCTCTTAGAACAACTTCCAGGGACATTTGGTGTACCAGGCACAGCCTGGAAAGATGGATTTCCTTTTGCTGTGATATGCTGTAATCTTGATAAAGAAAAATAATTAAAAATAAATCAGTGAATAGACACGAATCTATTGTAAGGGGCTCCAGTAAACTGCAGCGCACACAGACTGGGCTTTCCAGGAACAAAGATGGATGCAGGAGGTCTCGTTCAGACATCATGTGGCTTTTTCAGTTGCCATGGTAATGGGGAAGCCTCGGGCTGGGCAGCGGGGATGCAGGTTTGGGGAGGGCGCATGCGTAGCACCTTCCTCCGCTCTCTCTGACAACTCACCAGGATGACGCAGTTCCGGGTTTGCAGTTCGGCAGCTGGAGGGTGACAGGAGCCCGGAGAATGGCCTGTACCCTGCTGGAGTTCTGCCGCTTCCAGGACCTCATCCCGGTCCGTGACTTCCTGTTCCCCCAACTCAGGGAGGAGAAGAGGAACACCACCGGTGAGTGCTCAGTGACAGGGGGAGGGGGCTGTCCATCTGTTGCGCCGTGTATACACTGTGCTGTACATCATATACACTGTGCTGTACTCCATATACACTGTGCTGTACATCTGCTGCGCCTTGTATACACTGTGCTGTACATCTACTGCACTCCATATACACTGTGCTGTCCATCTGCTGCGCCTTGTATACACTGTGCTGTACATCTGCTGCACCCTGTATACACTGTGCTGTACATCTGCTGCACTCCATATACACTGTGCTGTACATCTGCTGCTCCTTGTATACACTGTGCTGTACATCTGTTGCACCCTGTATACACTGTGCTGTACATCTGCTGCACTCCATATACACTGTGCTGTACATCTGCTGCACTCCATATACACTGTGCTGTACATCTGCTGCACTCCATATACACTGTGCTGTACATCTGCTGCACCCTGTATACACTGTGCTGTACATCTGCTGCACCCTGTATACACTGTGCTGTACATCTGCTACACCTTGTATACACTGTGCTGTACATCTGCTACACCTTGTATACACTGTGCTGTACATCTGCTACACCTTGTATACACTGTGCTGTACATCTGCTGCACCCTGTATACACTGTGCTGTACATCTGCTGCACTCCATATACACTGTGCTGTACATCTGCTGCACTCCATATACACTGTGCTGTACATCTGCTGCACTCCATATACACTGTGCTGTACATCTGCTGCGCCCTGTATACACTGTGCTGTACATCTGCTGCACCCTGTATACACTGTGCTATACATCTACTGCAATCCATATACACTGTGCTGTACATCTGCTGCACCCTGTATACACTGTGCTGTACATCTGCTGCACCCTGTATACACTGTGCTGTACATCTGCTGCACCCTGTATACACTGTGCTGTACATCTGCTACACCTTGTATACACTGTGCTGTACATCTGCTACACCTTGTATACACTGTGCTGTACATCTGCTACACCTTGTATACACTGTGCTGTACATCTGCTGCACCCTGTATACACTGTGCTGTACATCTGCTGCACTCCATATACACTGTGCTGTACATCTGCTGCACCCTGTATACACTGTGCTGTACATCTGCTGCACTCCATATACACTGTGCTGTACATCTGCTGCACCCTGTATACACTGTGCTGTACATCTGCTGCACTCCATATACACTGTGCTGTACATCTGCTGCACCTTGTATACACTGTGCTGTACATCTGCTACACCTTGTATACACTGTGCTGTACATCTGCTGCACCTTGTATACACTGTGCTGTACATCTGCTGCACCCTGTATACACTGTGCTGTACATCTGCTGCACTCCATATACACTGTGCTGTACATCTGCTACACCTTGTATACACTGTGCTGTACATCTGCTACACCTTGTATACACTGTGCTGTACATCTGCTGCACCCTGTATACACTGTGCTGTACATCTGCTACACCCTGTATACACTGTGCTGTACATCTGCTGCACCCTGTATACACTGTGCTGTACATCTGCTGCACATTGTATACACTGTGCTGTACATCTGCTGCACCCTGTATACACTGTGCTGTACATCTGCTGCACTCCATATACACTGTGCTGTACATCTGCTGCACCCTGTATACACTGTGCTGTACATCTGCTGCACCCTGTATACACTGTGCTGTACATCTGCTGCACCCTGTATACACTGTGCTGTACATCTGCTGCACCCTGTATACACTGTGCTGTACATCTGCTGCACCCTGTATACACTGTGCTGTACATCTGCTACACCTTGTATACACTGTGCTGTACATCTGCTACACCTTGTATACACTGTGCTGTACATCTGCTACACCTTGTATACACTGTGCTGTACATCTGCTGCACCCTGTATACACTGTGCTGTACATCTGCTGCACTCCATATACACTGTGCTGTACATCTGCTGCACCCTGTATACACTGTGCTGTACATCTGCTGCACTCCATATACACTGTGCTGTACATCTGCTGCACCCTGTATACACTGTGCTGTACATCTGCTGCACTCCATATACACTGTGCTGTACATCTGCTGCACCTTGTATACACTGTGCTGTACATCTGCTGCACCCTGTATACACTGTGCTGTACATCTGCTGCACTCCATATACACTGTGCTGTACATCTGCTACACCTTGTATACACTGTGCTGTACATCTGCTACACCTTGTATACACTGTGCTGTACATCTGCTGCACCTTGTATACACTGTGCTGTACATCTGCTGCACCCTGTATACACTGTGCTGTACATCTGCTGCACTCCATATACACTGTGCTGTACATCTGCTACACCTTGTATACACTGTGCTGTACATCTGCTACACCTTGTATACACTGTGCTGTACATCTGCTGCACCCTGTATACACTGTGCTGTACATCTGCTACACCCTGTATACACTGTGCTGTACATCTGCTGCACCCTGTATACACTGTGCTGTACATCTGCTGCACATTGTATACACTGTGCTGTACATCTGCTGCACCCTGTATACACTGTGCTGTACATCTGCTGCACTCCATATACACTGTGCTGTACATCTGCTGCACCCTGTATACACTGTGCTGTACATCTGCTGCACCCTGTATACACTGTGCTGTACATCTGCTGCACCCTGTATACACTGTGCTGTACATCTGCTGCACCTTGTATACACTGTGCTGTACATCTGCTGCACCTTGTATACACTGTGCTGTACATCTGCTGCACCTTGTATACACTGTGCTGTACATCTGCTGCACCTTGTATACACTGTGCTGTACATCTGCTGCACCCTGTATACACTGTGCTGTACACAAGTTGCGGCGTAGCGCAAATGGGCCGGCATAAGCGCGCGTAATTCAAAGTAGGCTGGTAGGGGGCGTGATGTATTTAAATGAGGCTTGACCCCATGTAGATGCATGGCCGAACGAACGGAGCATGCTCAGTATCGCGTCGTATTTACGCCCAAAGATACGTCGGCTCAATGCCTGCGACGTGAACATAACTTGCGCATAGCCCTATTCGCGTACGACTTACGCAAACGACGTAAAAAGATACGCTTGTTCCGACGTCCATACTTTGCATGGGCTGCGCCACCTAGAGACCAGCTTTATCTTTACGCCGGTGTATGTCTTACGTAAACGGTGTAACTAATTGCGACGGGCGTACGTACGTTTGTGAATCGGCATATCTTGCTCATTTACATATTCAACGCGGAAATCTAGGAAGCGCCACCTAGCGGCCAGCGTAATTATTGCAACCCAAGATACGACGGCGTAGGAGACTTACGCCGCTCGTATCTTGGCCAAATCTATGCGTAACTGATTTTATGAATCGGGCGCATAGATACGACGGTGGCCATTCGGACTTACAACGGCGTATCTGGAGATACGCCGTGGTAAGTCTTTGTGAATCTGGGCCAGTGTGTTCTATGCTTTGTGCTTCCATCATAAATCCGGCCTGTGCTGATGGATTATCTGCTCTTATCCCCATTACTGCATCTCTTCACACTTTTATCATGTACTAGGGAATGCCATATGTTATAGTGTTCTTAATATTTCTATTGCCTGTATTGAGTTGGTGTATATACACTATATTGCCAAAAGTATTGGGACACCTACCTTTACATGAACTTTAATAGCATCCCAGTCTTAGTCCATAGAGTTCAATATTGAGTTGGCCCACCCTTTGCAGCTATAACAGCTTCAACTCTTCTGGGAAGGCTGTCCACAAGGTTTAGGAGTGTGTCTATGGGAATGTTTGACCATTCTTCCAGGAGCGCATTTGTGAGGTCAGGCACTGATGTTGGATGAGAAGGCATAATTCCTCCCAAAAGTGTTCTATCGGGTTGAGGTCAGGATTCTGTGCAGGCCAGTCAAGTTCCTTCACCCATTCATGAAATTGTCCAAAATGTCTTGGTATGCTGACATCTTAAGAGTTCCCTTCACAGGAACTAAGGGGCCAACCCAACCCCTGAAAAACAACCTCACACCATAATCCCCCCCCCCCCCCCACCATAATCCCGCCTCCACCAAATGATTTGCACCAGTGCACAAAGCAAGGTCCATAAAGACACTGATGAGTAAGTTTGGGGTGGAGGAACTTGACTGGCCTGCACAGAGTCCTGACCTCAACCCAGTAGAATATCTTTGGGATGAATTAGACTGGAGACTGCACACAGAAGGTTTTTTACCTGAATGCATAAAATCCATTCAGGTAAAAAACCTTGTGGGCCAGATCCACATACCTTTTACACCTGCGCTGCGTATCAGAGATACGCTACGCCGCCGTAACTTTTCCGTCTTTGGTTCGAATCCTGAAAGCTTGCGCGCCGAAAGTTACGGCGGCGTAGTGTATTTCTGGTGGCGGAATTCAAATCGGCGGGTAGGGGGCGTGATTCATTTAAATGAAGCGCGTCCCTGCGCCGAATGAACTGCGCATGCGTCGTTCCGAAATTTCCCGCCGTGCTTTGCGCGAAATGACGTCGCAACAACGTAATTTTTTGAACTTAGACGTGAGTTACGTCCATCCCTATTCACAAACGACTTGCGCATAAAAAAAAAAAATTCAAAAATTGACACGGGAACGACGGCCATACTTAACATGGCAAGTCTATCTATACGCCGGATAATAGAAGCTTTAACGATACGCCGGAAAAAGCCGACTAACGACGACGTAAGAGAATGCGACGGCCGCGCGTACCTTCGTGGATCTCTGTAAAATGCTAATTAGCATACCCGACGCGGAAAACGACGCAAACTCCACCCAGCGGGCGCCGAAGTATTGCACCTACGATCCAAAGGCGTATGAAGCCGCAAGCCTGTCGGATCGAAGCCAAAAGCCGCCGTATCTTGGTTTGAGGATTCAAACTAAAGATACGACGCGGCAAATTTGAAAGTACGCCGGCGTACTCTCTCTCTGGCCCTGTGCCTTTAGAACCACTTTAAGGGGAATTTATATAGCCATCAATGTGACTTTCACCAAGCATTCACTGGTGGTGAAACAATCACTGTCACTTAAATCACATGGACCTGGAGGATTAACCTGTAGTGAATGTCAGATTAATTTCTATATAACTGCCCCTTAGGCTTTGCTTAGCTGAGTTTTTACAGCTACATTTATACCATGAAATTTCCAGAACATGAATAAATACAGAACCACATACTGTAGCACTGCATCTGTCTGTTCAATGACTCCGCTCTTCAGGATTGTGGTACCGGAGTGGCAGACCCATCTATCGGATGGAACATCGCTTTGTATCAGTCACCCAATTCATAATGAATGAGATGGAACTTGGCTCCGTCATACTTTGTATTGCTCAACACACTTTTTAGGTCTACATTCACATGGGTGGCTACAGGCGGCTGTACTGCAGATGCCGCTAAATGCCACCTGTGGACGCAGCAGCACTCTGGGCTAAGGCCACATGCCAGTTTGTGTGCGGCCAGAACTGCCATCCCTGAGCCAGGAGCAATTTTGCACTTGCAGTTTGTTGCGATTCTCTAATGGTTTTTAGCTTGACAGTTGTGCCACGTTTGTGCGTTTTGCTGTGATTTGGATTTGTGGGCAGAAATCGCAATTCCAAATCGTCTATACTTTAAGGACTTATTCTAACTGATTACAAAATAAAAGAAGAGCCATTGCAGCCCCTTTAGTTGTCCACATCTGTTCCTGCCTGTCATGGACACTTCTTATTGGATGGGCAGCAGAGGGGTTTTCTCAAGATCTAGATGAGGAGGACATCATTGGAGGGAGATGGCAGGGGACCAGGGACCTTAGGGGGGTAATACCCTAACAGAAGAGGAATCAGCAAAAGGGACACACCATACTGACTGTAAGTTCTGATTATGATTTTGGTTGCCCTTCAATACTGGGCACTTTCACCCCCTTCCTGCCCAGGCCATTTTTCAGCTTTCAGCGCTGTCACACTTTAGCCTTTGTACACACAATCGGATATTCTGACAACAATTGTCTGATGGACGTGTTTTGTCGGATAATCCGACCGTTTGTATGCTCCATCGGACAATTGTCGGAATTTCTGACAACAAATGTTGGCTGTACATGCTCTCAAATTGACTAAAAAACAAAGTGCAAACACGCATGCTTCGAACCAATGCTAAACATCAGACAACATTAGCAGAAGTTGGCCAAGGGGTGGCGGTAAAGAGCTGATAAACCATGTGGTTTGGTGAATGTTGGCAAATATAAATGTGATTTAGCCTAGGTTCACACTGCTGCGAATTCAAAATCGCGGTAAAATGCGCGATTTTACCGCGATTTCGCGGCCGCGATTTGCCGTGATTTCGGCCGCAATTTAATGTAAATCGCGGCCCGAAATCGCAAAAAGTAGTACAGGAACTACTTTTTGAAATCGCAGATGCGGCGTCGCACTGATTAGGACAGTGCCATTGCCGCCGATTTGAGATGCGATTTGACATGTCAAATCGCATCTCAAATCGTTCCAAATCGTACCCAGTGTGAACCAGGGCTAAAGGTAGATATTAAGGTAAAACAACATATTTAACATATAAGGGCAAATTATTTAGTCACATCTCCCCCTGCCTCCATCCCCCTCTGCCACCAACACCCCTGCCCCCCCCTTCTGCGGTGCCAAAATCTCCCCCTGCCTCCAATCTCCCCCAGGCTCCCTGCCTCCATCGTCCCCTGCCTCCATCCCCCTCTGCGGTGCCACCAACAACCCCTGTCTCCATCCCTCACCCTCTGCGGTGCCTCCAATCTCCCTCTGCAGCCACCATCACCCCCTGCATCCAATCACCCCCTGCATCCAATCACCCCCTGCATCCAATCACCCCCTGCATCCAATCACCACCTGCCTCCAATCTCCATGCACTGTTCCAAGCCGAACCGATCTCGGATATTTTTACTGGCACATTCCTGCAACCACGGACATTTATGAACGGGGGAAAAAAGGTTGGCAACCCAACTTGGTGTCATTGAGAGAAACTGTGCCCCATTGTTGGTGTCATTGTGAGGAATTGTCCCCCCATCATTGGTGTCGTTGGGAGGAATTGAGCCCTATTGTTGGTGTCATTACGAAGAATTGTGCTCCATCGTTGCTGTCATTGCAAGGAATTTTCCCCCATCATTGGTATAATTGAGAGGAATTGTGTCCCATCTTTGGTGTCAGTGGGAGGAATTATGCCCCAATGTTGGTATCAGATGAAATAGTGTCCCAATGGCCGGATAAAATCAAGCAAAGGGCCGCAGTTTGGAGACCACTGCCCTAGATGAACAAACACGAGAGCTCCAACAGCCATGAAGCTGTTTGTAGAGTCATAAGTGTTATGCCGCGTACACGCGATCAGATTTTCTGTCGGAAAAACCTTGGATTACGCTCAAGCTTGGCTTGCATACACACAGTCACACAAAAGTTCTCTGAACTTTCGACCGTCAAGAACGCAGTGACGTACAACACTACGACGAGCTGAGAAAATGCTTCTGAGCATGCGTCGGAATTTTGCGTGTCGGAATTGCCACAGACGAACGGAATTTCCCAACTGAATTTTTTTCCGTCTGAAAAAATGAGAGCTTGCATCGGACTTTTGCTGGCGGAAATTCCGATTGTGTGTACGCGGCATAGGCGTATGCCAGAAGGCCAAGCCTAAAGATGTCCCCAGGCGTAGACTGATCACATCTGGTATAGCTTTCCTCAGATTACAGTACAGTCATGGGGTCTATGGATATCGGCAGACTCTGCTTTTTAGAGCCCATTCACACAGGGGCGGCACGACTTTGGGGGCGACTCGGCAAGGCGACCTGAAGACAACTTCAGAGGCGACTTGCAAAATGACTTCTGTATAGAAGTCAATGCAAGTCGCCCCCAAAGTCGTACAAGAACTTTTTTCTAAGTCGGAGCGACTTGGCTCGCTCCTATTAGAACGGTTCTATTGAACAGAGCGGTACGCGACTTGCCAGGCGGCTGTCACCCCTGACGGGTCGCCCCTGTGTGAATGGGCTCTAAGGGAAATCGTTCCTAAATCGGCCTCTTGATGAACAATCTGTGTCTGTCTGATCTTTGAAATAAGACCAGGTTGTCTATTCTTCCTCTCCACCCTTTCTTACCAGCCCTGATCTACAGATTTCTCACAGATAGGTGTGAATTGGAGCTAAGCTGTACCTAAAAATTGCCTTCTAAATTGTATCCTTGTGTTTTGGGGTACGCTTGTATTTTCCTAATCAATTTTTCCAGATTTCTGTAGCTCATGGCGGGCTCGCTTTCCGTCTCCCGCATTGTTATTCCACGCTTCTCTGAGAATGACTCATCTCCATTCCCAGAATTAGAACGTGCGTATTCAGCCAACATTAGTCAACGTGATGTCAAGAGATTACTTTGCAACACCTCGACGCTCTGAAAATATCCTGACGTCAGCAGGACAGGAACAGCTCCACAGAGCAGGCAGTAAATGAAGATGTTGGTGCATTGCTTTTTCAAGGCAATGCGATTTTAGAGGTAGAACATTGCTTGGGAAGGTCATGTTTACTGTAATATGCTCCATATGCTTTAGACTTCTGATTTGCCGACGTCACACATGCATGGGGTATTTCTTTTTTAAATTAAAATATGTTGTATATTTCCTATTTTCATTTTGAGCACTGGTTGAACAATTACGATGAAAGGATGAAAAAACCCCATTAACAACATGTATCCAAAAGACGGCCCTGTTTTCAGTCTTTCCTGTTAGTGGAAGTACATTCTCTCTTCCTTCTTAAAGCAAACCTGTGATTTGCCAATTAAGATATATTTTTTTTTTTTTCATTCACTGTCAGATCCAGCCCCGCCCCCTGGTCCTGGGACTTTGATAGACAGATCACCTGTCCAATCCTGGTGATGGGTGATCTGTCAATCAAAGTTCCCCCGGCCAGGGGGCAGAGCTGAATATGACGTTGAGTGGCGGGAACACGGCAATTAAAATGAAAACTGTTATCACTGTGTTCCCCGTGTGGCGCTCTAAACACCCAGGCGGCTCTCCTGTTCCTCCCCTCTCCTGCACAGGGGGGCTGCATGTGGTGGACACGGGCTGCATGTGGTGGACACACGGCTGCATTGGTGGGCATAGGCAGCCTGCTTTGGTGGGCACAGATACAGTTGTTGTTAATATTTATTTTTATAACTTAATTCTGCATAAAACATTTAAGTGTCATTTCATGAGATAATTAATGAGGGTGTGTTTCCGGGCGAAATTGGGGGCAGGGCGGGCTGGGTGGGGCAACTGGTGGCGAGTAAACTTTGAAGCCTGGCTAGTAGCTCAGGACTTGAAATTTTGAGCCCTGACTCAGAGAATCAATAGCCCTGTGTAAGCTACAGCTCTAGAAATACATAGCCAAGCACAGGTTCACCTTAACCACTTGCCTCCTGCCCAGGCGAAATTTCAGCTTCCGGCACTGCGACGCTTTAACTGAAAATTGCATGGTCATGTGACGTGGCTCCCAAACAAAATTGACGTCATTTTTTCCCCACAAATAGAGCTTTCTTTTGGTGGTCTAAAGACGTCCTCCCGGCAATTGAGAGCCACCTTGTGGCCGTCTTTTGTTAATAGGCAGGATGCCTAGTGGTTAAAGTGAACCTGTAGAAAAATATTAGTGGATCATTCCAAGCTAAACATGCTTTAGCACAAAGTGACATTCCACCATAGCCTGACGCCCTCCTGATCTGCTTCTACTTCCTCTTATTCCCCCCCCTTCTGGTATTTGAATAGGTACTTCTGAAGGGAATCGGGGACTCCAGACTGCCCGTGTGACACAAAACGCAAAGGACAGCACAGCTGTTTACTACAACTCCTTCACATTACAATGGCGATGGGGCACTTGGTAGGTGGTCCTGACCCCCTACCTATTATTCCCCAAGCAATGCATCCAGAGGGCTCAGTACACATTCTATAATGATGAACAACCACTTAATGGACGCTGAGAGCGAGGCTTATATTCCTGATCAGAATAAAGACAATAAAGCTTCCCTTCTGGAGTGCATAGAAAGGTGTAATATCATTGTACAGGTTAATGGTCAGGAGTATGGTGGCCCTCCTGCAGACTGGGTCGGAGAAGCTTCTTCACTTGGGACAGAATTTTTTATCAACCATCTCTCTTAAAGTGGAGTTCCACCCATAAATATAACATTACATCAGTAGTTTAAAAAAAAAATGTCATTAGTCCTTTAAGAATTTTTTTTTTTTTTTTTTTTTTTTTAGATGCCTTCAAAGTGTTGTTGCTAGGCAGAATAGTTAATCTTCCCACTTCCTGCACCTAGGTGCTTAAGCTTCCTAACCTACACCGCACAGACTCCTGGGAATGTAGTGGGTGTAACTTTCCAGGAGTCTGTGCACTCCCCAGTCTCGAAGAATCATGTGACTTGGACAGTACAGGTGCTGAAACCTGATCTGAAACCTATTACACTGCTTGTGCAGCACTGAGCATGTGCGAGATCTGCAAGGCTGAAATCCAGGAAGTCATACAGTCTGACTTCATGATGCCCACACTTAAGATGGCTCCAGTCAATTTCTATTTTATAAAGTGTCTAAATGCTGTAACAACCTAACAAAACAGACCTTAGTTTACAGACTAACTTTACTAGAATACATTAAGCTTGTGTATTACATGGGTATTTATATATAAAAAGTGAAATTGTGGCCGGAACTCCGCTTTAAGAAATCTATGAAGCTAAATTAATTCCACATTTTCAGACTGCTGGAATATTGTAGGAGTTTGTCTCATAGACTGTTGCTGGATAATCTGGGGTTGGGTTTTGTAATGTCTTGTTACGTAGGTCTATCCCATTGTTCTATTTTTTAGATTAGATTAATCTTGTAACCACTTTAACTTGTTACTAAATTATTGTGGGATGTTATATGTTTGCTGATTAACTTACTGTTTAATTACCTTATTTATCGGCGTCTAACAAGCACCTTTTTACTCTTAAAATCTAGGGAAAATAGTGGGTGTGTGTTATACGCCGATCGGCTGCCTCAGAGGGAAAGGAGGTAACGAGCGCCGCCGAAATAGACAGAGCCGAGTGTACTGTGTACTCGACTCCGCTCGCAGTCACGCCTCCTAGCATTTACATCCTGCTATTGGACCGGTGTTATGTCCATCATAGGAGCCGGGCCAAGGGGCGGGACTGCGGGAGGAGCCGAGTACACAGGACATCCGGCTCTGTCTATCTCGGTGGCGCTCGTGAGTGACTATTTTTGATTTTTTTATATGACTATCAGACTTCCATGGTTGAAATGGTAATAAATATAGTGTTTGTATATTAATTGCATTAACCACTTAAGGACCGCCGCACGCCGATGTACGTCGGCAGAATGGCACGGCTGGGCACAAGGGCTTACAGGTACGTCCCTTTTAAGATTACAGCCGTGGGTCGCGTGGTCCTAAACTATGTGAACTGCGCACCGCAGGACCCAATCTCCGCCGGTGTCCCGCGATCGGGTCACAGAGCTGAAGAACGGGGAGAGGTAAGTGTAAACAAACCTTTCCTCGTTCTTCCTAGTGGCAATGTCGGTGATCGTCTCTTCCCTGTCATAAGGAGCGACGATCAGTGACAAGTCACGCCAGAAAGAATCACACACTAGGGCACACTTAACCCCCTACAGTGCCACCTAGTGGTTAACCCCATTCACTGCCATTTTTATAGCACTGATCGCTGTAAAAATGGCAATGGTCCCAAAAATGTCTGATGTGTCTGCCATAATGTCGCAGTTACGATAAAAATCGCTGATCGGCGCCATTACTAGTAAAAAAAAAATATTAATAAAAATGCCATAAAACTATCCCCTATTTTGTAGACGCTATAACTTTTGCGCAAACTATCAATAAACGCTTATTGCGATTTTTTTTTTTTTTTTTTTTTTTTTTACCAAAAATATGTAGAAGAATAAGTATCGGCCTAAACTGAGGACAAAAAAGGTTTTTTTATATATTTTTTGGGGATGTTTATTATAGCAAAATGTACAAAATATATATTTTTTTTTTCAAAATTGTCGCTCTATTTTAGTTTATAGCGCAAAAAATAAAAACTACAGAGGTGATCAAATACCACCAAAAGAAAGCTCTATTTCTGGGAAAAAAAGGACGCCAATTTTGTTAGGGAGCCACGTCACACGACCGCACAATTGTCAGTTAAAGCGGCGCAGTGGCCTGGTCCTTTAGCTACAAAATGGTCCGAGACTTAAGTGGTTAAGGAACTCTCAGTGGCACATGGCACCGTCTGGGTCTGGTTTACTGAAGATATATCGCTGCTCAACCTAAACTGAGCCACGAAGCTAATGTGCAAATGCCCATTTCTTGGCATTTATCAAACTAAAAATGACTGTCGCTAATCCAAAAGAGCATGCTTTAAGATGGCGGTTTAAAGTGTGCCTGTTGGGCAAGGCTGCAGATGGACACTGATCATTCTGCAATGATGGGCAAGGCTGCAGATGGACACTGATAAGGCTGCATTGATGGGCATTTTTTCCTCCTAAACTTCCCTCCTAAACTTGGCGGTGCGTGTTATATAACACGCACCCTAACTTTAAGAGGGAAGTTTCAGGAAAAAAACTTTCCACAGCCCCCTGCGTATAACACGCAGGCACAGTTTACCCTCTATTTTCAGGGTAAAAAAGTGAGTGTTATATGCCAATAAATACAGTATGTGTCTGAGTTTCAATAAACAGTCATTATTTAGGTTCTTATCCCAACATCTTGTGTGTGTGTATGATGCTTGAGGTAACAGGGCTGGTATTGGCTCTCGGCCTACTGAAATGGTTTGGAGGGCAGGAGGCGTTGTTTGGCACAAGTACCTAATTGGGGTGCCAAGCGGTTCAGTCACGATAACATTGGATGCTCTTCTTCATCCAACTCATTGTGGACAAGCTTTAGTCTAGCGTTGATGAATTGGTACCCACCAGGTTTATATGTTGTGTCTGTATTAGGAAGTTTTCCCTTTTACTACCTGTCTGTGGGCGCAGCCCAACTGCAAGGGAGAATTTTCAGACCCCCCCCCCCCCTAAAATTAGCTAGAGAACTTGTCCTATAAGTGTTGTGGTGAGCGCAGGCACTGCTAATGTCAAATTTGAAATGAAATATATTGTTCATCATTTTTCTTTAAAGAATATGTCCTTATCATTCAGCAGATGGCTCGCTGTGGGTACACAGATTTGCCTTCCCATCTGAGCTGTAGATTGCTGTGTGGAAATGCATAAATTAGTCATTATTTTCATTAAGAGCTCAGCACTATGTTTGTTATAGAAAATCATGCAGTGGTCCCTTGGGGCACCTGATCTAAGTATCCCCTGTCACTGTGCTGGTTTGAAGGCTAACCATAATCAGGAAATGAGAATTCTGGGAGAGTTCAGTACACTGCACAGAACAGGACTGCTGCTCCCATAAAGGGGCAGATACATGGTCCACAACCCCCCCCCCCCCCGGACCAACAGTAAAACAAAACAACCAGATGTATCCACGGAGGCCATTGTCTGTCTTGGTCCACGATCCCAGACAAAGTGCAGTTAAAGGACCAAAATATTACGGCACTGTGAGCTGAGGTAGAATAGACACAAGAGGGGGTTCCAGGGTCAATACACAGTTCTGCAATCCTATCTTCCATCCAGTGCAGCCGAAGGGTGCACCCGGGCATGTATCACAGTAGGCAGTGCAGTCAAATGTGGGCAAGAAAAAAAAAAAGATAGCACAAGGGGAACTGGTCGATTGGACAGGGATGATGGTCAGCCAACCATTAATGGAGAGGAAGCAACGACACTAGCCAGGCCACGAGCAACTCGTCGTATGGCAGGAAAAAGAATACTGTATTTAATGTTCCGCTCCCACAGCCCCACTTTGACCTGATTAAAAGACCTGCGGAACTTCTGAGACTTAAGGGAATAATCAGGGAAAAAGGGAGGCTGCCATTCTGGTACTTCAACTCAACCGCTTTGCGAGCTGCCCTGAGGATCTCATCCCGATCTTTGAAATTATGCATCTGGAAAATCAGGATGCGGGGGTGGGCTCCAGGCGGTCCCAGAACAGGTGGGATCCGATGGGCACGCTCCACTGTGAAATATGGCGAAAACTGCACAGCCGGCAATGGGCCCCTCAGTAGTTCTTCCACAAACACCGTAGGATTTTTTCCTTCCACGCCCTCAGGCAGGCCAACTATCCAGAGATTGTTCCTCCTATTCCTGTTTTCAGCGTCATCCACCTTATTTTCCATGTGGACCCTCGCCTGGAGAGTGCGGAGAGATGCTGAGTGCTCCAGAACGGTGTCCTCCGTCTGCCCCACTCGCTGTTCCACCTCTGCCACCATCGAGCGGACTTTGTCCATATCTTGTCGGATAAGATCGACATCTAGTTGCACAGCTTCTATTTTATTTGTCCGTGTAGCCAGGCAGGTCGCAATCGCCGCCATCACCTCCTGAAAGCCAAGCCTCATCTCAACCGTCTGCTCCTCTGTCTCCGACGCCATATTGCGGGAACACTCTTATGCCCAGTACACGCCATCGGTTCATCTGATGAAAACGGTCCGATTCCCCTTGACAAAATGAGCATCAATCTAAGGTTAACATTTTTTTTTCGGGTGAACTCCCGCTTTAAAGCGGGGGTTCACCCTAAAAAAAATGTTTTCTTTATCTACCATCCCATCCAGCATACTAGCGTCAGCTACAGTATGCCTTTTTTTATTTTTTGCGCTGTACTTACCGTTTAATCGTCCAGTTTAGTTTCAGACTCCGGCGGGGAAATAGGCGTTCCTATGAAGAGGGGAACATGATTGACGTCCGGCTATGGCGCGTCACGCGTTCCGAAAATAGCCGAAATTGGACTCGGATATATACGCCGCCTGCGCAGTCAGCTCCTAGTCTGTGCGCAGGCGCCGTGAAGAGCCGAGTCCTACTCCGGATATTTTCGGAACGCGTGACGCGCCATAGCCGGACGTCAATCATGTTCCCCTCTTCATAGGAACGCCTACTCCCCGTGGGAGTCTGAAACGAAACTGAAGGATTAAACGGTATGTACAGCGCAAAAAAAAAGGCATACTGTAGCTGACGCTAGTATGCTGGATGGGATGGTACATAGTTGTTTTTTAGGGTGAACCTCCGCTTTAAGCAACTCCTTTGTTGCCTCAGCGGTATGTTTTGGGTCATTGTCATGCTGGAAGACCCATCCATGACCCATCTTCAGTGTTTTGGCTTAAGGAAGGAGGTTCTCATCCAAGATTTTTACAATACATGGCCCTGTCCATTGGACCCTCAATGCGGCAAAGTTGGTCTGTACCTTAAGAGAAATGGCACCAAAGCATAATGTGTACACCTCCATGCTTGACTGTAAGGATGGTGTTCTTGGGGTCATAGTCAGCATTTTTCTTCCTCCAAACACAGCAAGTCCCTCTCCTCAAGAAGGCCCATGTACAGTCATGCCAATGAACATCTAAATGATTCAGAGAAGAATTGCGAAAAAGTGCCGTGGTCAGATGACGCCAAAATTTACATTAACCCGACTCACCGTGTTTGAAGGAAGAAAGAAGAATTCTAGCAGGAACTCTCCCCTGCTAGAATTCGCTGATCATCACTTGCAGCCATCGGCTACAAGTGCTGATCAAATGCTAGTTTTCCAGCATGACTGCTCATCAGAAGCCAGTGATTAGACCAGCTTCTGTTGGACAGACCGTGGTACACATGCACTGAAAGTTGGCTGGTACCTGTTTAACTAGCTGACTTTAGGTACATGTGTGTCCCGGGTTTTAAGCAAGCAATGTTGTGTTGCCAAGTGCATCTTCAGCTCTATTGATGTACTCACAGAAACTGGATCCCCCACAGTCCGTATCCTCCTGGATCCCCCCCATACCTCTTACAGGTTTTTTTTCTTTGCCATTCACCTGTTAGGCTCTATTCGCACTGGTGTGATTTCTGATGTGATTTCAGTCGCATAGAATCACATGACAATGGAAATCATTGACAATGGAAATGACATCAATGCAACACGACTTCAATGCAATTTTAAAAAAGGTCCCTGCACCCACTAGCATCTTAAAGTTCCACCCAAAAGTGGAACTTCCAATTTAAAGGGGTTGTAAAGGTACAATATTTTTTTTCCTAAATAGCTTCCGTTACCTGCAGTCCTCTTTCACTTACCTCATCCTTCCATTTTGCTTTTAAATATCCTTCTTTCTTCTGAGAAATCCTCACTTCCTGTTCTTCTGTCTGTAACTCCACACAGTAATGCAAGGCTTTCTCCCTGGTGTGGAGTGTTGTGCTCGCCCCCTCCCTTGGACTACAGGAGAGTCAGGACGCTCTCTACGTTGCAGATAGAGAAAGGAGCTGTGTGTTAGTGGGCATCCTGACTCTCCTGTAGTCCAAGGGAGGGGGCAAGCACGACACTCCACACCAGGGAGAAAGCCTCGTATTACTGTGTGGAGTTACAGACAGAAGAACAGGAAGTGAGGATTTCTCAAAAGAAATAAGGACATTTAAAAGCAAAATGGAAGGATGATGTTTTTTAATTGTTTTTCACTGACAGCTCATTTGTTTACATTCTGCTGTCAGCTAGTCGGAGATCAGTGGTTGTTAGGATGCTGGTGGTGCTCGCTCCTTAACAACCAATAACTCATCCCTGCAGTCTGACCACGGGGTGAGTCAAGAACGCAGTAGTATCATAATCGCATTAAAAATGCAACTAAGTTGCACTACATAGTCACACTGAAAATCGATTCAAAATGGGCTGCAGTAGTGCGAATCTAGCCTTGCAGGATAAAGTAGTGGCGTGAAGGTTGTATCATTTTTTTTTTATTTATCTCTTTTCTTCCAAAGGCAACGTTTGATTGCAGTCCGTTCCCTCCAGATCGACTATATGCATGACAATGATTAAGAAGCCATTTACTATTTTGCATTATGTCATTTGTTACTGTTCATTGTGGTAAGATGGCCCATTAAAAAGCAATGGGCTTCCATTGTGCACTAATGTGATTAAAAATGTACAAGGCCCACTTTATTTATTTAATTTTTTTGCTTTTATTAATACATAATATGCCTTTATAAATACATTCTTGTACACAAATCCATTTCCATATAACTATAAAGCCCTGTACACACGATCGGTTTGTCTGATGAAAATGAACTGTTTTTTCATCGGACAAACCGATCGTGTGTGGGCCCCATCGGTTTGTTTTCCATCGGTAAAAAAAAAAAAAGAACATGTTTTAAATTTTTCCTATGGATAAAAAAAACGATCGTGTGTGTGGAAGTCCATCGGTCAAAAATCCACGCATGCTCAGAATCAAGTTGACGCATACTCGGAAAAATTGAACTTCATTTTTCTCAGCACGTCGTAATGTTTTACGTCACAGCGTTTGGACACAGTCGGATTTTTGACCGATGGTGTGTAGGCAAGACTGATGAAAGTCAGCTTCATCGGATATCTGATGAAAAAATCCATCGGATTCGATCGCGTGTACAGGGCATTACAGAGGTTCAGCAATCGTGGACAGGAAGTGGTTACAAAGAAGCCCCAGGAGACCGGCAGAACTGAGATGCAACAAAGAGTAAAAAAAAAAAAAAAAATGGTGACAATCGTATTTAAGTTCCCATTTTGGACCTATTTATATCTGTGCACTACATTTAATGCAAGCGGGTTATGTCGTGATTAAGGCAGCCCATTAATTTGAATGGGATGTCTAATGTACCAAAAGACATGCAATCATCATTTTTAGTGCCGCAGCCCACCACAACGCATAGTAGTGCATTACCATGTGTTGCAGTGTGTTGGGGTAACATTCAGTTCTTTGGCATCACAACGCACAAACCCGCATAAGATGCATTGACCTGTGTCGCAATGCTCATCACAATGCAACAGTGACTCCAGCCTTATTTAACCACTTTAGCCCGGGAATGATTTGCCCCCTTAACCACTTAAGACCCGGACCTTTAGGCAGCTAAAGGACCTTGCCAGTTTTTGCGATTCGGCACTGACAATTGCGTGGTCGTGCGATGTGGCTCCCGAACAAAATTGGCATCCTTTTTTTCCCACAAATAGAGCTTTCTTTTGGTGGTATTTGATCACCTCTGCGGTTTTTATTTTTTGCGCTATAAACAAAAATAGAGCGACAATTTAAAAAAAAATGCTATATTTTTTACTTTTTGCTATAATAAATATCCCCCAAAAATATATATAAAAAAATATGTTTTCCTCAGTTTAGGCCGATACGTATTCTTCTACCTATTTTTGGTAAAAAAAAATTGCAATAAGCGTTTAATCGATTGGTTTGCGCAAAATTTATAGCGTTTACAAAATAGGGCATAGTTTTATTGCATTTTTATTATTTTTTTTTTGTTTTTTACTACTAATGGCGGCGATCAGCGATTTTATTTATTTATTTTATTTTTTTCGTGACTGAGACATTATGGCGGACAATTTTGACACATTTTTGGGACCATTGTCATTTCCACAGCAAAAAATGCATTAAAAATGCATTGTTTACTGTGAAAATTACAATTCCAGTTTGGGAGTTAACCACAAGGGGGCTCTGAAGGGGTTAAGTGTGACCTCATTTGTGTTTCTAACTGTAGGGAGGTGTGGCTGTAGGTGTGACGTCATTGATTGTGTTTCCCTATAAAAGGGAACACACGATCGATGACGGCGCCACAGTGAAGAACGAGGAAGCCGTGTTTACACACAGCTCTCCCCGTTCTTCAGCTCCGGGGACCGATCGCGGCGATCGGGTCCCGCGGTTACGGAGCTTCGGACCGGGTCGTGGGCGCGCGCCCGCGACCCACGGCTTGGCACTTGGAGGACGTACAGGTACGTGCTTGTGCCCAGCCGTGCCATTCTGCCGACGTTTATGTGCATGAGGCGGTCCTTAAGCGGTTAATGATCAGGTCATTTTTTGTGATGCAGCACTGCAACGGAGTCCGCCTCGTGTGAATGAGGCCTTAGACTCACCACTGTTGTGGGGGAGTCCACACTTCATGGTAAGAGTACCGATCTTCTCCTTTCTGGTGGTGGCTTCATAAGCGTATAGTGGTGACAGTATCTGCATGACGTCAGAATCAATATCAACTATAGACTCTAGTGGATTGATGACTGACTGTCTACTTTATATCGCACATGGGATTTTAATTTTTTATGCTTATATGTGTATATACTTTGCTATTTTATTTTTTCTCTTGTTTTTTTTGTGTGTGTGAGTGGAGATTAAGGCCCAGATTCTCAAAGGCGTTACGACGGCGCAACACCATTTGCGCCGTCGTAAGTCCTAATCTGGCCCCGGGTATCTATGCGACTGATTCTTAGAATCAGTTACGCATAGATACCCATTAGATCTGACAGGCGTAATGCCCCGTACACACCATCACTTTATGTGATGAAAAAAAACGACATTTTCTGTGAAGTAAAAAATGACGTTTTTGAAACTTCAATTTTCAAAGACGAAGTTGCCTACACACCATCGTTTTTCTCACAATGTTCTAGCAAAGCGAGGTTACGTTCTCACCACTTTTTCCATTGAAGCTCGCTTCATAAGTAGCTTCTGGGCATGCACGGGTCGTTTTAAACTACGGTTTTTACTACACACGGTCAATTTCTGTGAAGTAAAAAATTAAGTTTTGAAAAACGACACATAAAATTGAAGCATGCTTCAATTTTTTTTTGGTCGTTTTTTACAAGACATAAAATGACGTTTTCCCCCACACACGGTCAATTAAAGTGACGTTTTTAAAAACGTCGTTTTTTTTCATCACATAAAGTGATGGTGTGTACGGGGCATCAGGCTCTTAAGCTGTCAGATCTTAAATGCAATTTTTTTCCCCGCCGCTAGGTGTCGCCGACGTCGTTTTCCCCGTCGATTATGTAAATTAGCAAATTACGACGATTCCCGAACGTACGCGCGCTCGATGCAGAGAATTTACGTTGTTTCCGTAGCCTTTGCGACGCGTAAAGTTGCCCCTGGGTCTATGGAGGCGCAGCCAATGTTAAGTATGGCCGTCGTTCCCGCGTCGAAATTTAAAAAATCTATGTCGTTTGCGTAAGACGTCCGTGAATGGCGCTGGACGGCATTTACGTTAACGTCTAAGCAAATGACGTCGGTGCGACGTCATTTAGCGCAATGCATGTCGGGTAATTTACCCGACGGAGCATGCGCAGTACGCTCGGCGCGGGAACGCGCCTAATTTAAATGGTGCCCGCCCCATTTGAATTGGGCGGGCTTGCGCCGAGCGCTTTTACGATACACCGCCACAAGTTTACAGGTAAGTGTTCTGAGAATCAGGCACTAACGCTGTAAACCTGCGGCGGTGTAACGTAAATCACATACGTTACGCTGCCCAGGAGCAACGTACTTCTATGAGAATCTGGGCCCAAGTTCTCATCTCTCCCACATAATTTGTGTCACAGACACCCTATATATATTTTTTTTTCTCACTTGTTTTGCATCACAACACTTATCGGTGCCATTAGCCATACGTTTAATTGCAATAGTTTTGTGTATGATTTTCTTGTTTATACATTGTTTTTATATTTTGTCATTTTTGTGACATCCTACATTAATAGCGCCGCACTTGTCTTCCTTTCCGCAATCACAGTGAGAGCTGGTTGCCGAAGACATACATATACGTGATTCTGCCTGTAGGAGCCGCCACGCCGCAGTACATGTACGTGGGGCGGTCGGCAAGCAGTTAATAATAATAAAAAAAATATCAGTTTATGGGTTACAGTGCTTTATCAAGATAAGCCTAGGTTCACACTGCTGCGAATTCAAAATCGCGGTAAAATGCGCGATTTCACGGCTGCGATTTTTGCCGCGATTTCGGCCGCAATTTAATGTAAATCGCGTCCCGAAATCGCAAAAAGTAGTACAGGAACTACTTTTTGAAATCGCAGATGCGGCGTCGCACTGATTAGGACAGTGCCATTGCCGACAATTGCCGCCGATTTGAGATGCGATTTGACATTTGATTTGACATCGTACCCAGTGTGAACCAGGGCTTAATGTCATTTGCGCCTTCTTTAAATTTTCTGCTCTGGTGGAAAAAAAAATCGGTTTTATATTGTAATCTTTTTATTCTTCATGTCATATTGTTTTCTCTGAGATTTTTTTTTTTTTTAATTGACAACTTCATATGCTCTGAAAATGACAGTGACTAAAAATAATGTTCTGATTGAGATTGATGCTCGTTTCCAGTTTAAAAGGACTGTAGAGGGTTTTTTTTTTTTTTTTTGTGTGTTTCTTTTTATGACGGCTGCTCACCGCCCACCAACTGATCTCTTTACAGGGACTGATAGTACATCCATGTATTGGCAATGCTGTTACTATGGTAACCTCGTACAATACTTTCTCACTGGGGCCTCAGCACAAAAAAATATCATAGAAAAGGAAAAAATCCAGGATATAATCTGACAGAAGAGATCTCCCACCCACACACTGTTCTCTGTCTAGAGATATTAATTATCATACACAAAGTTTTACTTGGTAAACATAATTAGATGTTTGAGGATGAATCACGTCTTCATAAGCAGATTTTCTTGTTTGGCCAATGTGGATGAATTGTACAACAGGTATGGGTGGGAGATGGTCTGATGTGCCTACACACCATCAGTTTAAAAACCGATCGAGTCCAACGCGGTGACGTAAAACACAACAACGCGCTGAAAAAAATGAAGTTTAATGCTTCCATGCATGCGTCAACTTGATTCTGAGCATGCCCGGGTTTGGAACCGATGCTTTTGCGTATTAACGATCGGTTTTGACCAATCGGTCAGGCGTCCATTGGTCCAATTTTAACCACTTGCCGCCCACCAATGACAAATTGACGTCAGTCTGACACCCCGCAACACCGATCAAGGTAAAGAGTATCTCACGGAGACTCTTTACCACGTTATCAGCCGTGTCCAATCACGATGTAAACAGGAAAAGCTGGTAATCTGTCAGACGCGAGTAGAGGAGAGCTGATCGGCTGCTCCTGTGACAGGGGGGGTTTGTGCTGATCGATTATCAGCACAGCCCCCCCGAGGATGCCCACTAGACCACCAGGGATTAAAAAAAAAAAAGTATGCCATCCTAGACCACTAGGGATGAGAAGGACACAAAAAAATGGATGCCAATCAGTGCCCACAATGAGCATCACTGGTTGGCAGGCATTGTTTGGCATCCATTAGTACAACACATACGATAGTGCCCATCTATGCCCATCCATGCCGCCTATCAGTGTCCATCCGTGCCGCCTATCAGTGCCCATCCGCGCCGCCCATCAGTGCCGCATATTAGTGCCTATCAATGCCACCACATCAGTGCCACCTAATCGGTGCCCATCAGTGCTGCCTTATCAGTGCCCGTCAGTGCAGTACCATCAGTGAAGGAGAAAACGTACTTATTTACAAACGAAACAAAAAAAAAACGTTTTTTTTTTCTAAATTTTTGGTCATTTTTTTTTTTTTTTTTTTTGCAGAAAATAAATATCCCAGAGGTGATCAAATACCACCAAAAGAAAGCTCTATTTGTGGGTACAAAATTATAAAAATTTAGTTTGGGTACAGTGTAGCATGACCGCGCAATTGTCATTCAAAGTGCAACAGCGCTGAAAGCTAAAAATTGGTTTTGGCGGGAAGGTGTATAAGTGCCCTGTATGGAAAGACAACAGACCAATGGGGCGTACACACAGTCAGTTTGTATATACTTTATTTTTTGTCAATAGCATGGTGGGTGGATTTGTGCCAGTCACAGGATTGTCACGCCCCTCCAGCCTGTGTTTTAGGATAAGAGGGAGGTGAAGCCTCCATCAATCAAGATGCAATATCCTGCCCCCATTGTGTTTAACTGGTTAGTATTCATGGAGGAGGGTGGGAGGGAGGGAGTTAGCTGTCATTTACCACTGTGTATACACCCACATGTGTGACTCTGTAGTCACATTTGGCTGCTCAGATGTGATAGGGTGGAAATGCGCAGCATAGAAACTCACTGAAAACTGAGCATGTGCAGATCTGCCAACACTGCTGCAAAATTCCTAGCTGAATTGGGGGATATGCATAGAAGGAGGAGATGGAGAGCAGCAGGATCATACAGGTTTTTTTTTTCCAGAAAATGAATTTCATAGTCCTGTATGAACTGCATGTAATACATTATTTATTGATAGTTTTTTTTTATGATGTGGGTTTAGTGACACTTTAAGACATGAGTGTTCTCACCTAGGAAGTGCCCGAACAGGTACCTTCATGGCAAGATCACCAGGTATTGTTTTATTAAAGTCTATATATAAAATTACCTAAACAATCAATTAGCTGTACGCTGAGGGCTTGCAGGTGACCGGCAGACCGGGCTATGTTGCCTAAGCTTGTTTGTACTTCTCCTAAGGATCACAGGAGTGCAGTTAGTTCTGTACTCCTGTGACCCGTTTGCAGCAGACAGCAGGCTAACCTGACATCACAGAGGCGGTCCAGGCTAGAGAAGGATCGGGACCATGAAGTTGAAATCCGTCCGCATGCCTGGACCGGCATGTGGCTCAGCCTCTTAGCGAGCCCCTGAGAGCCTGAGCAGACCGCTCCCGCCTTCTCCACAATCCAGCGATCCAATGAATGAGGGGGGGGGGGATTTAGAGCAGACAGTGGTGATTGACGGTCAGCAGCTCTCTGCCCAGGGAGTCCTGAGAACCGAGCGATCGGTGGTATTTGATCGCAAGGTTCTCTGTCTTGGAGCCGGCGGGGGACAGATACAGCAGCCACCTAGGTAAGTATGATTCTGAAAAAAAAAAAAATAAGAGAAGTATGTATTTTTTAACAGCAGCAAATAATTGTCAGGTGATCAGGCTGGCTGTGTGGTCTATCAATACTCTAAATTTCAGGACTGGATGGCTAGAAATACTTTATGCTGCCTCATAGTGTGCTGATGCACACCTAACTGCACACCCCCAGCACTGTCAGCGAGCTGTCACAGAGAGCTCCTGATCACCGATTACAGTTGGGAGCTGGTAGGACGGCATCCTGATTATTTGATCGCTGTGACAGCCAATCGGTCTCTATACACAAGATCCCCTTGAGGGACCAGCTCCCTCAGGGAAGAAAGGGGTTAATGGTGTTTTCCTTGAATTTAGAGTTTTGAGTGTACTGACTGAAAACCTGCAATGTATTAGCTTTCTTTATTTAACATCATTTCAATGACTTGGTGATATGAGAACAGTTTGGCTGGAAGTCGCAACAAGGTATAAGGCCAGGCAAAAATAAGCCGTTTGCAGAAGAATATTCACAGGCGGTCAGTTAATTAAAATTCTGCAAGCTGTATCATGTTGTTACTCCAAATCTCTTCCAATTTATTAGCCTGGACCTCCCTTGTAAGCGCAATTATAACGTATGCTGTATTTAAACCTCTGACCCTGTGCTTGGGCGATGACATCATTCTGGATGAATGCGTTTTATGCTGGCGATTTAACAAAAAAAATTATCCAGAGGAAACGGACCAAGAAATCGATAGATCGATCTATCTATCTCTTGGTCCGTTTCCTCTGGAATATATATATACTCTATTGGTCCGTTTTTTATATAAGCCCATTATGTTGCATATATATAATAAATAAATATGTGTGTAAGTGCAACATAATGGGCTAAAATGCGTCTTTTGCAAGAAAAAAAAAAAAAAGGAGGAAGTAAAACCCTGATGGGTTTACTTCCTTTAAAGAGGAAGTAAACCCTGATGGGTTTTACTTCCTCCTTCTTTTTTTTTTCTTGCAAAGACGAGGAGGAAGTAAAACCCATCGGGCTTTACTTCCTCTTTAAAAAATTAAATATTGTGCATATATATATATTTTTAAAGAGCAAGTAAACCCTGATGGGTTTTACTTCCTTTTTTTTTTTTTTCTTGCAAAGACGCATTTTAGCCCATTATGTTGCACTTACCTGCAAAGGAAGCCTGCAATGTCACCGCTGTCCCCACTGTGTGGAAGCATCCCTCTTCCTTCCGGGGCCATGGACTCCGGCTCTTTGACTGTCTGGAGTCGCTTGACGTCACTCCCATGCATTAGCGCAGGAGCCGACGGTCATGGCACGGGCCCTATAGAAACGGCACGATCGTGCCCTTTCTTTAGTGCGCATGCGCCAATGACGTTGGCGCAAGCGTATATGGTAAATATCTCCTAAACTGTACAGGTCATGGTTACATTTAATGAAGGTACAACATTTAGCAACTTATTGCTATACTTAGAGGTGCCTCTCTTCTCTTTTATACCCTGTAAAAAAAAATGTTTTGATATACAAGTGCTTTGGATTACAAGCATGTTTCTGGAACAAATTATGCTCACAATCCAAGGTTTTATTGTACAGCCTTCAAAAGGATTTGCAAACGGTGCTCATGCAGGATAACATAATTCAGCTACGCATGTTCTGTTATAGTGTTGATTTCATTTATCTGCACTTTAATATGTATTTTTCTTCCCCCCCATATGTTATACAGATAATTTGTCCAGCTGGGAAAATGAAGACTGGGGATCGTGGGAGGAAAATGAGAATAAACCTCCGGTAAGGATTATTTTTCTGGTTGGGTTTGTCATTTACCTGTATATTGTGTGTCAGGGCTTGCCTCAGTGGGGAAATGTAGCTTGCTTTTACAGCTGGAAACGCATCCAGTATGATGAAGCGACAAGGCCTACTGGGACAACATCTGATGCAATATAATTCTTTTTATATAAAATCTGTAGAATTGGATGTCAATGTAAAAAGGACCTGTCCTCAGAGCAGCACAATACATTTCTGCTTGCACAGGTTCTTCAGCCAAACAGGATCTTTCATTAACTTTATAAGTGTGCATGACTGCATTCCTCACATGTCCCAGTATACAACAGTAGCATCATTTTGTAACAAGATAAAAATGCAACAAACAGACCCAAGGCGCTCAACCATAGAATGGGCTAGCAGTTATACAATATGTAGTGGTAACATGCATCCTATTGACCAGGGACGTGCAGTCAGGGGAGGCAGGTGAGCCAGAGCCTCAGCTGCCATGAACATATAAAAAAAAAATGGAACTTAGAGGATCGTAGCTTGGCAACCTGAGGTCATAGAGACCCCAAATAGGGGGTAGATAGCCGAAGTCCTACCCCACCACTGGTAAAAATTTGGGGCTTCTACAATCTATGGTTCCAGAGATACGGGGCTCCTTGCACAGCCTGTTAGAAGCTACATACAGAGCGGCCAGTTTAAATACAAGCTGGCACACTGTTTGCAGCAGACTGAGAGGTTGAGCTCACATTTCCTCTCCTCACTTCTTGTCAGAGGCACTGATCTCAATGGACAACTACAGCTGATCCCAGCGAGCCTTCTGGCTGGTATGTGAACCTTGAGCCTATTTCCATCACAAGTGCTGGGCCCTCCATTTAGTGTTTGAGGTTTGGATGAGACTTGGGCTTTTACCTTTTGAAATTAGACTCTGTTACCACAGCAATCTGCCTGGAAGTGGGGCAGCGGGTACCTGTCAAAATCAGGTACCCACAAGGCCCCCCTCTTCTATGGTGGCACACCGAGAAATGAGGACCAAGGAGCACTGGTGGGGACCTACATGCGGAGCGGTCGCATATATGCGGCCTTGGTTAGTAATAGTAAGTGACCGGATTTATATTAAAAAAACGCAGGATGAAAGGACATACATTTAAAAAATGCTAATTGTGGTTGGAACCCCGCTTTAAAGCACTTACCGTGCAGGCAGTTACCGAAAAGCTCCCAATGCATACTAGCGATCAGGAGCTTTTCCATCATGTGACAGCCAATCAAAGCAATGCCCGCCTCTTGGCTTATAGAACCCTTAAAGGGCTGGGTTGTGGTAGGCAGGAAGGAGTTAAAAAGAGAAAACTAGGGTTTACTATCACTTTAATAGAAAAATAAAGAATTAAATCCCTCTCCAATGAATTCCCAGGTCGCAACAATAACGCCAGAGCACATTGGCATTCACTGTGCGGGCATCAAGTGCTCACCTAAGGAAATGCAATCTCATTAAAGTTGTTAGATAACATGAACCTGTAAAAAAAAAAAAGTCACCATCATGCTAATTGGTGCTCTGGTCCACCCGAATCCCATCTAAATGTTACTCTAATCATTTACACAATTTTTTTTCCGCTGTGTGCATAGCAATGTAGCGTTGAAAGAAGAATAAATCTCTCCTATAGTAAAACGCATACTGTGTTCACTTTGAGCTTTACCATTCTGCCGCAGTACATGAAAATCGCACTAATGTGACATCACTTTATTCAGTGGATCATCGGAAAAAAAATTGCAGGAAAATGCAATTTTTCTGTTTTAGTCCCAACAAAAAAAAACAAGGAAGTAAAAATATATGTATCCAAACTTGCCACCAAAATAAAGCCCTAAGAGCCCATTCACACAGGGACGACTTTGGATCCGACTTCAAGTCGCCTCAAGTCGCGCTGCATGAGAAAATCAATGTAAGTGAATGGAGCCGTCTTAATGTACACTACTGCAGTCGCAAAAGGTTCCTGTACTACTTCAATCAGACTTCTAGGCGACTTGTAAGTAAGGTGACCAGATTTTTTAAATGAAATCCGGGGACATATTTTTTCTTTACTAGTAATGGCAACAATCAGCGAATCTCCGCCCGCCTCACAGCCTCTCAAGTCTTACTCCTCGGGCCCCGGCTACTACTGGATGGGGAGCAGAGGAAGATCACTCCGCCAGGGAAGGCAAGGAGATAAGCAGGTGGCTGGCCTGGATTTGAGCCAAGGCAGGAGAACATGCCAGTAAAGCTGAATGGGCATGTGCCCGAAACTGAAGAAATATTCCCTCCGCTCCGACCAGCACATGATCATCAGAAAGGGGCACAGATAATGGGAAAAATACAACCCCCCCTATGCTAGTAGGCACAGCGGAGCGGGGGGTGTGTAATTAAAAAAAATGTATTTTAATTCTGCACTGATTGTCTTTAAAATTGCCCCTGCCCCCTATTAAATCCAATCTGGGGACAAAACCAGGGACAGACTTGGTCTGGTCCTCAATCAGGGGACTGTCCCCTGAAACCAGGGGGTGTCTGGTCACCCTACTTGTAGGCAACTTGTACCCATTAATTTCAATGGAAGTCGCCTCAGAAGTCTGATCACTGTACATTACGTGAAGTTGCCTTGTAAGTTGCCTCATGTTGCGCTGTGATTCATACTCAAGTCGTGTCCAAGTTGCCTCCCAAAGTCATGCTGGAAGTCGTGTTGCCCCTGTGTAAATGGAGTCTTACTGTTGCAAAAATAAAAAGATATATGATGTGTTGGGGTAGACTCCATATTACACTAAAAGCTATTACATGTGGAACTGGGTCATCATGGATAATATAAAAAAAATGTAGGGGGGGGGGAGGCCCATGGCTCAAATGGTTATTGGGTGTATTGAGGGATTTGATTCATGAAACATTGGGTCTCAGTCCACTTGCCACTCACCAGGGTGTAATTTTCACAGGTGGAATATGGTTATCTGTGCAGAATTGCAGGAATTTTTTATTTTCATTTTTTTTTTTTTTTTTTTTAGCCCTGCCCCTATTTCAGCCTAGGTCAGAATGATGTGTACCTGGTCCTGCAGCTTCCTTGGATACTTGCATAACATCTCTCAGGAGGCAGTAGGATCAACACACAGTGTAACGGTGGAGGGGGGCGTCCTGAAAAACAGTCTGTGGAGGGGGATGAGTCCAGTGCGCATCAGAGCTAGCTGCCTAGCTAAAGAGGACCAAGAAGAGGCAGCCAGCTGAAGAAGACGGTGGACTGCGGTTGGACAGCGCTGGATTCGCTTTGCAGGTGAGTAAGTGCTTTGATGGGCACTACAGGTAAGTGGGGGGGAAAAGCATGGGGGAGGAGGGGGTTGAGTACTGATTTATGGATGTTCCTAGCATACACTGTGATAAGAGTTTGTGTGTGTGTGTATATATGTATAGATACTGTATTTATTGGCGTATAACACTCACTTTTTTACACTGATAATAGAGGGTAAACTGTGCCTGCGTGTTACACGCAGGGGGCTGTGGAAAGTTTTTTTCCTGAAACTTCCCTCTTAACCACTTCCCGACCACCGCGTGTATATGTACGTCCACAGAATGGCACGTACAGGCAAATGGGCGTACATGTACGTCCTTGTCTTCTAGTGGGTGGGGGGTCCGATCGGGACCCCCCCCCCCGCTACATGCGGCGGTCAGATTCCCGCGGGGAGCGATCCGGGACGACGGCGCGGCTTTTCGTTTATAGCCGCTCCGTCGCGATTGCTCCCCGGAGCTGAAGAACGGGGAGAGCCATATGTAAACACGGCTTCCCCGTGCTTCACTATGGCGCTGCATCGATCGAGTGATCCCTTATATAGGGAGACTCGATCGATGACGTCAGTCCTACAGCCACACCCCCCTACAGTTGTAAACACACACTAAGTGAACACTAACTCCTACAGCGCCCCCTGTGGTTAGCTCCCAAACTGCAACTGTCATTTTCACAATAAACAATGCAATTTAAATGCATTTTTTGCTGTGAAAATGACAATGTTCCCAAAAATGTGTCAAAATTGTCCGAAGTGTCCGCCATAATGTCGCTGTCACGAAAAAAATCGCTGATCGCTGCCATTAGTAGTAAAAAAAAAAAAAATTATGAAAATGCAATAAAACTATCCCCTATTTTGTAAACGCTATAAATTTTGCGCAAAACAATCGATAAACACCTATTGCGATTTTTTTTTTTTTAACCAAAAATAGGTAGAAGAATACGTATCGGCCTAAACTGAGGAAAATAAATAATTTTATATATGTTTTTGGGGGATATTTAATTTATTACAGCAAAAAGTAAAAAATATTGAATTTTTTTCAAAATTGTCGCTCTATTTTTGTTTATAGTGCAAAAAATAAAAACCGCAGAGGTGATCAAATACCACCAAAAGAAAGCTCTATTTGTGGGGAAAAAAGGACGCCAATTTTGTTTGGGAGCCACGTCGCACGACCGCGCAATTGTCTGTTAAAGCGACGCAGTGCCGAATCGCAAAACCTGGCCTGGGCATTTAGCTGCCTAAAGGTCCGGGGCTTAAGTGGTTAAAGTGGAGGTTCACCCTAAAAACGATTTTTATTACATTAGAGCCAGCATAGTAAGGACATTTCATTTCGGCAGGTTTTTTTTTTTTTTTTCTCTGTACTTACCTTTATATCCCGATTTTTGTCCAGGGCTTCCGCGTTCTGATGACTCCGGGACTGGGCGTTCCTATCCCAGCCTCAGGGTTCCGATGACTGCGGGGCTGGACGTTCCTATCCTTCCGTTCGATGATTGACGGCTTGTGAAACAGGTGACCGGTCGCACAACGCGCGTCACCAGATTTCCGGAAATTGTCGAGCTGCGAGTCGGCACTATACGCCCCCTGCGCCCGCCGTGTACAGCTGACTGCGCCGTATAGTGCCGACTCGCAGCTCGGCTATTTCCTGACATCTGGTGCCACGCTTTGTGTGACAGGTCACCTGTTTCACAAGCCGTCAATCATCGAACGGAAGGATAGGAACGCCCAGTCCCGCAGTCATCGGCACCCGGAAGCCCTGGACAACATCAGAATATAAAGGTATGTACGGAGAAAAAAAAATTACCTGCCGAAATGTATGCTGGCTCTGCTAGATGCAATTTAAAAAAAAAATTGGGGGTGAACCCCCGCTTTAACATTAGGGTGCGTGTTATATGCCTGTGTGCATAATACGCTGATAAATACAGTATATAAAATATATTTGCATCATCTATGCAATATACATCAAATGTGATGTGCTTGTATAACTCCTCAAGAATGTCCCTCCACCTTTTCGTTTTGGGACAATACTGACCCTTCTATGGCCAGATTAAGTTGCATATGGTGCAAGGAAATGAACTGAAAACATTTGTTTGTTTGACCCTTTTTTTCCAGGTTTCATAATCCTTTTTTTTATAGCGAGTTAAAGTAAGGGAAACAAATGTATAATCATGACATCATCTCTGCGCTGGCTATTGTTTAATGTACTGTATTCCTTGCTGGCACCATGCCCGGCTTCTCCCTGTATGACTTCTCATGTGACGGGCGATGCCCAGCTGGCAGCTAGAGACAGCTGCTGCCCACACAGGGCCTGACGAGAACATTTGACCTGGATTTCCCACTGTCATATTTTCTGTATAATGAAACCTGCAATTATATTTTACACCAGTTATTTTGGCTCAGCAGGCACTGTACCAGCCTGGTGGGGGCACAATCCTAATTTATGTGCATTCTGGGATCAGTGTATAATGTGTGATATGACTTTCCTGTATGTATCATTGAAAGTATATAACTGGGCTAAGTGGGGAAAAAAACAACACAAAAAAAAGTATGCAACATCTCTGCAACACAAACTCTCTTTACAAGCTATGCAAGTACAGAAACATACCTAGATCTGTCAAAAATATACCGAGTTCCTAACTCCCTGTTTGAACTGACAACGCGGCCTCTGCTACACTGAAATCCCATGTAGTGTTGTCAGTCCTGCCTGAATTCTCCTCTCCACCCCTACACCTCTTACAGTGATGAGGAGAGGGGGAGGATTACTGTAGTTCAGCAAGGAAAGGGTTGACAACACTGTTTGGGATTTCAGTGCAGCATAAGCAGAATTGTCAGGTTAAACAGAAAGTTAACAGTTCACTCGTTTTTATGGCATAAACGTGTATCTATTGTCAAAAATGTTGCTAATACTTACCAGCTGTGTGCAATAGTTTTGCACAGAGCAGCGCCAATCCTCCTTTTCTTGGGTCCTCCGTGGGCACCCCTGGCCCCTCCCCGTTTCGAGTCCCCCCCCCCCCTTAGCAAGCCACTTGCTAGGGGGGGGTACTTGTGTGGGCCCAATCCCAAGCCGCAGTGTGTGTGTGTGTGTGTGTGTGTGTGTGTGTGTGTGTGTGTATTGACATATATCCGAAAAAAGGAATAATAACCAGACAGAGTTTAACCTCAACCGCAATGCATCCCTAGATAAATGTATATTATATAGGGGGGACCTGGCAAAATAGTTTAATACATGTAACAATAAATAATACAATAAAGAAAATTACCTTATAAAACACTAATATTCTAGAAAATGCCAAACCCACTATCCAACTAATAAAATAAAATCATAATTGGCCAGTAATTTAAAAAACGGACCCATGACAGCTACAGGAAAATTGTATAAGCTTCCCCCCACCCCCACTCCCAAATTAGGGGGAAGCAAAGAAATAATGTCAAGTGTTTATTATAATACAGGATTTATTAACCACTTAAGACCCGGACCAAAATGCTGCTAAATGCCCAGGCCCCTTTTTGCGATTTGTAACGGTGTTGCTTTAACAGACAATTGCGCAGTCGTGCGACGTGGCTCCCAAACAAAATTGGCGTCCTTTTTTTCCCACAAATAGAGCTTTCTTTTGGTGGTATTTGATCACCTCTGCGGTTTTTATTTTTTGCGCTATAAACAAAAATAGAGCGACAATTTTGAAAAAAATTCAATATTTTTTACTTTTTGCTATAATAAGTAAACTTTTTTTTTTTTTAGTTTGAGATGGAGAATGGTGTGTGTGTTTTTTTTTTTTTTTTTAACTTGATGGAGAATGGTTTGAACCCCTGTCAGGTTTTTATTGCTGTCTGTGTATCCAATGGGAAGATTAACCTTACTACCTTTATAGGTAAATCTGAAATAAATAAAATATTTTTTGCACTACAAAATCACCAGAAGAAGCCTTATATATTACTTTATCTTAAAGAGGGAGTTCACCCTAAAAATAACTTTTAACATTAGATTGATGCTCATTTTGTCTAGGGGAATCGGCTAGTATTTTTAAAATTGAAGCTGTACTTACCTTTTTAGAGAGCGATCTTCTCCGCCGCTTCCGGGTATGGGTCTTCGGGACTGGGCGTTCCTATTTTGATTGACAGTCTTCCGACAGGCTTCCGACGGTCGCATCCATCGCGTCACGAGTAGCCGAAAGAAGCCGAACGTCGGTGCGGCGTTATACTGCGCCTGCACACCGATGTTCGGCTACTTTCAGAAAATCGTGACGCGATGGATGCGACCGTCGGAAGCCTGTCTTTAGACTGTCAATCAAAATAGGAACGCCCAGTCCCGCAGCCCATACCCGGAAGCGGCGGAGAAGATCGCTCTCTAAAAAGGTAAGTACAGCTTCGATTTAAAAAAAAAATAGCCAATTCCCCTAGACAAAATGAGCAGGAATCTAAGAGTAAAAAGTTGTATGTCCGGGTGAACCCCCGCTTTAAGTAATGACAAAGTTATTGCCAAAAAAAGGCCCATAGCACAGTTAGTTTTTTCTGTTTGCCCTTAAAATCCCGCTGTATTGGGGGGTACTTATGCCCTTTTAGCGTTTTTTCCTATGCTGTGTTCCAGGTGAGTTTACAGGTATATGTGCTGAACTGCCTAAAGTGGCATTCCAATATAACCCTAACTTATCTTAAAACTTACCCCTGCCCCCTCCCAACATCCATACTATCCTGTGGAAGAAGGATCTGTATACTTACTTAATTTCAGACTGCTCTGGTCACATGATTCGGTTCCCCTGTGTCAGCTAGTGGTGGCTTCAGGGGAGAGGAGGGAGCGCCGACAGCGACTGGGCCATAGTAAGCCTATGGGTGACGTCAATGCTCCCAGGCATGCCGGACATTAAGATTTCTGTCCTCTTCCCTGTAGCTGCCATTGGCTGACACAGGGGAGATCACGTGACCGGATTGGAAAGTATATACATCTTTCTTGCACAGGTTAGTTATTATCGGTGTTACGGGGGGAAGGGAGCAGTTTTAAGATTAGTTAGATATATCCCAGAATTCTATTTTGGGATACTTGCAGACATAATAAATGTTTGGTGTTCATAAAATTCTTTGTTAAGATGGCAGCAACATGAACATTGTATCTTACTATACACAGGCAGAAGAGGAGGTTCCCAGCAAAGCCCCCTCCGTCTATTGGCTGCAGGACTGCGTCTTGTCCCTATCACCCACCAATGACCTCATGGTGATCGCCCATGAGCAGAAAGCGGTGTTCTTAGCACGTAAGATATTCATCTTTTTTTTATAAAGAATTCTTCAAGATTTGTGTTTTCAGCTTCAGCCAATACTATCGCTTCTACAACACTTTTAGCTCTAACTCCTGTGGGGGTTACCATGCAGGGCGCGCTCCTGGGTCATAAAATCGGCATCCATAGCCGCCGATTGTATGACTCGGCCCCGCCCCCCCACTGGCCTCGTCATTGGATTTGATTAACAGCAGCGGGAGCCAATGGCTGTGCTGCTATCAATCTATTTAATGAAGAGCCGATCCGCCATGGGGAGAACGACGCGGGATCGCGCCCTCAGAAATTCGGGGCTCAAGTAAGAAAAACGGAAGCTCGGGGGGCGGAGATGCAAGGTGTTTTTTCACCTTAATGCATAGGAAGCATTAAGGTGAAAAAACACGAAGCTTTACAACCCCTTTAAGCCTCGTGCACACTGGATGTTAAAATAACGTTAAAAAAAAATGGCAGTAGCTTTGCAGTGAGTTTTTCCGCCCCCCCTCTTGTCGGTGCCACCTGAACACACTGTAGCAGGCGCTTGCATGGTCTTGGCCAGCTCCGCATGAGCAGTTCCGAATCAAGTGTCATATCCATATTTTTACTGCCAACCTTTTCCTTTCATTTGCATTTGCTGGCAGGAGAAAAGTGCCAGTTTTTTACTGGCTGACAGTAAAAATTCTGACAGTTGCCAACACTGCTTTAACATACAGTCAGGTCCATAAATATTGGGACATCAATATAATTCTAATCTTTTTTGCTCTATACACCACCACAATGGATTTGAAATGAAACGAACAAGGTGTGCTTTAACTGCAGACTTACAGCTTTAATTTGAGAGTATTTTCATCCAAATCAGGTGAACGGTGTAGGAATTACAACAGTTTGTATAAGTGCCTCACACTTTTTAAGGGACCAAAAGTAATGGGAAAGATTAAAATTCATAAATCAAACTTTTTAATACTTGGTTGCAAATCCTTTGCAGTCAATTACAGCCTAAAGTCTGGAACGCAATGACATCACCAGACACTGGGTTCCATCCCTGGTGATGCTCTGCCAGGCCTCTACTGCAACGGTCTTCAGTTCCTGCTTGTTCTTGGGGCATTTTCCCTTCAGTTTTGTCTTCAGCAAGTGAAATGCATGCTCAATCGGATTCGGGTCAGGTGATTGACATAACATTCCACTTCTTTCCCTTAAACTCTTTTGGTTGCTTTCGCAGTATGCTTCGGGTCATTGTCCATCTGCACTGTGAAGTGCCGTCCAATGAGTTCTGAAGCATTTGGCTGAATATGAGCAGATAATAATATTGCCCGAAAAACACTTCAGAATTTATCCTGCTGCTTTTGTCAGCAGTCACATCCTCAATAAATACAAGAGAACCAGTTCCATTGGCAGCCATACATGCCCACGCCACGACGCTACTACCACCATGCTTCACTGATGAGGTGGTATGCTTTGGATCATGAGCAGTTCCTTTCCTTCTCCATACTCTTTTCTTCCCATCACTCATCTGTCCATAGGATGTTGTTCCAGAACTGTGAAGCCTTTTTTAGATGTTTGGCAAACTCTAATCTGGCCTTCCTGTTTTTGAGGCTCGCCAATGGTTTACATCTTGTGGTGAACCCCCTGTATTCACTCTGGGGAAGTCTTCTCTTGATTGTTGACTTTGACGCACAAACCCGACCTCCTGGAGAGTGTTCTTGATCTGGCCAACTGTTGTGAAGGGTGTTTTCTTCACCAGGGAAAGAATTCTTCGGTCATCCACCACAGTTGTTTTCCGTGGTCTTCCGGGTCTTTTGGTGTTGCTGAGCTCACCGGTGTGTTCTTTCTTTTTAATGATGGTCCAAACAGTTGATTTGGCCGCACCTAATGTTTTTGCTATCTCTCTGATGGGTTTGTTTTGTTTTCTCAGCCTAATGACGGCTTGCTTCACTGATAGTGACAGCTCTTTGGATCTCATATTGAGAATTGACAACAACAGATTCCAAATGCAAATAGCACACTTGAAATGAACTCTGGACCTTTTATCTGCTCCTTGTAAATGGGATAATGAGGGAATAACACACACCTGGCCATGGAACAGCTGAGCAACCAATTGTCCCATTACTTTTGGTCCCTTAAAAAGTGGGAGGCACATACACAAACTGTTGTAATTCCTACACCGTTCACCTGCTTTGCATGTAAATACCCTCAAATTAAAGCTGAACCTCTGCAGTTAAAGCACATCTTGTTCGTTTGATTTAATGTTGATATCATGTTGATATTATTATATGTGACTCGTCTACTATGGCAGATTTGGTCAAGTGTTGGTCTATCAGACTGTGACGTTCCTTTTCCTTGGATTTCTAGCTAAGTGGAAAGCAGATGGGAAGGGAAAAGAAGAGATACAGTATGAAGTGGTTTGGAGCGGTTCTCTGAATGCAGACGATAGGTACGTTGTGCTCAACCAACATAATGTACAGAATCAAGTCTTATTGCAGTAGCCTCAATATGGTTCCTAGAGGTGACACAAAAATGCCGCCTCCTACCCATGTTCAAAGCCGAACCTCTTAAAGGACAGGTTTATCTTATGATATCCTAAAAACCTTCTTACCGTAACCTCTAACCTATTCCAAGCTACACCCTCCCCTCATCCCCATACATACACACGTCAGGTGCCTACTTTCCTCTTTCTAATGGCCTCCCACAATGTTTACAGCTTCAGTGCAGAAATCTTGTCTGACACCGCCAACTCCTGCGCAATAACTTCACATAAAGTTGAATGCGCCATAACCACCATACCTATACCTATTGTACTGTGTTTTTAAAGCGAAGCAGCATATGCTGACATAAAATCTTCCGCCTAATTTTCCTGTGCTGTATTCTATTAAATATTTATTTATCAGATGTGTGTGTGTAAAATATATATAATATATTATATATAGCGCTGACGATGTATGCAGCTCTTTACATACTGCACAATCGTATCAGTCCCTACCCTCTGTTTTGCTTGCAGCCTAAGTTCCCTGTCTTGCATGCATACATATAAACACAAATACACACGCACATAGATTGGATCTGAATACCCTACCAGCATATTTTTGGAGTGTGGGATGAAAAAAGAGAAACTGGAAGAAACCCATGCATAGGAATAACATGTAAACTTCATGCAGATAGGGCCCTGATCGGGATCTAAACCAGGGACCTCAGTACTGCAAGGCAGAAGTGCTAACCACTAAACCTGCTGCCCATATTGACTTATAGGATTATAAATGTCAGCTGTTTGTACTGTATATTACTTTTTATGCATTCACTTAACCGCATACTATGTTGGTTGCCTTGCAGTGAGTTTATCAGCAGTGCACTATGTATCCCACTTGCAAGCCAAAAAAGGTAACTTTTGTTTAATGTCTTCCTTTTCGTCTTACACCTGTGTACAATGTTATTCTGAATTACCTGCTGTACGTAGTTACAAATGTTTTAAAAAGCGTGTGCTTTGTCCATGCAGGACAGAGCAACAGTATTGCTTTATAGTCCACATACTCCCTTTTTCATGTATTGCCTCTTTGTTCCATTAAGCTGATGGGAGCGAATAAAATACCAAGTACTTCCAGGTAATGAGGAGCATATGACTCCACTAGATCAGGGGTGTCCAACCTTTTGACCTTCCTGAGCCACATTGGAAGAAGAGGGGGTTGTCTTGGGCCACACATACTGTAAAATACACAAAAAATAAGGATAGCTGATGAGCAGAAAAAGTTGGGCAGATCACAAGTTAAAGGGGAGGTTCACCCTAAAAACGACTTTCTCTTATTACACTGGCCCCCCACATTACAATACGATTATGCCTATTAGTTTTTTTTTGATGCTGTACATACCTTGGTACAGCTAATTCACCTGTGGCTTCCGGTTTGCGAGTCCCACGGGAGTGGGCGTTCCTAACATGCTGGTGATTGACGTTTTGACAAAAAACGAGCTCCCCCCCGTCGCGTAAGCCGCATCACGATTGGCGAAAGGAGCCGAACGGCGATGCGCAGGCGCAGTATAGCGCCGATTCGCCGTTCGGCTCCTTTCGCCAATCGTGACGCAGCTTACGCGACGGGGGGAGCTCGTTTTTTGTCAAAACATCAATCACCAGCATGTTGGGAACGCCCACTCCCGCGGGACTCGCAACCCGGAAGCCACGGGTGAATTAGCTGTACGAAGGTATGTACAGCATCAAAAAAAAACTAATAGGCATAATCGTATTGTAATGTGGGGGGCCAGTGTAATAAGAGAGAGTCGTTTTTAGGGTGAACCTCCCCTTTAATGATCAATATAGATAATGTACCTATCTGAGTAATGCAACTTTTTAAAGATTTTTTTCATTAAAAAAGTAAAAGAGGGTAACAAAAAATGAGTGCAATATTTGACACTGTTTGTGATAAACTAACAAATCAATATCTGGTTTGATGGATGTAGTAGCAATTCTCAATGAATTCTCAAGGTGCTCATCAGATATTCTAGTTTGTGTGCTTTTTGCCCTTCGTGTGCTTCGTCCTTGAAAATAGTTGCTCACAAATCTAGGTGCTGCCAAAAACTGATGACATAAATAAGGTGTGATTGGGAAGTTGAAAAACGTATAAAAGTCCAGTAAAGAGACATTGTCAAATTTATCTTCAGTTAAACACACTTTTGCTAAAAAATAAAATGTTTTAAGTAAGTTGATGATTTTGTGTTGGGCCACATTCATAGCCGTCTTGGGATGCATGCGGCCCATGGACACCCCTGCACTATATGATATGGAGACAGACAGAGAGGGAGCTGACAGGCAAGAAGGTGGGGTTAAGGGGGTGCGGGCGGCAGAGGAGAGCAGGGCAGCGTATGATGGAGGGACACACTTTGACCACAGTGATCAAGGCAGAGCAGCCCTGGTTATTGTGGTCTGAGTAGAGAGGGCATACAGGAAGTGTCAGTTTTTTTTTTTGGGGTTAATAAACGCTTTAAGTGAGCAACAGAGCAGATTCTTATGCCGCGTACACACGATCGTTTTTCGGCATGAAAAAAAAACAGAAGTTTTTAAAAACGTCATTTAAAATGATCGTGTGTGTGGGCTTCACATCGTTTTTCGGCTTCTGAAAAACGACAAATTTTTTTCCGAACATGCTGCATTTTTTTACGTCGTTTTTCGTGTTGTTAAAAATGATCGTGTGTGGACAAAAATGACGTTTTAAACCCGCGCATGCCCAGAAGCAATTTTTGAGACGGGAGCGCTCGTTCAGGTAAAACTACCATTCATAATGGAGTAAGCACATTCATCACGCTGTAACAGACAAAAAAGCGCAAATCGTCTTTTACTAACAAGGAATCGGCTAAAAGCAGCCCAAAGGCGAATAGAACTTCCCCTTTAGAGTGCCGTCGTACTTGTTGTACGTCACCGCGCTTTGTTCATCATTTTTCAAAAACGATGGTGTGTGGGCAACATCGTTTTTAATGATGAAGTTGGAAAAACGTCGTTTTTTGGACATGTTGAAAAACTTCGTTTTTTTTTTTCATGATGAAAAACGATCGTGTGTACGCGGCATTAGACTTCTGGTAGCCAAACAGAGCAATGGGGGAGTGGAGGAAGGGTATGTACTGCCAGGCTGTAGTAAACAAGTTACTTTGACCTGCATAGGCAAAGCACAGCTTCACTTAAAAGAAATTATGGGGGAAATTAACAAAGAGTGGTGCAAGCACCACTCTTCTAAAGGCAGAAAATTGAGCCGATTTTGCTTCTAATTAACAAAAGGGCAGTGTTGCCAACCTACCAGATTGAAATTGACGCAACACCCAAAATTTACTGGCACAGCCAAGTTTTTACAGACATTTCCAAAAGTTACAAAATTACAGTTTTATGTGCAAATTTGAGTATTTAGGCTACAAACAAATACAATATGCAATTAGCAATATGATTTAAGGTAGATATTAAGGCAAAAAACATACTTCTTATTTTATTTTCGATATAGTAAGTAAGTAGCTCAGGGACAGGACTCAGGAGGGCAAGGCATTAGAATGGGCAGCACACACACATAAAATTGACTCTCCTAGTGACACTGACAGCAGTGTGCAGCAGCACAGATGATGAGACCTCACTGACACATCACGTCCCAGTGACAGTCTCTCTCCAAGCCAAGTGGTCTCTCCATTCTAAACAGCACTGATGGTCCCAGCCTGCATTGCTCCCATACCGCAGACCCACACACGAGGCTCTGGCTGCTACGGCTTGGCTCCATTGCACTATGACATCACATGACACACTCAGGCACCGCCTCCACCAGAGCCGCCTGATCACACTGTAGCAGGCACTCGGATGGTCTCGGCTGCCTCCGGACCAAGCCGAGCGTCACAGCCATATTTTTTACTGGCAACCTTTTACTGGCAGGAGAAAATTGCCTGTTTTTTACTGGCTACCAGTAAAAATACTGACGGTTGGCAACACTGCAAAAGGGGCACAAGCTATGTTCTACTGTTACTTCTCTGTGTTCTACACTGTGTGCCACAGCACAAAGCAGTAGTGGGAATTCCTCTGTCCATTGTGGGGAGGAAAGAGGAGTGGAAAGAGGAGCTGACGGAGATCTGCGGCAGTTTTTCTTAAACAAAACGCTTGCAACCTCTTTCTTAATGAGTCGTTGCACCCACTCCAGTTTCCAGTTTCAGGTTCACTCTGAAATAGAAACTGTTGTGGGTAGTGCAGATAAACCTAAGACGGGTCTATCTGCTTAGGTAATGTGACGCACACCACTTTAGACAGGTTCCTGCACCAGTTTTCTGGCGCATAAGCTTCGTTAATTTCCTGAATTGTTTATAAAGTTCAGCATCCTATAAGCAGTCAGTATTTGGTTCAGGAGAAGGAAAAACAGACCCTCTGAACAGCCAAGTGTGCAAGTCCTTCTTTACTCCATATTATTTTCCTGAGTCAAACATTTCTGTGCTATTAACTCTTAATTCAATGTTGGAAAAAAACTCATTTTTTTGAATTTTTTTATACTTATTGTCCTTTCTGTCCTGTATGTCAGGGCAGTCCACAGCTTTAGTCCCCTTATTCCGCATACACACGACCGTTTTTCATGGCGAGACAAATACGTTTTTTTAAAATGGTCATTAAAAACAATCGTGTGTAGGCTCCAGAGTATTTTTCTCTACGTGAAAAATGGGCATTAAAAATGTAGAACATGCTCTAATTTTTCTCGTAGTTTTTTACGTTGTTTTTTACTCAGAAGCAAGTTATGAGACGGGAGCGCTCGTTCTGGTAAAACTAGTATTTTGTAATGGAGATAGCACATTCGTCACGCTGTAACAGACTGAAAAGCACGAAGACTGAAAAGAGCGAATCGTCTCTTACCAAACTTTTACTAACACGAAATCAGCAAAAGCAGCCCCAAGGGTGGCGCCGTCCGAATGGAACTTCCCCTTTATAGTGCCGTCGTACGTGTTGTACGTCACAGCGCTTTGCTCGAGCATTTTTTTTTCCACGATCGTGTGCATGCAAGGCAGGCTTGACAAGAATCACGTTGAGGAAAAACTGTTACTGGCATCACAGTAAACTATCTGTACTTATAGTAAGATACTATCTGTATCTTACTTTGAGGAGTGTCCACTTTCTTTGAGGAGTGTCCACTTTCTTTGAGGAGTGTCCACTTTCTTTTGAGGAGTGTCCACTTTCTTTTGAGGAGTGTCCACTTTCTTTTGAGGAGTGTCCACTCTCTTTTGAGGAGTGTCCACTCTCTTTTGAGGAGTGTCCACTCTCTCTTTTGAGGAGTGTCCACTCTCTCTTTTGAGGAGTGTCCACTCTCTCTTTTGAGGAGTGTCCACTCTCTCTTTTGAGGAGTGTCCACTCTCTCTTTTGAGGAGTGTCCACTCTCTCTTTTGAGGAGTGTCCACTCTCTCTTTTGAGGAGTGTCCACTCTCTCTTTTGAGGAGTGTCCACTCTCTCTTTTGAGGAGTGTCCACTCTCTCTTTTGAGGAGTGTCCACTCTCTCTTTTGAGGAGTGTCCACTCTCTCTTTTGAGGAGTGTCCACTTTCTTGTGGCCATATAACTTTATTGTGGGCTAGTATCTCCCCATGTATGGCCTCTTTAAGTCAGCAGTGGGTTTTTCTTTTCATATTAAAAATGTTGAATCTGTGTTATATCACCGTTCCAGTAACTGACTCATGTCTGCATCTTACAGGACCTCCACCGGGAGGCCAGATTGGACTTGTATAGTTGTAGGATTCACATCTGGCTATGTCCGGTTCTATACTGAGGTTTGTACTTTTTTTTTATATTGTATTAAAAGCTTCTTAGACACAGGCATTATATTTAATCCATCTCCAGCAACAATTTTGAAACCTTTTTTGGGTTTTTATTGTTGCCTGTGTCCCAAATTTGGGATATGAGCTTAACGAGGACAACAAATGAAATTTGACAGAAGTTTTAACTCTTTCTTTCTTTGCTATAAAAGTGCTTTGATTGCTTTCTGTGTTCCCATTGGGAGAGTCAACTTACTTCTGTCTCAGACAGAGAAGCAACCTTAAAGTAGTATTAATGTCTCAATGGCCACACAAGGAACCCCTGTATGCACAGCCCATGTCTAGGGTCCACAATGGCTGCTGAAGGACACGGATCGAAAGAAGACCAACAGATACATGCAGAAGCCACAAACTACCTTTACCTCTGCATGATTGTTAACTTTAGAAATGTTTTAGGCCAGATCAGTTTCTATACATTGCTTATTAAATTTCTCTCAAACACATGAAGCAAATATTGTCTGAATATGATTCCTGTGTATTCTTACTAGAATCTTGTTATGCTTCCAAGTGTGCTTGGTATTTCTTCAAGATCTGTGCAGTAATCCAGTGTGAGACTTTCCCTCTGTGCAGGAGTGTCCTGTAATAAAGACCGGTCACTTCTGCTCTCTCTCCTTGTGCAGGGTGACTGGTCTTGTATCCGCCCCTTCCTATAGTTGTTTGCAGGAAGCCCTGTCCCTTGCATACCTTTCTCTCTGTTTGGGCTATCTCAGGACAGAGAGATCACCACCACTAAGGTAAAAATGTAATTAGCAAAGGCAGTTGATGCACAAAAGTGCATTTATATCCTTTGTGGTTATTGAGGCTTTAACCACTTAAGCCCCGGACCTTTTTGCAGCTAAATGCCCAGGCCAGGTTTTGCGATTCGGCACTGCGTCGCTTTAACAGACAATTGCGCGGTCGTGCGACGTGGCTCCCAAACAAAATTGGCGTCCTTTTTTCCCCACAAATAGAGCTTTCTTTTGGTGGTATTTGATAACCTCTGCGGTTTCTATTTTTTGCGCTATAAACAAAAATAGAGCGACAATTTTGAAAAAAATTCAATATTTTTTACTTTTTCCTGTAATAAATATCCCCCAAAAACATATATAACATTTTTTTTTTCCCTCAGTTTAGGCCGATACGTATTCTTCTACCTATTTTTGGTAAAAGAAATCGCAATAAGCGTTTATCGATTGGTTTGCGCAAAATTTATAGCGTTTACAAAATAGGGGATAGTTTTATTGCATTTTTATTATTATTATTTTTTTTTACTACTATTGGCGGCGATCAGCGATTTTTTTCGTGACTGCGACATTATGGCGGACACTTCGGACAATTTTGACACATTTTTGGGACCATTGTCATTTTCACAGCAAAAAATGCATTTAAATTGCATTGTTTATTGTGAAAATGACAGGTACAGTTTGGTAGTTAACAACAGATGGCGCTGTAGGAGTTAGGGTTCACCTAGTGTGTGTTTACAACTGTAGGGGGGTGTGGCTGTAGGACTGACGTCATCGATCGAGTCTCCCTTATAAAAAGGATCACTCGATCGATACGCCACCACAGTGAAGCACGGGGAAGCCGTGTTTACATACGGCTCTCCCCGTTCTTCAGCTCCGGGGAGCGATCGCGACGGAGCGGCTATAAACGAATAGCCGTGCCGTCGTCCCGGATCGCTCCCCGAGGGAATCCGCACGCAGCGGGGGGGGGGGGGGGGTTGCGATCGGACCCCCCACCCGCTAGAAGGCAGGGACGTATATATACGCCCATCTGCCTGTCCGTGCCATTTTGCGGACGTATATAGTCGTGCGGCGGGCGTTAAGGGGTTAAAAACTATTAGCTAGATTCAGGTAGGGGCGCGCAACTTTAAGGCGGCGTAGCGTATTGTATTTACGCTACGCCGCCTTAAGTCAGAGAGGCAAGTACTGTATTCACAAAGTACTTGCCTCCTAACTTACGGCGGCGTAGCGTAAATGCGGCGGGCGCAAGCGCGCCTAATTCAAAATAGGCTGAGGGGGCGTGTTTTATGATAATTTCGTTTGACCTGACGTGATTGACGTTTTTTTGGAACGGCGCATGCGCCGTCCGCCTACATTTCCCAGTGTGCATTGCGGCTAAGTACGCCGCACGGTCCTATTGATTTCGACGTGGACGTAAATGACGTAAATCCCTATTCAGGGACGACTTGCGCAAACGACGTAAAATTTTCGAATTTCGACTCGGGAACGGCGGCCATACTTTAACATTACTATTCCAACTATTTGATGGAATATCTTTAGGCCTGATAATGCGTTACGTAAACGGCGTATCTGTACTGCGTCGGCCGGGCGTTCGTGAATAGGCGTATCTAGTGATTTACATATTCTACGCCGACCGCAATGGAAGCGCCACCTAGCGGCCAGCCTAAATATTGCACCCTAAGATAGGACGGCGCAAGCCGTCGTATCTTAGATAGGTTTAAGTGTATCTCTGTTTAAGAATACACTTAAACTTGGGTCGGCGCAGATTCCGAGTTAGGTCGGCGTATCTACTGATACGCCGACCTAACTCTATGTGAATCTAGCTATAAACCTCCAGTGCTGAGGCATAAGTCACATAGGGGGTTATTTACGAAAGGCAAATCCACTTTGCACTACAAGTGTAAGCTACAAGTACAAAGTGCACTTGAAATTGCACTGAAAGTGCAGTCGCTGTAGATCTGAAGGCGACATGCAAGGAAAGTAAAAAACAGCATTTTAGCTTGCACATGATTGGATAATAAAATCAGCAGAACTTCCCCACATTTCAGATCTACCCCTCAGATTTACAGCGACTGCGCTTCAAAGTGCAATTTCAAGTGCACTTTGCACTTGTAGTTTTCACTTGTAGTGCAAATTGGATTTGCCTTTCGTAAATAACCCCCATGGTCTCTGCTAGCGCAGGAATCACAGAAGGTAAAATTATTTGGACATAAACTGTGTTTACTTCCTTGCTTTCATTTTTTCCAGACTGGAGTGCTGCTTCTTGCCCAGCTTTTGAACGAAGACCCAATCCTGCAGCTAAAATGCAGAACTTATGAAATACCCAGGCACCAGGGAGTGACTGAGCAGGTACTACAATGGCAGATGATGTACTTTTCTAAAATAGAGATCAGGGATTTTTTAGTGTCAGCAATGTAATTCTTGGTAAATAGTTGTCAAATCTTTTTTTTTTATATACATACTAGCTGAATACGCGGCGTTGCCCGGTCTTCCTATCTTAACCTTTTGGGGAGGAAAATCATAGTAATATAAATATACCCATCTTTTATATAAGGGTGTAGGTAAGAGTTAATGTAACTGTCATATATTTTTATTTGGCATATAAGTAATATGTGTAGCAGGTATTATTGAAATATCTCCAGGCGTACAGAAGTTATGTGGGAACATACATTTCCCATTGATTTGCATGGGACTTTAAACAAAAACCCCGACCCTCACAAATGGGGGAAGTTAAGGGATAAATTAACTATCCTATAGTTTAAGTGGACATATAAGTAACATGTGACCAAGTGTTATCGAAATATCTACAGCCGTTTGGAAGTTATGAAGTAACATGTATTTCCCATAGAGTTGAATGGGACTTTAAAGGAAAACCCCGACCATGGCAAATGGGGGTGGGTAAGGGTTAAACCACCTATCCTATGTTTGTTGCTGACATATAAGTAACATGTGTGCCAAGTTTCATGTTAATATCTTTAGCCGTTTGGACGTGATGCTGGAACATACATACACACGTTGAGTTTTATATATATATAGATAGATTCAATCCATTAGCACTGCTACCACTAATATCACTGTGATAGTGTTTATTACTGCGATAACAAAAATGATCGTGATATATTACTGCTGCTAGATGTTTAGGGTTGGTGTTGGGGGCTAGGTTTGGTTTAGTTATGTTTTTGGGAATTAACCACTTCCATACCGCAGGCCGTCATATGACGTCCTTGGCTTTCAGTGGTGATATCTGAATGATGCTTGCAGGCATCATCCATAGTTACATAGTAGGTGAGGTTGAAAAAGACAAGTCCAACCTATGTGTGTGATTATATGTCAGTATTGCCTTGTATATCCCTGTATGTTGTGGTCTTTCAGGTGATTATCTAATCGTTTTTTTTAAACTATCAATGCCCCCCATTGAAACCACCACCTGTCATTTTTTTAAGCGGGCGATTCCCTACACCATAAGAATGATCGTAGCGGCAGTTCAGCCGATTGTTATTAGCGGCTACAGGAGGGGACATTCAACCACCCCACCCCCCGCTGCCCTCCAGTGCTTCTCCGGGCTCTCCCGTGCGATCGGGGACCCGGAGAAGGAATCCGCCAGCGCCGGAAGGAAGTCTTATGCCGCGTACAGACGGTCATTTTTTGTGATGAAATAAAATGACATTTTTAAAAATGTCAATTAAAATGATCGTGTGTGGGCAAAATGTCATTTTATGTCTTCTGAAAAATGACAAAAAAAAAATTCGAACATGCTCAAATTTTTTGTGTCGTTTTTCAAAATGTCATTTTTTGTGTCAATGAAAATGATAGTGTGTGGGCAAAACGACGTTTTTAAACCCGCACATGCCCAGAAGCAAGTTTTGAGACGGGAGGTAAAACTACCATTCATAATGGAGTAAGCACATTCATCACGCTGTAACAGACAAAAAAGCACGAATCATCTTTTACTAACAAGTAACCAGCTAAAAGCAGCCTCAAGGCGAATAGAACTTCCCCTTTAGAGTGCCGTCACTTTGTTCATCATTTTTCAAAATGATGGTGTGTATGCTACATCGTTTTTGAAAATGAAGTTTCAAAAATGTCGTTTTTTTTCATCACTTCAAACGTCATTTTTTTTTCATCACAAAAAATGACCGTCTGTATGGGGCATAAGAGAAAACCGAGGGCCAGCTGGTCCCCGGCAATCTTTATGACTCTCGGAGACCAGGGAGTGAAGTTATGACGTCACATCTGGGCTGCCAGAAGTAAACAAAGCCGAGATCTTGGCTAGAAAGCATCAGATTTCCAGCCTGGAGGAGAGATGCATCTCTCCATAAAGAGGACCGATAATGCACTATTCCCATTACGAGGGATGTTTACAGGGAAAGTGTAAAAACAATTATTTTTAAAAAAAATTAAACGCACACGCAAGTCACACCCGCATATGTAAACGACGTTCAAACCACACGTGTGAGGTATCACCACAAACTTTAGAGCGAGAGCAATAATTCTAGCCCAAGACCTCCTCTGTAACTCTAAACATGTAACTTGTAAAAAAGGTTAAAGTGTCGCCTATGGGGATTTTTAAGTACCAAAATTTGGTGCCTTTTTTTTATTTTTTTTATCATGTTTGTAAAATTACTGCGCAAATACTGTGTGACGTAAAAACTTGCAACAACCTCCATTTTATTCCATAGGGCAGTGATGGTGAACCTTGGCACCCCAGATGTTTTAGAACTACATTTCCCATGATGCTCAACCATACAGCAGAGTGCATGAGCATTGTGGGAAATGTAGTTCCAAAACATCTGGGGTTCCAAGGTTCGCCATCACTGCCCTAGGGTGTCTTCTAAAAATATATATATATATATATAATGTTTTTGGGGGTTCTGAGTAATTTTCTAGCAAAAAAAATATGATTTTTACATGTAGGAGAGGAGTGCTGGAATTTGGGCGGTATGGAAGAGAAAAGGAAGCGTATCCACCTAGTGCACTAAAATCACATTATTAAATAAAAACAAATGCCTAATTCATTGCCGTTGCTTTATTGGTTGAACTAGATGGACTTGTGTCTTTTTTCAACCAGACTAATTATGCGACTATGTTGTATACAGCCACACTGGGTAGGGAGGGGGAAAAGCTACTACCACAGGCTAGCAGCGTAGTGGAAGCAGTTCTTCTCTCACAGCTTCGGGTTGCTGTTAGTCCAGACAAGATGGGTGTCTAAACTGCAAAATGATCTAATCATGAAATTGTTTATCTGATAACACAGTGCCTTAGCTGCACTGAAATCGCAACCCGGTGGTGTTGGCTCTGCCCTGTTTTATTCTGCTGAACTACCATCCCTTCTTTTCATAATATAATGAAGAAAGTCATCTGTAGTCCAACACAAGTCCAAGCCCACTGTTTCATTAAAATTTACAAGAAACTCCTCTAACCCATCCCTTCGGATCTAACTTGTGCTAAAAGTCCCCCACCCAGCATCTTGCTTGCCTCTAAGGATGAGCTCCAGCGTGTTCGCATGGTACACGTGCAGAGCCCGCCAGGAAGCCTGCCCGGCGCTGCGCTAATCACAGCCAGGGAGACATTTCCCGATCTCTGCAGCCGAGCATCGGGCGCAGCGCCGTGCAGACTTCCTGGCGGGCTCTGCACGTGTACCATGCGAACACGCTGGAGCGCATCCTTACTTGCCTCTATTAGAGAAACGCATCTTGCAGAATGGTAACTTTACCTTTGGCCGCCGCACCTGTGCTCTGAGCTCTTATAGAATTGTATGTGACTGTCTTGGATGCTGGAGCTGCATCCCTGAGGTTCATGAGGTTTCCATGCACATTCGTTGCCATTGCCAAAGAGGATTTATGACAAAAAATAACTAAACCATGGCAGCTTTGTACATAGGAAAGAAGCTAGGGTGTGGAAATCAGGTTAGTTCAGGAGGGTAGGGATTTGAGGAATTTCTTGTAGAGTTAAATAAACAGTAATCAAAAAGTGTGGTAATGTCACGTATACTATATGTCTTCCTTTCTTTGCCTTGATGTGTTTTTGTTTTTTGAACAAGCATGAAGAAATGTCCATCCTGTACCCGTCTGCTTTCGTAACAATTGATGGCTTCAGCCTTTTCCAGTCCCTCAGGGCGTGCCGCAATCAGGTAGCCAGAGGTAAGTCGCACTGATATCCCATACCACTCATCAGTGTTTTATCACAATAGAAAAAAGTTTGCACTTACGATCAGTTCTCATATGTACGTGTGCGTATCTGTACAGATAATGTCCTGTCCATTTTGTAGGCATGTTGCCATGGAATCCGCATGTTTCTGTGAGGGTGGATGTTACATGTTTAATTAACTTACAGTACATTTCCCTCATTATTCTCCATATCCATCAATGTGACTTTCAGGGAATAATCGGGAATCCGACTATACAATCTAAAAATCTGAATATGCAACGCATTGGCCATCCAACAGTCATGCCTGAATAGAAGATATTAAAAACAAATATGCTGAGTATTTTCTCCATATTGAGACCAAGGTGAAAATTAGCCATCTAAAACGATCTATTGGAAAATGTTGTCAATTAATATTGACTCCCCTTGCTCTGATGGAACTTTACCCATCATTTATACTGCCTTAAATAAAAATGTTATTGTACCCCTCCCTGATCGCATTTAGCTTTTTTTTTATTATTGTTATGTTCAGTATTCAAAAAAATATATATTGTCCAAACCGTTGCTATCTCTAGCCAGTAGATGGAGCTATGGGAGACTTTTTTACATTTATCTGCCTTTTTTTTTTTTTAGCTTCTCTGTTTTACATCGCTCAATCGTCTAAAGCTGGCCATAGATGTGTTGCATCTCCTCTGGTTCAGCAGGAACCGGCCAAATTTTGATCCATCTGTGGCTGTTCCCATTCATGAGAAGTCTATCTATCGATTGACTTCTCATGTACAGTCCTGCTGTAACATATTGCTTCTATCTACACATGCAGTGAATTCTGATGGCAGAGGAGTCCCATTTTCAGAATACAATGACTCAGTGAGGGTGGGGGGGGCATCCCTGCATCCTTGCATTTCTGCATCCCTGAATCCACATCGAATGTGTGGATGGGGGAAGCTGTTCAATTGTTTTCATTCAGCCCAATGGCTGAACACACAAACTGAACTATGAATGGCTGGCTTTTAGTGTCTCACGCCCACACCTGAAGTATTGAGAGGAGTGACTGCTCCCCCTCCCTCCATCTTCCTGCTTGCTATATTCACTTCTCATAATTAGGAGTTTCACACCAGGAATCTGGAATTGGGCTAAAGTTAGGTCTTGTGACCAAGGCTTTAGACATGTAGGGGCAGATCCACAGAGCAAGTACGCCGGCGTATCTACTGATACGCCGGCGTACTTTCAAATTTCCCGCATCGTATCTTTAGTTTGAATCCTCAAACCAAGATACGACGGCATCTGGGTTCGATCCGACAGGCGTACGGCTTCGTACATCTTCGGATCGCAGATGCAATACTTCGGCATCCGCTGGGTGGAGTTCGCGTCGTTTTCCGCGTCGGGTATGCAAACAAGCTTTTTCCGACGATCCACGAACGTACGCGCGGCTGTCGCATTCTCTTACGTCGTCTCTAGTCGGCTTTTTCCGGCGTATAGTTAAAGCTGCTATTTTGCGGCGTATAGATAGACTTGCCATGTTAAAGTATGGCCGTCGTTCCCGCGTCGAAATTTGAATTTTTTTTTTTTTTTTTGCGTAAGTCGTCCGTGAATAGGGATGGATGTAAGTCACGTCTAAGTTAAAAAAATGACGTTGTTGCGACGTCATTTAGCGCAATGCACGGCGGGAAATTTAGGAACGACGCATGCGCATTTCATTCGGCACGGGGACGCGCTTCATTTAAATGAAACCCGCCCCCAACCTGCCCAATTTCAAATCCGCCGACAGAAATACACTACGCCGCCGTAACTTACGGCGCGAACGCGCTGAGGATTCGAAAATGCGCCAGGTAAGGTACAGCGGCGTAGCGTATCTCTGATACGCTGCGCCGTTCCACATGTATGTGTGTTTTTTAAGTGTGAGCACAAATATAATTTTTCATAAGCCACTATAGATATAAATCCACTTTGTATGCAGTAATTCGAGATTTTCCTAGCTTGTGACGGAAAATATTAATTATATGAAGACAGGAGGCGAGTATCTTATGCATTATCTTTCTTTAATAATGCCCATAGCAGAAATACAGTAAACATTTATTGTAACTTAAAAAATTCAAAGAACTACCCTTCCCAGCAGCCCCTGGGCCAGTGTAGCCCCTCCCAGACCGTAGCCTATATAAGGGACTGTCTGAGGTAACCTATTCCTCTTTCTTCATGCGAATTAGTGTAAACAGGAACCGAAAATCCAATTAGACATCTCCGCGGCTGCCGGGAACCTTCTGACCGGAACACAACATCCGAATCTGGAGGAAACGAAAGGACAAGGCCAACACGGACCAACTTCATCCGGACCAGCTTCATCCCAATGGGGACTATAGGAAACCCAAACCATTCGGAGCCGACCGGTCAGTTGTCCTCAGGAACATGGACCAACGGATTCAGTCAACGGCATCCCGACTCCGGATCTGGAACGCAGTAGGAACCTCCATCTGCGGTGAACTAAACCCATGGATCGAAACGGACAGCAATCCCAACGGGGATAGTGAAAACGAACTCCCAGGGCGTACCAGCCTCCGACTTGCAGAGTGCGTGGTTCATCAGTCTAGAACGAGAGAGAGACAACCTCGTGACAGGGTTGGGTTGGGAGGGAAGATACTCGCCTCCTGTCTTCATATAATTAATATTTTCCGTCACAAGCTAGGAAAATCTCGAATTATACATCAGACAGGAGGCTCATATCTTATGCAAGTTCAAAGCTATAACAATGCATATGACCAATAACAATCAAAATAATCCACAACACTGACATAGATATGTGTACCTCCTGTTCAAAGCGGGATTGGCGGAAAAGCGGTCGCTGACAACAGTCCGCCGCTATAGTAAGTCACAGAGGAAACCGGGAAGAGAGGATTAACGTAGGAAACGAGGAGTTGAAAGACTTGCGAAGATCGCAGCGAGGCCGTCAAGGACATATAAGTCTGTAGACAGCGGACCACATACAGTTGTGGATGTGCGGGGAAGAACGGGTAGAAAACCGATCGAAGTACCGTCTGGTCCAACGCACGACGGAAAAAGACTTGAGTCTCTGAGGCGAGGAATGACGCCTGGATATGTCCAAAGCCTTGACGTCTGACCCACGATGATGGAAATCAGACACAAGAAGACAGTAAGCTCGAAAGACAGTAACCTCAAAACAGAGTGTCAACGTCCCCCAGCCCGAGAACATGATCATGACCTTGGAAAAATCCCAAGTGTGCTTGTACATTGGGCGATTTAAACTTCACGCCTTCAAAATTGACACACCAACGGATCCAAAGAGTCCGCCCGATAATTGGCTATTACAGACCCTGGCGCTTGAACGGGGTCGACCCGTCGTTGATCACGCCAAGTAACCCAGAGTCCCCAGGTAGATCGAGATGCCGATCTAGTCCCGGGGCCCAGTCCAAGGCAGGGAATCCCTAGCTGTTCCCGAAAGGTCGTAGTCTGCGACCGGAACCCCGATACTAACCATGTGAGGAGAGGTAGGATGTGCTTCGTGAGTAGAGGGTGCAGATCCCTGTTCGGACCAGCGAGGAGGTGGGGGAATGAGGAAACAACCTGGGGAGTTCCACCGTCATCCTCAGAAGGAGGGGAAACCATGGTTGCGTCGGCCACCACGGAGTGAACCGCACGACTGATGCCCTCCGGCTCGCTAAGTGAAGGAGGACCCTGAGGGTCACCGGGAACAGGGGAACGCGTAATGTGTCCCCTGTGACCACGTTTGGTGGAGGGCGTCCACATGGTGCGCCTCCGGATCCGGCCTTCGGTTGTAAGAGCGCGGAAACTGGTGGCTGATACGGGGAACGAACAGGTCCATAGAGAAGGATCCGCAAAGTGAGCGAGGATCAGGGACCCTGACCGGTGCGGTCGCCAATCGTTGGAATCGGTCAGGTAACGAGAATCCAATCTGCCACCCTATAGGGATAGTCTGTGGCATATCCCGCAATCGGGACGATGTTGCATTCCAGGCAGAAGTGCCCGAAGTCTTACTAGATCCGCTAGGATTCTGGATCAGGGGCCCACCAAGCGATCGACGTACCGGACTGCGGGTATGTTGTCCGAACGCAATAGCACACAGCAGATGGACGTGCGTGGCAACAGACTTCCGATGGCAAAAAAGGCCGTCAGGGGTGTACGTGTTGATGTGCAGCCGAGGGTTCTCTGCGGACCACGTCCTACCGGAGGACGAGGGACTGCACCGAGCACCCCAGCCGAGGCGGCTGGTATCCGACCCTATGATGAAATCCGGTGAGGAGTTGAAAATGTCTCGCCGTTCCGTTTGACGGCATGACGTAACCACTACCGTAGGTCCACCATGGCTTCACTTAGTTTGTATAGCGAAGCCCCTAGCGAAGATGTAGAGTCTCGAGTCTCTGGAGGGTTCGACAGTGAAGAGGGGCTGGAGAGTGGCCTGGATTGACACCGGGAACAGGCCGACTAAGCGAGTCAGTCCGCGTAAGGACACCCGCTGCTGCCCAGCATGATACTGATGTCTTTGCGGATGGCGGCTAATTGGGTATGGGTAGCCGAAGGATCGCTCGGTTGGTGTCCACCAAGAACCCCAAAAACTCTATCTCCTGAAATGGGGAGATAATAGGTGTTCGTGATCTATGAGGAGTCCCAGATCGCCAAGCGATCCGACCATCCAGGAGGCGTGTTCGCTCGCTAGGCGAGGGGAACCAGCCATTAGAAGTAGGTCGTTCAAGTAGATGTTCAACCTCACCCTTGTTCCACAGGGCAGTAAGTTGGTGAGATTTCTCAAGCTCCCACCCGACGAAAAACCGCCTTTCTTCTTCCTGATCGGGAAGATGTTGTTGAGGAAGTTCAAAGAGAGCGGGTCCATCTCTACTATCGGCTGTTTGGTCCAAGGTCTAGCAACCTGTTGTCCATTAGGACGGTGTTTAGGTTTGAAAAACCGAATGGGATGGTGAACCAGGTATACGCCTGGTAATATAACTCCATTTGTCCTACCGTCTTAAAGATATCATCAATTAGCGTCATCCCATTGTGCTAGGTCAACCGGCTTACAGAGGCGGTAGCCTGCTCACTAAGGCGTAGGGTTAGGTGATAGGTCCAGAGATCTAAGACCCAGTACTGTGAGGTCCCAAAGGCCCTCTCTATTCCCTTCCTGGAATACTGAATGATTATGGGATCCACCTCTGGAGTGAGCACCACCGTATTTGGTAATGGAAGGGTGAGTATTCCACCCTCAACTTGTCCGGTTAGCGTACCGATCGATCTCCGGGTCCAGCATTCGATCTATTGGATCACCTCAGGTAGAGGTGCCCAGTCACCGGAGTGTGGGTGGCCAATCACCTCCTGATCGAAAAATGGTACTCCACAAGAGTCCAATAAGGTTTTACCCTGGGACCTAGGGTTGGCGTCGTCATGGAGCGCCATGTGCCCACTGCCCACATAATCATCATCATTATCATCATCATTTTCATCCTCAGACTCAAAGGTGTTAGCCGCCTCGTACTCCGCAGACGACTCTGGAAGAGTCCACGAGGAGTCTGGCTCAGTCCGTCTAGCGGATCGCTGCCTCTGCATGTGCATCTCCCCGAGGCTCGGGGGTCGATTGGAGTCTGGGAAGGCAGTGGGTCGGCAGGCCCGGGAGGGTACTGCCTGGGGCATGTTATTTACTTCCCCTGCCGGGGAGTCCGTGGGTCGGCAGTCCTGGGAAGGTACTGCCTGGGGCATGTTATGTACTTCCCCTGCCGGGGAGTCAGAGGGTCGGCAGTCCTGGGAGGGTACTGCCTGGGGCATGTTATTTACTTCCCCTGCCGGGGAGTCCGTGGGTCGGCAGTCCTGGGAAGGTACTGCCTGGGGCATGTTATGTACTTCCCCTGCCAGGGAGTCAGAGGGTCGGCAGTCCTCGGAGGGTACTGCCTGGGGTATGTTATTTACTTCCCCTGTCGGGGAGTCAATGGGTCGGCAGTCCTGGGAGGGTACTGCCTGGGGCATGTTAATTACTTCCCCTGCCGGGGAGACGGAGGCCACATTAATGTGACGGCGCATACGGGACGCCATGCCCTACTCAGGGGCGTTATATCCTTGCCGGGAGATCCGGACATAGGGGTGCATGTGGGTTGGAACAACCGATGCCCTGGTAGTCTGGACGGACCTACCGACCAGCTCAGGAACCAGTGCAGCACTGAGGTAGGTAGGGCCTTCCAGGGCTGCGTCCACCACTTCAGTGGCACCAGTAGGGAGTAAAGGATCTGTCGCCAGCCACAGGAGAAGAGTCAGCTGTCTGCGGACAGCACGGCCGTGCAGCACAGGAAGATACGGAAGTTATGTACTATAACTTGTATAGTAATTTCTATAATTCATTCAATTATTGTTATAATTTGTTTATTATATATATATATATATATAATGTATTTATTTATTCAATTATATATAAAGTATAGTTTAATAGTTTATATTTTAAAATGTGTTTATTATATATATTTATTTATTTATTTATTTATTTATTTATTCAATCGTATAGATTGTATAAATTATTTATTTATAGACATTTATGTTCATTGATTTATTTATATTTATTTAATAAGTCAATAATTTATTCATTCGTATAATTATTTAAATGTATTATTTATTTACATGTATTAATATATTCATTATATGTAGAATAGACTACAGGGAAATAAATTCCCAGAACAAGAACTGATGTTAATGTAACTGAAGGTGAAGGAGTGACAGAAGCAGGGGAGGGGAGGAATTCCCCACCAGCTAGGTGTGACAGAAGTTAGATGAGGGGAGATATTCCCCACCACAAGGGGAGCTAGACGTGAGGCTCGGGGCCGTAGTCTCGCGAGACTACGGCCTAACGTGATTCGCATAGATCAGTGAGATCTACACAGAGTTCCAACCATACAGCCGCCCGCACCCTGGCATGGCGGCGATGGGGAGAGACGGCCTAGCACATGGAGGATGGGGTCCCCAGGACAGGTCCGCAGCAATGGCGCCGTCGATTCGCGACAATAGCGCGATTGGTGCAGGGAGATCCTCACCGCCATGCCCCCCTCAGAGATGAGACGCTCTGAGGAGAAGGAGAAGAAGGGAGGTAGGAAAAAAGGCGCCGAGATGTTAAAATGGCGCCGTCCTACCTCCAGTCAGAAGACGAGCAGTGTGCAGAGCGCACCGGGGGGAAACAAAAGAAGCAAAGCAGCGGTATATTGTAAAATAAACAAATAAAAAAGCCCAATGACTGTAAGATGTACACATCAGAGGAAACCGCGTTCTCTACAAAACGGGTGGCACAGATAGCAAAGTGGGAAAAGCATACAGCAAAACTAAACGTTTATCATTTTTAGAAATATCAGTTGTGCTTCATAAGACAGAAGGTTGAGGTGGCGCATGCGCGGGCTACGGTGATGGACGCCTGATCCGTGTGCTCCGCACCAGGCATACACCACGGCGCCCCTAGCCCCGGTTCACGGCCACCCCAAACCTCAGCGGGACCACTGACGGACTCCCCGGGACGGCGGGCACACTTTGGCCCCCCCGGCGAGCAGAAAGGCGGTGAATTTCGGCCGTTTCAGAGGGCTGCAGCTCCGTGAGGAGATTTCAAGATGGCCGCCACGCAGCAGCCGCCGGCCCTGTCACACAGCCTGACTGAAAATGGATCACACAGGTCGGTGCAGCCCTTCCTTTCCCCACTACAACTCACCCTAGAAGTGATGGGGAATTCCCCACAATCTTCTCCCCTGTCCCTGGAGGTTATTAACCAAATAAATGGGCATGAGGTGACTGACCTAACTCCCTCATCCCTGGGAGCAATTTCAAAGCTACCACAAAATCACCTCAGTCATGAGGCGCATCCGATGGGCCCTAATGTTTTAATGGATGATTTATTCCTCAAATTTTCAATGCTATTAGAAAGAGGACTATCTCAAACAGCTGCAAAAATCACGAATGACTTAAAGGGAGACTTTCAAGCCCTGGGCTCTAGAATTGAAGCCATTGAAAGCAAAATGGAGGAGACAGTGGCAGCTACCTCACAAAACTTTGGCCAAATTCAAACACTACAAGACCAATTGGAAGTGGCACTATCTCGCATAGACGACCTCGAGAACAGATCGAGAAGATCGAACATTAGAATTAGAGGGCTCCCAGAGTCCATTCTGAATGTGCTAGAGGCAGTACAAGACTTAATCAAATATCTCATACCAAGTGTTGCCCCCCAGCATTTGGAGCTGGATAGAGCCCACAGAGCTTTAGGGCCACCCAGGAAAGACGGTTCCCCAAGGGATATCATCGCTAAGCCACATCACTATTCAATAAAGGAGGAGGTTATGAGGCAGGCAAGATCTAATCAGAATATAATGTGCCAGGGACATCAGGTACAACTCTTCGCTGACCTATCTCCTTCCACTATCCAGAGGCGTCGATCCCTTAAGCCTCTTCTGCTAGCTTTAACCCAGAAAGCAATCAGATATAAATGGTCTTTCCCTTTCGCAGTAAAGTTCACTTTCAACGGCAAGCCCTACGCCTTCTCCACCTTTCCGGAGGGGGAAGTCTTACTCCTACGCCTGAAAATCATCGCACAAGAGGCAGACATGGACACTTCCAATGCTGGCCAAGGATCAAATAAGCGTGCCATCCCCACTAGCCCTCCAACGCCTCTATGGAAGAAGAACAGAAACAAGAAAGCCAGAGATGACGGAACCACCTGAAAAATGTCCCTCCTGCTTGAATAGCAGGTGCTTCACTGACTTGTTGCTTTGCCCAGGTTGGGCTTATGGGCCTGACTGGATGTCTCTTTATTGCTTCCCTCGGCCCATCGGTGCTTTTCATTTTTTTTTTTTTTTGCCCACCGAAGAAGAAAAGAAGAAGAGAAGAGAAAACATCTTTTTTTTTTTTTTTTTTTCTTTTTTCTTTCTTTCTTTCTCATGATTCCTCTTGACTGCTCGCCCCTGAGTTCTTAGCTAATCTATAGGTCCCTTGATTTGCAAGAATTATCTTCTTAGTTTAACAAACCACTTTTGGTTCCTAGCGGGGGGAAATGTGTTTAGTCTCCCATTTTGACCATCCAGGGGTCTCTAAAAAAAATTTTTTTATTTATTTTTTTTAATTTCTCTGTTATATATATTATCCGTTGACATGCATTCATAGGTCTTATTTAAAGGGGTGTGTTTGTTTTTCCGCTGGGGCCCTCCAGCAGCCGGGGCGGGACCCCCCGCTTTCCTTTTAAGGGTGGCGGGTACCCGAATTGGCTGTTGGGGGCTTTTCACTTTTTTACAGGTGATGATTTTCTGGTTGTGCACCGTTCATTTAATTTTAAGTTCTACATTAACTTCATGGGCGCCTGGTCTAGGCCTGGTACCAATGCGCCTCCTTCCAACCTTCGGACGCCTAAATGGTCTCCGGGGGATGGACAGCTTCCCCCTTTTTAGGGGAGGCTGAATACGGTTTCATTTACGTGAGCGTCTGGGGTTCCTCCCTCCGGGCGCTCCTTTTTCCTTTTCTAGGAGAGCTTTCTGGTTCTATTCTTTCCTTTCTACCCTTCCCCAAACCACTGTCCCTTATGCATCTATGTGCTAGCCTAACATTTGATATGCCTTTAGGTTCCTCGTTTAATCGACTCATCCCGAGTGACCCGAAACTACAATGGGTGAGTGGGGGTTGTTTATGCGGCAGTGCGGACTCTGAATTCAATGGCTAGCTCAGTGGATCTCAATCTCCGCATTGCCTCTCATAATGTCCAAGGCTTGAACTCCCCGATCAAACGGAGAAAGGTGATGGACCACTATAGATCCCTTCATTTCGATATCATTATGCTACAGGAGACTCACTTTCCTGTCCGGTACAGCCCCACATTTCTCCACCAGTATTTTCCGCAATTCTATCTAGCCAGTGCCGAAAACAAAACAAAAGGGGTGGCTATTCTGTTTTCCAAAAAATGCGCATTTGTCAAAACTTCTGACATTGCTGACCCAGAGGGGAGGTTTTTACTAGTGAAAGGCAAGATAGGGGATCAATTATTCTCTCTTGTATCTTATTACGCCCCTAACAGGGGGCAAGCCAAATTTTTCAAAGCAATGTTGGAAACCCTTTCTCCTAACTTAGAGGGCACTGTAGTCTTCGGGGGAGACTCCAATATGGCCCTAGATCAAGGATTGGACAAAACAAAACCACCTGGGTCCAGACTGATACGTCAATCGAGAGAAAGCCTCAAAATCACCAAGCTTCTGCATGGCTTTGGCCTTGCTGATGCGTGGAGAGAACTCAATCCCTCTAAAAGAGACTACACTCACTTCTCTCACCCACACCTTACATATGCTCGCATTGACCACATCCTGACGCCTGCTACAACTCTACCGGCAGTTTTGTCTGCTTCCATTAGGGACTCAGCAATGTCAGATCACTCCATAGTTTTCATCTCACTCAAATTGGGTGTCAGAGAGGGCTCGCGCACGTTCTGGAGACTGAATGAGTCATTACTCACTGAACCATCCAGAGTCCAGGAGATAGGCTTGGCACTAATGGATTACTTTAAACTTAATGACACTGGGGATGTTTCTGATGAAACACTCTGGGCTGCTCACAAAGCCTTCATCAGAGGAAAGCTCATCCAGATATCCTCGCGTCTTAAAAAGGAAAGGATAGCTGACATAGACAAATTGGATAAAGAATACATCTCCCTTAAGGAAATGCACAAAAAAAAACCATCAGGAGTCCCCACTACCATGCTTGACAATGCCAGGTTGGCCCTGAACCTGGCTCTAACAACCAGAGCAGAAAAGTCAATCAGATGGAGTAAACACAAATTTTTTACTCAAGCTGATAGAATTGGTCCTCTGCTTGCAACCAAACTATCCCCCAAATCCAAACTGCTTTCCATGCCCAAAATTAAAATTGGGGGGGACCCTCCCACGACCAATCCTGCCAAGACTCTAGAAGCTTTCCATAGCTTCTATTCACGCCTTTACGACTCTCACACATTGCCTACCACTGACCTTCCTTCGCACTTTTATGAAGGTCTCCCTATCCCTTCTCTTTCAACAGCTCACAAGGACATACTGGAAGCCCCAATCACAGAAGAAGAGGTGAGGGAAGTAATCAGAGGTCTACGCACGGGGTCAGCCCCAGGACCTGATGGCCTTTCCATCCCTTACTACAAATCCTTTATGGATATACTCACACCTCATATGGTCAGATTCTTTTACTCCAAAGCCAAGGGCGAACAATTTGATTCCCAAATTAATACGGCATTTATCACTGTTATCCCCAAACCTGACAAAAATCCTGAAGATGTACAAAATTATCGTCCGATTTCCCTTATTAACAATGACCTCAAGGTCCTCACTAAAATTTTAGCAAACAGATTAGCTGGGTTTATTGGACAATATATCCATGGGAACCAAGTGGGTTTTATACCTGGCAGACAAGGCCCAGACCAAATTAGGCGAGCAATAGATTTAGTTTCAATCCTACAAACCAATTGGCCGGGAGGGATCCCCCAGAAAGGGTTCTTACTGTCTCTGGACCTTCAGAAGGCCTTTGACTCCGTCTCTTGGGCATATATTTTCAATATCCTCGAACGCTGGGGATTTGGGTCCAGATTTCTGGGCCTTATTGGAGCCCTGTATGCAAACCCTAGAGCACTGGTTAGGATCAACGGTCACTACTCCAAACCCATAGAGATCAGAAGAGGCACACGACAAGGTTGCCCCTTGTCTCCTCTTTTGTTTGCTATCGCAATTGAGACCCTGGCTATTGCCATAAGACAGAATCCCAATATATTAGGGGTACGATGTGGGGAACAAACCCACAAATGTGCCCTATTTGCGGATGACATCCTGTTATTCTTGACCTCTCCCATCACCTCCCTCCCCAACTTATGTCGTACCCTGGATGATTTCTCCAAAATATCGGGCCTCTCTGTCAACTATTCCAAGTCTCAAGCACTCAATATATCCCTTACCCCCCAAATGGTTTTAGATCTTAAACAATCCTTTGCATTCTGTTGGAGTGAGTCCTCTATACGATATCTTGGCATAGCCTTGTCCGCCAAGACAGAGGCTCTCTACAACCTTAACTACCCCCCTATCTACAAAAAACTGGAAGCAGATCTTCTTGCTTGGTCTAAATTTAATCTCTCTTGGATAGGTAGGATTAACTCAATCAAAATGACCCTGTTCCCTAGACTTTTATACTTCTTTCGCTCCCTTCCTATCCCTATTAGGAGGAACCACCTACAATCCTTTCAGAGTAAACTGCTTAAATTTATATGGGGCAAGTCAGGATATCGTGTACCACAGGACACACTTTTTCGACACAGAAGAAAGGGGGGACTTGGATTCTCAGACCTTCACAAATATTTCCTATCCGCCAGATTGGCTCAATTATCCTCCTTATACGCCAGACACAATATACCAGACTGGGTCTGCATAGAGGAGCAGGCTGTTCCCACTGCTCCTTTAGACTACCTTCTTTGGTCCCCTATCAAATCTCGTCCATCTATTTTATCCCCAGTGCTGTCACAATCGTTTGCTCTATGGGATCGACTCAGACACAACACCTGTCTAACTTCATATACCCGTCCTTTAGCCCATATTTTTAACAACCCTGATTTCCCTCCCGGATTACAATCTTCGGAGTTTAAGTGGTGGATAGACAAGGGGCTGTACCGGATAGGACAGTACTTCACTTCTAGTGGACCGATCTCCCTAGCTTACTGCACTCATACCCTGAAACTCCCTGAATCGGAGAGGGCCCACTTCCAACAGATTACAAAATTCCTCCATACCGTCTGGAAGTCTAAGCCCTTACCCCCTGACTTTACCCCATATGAGATCTGGTGCAATCAGGCCGTGGAGCGGAGAGGAGGTATCTCGACGATCTACTCGGCCCTCACTCATCCAACAACCAAAACGTCTTATATGGAGGCCTGGGAAGCAGACCTCCAGGTAAGCATTAGCCAAGAATCTTGGCATAAAGCATTCTTTAGTTCATTTCAAGGGATTCAGGGAACATCCTTGATAGAGGCTAGTGTAAAAGTCATCACCAGATGGTATCTCACACCCTCCAGATTGGCTGCCATGTATCCCGGTGGGGACCCCCAGTGCTTTAGGGGATGTCAGCTACGGGGCACTATGTCTCACATATGGTGGGAATGTCCTAGGATCCGCTCCTTCTGGAGAATTATTTTTAATATGCTACACAAGGTGACAGGTAGCCGGATTCCTAGGACCCCCGAAGTGGCCCTCCTAAATGCCCAACCCCCACGCCTAGCCAAATCAACACAAAAACTGGTACACTTTATTCTACTGGGTACAAAAATTACCATTGCCAAATCCTGGAAACAACCTAGACCACTAGTCTCGGCTGTCAAGCAGAAAATTTCCTGGATCATGACCCAAGAAAAACTATCTAGCATACTGGCTAATACTTCAGAGATGTTTCTTGAAACATGGACTCCATGGGCGGAATATATTGGTGTCCCTCTAGTCCCCGCAGGTAACCGAGTCTAGCTGCTTTTTTGATTAAACTAAGGCTTCACACTCATCCTTCCTTCCCTGCCCCCTCCTTCTCCTCTTTCTTTTCTTTCCTACCTAATTACCTTTATATCGCTATCCCTTTGGTTCTGAATACTCTTGTCTTATTACCTGAGCGATCATTTTGGGGTTATGGTCTACAGTAATATTATACTTAAAGTATGTTTTGTTGCTTGTTATTTTTTTTTTTTATTTTTTTTTTTATGTGCAACTTTACTTTAGTATTATAAAGGGGGGATATTCTTTTGGCCTCTCCCAGCTCTTAGTGAGCCTCTTTCCCTCATTAGTGAGAGGGTGGGGGGGGGAGGTGGGATGTAGGAGTTGGGAGCCTTCCCCTTGACACAGCGGGTTCCCTTTCGGGGTGTCGAGGGTTTGAGCTCCTGATTACCTTCGAATCTGAGTGCCTATACACATGGCTATGCCTCCACAGGCCTCGATAATTTTTAGTGAGCCTGCATTGTATGGCCTACCGAGCAGAACTACTAATTTCTGGCTTACCCCCCCCCGGATTTTCTTTTACTGTTTTAACTGTAATGACATGTTCCATGTTCCATTTGCAAATGGTTTTGATCGGCCCCTAGGGGCTTTATGTACCAAGGAAAAGCTTATAACTTGACTGTAATCCTATTTCAAATGTCAATAAAAATGTATTGAAAGAAAAAAAAGACAGAAGGTTGATAGAACAACACACAGATGAAGGTCTGAGGGGATCAGAGGGTATATACAGATACAGGTGGAAGTTGAAGGGAATAGCGGAGGAGGGAAAAACCTCCGTAGCTGTAATAAAAGCCGGGGTGGGAGGGGGGGGATCCCCAGCACCCTGTGGAAAGACGATGTGACATTAGGATCTACACAAATTAAAAAGGCTGCTGATAACCAAATAACAAGCAAGCCTACATAAAAATTATAAACATAGAGTAATGTACTTATCTGAGTTCTGGCTATGAGCAGAAAGAAAGAGGAATAGGTTACCTCAGACAGTCCCTTATATAGGCTACGGTCTGGGAGGGGCTACACTGGCCCAGGGGCTGCTGGGAAGGGTAGTTCTTTGAATTTTTTAAGTTACAATAAATGTTTACTGTATTTCTGCTATGGGCATTATTAAAGAAAGATAATGCATAAGATATGAGCCTCCTGTCTGATGTATAATTGCCATCGTAAACCCAGATCTATACCTTGTATCGTTGACATGCAGTATTTACTGTGCTGCACATAGCCTGTGATGAGAGCAGAGCTGTGGGAGGCACCCACTACAAGCTACCAGCAGAAAACTACAGGAAGGGGCGGATACAAGACCAATCACCCTGCAGAAGCAGAAAGGGCAGCAGTGACCAGTCTTTATTACAGGAAACCGAGGCAAAGTGCAGGAGGAGTTTCATGCTGGATTACAGCACAGATCTGAGAGAAATGCACAAAGCACACCAAGATTTAAGTGAATATCTTGTATTTGGACAACATTTGTTGAGCCCAGATTTCAGTTTTAAGGGCTTTTTCATAAAACGGCTGTATGACTTTATAAAGAAAAAAATAAATAAAAAATCTTCTGGTAAATTGTAGGTAGCATATTGGTGTGCTACAATATGTGTCTTGACAAAAATGAAGGCCCATTTTATTTTAACAAATAAGGAGTAACCTACTGCTAGGAGGAGAGCCTGGTCAATTCAAGTGACTGAGCCCTCCTGTTATTAATCTCCTTCTCTGGTATGCAGAGAATACTTTAAGGATGCTGCAGAATTCATTAAAAAAATCAGCATTTTCTGTCGCGTGGATAGTGGGTTTCGCTCTTTGTTTTATACTGTACATATAAAATATGTCTTGTTTTAATGCATTCACCAGCTGCTGCTTCTGGCAACGAGAATGTCCAGCCCCCTCCGCTGGCCTATAAGAAGTGGGGCCTGCAGGATGTGGACCGCATTGTTGATCATGCCAGCGTGGGTGAGTTTCATATTCATTGCAATTTTACATTATTAGAGATCTAGTAAGAGAAGAGAAGTGCTGAAGCACAGACACCTTGTGTTACCTAAAACTACAAAAGTAGTCTTCGTCTTTAGTATTGAAAAAGTGATTTTCATCTTTGAAAAAGTAGGGCTAGTCCTATTATCATAACAAGGACCTCCTTAGGCAGTCCGGTAGAGAAGCTACAAGCAATTAGTGACCAGCCCTGTCTGGATAACTTAAAGGGGTTGTAAAGACAAAAATATTTTTCTCTTAAATTAAAGTCTGACAGTAGCTGATAAAGTAAAAAGTAATGTTTTACATTATAACTAGTTTGATACCTGTTGAAATCGAGCTGTTTTATTCACCTCCGTCACTCCTGAATCATTTATTCTCACTGACTTCCTGGTTTGCGGTGCGCATTCATTCTTGCTACATCACGGCCTAGTGGGAACTACAGTTCCCATTAGGCTTAGCCTCCATGCCTGTGAGTGATAAGAGAGCATCTTGACGCAGGGCTGTAGTCATAGGGAGGGGGTGAGCACATTCTGCTTTCCACCATGCAAAACAGCTCGGATGCTGGTGGAAAGCAAGAAGAGGAATGACAGGAAATGGCATTTTCAAACCTGGATTATTGTATTTTGGAGGTCAAAAGGAAAAACGAGGTAAGTGATATTTAAATGCTCTAACTTACAGCAATCAATTGATCTAATAAAAAATTAACCTTTAGTGTTCCTTTAGGAACACTTTGTAACAGAGTTCTCCAGGCCATTCTCCTACAGCCCAAAGTCCTTGACAAATGGGTACAAGTTATGTAGGGGGATTTGTTTCATCTCTGTATCACCTGAGGATAGCCCCTTCACTGGGTATAAGTAAGGGTCTACAACCAATTTAATGTCAGCTTGTATACCCTGGACCTCCAAGATGGATGGCCTCAATAGGGACTCAGGGATCCAACATAGGCACTTGCAGGAACCACATGGTCTCTGCACATCATCACTCTTGACCAGGCTTACCTAAAAGTGAACCTGAACTCAAAAATTTTTAAATTTGTTTTCTTATAGGCAACATCTAGCAATGTTAGTTATGCCTAAACTGTACTCTAATTTGCCTTTTTGTCCTAAAATGTTCCTAAAAATTGTAGTGCATCTCCTGGTATGTGAGGATGCCTATGCACTCCTGTCCCTACAGCCTATTGGCTGTATATTGGCAGTGTGAGATCATATAAGGCATTCCTTACCAGGTTAAAAGTGGGATTCCTTGGTGTCACTATGCTGCATACTACAGGCATACCCCGCTTTTACGTACACAATGGGACCGGGGCATGTATGTAAAGCGAAAATGTACTTAAAGTGAAGCAATACCTTTTTTCACTTCTAAATGTGTGCACTGCATTGCAATAGTCATTTACAAGCATAACTGATATGAATAATGCATTGATAACTAAAATAAACACAATATTCAAATAAAAATTGTAAGCTTACCCCATCTCGTTGTTGCAAGGCCAGAGCAGCTGAGATAATTCATTGTGGTAGGAAGGGTGAAGGCATACAGGTATCTTCTGTTTCACTAGTCAAATCTTCAAAGGCGAGACGCTTTCTTGCTGGCGAAATGGGTGTACTACAAGAAGAAATCAGAGTAGGAGCAGGACTTGATGGTGATGTCAGAGCTGGAAATGGACTGTCAGGTATGCAGGTATCTTCTGTTTCACAAGTCAAGTCTTCAAAAATGAGGCGCTTTCTTGCTGGAGAATTGGGTGTACTACAAGTAGCAATAGGAGCAGGACACGGTGGTGATGTCAGAGCTGGAAACAGACTGTCAGTTGATGATGATCCGCGTGCTGATGGACTTTTAGAAAAGTATGTTTCTATGGAGGTTTGAAGTGTAGCTCTCTTTTTCTCCCTGTAGATTTCTTTGTAACAGGCATAAGCCCCTGAGATGTTAGCATTGACTTTGGAACTTCTTTCAAAATCCCTATCATGCTTTTCAAATAGAGCCATGGCGCTATCAAGATGACGGAAAGCTTCAAAGAGAATTTTTGTTGTTAAACCTTCAGGCTGATGATCAATGATCTCAACCCCATCCTGCACATCTTCTTCTCTCTCCTCTTCAAGTTCTAGAAGATCTTCATTGCTGAGGGACTCTGTGTGGGACGCAAGCAGTTCAGCAACATCTTCTGGCTCCACTTCCAGCTCTAACTGCCTTGCCATATCTACAATATTTTCAGTAACAGTAGCTACATGATCTTCACAGCCTTCTGAATCATCAACTAACTGTGGGCATAATTTTTTCCAGGCCCTTTTCATTGTGGTTTCCTTTATGTCATTCCAAGCATCTCTTATAGTTTTAATGCAATCCAAGATGTTGTAGCTTTTCCAGAATTTGGATAGGACTTCTTTACCGTCTCCTTCTTCTTTGTCTATTGCTGCAATACACTTAATGAATGTTCTTTTTAAGTAGTTTAACTTGAAGGCGGCAATGACGCATTGATCCATTGGCTGCAGTAGTGAGGTAGTATTTGGTGGTAGGAACTGCACTCGAATGTTAGGGTTCAGCTCATCTAGTGTTCGAGGGTGTCCAGGGGCATTATCAACAAGCAGCAATATGTGGAAAGGGATATTGTTGTCCTTGCAATAGGCTTTCACCTCTGGAACAAAGCAGGTGTCAAACCAATCTTCAAAAAGGGCTGCAGTAACCCATGCTTTTTTGTTAGCTCTCCAATGCACTGGAAGCCTAGTTTTAACGTAGTTCTTCAAAGCTCTTGGATTTTCCCATCTGTAAATTAGCAAAGGCTTTAGCTTTAAGGTACCAGAAGCATTGCCACCTAACAGAAGGGTTATTCTATCTTTAGCTGGCTTGTAGCCTGGCATTGATCTTTCCTGTATTGCGATAAAGGTTCTTGCAGGCATCTTCTTCCAGAATAGACCAGTCTCATCCACATTAAAAATCTGATCCATGGAGTAGCCTCCATCTTGAATAATTTTGGCAAGCTCTCTTGGATAGCTTTCTGCAGCCTTATGATCTGCAGCAGCTGCCTCTCCTTGTATTTTAATGTTATGTAGGTTAGACCTTTTCTTGAACCTATCAAACCATCCACGGCTTGCAGAAAATTCTGCATCCTTTGCTGTCTCACCTTTCTTAGCCTTCAGGTCATTGAACAGACTTAAGGCTTTAGTTTGTATAATTGCCTGGTTGACAGGAACATGACGTGTAGTCTGATTTTCTATCCAAAGTATTAAGAGTCTCTCCATGTCTGCAACAATGCTATCTCTTTTTCGAATTGTTGTTGTGTTAACAGGTGTAGCACTCTTAATTTCTGCAAGAAGTTTTTCTCTGTTTTTTATGACGGTGTTAACTGTAGTCCGAGTGTAGCCTAGCCTTCGGCCTATTTCAGCTTGAGTTACACCTTCATCATACAACTTAATCATTTTAGCCTTCATATCCAAAGTAATTGATTTACGGCTTTTTTTGGTACTATCTGCCATTACTCAATGCCTACCTGGCAAGCAATGCTGGGCTGGCTGGCGGACACCTCTGGGCAATGCTGGGCAGGCACCTCTGGGCCTTGGTACTGGCTAGTGGGTACCTCTGGGCCTTGGTACTGGCTGGCAGGCACCTATGTGCCTTGATGCTGGCTAGCAGGCACCTATGGGCCTTGGTGCTGGCTGGTGGGTACCTATGGGCCTTGATGCTGGCTGGTGGGTACCTCTGGGCCTTGGTACTGGCTGGCAGGCACCTATGGGCCTTGATGCTGGCTAGCAGGCAACTATGGGCCTTGGTGCTGGCTGGCGGGCACCTCTGGGCTGGCAGGCACGCTGGGTACCTGTAACAATGAAAATAACAGTGGGGGGGTCAGGGGCTATGATGTGGGTCCAGGGCTGGTAGTGGGGGGGGTCAGGGCCAATAGCAGGGGGGGCGTACGGTACTTACGATTATGCAGACTGTGGCTGGTGAACAGCTCTGGGCTGGCGGCACCTCTGAGCAGCGCTGGGATTGCTGACAGGCTGGTGGGTACCTCTGGGCCTTGGTGCTTGCTGGCAGGCACCTCTGGGCCTTGGTGCTGGCTGACGGGCACCTCTGGGCTGGCAGGCACGATGGGTACCTGTAACAATGAAAATAACAGTGGGGGGGTCAAGGGGCTATGATGTGGGTCCAGGGCTGGTAGTGGGGGGGGTCAGGGCCAATAGCAGGGGGGGCGTACGGTACTTACGATTATGCAGACTGTGGCTGGTGAACAGCTCTGGGCTGGCGGCACCTCTGAGCAGCGCTGGGATTGCTGACAGGCTGGTGGGTACCTCTGGGCCTTGGTGCTTGCTGGCAGGCACCTCTGGGCCTTGGTGCTGGCTGACTGGCACCTCTGGGCTGGCAGGCACGATGGGTACCTGTAACAATGAAAATAACAGTGGGGGGGTCAAGGGGCTATGATGTGGGTCCAGGGCTGGTAGTGGGGGGGGGTCAGGGCCAATAGCAGGGGGGGCGTACGGTACTTACGATTATGCAGACTGTGGCTGGTGAACAGCTCTGGGCTGGCGGCACCTCTGAGCAGCGCTGGGATTGCTGACAGGCTGGTGGGTACCTCTGGGCCTTGGTGCTTGCTGGCAGGCACCTCTGGGCCTTGGTGCTGGCTGACGGGCACCTCTGGGCTGGCAGGCACGATGGGTACCTGTAACAATGAAAATAACAGTGGGGGGGTCAAGGGGCTATGATGTGGGTCCAGGGCTGGTAGTGGGGGGGGTCAGGGCCAATAGCAGGGGGGGCGTACGGTACTTACGATTATGCAGACTGTGGCTGGTGAACAGCTCTGGGCTGGCGGCACCTCTGAGCAGCGCTGGGATTGCTGACAGGCTGGTGGGTACCTCTGGGCCTTGGTGCTTGCTGGCAGGCACCTCTGGGCCTTGGTGCTGGCTGACTGGCACCTCTGGGCTGGCAGGCACGATGGGTACCTGTAACAATGAAAATAACAGTGGGGGGGTCAAGGGGCTATGATGTGGGTCCAGGGCTGGTAGTGGGGGGGGGTCAGGGCCAATAGCAGGGGGGGCGTACGGTACTTACGATTATGCAGACTGTGGCTGGTGAACAGCTCTGGGCTGGCGGCACCTCTGAGCAGCGCTGGGATTGCTGACAGGCTGGTGGGTACCTCTGGGCCTTGGTGCTTGCTGGCAGGCACCTCTGGGCCTTGGTGCTGGCTGACGGGCACCTCTGGGCTGGCAGGCACGATGGGTACCTGTAACAATGAAAATAACAGTGGGGGGGTCAAGGGGCTATGATGTGGGTCCAGGGCTGGTAGTGGGGGGGGGTCAGGGCCAATAGCAGGGGGGGCGTACGGTACTTACGATTATGCAGACTGTGGCTGGTGAACAGCTCTGGGCTGGCGGCACCTCTGAGCAGCGCTGGGATTGCTGACAGGCAATGCTGAGCACCTATGCTGAGCACCTCTGGGCCGACAGGCAATGCTGGACTGGCTTGCTGGCAACGCGCAGGACGTTTTGCCTCTTCCCTCACAACTCTGGGCGGCAGCTCCGCCCTCCAGATCATACTGCAGCTGCGCGGCGCGGGAATGTCCGTAATTGCGAGGCACTTTACGTACACTTGCGGGCATGTCCGTACTCGCGAGTGTACGTAAAGTGAGTGTCCGCAAAGCGGGGTATGCCTGTACTCTTGCCGCTGCTTAATTATTCCTTCATCGGTCACGGGGGTGGAGTAGCTCTGACGTGAGGAAGCCAAGTTCTGCTGCAAGCTACAGTATCTCACAAAAGTGAGTAAACCCCTCACATTTTTTTAAATATTTTATTATATCTTTTCAAGTGACAACACAGAAGAAATGATACTTTGCTACAATGTAAAGTAGTGAGTGTCCAGCTTGTATAACAGTGTAAATTTGCTGTCCCCTCAAAATAACTTAACACACGGCCATTAATATCTAAACCACTGGCAACAAAAGTGAGTACACCCCTAAGTGAAAATGTCCAAATTGGGCCCAAGTAGCCATTTTCCCTCCCCCGTTGCCATATGACTCGTTGGTGTTACAATGTCTCAGGTGTGAATGGGAAGCAGGTGTGTTAAATTTGGTGTTTGCGCTCTCACTCTCTCATACTGGTCACTGGAAGTTCAACATGGCACCTCATGGCAAAGAACTCTCTGAGGATCTGAAAAAAAGAATTGTTGCGCTACATACACTGCTTACTGCATCAAATTGGTCTGCATGGCTGTCTTCCCAGAAGGAAGCCTCTTCTAAAGTCGATGCACAAGAAAGCCTGCAAACAGTTTGAAGAAAATCATACTAAGGACATGGATTACTGGAACCTGTCCTGTGGTCTGATGAGACCAAGATAAATTTGGTTCAGATGGTGTCAAGCGTCTGTGGCAGCAACCAGGTGAGGGGTACAAAGACAAGTGTGTCTTGCCTACAGTCAAGCATGGTGGTGGGAGTGTCATGGTCTGGGGCTGCATGAGTGCTGTTGGCACTGGGGAGCTAAAGTTCATTGAGGGAACCATGAATGCCAACATGTACTGTGACATACTGAAGAAGAGCATGATCCCCTCCCTTTGGAGACTGGGCCAGAGGGCAGTATTCCAACATAATTACCCCAAACACACCTCCCAAGATGACCACTGCCTTGCTAAAGAAGCTGAGGGTAAAGGTGATGGACTGGCCAAGCATGTCTCCAGACCTAAACCCTATTGAGCATCTGTGGGGCATCCTCAAACAGAAGGAGGAGGAGCGCAAGGTCTCTAACATCCACCAGCTCTGTGATGTCATCATGGAGGAGTGGAAGAGGACTCCAGTGGCAACCTGTGAAGCTCTGGTGAACTCCATTCCCAAGAGGGTAAAGGCAGTGCTGGAAAAATAATGGTGGCCACACAAAATATTCACGCTTTGGGCCCAATTTGGACATTTTCACTTAGGGGTGCACTCACTTTTGTTGCCAGCAGTTTATACATTAAAGCGTCACTAAAGGAATAATTTTTTTTAGCTAAATAGCTTCCTTTACCTTACTGCAGTACTGGTTTCATGTCCTCATTGTTCGTTTTTGCTTTGAAGTTGCTGTAATTCTGCTGTGATCTCCACACTTCCTGGTTGCCTGATTCCTTATAACCATGGTACTGGGAGATTTTCACGGTGGTCTAAGCTGTCATTACTGTGTGTCTAAAACTCCTCAACCAATCAGATTCATTTTAAAAACAAAACACTGTCCTGGATTTGTTTGTTTTCTTTCTCGTACATCACGGGACACAGAGCGGCATATTCATTACTATGTGGGTTATATGGAGTACCTTCAGGTGATGGACACTGGCAATCTTAAACAGGAAGTGCCCCTCCCTATATAACCCCCTCCCATAGGAGGAGTACCTCAGTTTTTTCGCCAGTGTCTTAGGTGTTGGTCATGGAATAGCTTTGCCTCCGCATCCTTGGGATCAAGGCAGGCTAACCGGATCTGTCCAACGGCCTCAGTGCTAAAGTGGACAGTACCCGGGCCCCCAAGCGGGGGGTCTTTTGCCTACAATGCTTCTCTTCCAGAGAGCTGGACCCTGGGCCCAGGACTTAGAGCCTTTTTAGTGCCTAAAGAAACCTGTTTGCCAGGGTGCTGTATGGGCCCAGGACAGTGGGTACCTTCCAGGACCCCAGGGCCTGAAGGTCTAGTACGCTACCCACGGAGATGGGAGAAGATTGGACCACTTGCGGTGCAATGTCCTGCGGCATGGAGCAGGTAAGAGGGGGGCCTGCGGGACTTGGTTCGCAGCAGGCTCTCCAGGGGATTTCTGTGGGGGAGTTAGCCTGTGTATGCTCTAGCATTGGCAGTTGGGCCACTATGTCTATTTAAGGGACAGGATGGTCTGTGGAGGGGCTCCCCAAGATATTGGATCTCCCTGGTCTGTTGCTGTGTACATCTGGCTGCGCGCTAGGTTGGCAAAGGGGGGCTGTGGGCCCATACCTTGCCAGAACTAAGGTTGTGTCTGGAACCTACCTAGTGTTCATACCTGGCTGGGTGTCACAGGCGGCTGGGAAGGGCTTCAGAAGCCTCAAACGCTCTCCTCTGGAGGTCCCACGGCATCCTCATGGCTCCTGCGTGCCCCCCCCCCTGTAAACGGGCGCGTGCGCGTGCACGAATTATAAGAAATTTTCGCGCCGTTGCGAGGGGGGAGGGCGGGGTTGCACGTTCATAGGAGGAAGGGGCGTTCCCCTCCTCCATGCTATACAGCTCATTCAAGAGCTGAGCTCGGACCAGGAGGACACAGAGCGGCAGCGCTGATAGACAGTGACACCCAGTGGCGCAGGGAAGTATTGCAGTTCTGGAATTCAGAACTAGCTATTTTTTTGTCTAGCCTAGTAATTCCCTATGCAGCAGGTGGATAGTAGCAATTTTTGTGTGGGCGAACAGTAGTGCTTTCTGAAAAAAAAAAAAAAAAAAAAAAAAAAAAAAACGAGAAAGAAAGAAGTTTTCTTTGAAAAAATAAAAAATAAAAAACAAAGATTTAAAAAAAAAAAAAAAAAAATATATATATACTGGCACATACTGGGCTCCCCACCAGGTTTTTGGACATCAGTAGTACTGCTGTTCCCTAAACCCCTAAATTATCTCCTGGCTGCACCTGTCAGTTGGTGTAGCAGGGGTACCTCGGTTTTGTACCATGGCTCCCAAAGGCTCAGGATCAAGAGGTACAAAAGGGGTCAAAAAACAAAAGGGTTCCCCCTCGGATTCTGAGGAGACGAGTCAGGCTATGCCAGTACTTTCCCCACCTGTTAACCCAGTGGTGGCTGCCTTGGTTGAGCCAGTAGGGGGATCTGGTGCGGAGGCTAGCCCAGATCCACCCAACCCTGTGTTTGTCACGGAGGACATGCTAGCCGCCTCCCTGGGAGGGCTAGAAAAAAGATTAGCAGCTATGATCACTAATTCCATTTCAGGCAAGAAGCGGACTAGATCCCCTTCACCTAAATGTGTTTCCTCAGATGCGGAAGTTCTCTCTTCAGAGGAAGTAGAATTTCAGGAGGATCTATTGGACCGGAACCTAGAAGGTTCAGAGATTGAGGAGTCTACTGTGGACGAACCATTTTCAGCCTCCCAAGCAGAGGGTCTGTGGGTTCAGTCTTTGACAGACATGGTCCGCGTGGCGTTTAACTTGCCCCTACCAGAACCTCAGGCTAGGGCAGTTTCCTCTTTGGGCTCTTTAAAAGCGCCCTTGAGCAACGCAGTTTTTCCGGTCCATCCTCTGTTGGAGGAATTGATATTTCAAGATTGGGTACGGCCAGATAGAATTTTTCTGCCGCCTAAAAATTTTTCTGTGATTTACCCTATGGAAGAAAAGTTTTCTAAGAAGTGGGCGCTCCCAGCTGTGGACGCAGCCATCTCATGTGTAAATAAGTCATTAACTTGCCCAGTGGAAAACATACAAATGTTTAAAGACCCGGTCGATAAACGTTTAGAAACACTTTTCAAGGCTTCCTTTGCTACGGCAGGAGCAGTGGTTCAGCCGGCTGTGGCTGCTATCGGGGTCTGTCAAGCTTTGAAAGATCAGACAAAGCAGATGCTTAAAGACATCCCTGCCCAGCAGGCAGAGGAATTAGCTGATATTCCTAGAGCTCTATGCTTTGCGGTAGATGCTATAAAGGATTCTATCCAGCAGGCGTCTCGTTTGTCGCTAATTTTAGTGCATATGAGGAGACTCTTATGGTTAAAAAACTGGGCGGCCGAACCCCCATGCAAAAAACTCCTGGCAGGTTTTCCCTTCCATGGGGGACGTCTCTTCGGAGAGGATCTGGATAAATACATTCAGACTATTTCAAGTGGCAAAAGTACCCTTTTACCAGTCAAAAGGAAATTCCGGGGTCCTGCATTCAAAAGGCAGCTTTCTCCTGTTCCGGGACCCTCAAATCCCAGGCAGTATCGACGGCCTGCTGCGCGAGCAAATTTTAACATTAAGTCGCAGGGACAGGCCCCTGGGGGCAAGAAACCATGGTATCGCAAACCAACAAAGCCAGCCCCTAAGTCTGCTTTATGAAGGGGCGCCCCCACTCACTCGAGTGGGGGGAAGGCTTCGTCTCTTTGCAGAGGTTTGGAAAGCCAACATCCCCGACAAATGGGTCCAGTCATCTGTGGCCACAGGCTACAGATTAGAGTTTCAAAAATTTCCTCCACCTCATTTCCAGGAATCAAGGGTTCCGAACGATCCAACAAAAAAGGCCTTGTTGCTAGCGGCATTGGATCGTCTGCTTCGCCAGGGCGTGATAGTAGAGGTACCAGCCCAAGAGAAAGGGCTAGGTTTCTACTCCAATTTGTTTGTCATACCAAAACCCAACGGCGATGTCAGACCAATTTTGGACCTAAAGAGTCTGAATGTTTACCTAAAGGTCCAGTCATTTCGGATGGAATCCGTCCGGTCAGCAGCCGCCGCGCTCCAGAAGGACGACTTTCTGGCGTCTATAGACATAAAGGACGCTTACCTTCATATACCGATCTTTCAGCCACATCAAAGATTTTTACACTTCACGGTGGCTCAGCGTCACTTCCAATTTGTGGCGCTCCCTTTCGGGCTGGCTACGGCCCCCCGGGTATTCACGAGGGTCCTAGCTCCAATTCTAGCCAATCTAAGAGTCCAAGGGGTCACGGTCCTAGCATACTTGGACGACCTCTTAATCATAGATCACTCGTCTCCTTGCTTGGAGCGAGCAGTAGCCCTCACGGTTCAGTACCTGGAGAGGTTCGGTTGGATCCTAAACCGAGAAAAGTCAGCATTTCAACCCTCAAAACAGTTGGAATATCTCGGCATGAGGTTAGACACGGCTCAGCAGAAGGTATTTTTGCCCCGGGTAAAGGTCAAAGCTATCAAGGAATTGATTTGATTGGTTCTAAGCAAAAGAGAACCAACTATTCGCCTATGTATGCGTTTACTAGGCAAGCTAGTGGCCACATTCGAGGCGGTACCTTACGCACAGAGCCATACTCGCGTCCTACAGGCAGCCATTCTCACAGCTTGGAGCAAGAAGGCCCAGGCTTTGGAGTTCCCTTTAACTCTATCATCAAGAGTCCGGCAAAGTCTGGGGTGGTGGTTAAACCCTCAGAATCTGCTAAAGGGAAAATCTTTCACCCCCATAACTTGGAAGATAGTGACCACAGATGCCAGCCTGATAGGCTGGGGAGCGGTCTTGGAGGGTTACACTCGCCAAGGTACTTGGGCAGAGGCGGACAAGCAGCTGCCCATCAATATCCTGGAGCTCAGAGCGGCTCGGCTAGCCCTCCTGGCATGGACATCCAAATTGCAGGGGTCCCCGGTGAGGATACAGTCAGACAATGCCACAGCTGTGGCATATATAAACCACCAAGGGGGAACCAGGAGTCGCGCCGCTCAGAGAGAAGTGAGCTTAATTTTTCTATGGGCAGAAGCTCATGTACCCTGCATATCGGCAATATTCATTCCCGGAGTGGACAACCGGCAGGCGGACTTCCTAAGTCGCCAAACTCTGTCGCCGGGGGAATGGTCTCTACATCCCCAGGTCTTTCGGACCATCTGCCAGAAGTGGGGTGTGCCAGACGTGGATATCATGGCATCAAGGTTCAACAAGAAACTAGACAGGTTCATGTCCCGGATAAGGGACCCGATGAACTGCGGAACCGATGCGTTGGTGTGCCCTTGGCATCAGTTCAAACTTCTGTATGCCTTTCCCCCGCTACAGTTACTACCCCGCCTGTTACACAGGATCAGGGTGGAGCACAAACCAGTCATCCTGGTAGCTCCAGCATGGCCCAGGAGGGCATGGTACTCACTAATCCTAAAGATGGCAGTGGGGGACCCTTGGACGCTTCCTCTACGGCCAGACCTACTCTCACAAGGCCCGATCCTCCACCCTGCATTCTGGCGGCTGAATCCCTGATTCTCAGGGGTAGAGGGCTGTCTAGGCAGGTAATATCTACCCTGATCAGGGCTAGAAAGCCGGTCTCCAGGGTGATTTATTACAGGGTCTGGAAGACCTACGTAGGCTGGTGTGAGTCGAAGAAATGGCTTTCCCGCAAGTACACCATTGATCGAGTTTTAAGTTTTCTCCAGCTAGGAGTGGATAAAGGCCTGGCATTAAGCACAATCAAAGGACAGATTTCAGCTTGTCAGTGTGGTTTCAGAGGCCGTTGGCCACCCACTCGCTGGTTAAGACCTTCATACAGGGGGTCTTACGTATTAATCCTCCGGTTAAGTCACCACTTTGTCCGTAGGATTTAAGTCTTGTTCTGTCAACTCTGCAGAAACAACCGTTTGAGCCGTTGGCTGAGATTTCTTTGGTTTTTCTGACAAGGAAGTTGGTATTTCTGGTTGCGATAGTTTCCGCCAGAAGAGTGTCAGAATTTGCAGCCTTATCTTGTAAGGAGCCATATCTTATTCTGCATAAGGATAGGGTGGTTCTCCGTCCTCATCCTTCCTTTCTACCAAAGGTTATATCCAGTTTTCACCTGAACCAGGATTTGGTACTACCATCCTTTTTTCTGAAGCCTACTTCCAGAAAGGAAGGGTTGCTGCATACCTTGGATATTGTCAGGGCCATGAAGGCCTATCTTAAAGCTACAGAGGAAATTCAGAAAACAGAGGTGTTGTTCATTCTACCGGATGGGCCCAAGAAAGGGCAGGCAGCTGCAAAATCCACCATCTCGAGATGGATTAAACAATTAATTACTCAGGCCTACGGCTTGAAGAGGTTGCCTCCTCCTTTGTCAGTAAGGGCTCATTCTACAGGGCCATGGGCGCCTCCTGGGCAACACACCATCAGATCTCTATGGCTCAAGTATGCAAAGCGGCAACCTGGTCTTCAGTCCACACGGTTACTACATTTTTCCAGGTGGACGTAAGAAGGAATACTGATACAGCCTTTAGGCAGGCAGTGCTGCAGGCTGCGATTTAAGACCCTCGGAATCGGGGGCACCCTTGAGTTAAAATTTAAATTTAAATTAAATTTTTCTCGACTAAGTTGGATTTATTATTATTTGAAGAGTATCTCTGAATTAAATCCTTGTGTCTTGGGAAGATTTCTCCCTCCCCTCAGTAAAGCATTGCTTTGGGACATCCCACATAGTAATGAATATGCCGCTCTGTGTCCCGTGATGTACGAGAAAGAAAAAGGGATTTTTAATACAGCTTACCTGTAAAATCCTTTTCTTGGAGTACATCACGGGACACAGAGCTCCCACCCCTCTTATGGGAAACATTTTTGGGAGGCATACTGCTTGCTACAAAACTGAGGTACTCCTCCTATGGGAGGGGGGTTATATAGGGAGGGGCACTTCCTGTTTAAGATTGCCAGTGTCCATCACCTGAAGGTACTCCATATAACCCACATAGTAATGAATATGCCGCTCTGTGTCCCGTGATGTACTCCAAGAAAAGGATTTTACAGGTAAGCTGTATTAAAAATCCCTTTTTTGTTCTGCGAGTCTTCCCGACTCACCTCTCACCCGGAACTTCATGTATGTCCTTTAAAACCAAAAGTGAAACTAGAGGCACATTATATGATAGATTAAATTCAATTTTTTATCATTTTTAAAAGCAATCAGATAACTTTTATGTCTCTATACCCAATAAACAGTCATTTCAGCAAAAAATGTTTTTTCCTTTAGTGACCCTTTAATGGTTGTGTGTTGAGTTAGCCTAGCCTAGCCTAGCGGCGACGTAGCGAATGCGAAAAACCGTTGTGGATCGCCGTAACTCCTAATTTGCATACCCGACGCTGGTTTACGACGCAAACTCCCCCCAGCGGCGGCCGCGGTATTACATCTTAAGATCCGACAGTGTAAAACAATTACACCTGTCGGTTCTTAGGGATATCTATGCGAATCAGTCGCATAGATAGAACAACAGATACGACGGTGTATCAGGAGATACGCCATCGTATCTGCTCTGTGAATATGGCCCTGTAAGCCTAAGGAATGGAGAAAAGATCAGCTGCAGGAAGCCCACAGGAAATACTGGTGACTAGACAGACCATTGCTCTCTGCTTACATTTTTTGGGCATGGCTTCCACAGTGCAAGTTCTCATTCATTCTGAATGTGAGTATAGAATGTAATTCTTCCTTCCAGGTACTTTTGCCTTGTCTTGTGTCACAATAGTTTTTTCCTGTTTTCAGGTTTCATGGCTCTCTCTCCATTTGACCAGATGAAGACTGCCTCCATTTTGGGAGGCTTTAATGCCGCTATAAAGAGCAACCCCCCCACCATGTCTCAGTATATTACTGTGGGCACCAATCCATTCACAGGATTCTTTTTTGCTCTGGAGGTATGTATGTTAGTAGTTTAGTCATGTCTGTTGTGTTATGCTTAATTTACCCTGTCACTTACCATGTTTATCTGTACAGGGCAGTACACAGCCATTATTGTCTCACGTGGCTCTAGCTGTTGCCAGCAAACTCACCTCGGCCCTCTTCAATGCTGCCAGGTATTGTGAACCATTTCTGCCAGCTCTATGATAATCATGTCATTTTCAGGCAGGCAGATGGGATAGAGATAAAAGAAAATGGGTGAAATCCATTCACTATGCCTGTGTATTGTTAAATTAAAACTATGGCCAGGTTATGTACATATTTCTATCAAGCAGTAAAGGAGCATTAAAGCAAAACTGCACCACTGTAGCTGCTCCCGCTTCTTAATCTCTTTGCAGTGTTGTAACAGATTAGCTTACCCTACTGACCCTCCTATTAGTGCCTTAGCAGCTCATCTTCCCCTTGTCATCGGTGCCTTAGCAGCTCATCTCCCCTTGTCATCGGTGCCCATGCAGCTCATCTTTCCTTGTCATCGGTGCCCATGCAGCTCATCTCCCATTGTCATCGGTGCCTTAGCCGCTCATCTCCCCTTGTCATCGGTGCCTTAGCAGCTCATCCCCCCTTGTCATCGGTGCCTTAGCAGCTCATCTCCCCTTGTCATCGGTGCCTTAGCAGCTCATCTCCCCTTGTCATCGGTGCCTTAGCAGCTCATCTCCCCTTGTCATCGGTGCCTTAGCAGCTCATCTCCCCTTGTCATCGGTGCCTTGGCAGCTCATCTCCCCTTGTCATCGGTGCCTTAGCAGCTCATCTCCCCTTGTCATCGGTGCCTTAGCCGCTCATCTCCCCTTGTCATCGGTGCCTTAGCAGCTCATCTCCCCTTGTCATCGGTGCCTTAGCAGCTCATCTCCCCGTGTTTCACATTACTTACAGTGGCTCAGCAGTTCAGCTCACCCTGCTCCCCCTTCCAGCAGTAACTCAACAGCTCACACCTCTCATCATAGGCAGAGACTCTCAGAGGTGTTTTGTAACAGGGCCAGCTGCCTGCTAATCTATTTTAGCAACCTCCCCTGACAGAAATGTCAGGCTGCTTTTATCTGATGTGTCAGAATTTGTCAGGAGTTATCAGACTGATAACAGAGGAACGGTTTAGGAGAGAACTATGGGACTTAGATCTTTGAAGAGAGATAACAATACTGCAGATATATGTGCCCAGCTCAAATTTCATGACTCGGGTTTACATTCACTTTAAAGCGGGAGTTCTCCCATAAATGTTTTTTTTAACTTTGATTCCCTTAGATTGATGCTCGTTGTGTCTAGGGGAATCGGCTAGTTGTTTTAAAACCCGAGCAGTACTTACCGTTGTAGAGGGCGATCTTCTCCGCCACTTCCGGGTATGGGTCTTCGGGAGCGGGCGTTCCTTCTTGATTCAGTTCAGTGAGGGAGTAGGACGCTTCCCGACGAGTCTGCTCTCTCCAGGGACCAGACAGATAGCCAGCTAGACACCGCAGACAGGCAGGCAGGCTCCTACAATCTTTGCTGCATGAATCAACTTGCAGCCCATAGGACCGGCTCCTTCCTTCCCTTCGTGGGCCCCTCTCTTCAGGTAAGACCCTGTCTTTCAGGGCCATCTTTCCACCCCCAGGAATCGCTAGTGACCGTCCTTTTCAGGACAGCCACTCCAGCGATCCAAATTGCGGCCGTTTACCTTCTCTTAGAGCCGCATGCACACCAATCAGTCACCCATAATCACCCCGGCCATCCGCCGCGCATAGCAGCGCTTTTTTTCTGGCGATCTGCGGCTCTTTCCCGCATCCGCGCCAGACCAGGCAATATTCGCGGCCGCCGCAATTAGGAAAGACCGCGGCTTCAGCCGCGGCCTAGCGGTGCGCCGCAAAAAGTAGCACTGACAGCCTGGAAATTTTCCTGGAATTGTCAGGGATCATCCCCCTATCCCTGGAGGATCCCATCCTCCCCTGGATTAACAACCAGCTCATACCCACCAAGCCAAACAGCCCCCAAACCTGAGGCCTGTGGCCCGGTCGGCGGCCATCTTGGTACTCCTCAGCTACAGTGACACCCTTCTTCCCCCCCTTCCCCCCCCCCATTCCAAACAGTACTTGATCCAGGGTTTCGTCCGATCGCCTTTCAGGGATCAGGAAGGAATTTTTTTCCCTGTGGCAGCAAATTGGCTTAGCACTGCCAGGGTTTTTTTGCCTTCCTCTGGACCAAGGCCCAAGCGAGAGGATTCAGCGAATCTTCCCTCTATTGCAATTAATCCCCCCCCCCCCCCCGCTGACTGGCAACAATGGTTAAACTGCGATACTCTGCAGAAACGATTTGGGGTCTGAGACAATTTGCAACAGTATTACCAGCCGTCACCAAAAAGGCCTTAAAAATAGACCAACTTTTGAGATTCGATCGACGATCAACCATCAAAAATTTCAACCATTTAACCCAGCTCAAGCACATATCATGTGCTTTGATCAACACAAGATCGGCAGTAAAACACCGATCAGAAATCTACGATTTCTTACTACAAAACGATCTAGACTGCCTCTTTATCACAGAAAGCTGGCTTTCAGACGACTGCAACACCATTCTCGGAGAATTGGTGCCAGAAAATTATCGAATTATAACGGAAAACAGAATAGGGCAAAGAGGAGGAGGCCTGGCGGTGATCCATAAGTCTCATATTGCAATCACTAAGCCGGTCCTTCAAAATCCTCTTCCATTTATGGAAACCCTTACTCTTCAACTTCAAACTTCCCCCCAGGAGACTGTTCACATTCTCCTCTGCTATAGGCCACCTGGGCCAAAATCGCAGCTTCTGCCATCATTAACGGAGTTCATATCCACTTACTCCCTTAACAGCAAACATCTTTTGCTGCTCGGGGATTTCAATCTGTGGGCCAACTCCTCACAGGATCCCATCGCGGAGGCCTGCATCGATCACCTGGAAGGATTAGGACTACAGCAACTTATATGCGGACCCACGCATGCTTCAGGTCACACACTCGACCTAATTTTCAGACAAAATCTGAAAATAAACATTTTGGGAGATGAACCTTTGCCATGGACAGACCACCATGCAATTAGCTTCATAATTTCCAAAATTCCACCAGTGATAAAAGCACCCAAGCCGGTGACAATACACTGGGCTAGATCTCAGAAGAAGCTCCATTCGGAACTCTTCAAATCTACCCTGGGAAACCGAATCGAAACTATTCATCCTCAGTTAACAGCCTCAGATACACTGGATGCCATAAATGCAGCTCTGCTACAATCAGCCGACTTAGTAGCACCGAAACGCAAAGTCCGCATCCGGAAAAAAAAGTCCGGCTGGTTCAACAACCAGCTGTCCCTACTGAAGCAAGAGCGCAGAAGGGCGGAAGCCGCCAGGAAAAGAAGCCCTGCAGAGGATAACCTCATCATCTACAAGGCAATAACAACACAATATCATAAAGAAATCTTCAAAGCCAAGAAACATCATTTTTCTATGGCGATTAACAGCGCCATGAACCGCCCCCGAGAACTCTTCAAGATGGTCACCCAGACCATGAATCCGGGATGTCTTGAAGTCCCCAATTCAGACACCCAAGAGTTCTGTAATGAACTATCGGATTTCTTCATCGACAAAATCGAAAGAATCCGGGTAAGTATTCTGCAAAATAATACCCCCCTCAGCCCCCTCTTCAATCAACTACAAAACACCAACAGAAACCTTCTACAATCAACTAAGTTCACTCTGGAACCGATCTCCATCGATACCACCAAAAATATCATTGGTGCGTTGCGGAACAGCACAGCACCCAATGACATCATTCCCACCAAGCTGCTGAAGGAATGCGCCGACATTCTGGCGCCTCCCATCACACAGCTTATAAATCAGTCATTTAAGGAAGGCATAGTGCCATCCCTGCTGAAAGAGGGCACAATCCAGCCCATCTTGAAAAAACCTAACTTGGATCCCAAGGACCCAACTCACCGCTGCCCCATAACAGGCCTAAATATTCTCTCCAAGATAATGGAGAAAGTAGTGGTACAACAGCTGCAACAGCATCTGGATACCCACAATCTACTCGATCCATTTCAATCAGGTTTCCGTCCCGGACACGGGACAGAAACGGCCTTACTCAAAATATGGGACGATGCCCTCGAGGCCGCAGACGAGGGAGAATCCTGTCTCCTGGTTCTGCTGGACCTAAGCGCAGCCTTTGACACAGTAGACCACAAAATGTTACTGATGCGACTGGCCGAGGTAGCCAGAATCGCAGAAGGTGATTTACCATGGTTTTCCTCCTTTCTTGAAAACCGATCACAAACAGTTAAATTGGGTTCTTTCACGTCGGAAAAGCGCACGGTGTCATGTGGAGTCCCCCAAGGATCCCCCCTATCACCGGTGCTTTTCAACATCTATCTTCGCCCTCTCTTTGATATTATCAGTAGCCAAGAACTACTCTATCACTCTTATGCAGACGATACGCAACTGTATTTTCGCATCTGCAACAAAAAGGATCATCATCTCAGGTTAGAGAAATGTCTCTCTTTGATAGAAAACTGGATGACTAAGAGTTATCTTAAACTCAACAGTTCCAAAACAGAACTTCTTATGTTTCACGCCAGCCGAAAGAGTCAACTGGCAACAAACTGGACACCATCGCCCATTCTGGGACAAATCATCACCCCTAGCTCCAAAGTCAAAAGTCTAGGAGTCATTTTTGACACCCTCATGACAATGGACGCACAAATAGGGTCAGTAGTCAGCGGCTCGCACCATTTGTTGCGCCTACTACGCAGACTTATTCCATTTATCCCCAAAGAAGACGTAGCAGTCGTGGTGGGAACAATCGTGAATTCCAGACTGGACTATGCTAACGCCCTTTACCTCGGGCTCCCAAAGTACCAAATCGCTCGTCTGCAAGTCGTACAGAATACGGCCGCTAGACTGGTGACTGGGAAAAGGACATGGGAATCAATCTCACCTTCGCTGAGAACCCTTCACTGGTTGCCAGTAAAAGACAGAATTGTATTTAAAGCACTCTGCCTGACACATAAGTGCATCCATGGGAAGGCTCCGCAATATCTTTGCGACAAGATAGAACCTCACAATTCGAATCGCGTTCTGCGATCCACCGACCAAAATCTGGTCAGGGTACCAAAAACCAAATACAAATCCAAAGGAGAAAGAAGGTTTGCTTTTCAGGGTCCGAGACTATGGAACACTTTACCAACCAGCATTCGGTTGGAGGAAAACCACCTGACTTTCAGAAGACAGATTAAAACTCTGCTCTTTTGATGTCATGAGACACGAACAACTAGCGCCCAGAGGCGATTCAGTTCGCATGCGCCGCGCTTTATAAGTTTTTCATTCATTCATTCATTCATTGACAGTCTTTCGACAGGCTTCCGACGGTCGCATCCATCGCTTTACGAGTAGCCGAAAGAAGCCGAACGTTGGTGCGGCTCTATACTGCGCCTGCGCACCGACGTTCGGCTACTTTCGGAAAATCGTGACGCGATGGATGCGACCGTCGGAAGCCTGTCGGAAGACTGTCAATCAAGAAGGAACGCCCAGTCCCGCAGCCCATACCCGGAAGTGGCGGAGAAGATCGCTCTCTAAAAAGGTAAGTACAGATTCGATTTTAAAACAACTAGCCGATTCCCCTAGACACAACGAGCATCACTCTAAGGGTAAAAACAGCATTTTAGCGGTGAACCTCCGCTTTAAGCTTTCCTTGCTCCTCCTTCCTCCCAGCAGTTTCTTAGCAGCTCAGTCCTCACTTTCAGTAGCGTCAGCTTCTCTTGCACCCCTTGCCATTCAGCATTTCATTATTTTCAGCCTTCTAACCTCTAATATAAACACATAGCATTAGCTCTGGAAGAGGCAAGCCTCGCTTTCCTATGAATGGTCAGAAAAGAACAATATTCATGAATTATCTTTAGTTTACTTACATGCTTTGTGTGATGATGACTTTTCTTTTGTCCTAGTGGTTGGCTGGGCTGGAAGAGCAAACATGAAGAAGAGCCACAACAAAAACAGAAGCCTAAAGTAGAGCCCGCCACCCCCCTGGCTGTCAGGTTCGGCCTCCCCGACTCCCGTCGCATTGGAGAGAGCATTAGCCTTTCCCCGTGTAACACGCTAGCTGCGGTGACCGATGACTTTGGAAGGGTCATTCTGTTGGATGTGGTTAGAGGAGTGGCCATTCGAATGTGGAAGGGTAGCGATTTTATTCATATTTATTCATTGCCATAGCAGAATGGTTTTCATGATTGTAAAAACATTCCAGCCTCTTTTTGCAGCCGGCCATATGTAATAAGGTAGCCACCCATCTTATAGACTGATTCTTTCATTTGCTAAGTTTAGGAGTTAACTTTTTTCTACAGAAATACTAAAGGATCAGTCCACCCAAAATGTATATTTCAGTTGATGGAACATGAAATCACTGGACCCCTGTACTGTTTTTCTCAGAAACCTTATTAGGCTGGGTTCACACTACGGTTTTCCCGTCCGTCAGCCGCATACGATTTATATGAAAAAACGTATGCGGCTGAAACGGACGGGAACGTATGGAACCGCACATATGTACGTTTTCCATTGACATTAATGTTAAAGGAAAACGTATGCGGTTGCCATACTGTTTTAAAAACGACCGCAAAACCGTGGTTGAACACGGTTTTGCGTACGTTTAAAAAACGTTTTGCCAGCAAATCGTACGCACCCGGATGCATCTGAGTGCATACGATTTGCAATGCATTCTCTATCTATACGTTTTCCCGTCCGGGCCCGTACGTTTTCAATACTGAAATCGTATGCGGCTGACGGACGGGAAAACCGTAGTGTGAACCCAGCCTTAGTGAGATCTCTGTGCCCAGTTCCCAAGTCTATAAGCTGGCTGTGCCCATTGTAAAGACCCTCCGCTTCAACTGCTCTCTTTTTATTTCTCTTATAATATTAGAACTGTAAAACACAAAATTTACAGAAAGAAAAGGAACAGAATTTTTCAGCACTTTCCTATATAAAGTTCTGATTGCACTTTCTTTACAGGGATAAAATATTTCTGGCCATCAAATGGATGATAAAGTAGATGTAAACCTAATAAGTAATATCTCAAAACATAAAAATCTCATATAATCTTTAACGTGTTAATTTAATTTATTGGCACACTGGACGTTTTTATAGCTGCTGTTTTTGGCTTTAGGTGTTTTCTTTTTCTGCGGCTCCCCAGCATGTTGGCAGAGTTGTTTTCTGGCTGGAACCCCCCCCCCCCCCCCCCCCCCCCCCCCCCCCCCCCCCCCCCCCCCCCCCCCCCCTGTAAAAATGCTCTAACTCTGATAAAAGCTTAAAAACGCTGATAATGATGGCTATTTAGCGTTTTTGAGCCATAAGCTTTTGTGGGCGTATAGTTTTTAATAAAAAAAAAAAGCTACAATGTTACAGCTAAAGAATGCTTAAAAACTCTGCAAAACTCATTCTACAGCTACAGCGTTCTACATCTAATGCTATTGACGTTTTTAAAACATCCAGTGTGCATGAGGGCCTATAAGTAATTTTTAATGTTCTTACAGTGCCTTGAAAAAGTAATCATACCCCTTGAAATTTTCACATTTTGTCATGTTACAATCAAAAACTTAAATGTATTTTGTTGGGATTTGATGTGATAGATTAGGGGTCTCCAAACTTCCTAAGGGCCACTTTTCTGTTGTTCAGACCTCAGGGGGCCGAACTGTGGCCAGTGGGAGCAGAAAATGTCCTGCCTTCAATAGTAGGAATAGTGACCCATATTCAGTATTGGGGGAGGAGTAGTGTCCCATTATTGGTATCAATAGGAGGAATAGTGACCCATATTCAGTATTGGGGAGGAGTAGTGTCCCATTATTGGTATCAATAGGAGGAATAGTGCCCCAAGGGCCGGATAAAGGCAGGCAGAGTTTGGAGACCCCTGTGATAGACCAACACAAAGTGGCACATAATTGTGAAGTGGAAGGAAAATGATAAATGGCTTCAACATTTTTTACAAATGAATATCTGAAATTTGTGACGTGCATTTGTATTCAGCCACCTTTTACCCTGATACCACTAAGTAAAATCTAGTGGAACCAATTGCCTTCAGAAGTCACCTAATTAGTAAATAGAGTCCATTTGTGTGTAATTTAATCTCAGTATAAATACAGCTGTTCTGTGAAGCCCTCAGAGGTTTGTTAAAGAACCCTAGTAAACAAACAGACTTTTGAAGGCCAGGGAACACACCAGACAGGTCATGGATACAGTTGTTGAGAAGTTTAAAGCAGGGTTAGGTTAAAAAAAAAAAATATCCCAAGCGTTAAACAACTCACTAAGCGCTGTTTAATTCATCATCCAAAAATGGAAAGGGTATGGCACAACTGCAAACCTACCAAGACATGGCTGTCCACCTAAACTGACAGGCCAGGCAAGGAGAGCATTAATCAGAGAAGCAGCCAAGAGGCCCATGGTAACTCTGGAGGAACTGCAGAGATCCACAGCTCAGGTGGGAAAAATCTGTCCACAGGACAACTACTAGTTGTGCACTCTACAAATCTGGCCTTTATGGAAGAGAGGCAAGAAGAAAGCCATAAAAAGTCCCTTTTACAGTCTGCGAGAAGCCATGTGGGGGACACGGCAAACATGTGGAAGAAGGTGCTCTTGTCAAATGAGAACAAAATTGAACTTTTTGGCCTAAAAGCAAAACGCTATGTGTGGAGGAAAACTAACACTGCACCATCCCCACCGTGAAACATGGTGGCAACATCGTGTTGTGGGGATGCTTTTCTTCAGCAGTGACAGGGAAGCTGATCAAAGTTAATGGGAAGATGGATGGAGCCAAATACACGGCAATCTTAGAAGAAAACCTGTTGGAGTCTGCAAAAGACTTGAGACTGGGGCGGAGGTTCCTATTCCAGCAGGACAATGACCCTAAACATACAGCCAGAGCTACAATGGAATGGTTTAGATCAAAGAATATTCATGTGTTAGAATGGGCAGGGCAATGGGCCTGACCCCCGCGGGATGACGTGGTGCACGTGACGCACGCACGCCGAGGGAGCAGCAGCTCGCGCCACGGATCGGACCTTACGACGGGGGATGGAGGAAGCCGGAGGACTCGAGGGTGCATCGGCGGCGGCAGGAACGGTGCAGAGTGGGAGACTGCAGGGCTGCTAGACCGCCGATCGTTCCCTCCGCGAGGCCGCTCTCCCCCGCCGTCTTAGCCGAGGCCCCCCCTCTCTTCCTCACTCTCCCCACCGCTCTCTGAAGGAGGAGTTGTACCGAGCGGCACAGACAGCGGGGAACAGGTGCTGTTGTCTGCAGCGTCGTACGGTGGGTGCTTATGGCTCTCGGCCCCCCGTGGATCACGGCTCCTCATCAGTCCTTATGGAGCCCAGAAAAGCATTGAGGTAATATTTATGCAAACCTTCTTCTTTTTTTTCCTATGGAAGCACTTCTACAGGATAATTAACCCAGGTGGACAATCTGAAAATGCAGGTAATGGTTAGAACCTTACTTTGTCAGCGTTTGCCATTGAGTTTGTTTTTCTCTCCTCCCTTCTCTGCTATAGAAAGACAATGTAGCAATTTACCCACAGATACCTCAGAGCTGCTTCAGTAAGAGCAAAGAGTGAACTCACTAACGAGGGGACTTGTGGTATCTGGCAAAATTTGCTATACAGCAGAGGGGTACCTGGAGTGAATGTGGCTTACACAAGCTCTATTTGTCTCTCCTCATACATATTTACACAGAAATCCATGCCTCTATGGGTTGATAGCCTTACAGACGGCAGACATTCACTCTGGTAGACAAGCACAAAAGCACCAGCCATCTCATAGACACGGCACCTGCCTCCACCAATTAAATTTAAAGCCTGGAAGGGGCATGTTTCGAAGCACTGTCTGAAATCTCAGGGGTTGGCAAGTAATACTCCCTATATCGCCGGGTCATCTGGAGGCGAACTCAGTGCTGGATGGTGTTTGACTCTCCTGCCCAAGATGCCCAATCGTCTCAGGCCCACAAGCTCTTAGGCAGCATACACTACGGCCCAGGGCGAAGGGTGCTAGATGTCTGAGAGACCCTAGATCTTGCATCTATAAAAACGTCTGCTAAGTACGGGAGGGTTGAGAGGAAGTTATCGACGGCCATCGTATGGCATGTCCCACTACACACTAGGCGCTGACTAAATTATAAAGCAAAGAAAAAAGAAAAGGAAAAAAAGAAGGGGGGTGCAAATACAGCCCATACCATAGGACTGTCGCTGCGTAAAAACCGCAAGGCATCCCGCAGTGGAAAAACCCCAAGATAATTTCAAATCCAAATAGGGAGTGCTCAGCCTTTATTACCAAGGACGTGCAACCCTCCTTTTCAAAAACCCGTCTCAGCGCAAGCGGGAGAATCCCCGGCCCATCCCTTGTTTCTCTTAATTAATGGAAACACCCGGTGTCAAATACTCACCAAGATTTAATTAACACCCCCAAAATTGTGCAAAATTGCCCCCTAGGGAGTTATAAAAACTTTCATAAAAAAATAAAAAAAATAAAAAAGGGGGAGGGGGAGAAGCTCCTCATCCTCCGATCAAACTGGGGAAACGCATCAGAGCGATAAAGAAATATAACATGAATAGATCAACTAGGGGGGCGGCCCCGAAAATACCTAAAGATACCTCCACTACCAGTACGATCAGACACTATATGACGCCGGAAGGAAGTTCTAAGAGCCCAGGGCTGATAAAAAAAACAGAAAAAACTGGGACAAATAAAAAGGGAATAGGGGGGGCAGAAACCCCAAGCGCGGATACCTCAACAGAACTTGATCATGCAGTCAGCCAAATAGAAGACCCTAGCTTGGACTCTCACATTCCCACAAAGGGGGAAATGGATGCTATGTTAAGGAGGTTGGAGAATGTAATAAGAGAGGAAATCAGCACCCTAAGAACGGATTTATTCCATACGTTAGAACGGGTAGAGGAAGCAGAGAAAAAAATAGAAAAGCAGGATCTTGAACTAAAAGAATTAAAAATCCAACATCTGAATATGAAACAAAACCAGAGGTTACTGCAATACCGTCTAGAAGACCACGAGAACCGTAACAGAAGGCAAAACCTAAGGATACGAGCGGTTAAGGAGGAGAGGGGCGAAGACCTGAGGAAAATTCTCAACGATTTGTTCCTTCCCCTCCTAAACAATGGTTCGGAAGGCCCCCTCAAAATAGAAAGGGTACATCGAGTTGGAAAGACAAGGGAGGGAGGAGGAAACTGGCACAGGGACATAATTGCCAGGTTCAGACACTTCGAAGATAAAGAGGAAATCTGGCAAAAACTGAGAAGAAAGCCTCCCTTATCCTATGACGGGACTGAGATCCAGATCTTCACGGACTTGGCCTGGGAAACCCTGTCCAGAAGAAGGCACTTAAAACCCTTATTGGAACAAATGCGGAAATCTAATATAAATTACCAATGGGGCTTCCCGGCTTGCTTGATAGGGTTTAGAGAGGGTATATCAGCCAAATTAACATTCCCTGAGGAATTGGTAGGGTTCTGCCGTAAACTGGATATACCGTTGATTGAGTTACCTGATTGGGTTGAATAGGGATGGGTTGAATAGGGACTAGAAAATAGCGGCCCCCTGGGGTGGTCCTGAGAGATTGGCATAGAGGGGGGGAGAGGGGGAGGGGACGGAGGGTGGGTGATCGGAGAGGGGAACAAGTAGGGAGGATCCGTTCCCCCACACATATAAGATCGATCTCCCGGGAAATTCCAGGAGACAATGTATGGGAGGGGCGCTGAGTGCTACACCTCATCCAAAAGAACCGACGGGGAGGGGATACTGTGGATCCCCACGGTTCAGAGGCGATGCATGGGCCTAGGCAAGGGGGGGGAGGGGGGGATCGAGGGGTGGTTTTGGAAGGGGAGAGAATATTCTCCCCCTTCAAAATAGGGAGGGAACAGGGAAAATGGCTCCCAGGGGATCTCTTAGAAAGTCCAGCAAGTTCACGGAACGATCCAGTAATAGGAAATGACTGAAGTTAAATTTTTATCCTACAATGTAAAGGGTCTAAATTCAGCTGTCAAAAGACTAAAAGTCTTGGCTGAGCTGGAGCACCTCAGAGCAGATGTGGTATTTATCCAAGAATCTCACTTGACCATTGACGCAAACATTAAATTATACTCCCCGGTATACCCCGTTTGGTTTTATGGTGACTCCATCTCCAAACGAGCAAGGGGTGTGGCTATCGGGTTTACAAGAGGCTTTGGATTCACGCTTGAGGCGAGGCTGACGGACCCCGAAGGGAGATTTTTATTTCTCAAAATAAAGTTCGAAAATGTAATCTATACTCTAGCAAATATATATGCACCAAACGTACACCCAACCCAATACTTAGGTAAAATTTTGGGAAAACTGAATAACTTTGCGGAGGGATATATAATACTGATGGGGGATTTAAACTTTGTATTTAATCCGACAGAAGATAGTACGTTCCGTGGGAAGGTGACAAAAAATGAGCATTTGCAGAGAATCAAACATAAGCTACACGAACGCCAATTAGTGGACGTTTGGCGGATTTTTCATCCAAAAGAACATGACTACACATTTTTCTCCCCTCCCCACGGAACGTACTCTAGAATAGACTACATCTTGGCAGATCACGGGCTGCTAGACTCTATTACAGAGACTGAAATTGGAATCATGACGGTGTCAGACCATGCTCCAATAACAATGAAAATTATATTATCTACACAAAAGAGGCAGAGGCCGGTGTGGCGCCTAGATGATAGCCTGATCCGAGATGAAGGAGGGGCTAGAAGAGTGGAGGCCGAACTAAAACAATTCTTTCATATCAACGATACAGCGGGGATTTCCAGCGCAACCCTTTGGGAGACGCACAAAGCGTATATCAGAGGAATTTTAATTGCCGAGGCCGCTAAAAAAAAAAAAAGAAAGGAAAAATAAAGCCAACTCCCTGAGGAAAGAGATAGAGACCCTAGAAAGTAAACACAAAGAGCAAAGATTAAAAGAGACCTACCTTAATCTAACCCTGAAAAGAGATGCACTTAAGGAAATCATGGAACAGGAAGCAAGGTACAAACTAAACTGCATCTCCAAGGAGAGGTACATATGGGGTAATAAACCAAGTAAGCTGTTAGCCAAAATGGCCCAAAAAAAGAAAACTAGGAACTACATTGAAAAAATTAAGGGGAAAAATGGGAACTTGGCTCATGCAACTCCCGAAATCGCAGACAGTTTCAAAAACTATTACGAGGAATTATACACAATAAAACACCCAGGTTTGCAGGAAGGGGAAAGGGAAGAAGAGACTAGAGACTTTCTTGCAAAGGCAGGACTCCCTAGATTGGAGGAGATGGAGAGTTTGGATATGGATCGCCCCATAACCGAGGCAGAAATTAAAATAGCACTAAATACCTCCACGGGCGGAAAAAGCCCGGGTCCGGACGGGTTCTCAACCATGTATTATAAGAGATTTAGCAATATATTGATTCCAAGGATGTGCAAATATTTTAATGGGCTAGGCTCCGAATTCGAAGCCAGCAGTGAAGCAACAGCGGCCGTGATCACGCTAATATTGAAAGAAGGGAAGGACAGCACTCTCTGTTCGGGATACAGACCTATTTCGCTGTTAAATGCAGACATCAAGCTGTTTGCCAAAATCCTTGCAGGACGCCTGAAGGGGGTTATGCACTCTTTGGTGCACCCCGATCAGGTAGGATTTGTACCCAACAGAGAGGGCAAAGATAATAGCCTAAGGGCAATTCTCCTGCTTCAGACCATTAGGCAGAATAAATCCCCCGGTCTATTCCTGTCAGTTGACGCTGAGAAAGCTTTTGACAGGGTAGACTGGGGGCTTATGATGAAGACCCTTACTATCATGGGAATAGGAAATAGGATGTCCCGTTGGATTGAAACACTGTACCTCCATCCTACCGCAAAAATTAAAATAAACGGAACGTTATCGGAACCATTCGAAATGAAAAATGGAACAAGGCAGGGGTGCCCCTTATCACCCCTTCTCTTCATACTATCCTTGGAGCCACTATTGGCTACTATCCGTAAGGATCCCGATATCAACGGAGTAGGAGTAGACGGGGAGGAACATAAATTATCGGCCTTCGCCGATGATATTTTATTTTATGTAACCAACCCGATCAAATCCATTTCAAAGCTCTCCAAAGTATTGAAACAATACGGGAATATTTCTAACTTTAAAATAAATATAAATAAATCAGAAATTTTGAATATAAATTTAAATAAAAGAGAGGTAGGATTAGTAAAAGAAGTCTGTGCCTTTCCCTGGACTAAAGAACTAAAGTACCTAGGTATTAAACTAGCCAATACAGTACAGAAGATGTATAAAATAAACTATGTTCCCTTACTAAATGAAATCAAGAACGAATTAAAAAACACGGTAAACAAACCTATATCTTGGATCGGACGTATAAACATGCTGAAGATGGTCGTAGTCCCAAAAATTCTTTATAAATTTTTACTGGTACCAATCGCCCTTCCACAGCAATTTCTGAGCATTCTGAATACCTTGCTACTAAACTATGTATGGAAAAACAAGAAGCATAGAATTTCTCTCTCCACACTAAAACAGGTAAAGCTGCATGGCGGGTTGGGTGTTCCGGACATCAAAAGTTACTATAAAGCGGCGGTCCTATCGCGGGCGGTTGAATGGGCCCGGGACAGGCCAGATAAAAGATGGGTGCAAATTGAGAAGGCGCTAACTAGCAAACACTTGAATAATATCATATGGATCCCTACACAACACAGAGCACTAGATCACAAAACACATGAAATAACAAGACACACATTAAGATTATGGGATAGAACTCAGGCACAACTAGAGGGGAAATTTAATTCCCCACTAATGAATTTAAAAGAAAATCCTTATTTTGCACCTGGGGAAAACAAAATTGGCGGGAATTGGATTAGGAAAGACACAGTGCACTTAGGAGATATTATTAATGACGGAGAGATAATGACCTACGGAGATTTGAAGTCCAAAACGGACTACTGGAATCTCGATAGGTGGCATTACTCTCAGCTGCATCACTTTGTGTGGCACCTCCCCCGCCCATTACGGACGGAGGCGGAGCTCACCCCACTTGAGAGGATCTGCAAATCCAAGAATTCAAAGGGCACTATCACTAAACTCTACGGGATATTGGTCAAGATAGGGTCTCGGGGAGAAGCACCCTTCATAGACAAATGGGAAAGAGAGTTAGGTATCACGAGAGGGACAAACACTTTTCAGAGGATTATTCAATTAACTCACTCATCTGCTATAGATGTCCGCACAGCCGAAGCAAATTACAAGTGCCTCTCAGGGTGGTATATCACCCCTGATAAAGCTAATAAATTTAAAGCAAGCCAGCCAGCTGAGTGCTGGCGGGGTTGCTCAGAAATAGGCACGATGGCCCACTTATGGTGGCTATGCCCAAAAATTCAAAGCTATTGGGACACAATATTGACCCAAATAAAGGTTATAACGGGGGAGGAGATAAAGAAAGACCCCTGGGTCGTGCTTTTCCACGGCAGTCTTGAAGGGGTAAAAAAATACAAGCAGTCTTTACTACCCCATCTCTTAAACGCAGCGAAGAGACTCATTCCCAAAAAGTGGCAGGAGAAGGAAAGCCCCCATGTCTGGAACTGGATAGACGAAGTAGAGGAAACGTACAGGTTAGAAGAACTAAGGGACAGTCACCTGGAAAGAAATGGGGAATATAGGGAGAAATGGGCAAAATGGAAGGAATACAAAAAAACATGGAGCTACGCTGAAAGAGTTAGGGTTTGTTAGGAACAGGAAATGTGTAAGTGGGTATCAACCCACATGCACCTCCCGCTCGCCCTTCTATCGACTACTTTCAGAGGGATATTCAAAAATAGTTCCCTTTGCTGAACTTCTCAGGGGATATGTTAGAAGAGAATAGGACGAGATCCCTGGGAGCCATGGGGGGTGGGGAGGGCGTAAATAATTGCAAAAATTCTTTTTCTGTTAAATATTATTGGGTTCCGACCAACAGGGCGTAGGGTTAATGCCTTTTTGAACTATTGGTTGGCCGACTCAGAATCCGTAATACTTATGAATTAAAAAAAAAAAATTGCAGAATAAATACCACATATGATGCAAACCACAACTTGAGACGTAAGAAGCATCAAATCATGAGCTGGTCTCTAGAATTTGGTAAATGAAAGCTGAGGTGGTAAAAAAAAAAAAAAAAAAAAGAATGGGCAGGTCAAAGTCCAGACCTAAATCCAATTGAGAATCTGTGGCAAGACTTGGAAAATTGCTGTTCAGACACTCTCCATCCAATCTGACAGAGCTTGAGCTATTTTGCAAAGAAGAATGGGCAAAAATGTCACTCTCTAGATGTGCAAAGCTGGTAGAGACACCCCCAAAAAGACTTGCAGCTGTAATTTCAGTGAAAGGAGGTTCTACAAAGTAATGACTCAGGGGGGCTGAATACAAATGCACACCACACTATTTTCAGACATTTATTTGTAAAAACTTAGAAAACCATTGATTGTTTTTCTTCCACTCCACAATTATGTACCACTTTGTGTTGGACTATCACATAAAATCCCAATAAAATAGATTTACATTTTTGGTTGCAACATGGCAAAATGTGGAAACTTTTAAGGGGTATAAATGCTTTTTCAGGGCACTGTAAGGCTGGGTTCACACTATTGTGAATTGGATGCAGAATCTCCGAGAATGTGAATGGCTCTCTTTGAAGCCGGTTCTCATATCTCCGATGCGGCTCCGGTGTGAATTTTGCACAGGAGCCCTTTGCGTCTTTTGGTCTGTTTTCAGGTCCGAATTCAGCCCAAAATTCAGGGTGAAATTGGACCTATAACGGTGAACCAGGACGCACAGGACTCCTGCTGGGAGCCGCATTGGCATCCCGTGTGAACCGAGCCTTAATGTGCTACTTTAAAATAATATCTGGTGATCCTGCCATGAAGGTCTTGTCTGGCAAGTTCTTTTTGTGGGGTGACAGTGCTCTGCCCCATCTCACAGTTGATCACTTGAGTTGTTACCCTGTCACATGCTGATCTAGTGGAAGCTGATGCTCATAATATAGGCATGTTTCGCTACTGTTAACATAAAGAAGCCCCCCCTAAAAAATACAATGCAGCCTTTTTGAAGTTTGTGTATACAGGAAGTGGCTGCAGAGGGGCTTCAGGAGATCAGCAGTGCTGAGTTGCAACAACAGAGGAAAAAAATGTGGTTTACATCTACTTTGCCTGTTTCCAATACTATTTGTCTCGGCATTATGGTTAGCTATATCCAGCATTCATCTGACATCCAGTGATCTAGCAGAGGCAGGGGAATTGCATATGAGGTTGTGTTTCAGGAAAAAGAGGTAGTGTGGATTCATTTATCATTCCTCCTTGGTTGGTGTCTTTTCAGGCTATCGAGATGCTCAGATTGGATGGATGCAAATTACGGAGGACCTACAAGAGAGAGAATCTGAGAGAAGCCATTATTCTCCATTTGGCAGTGTTCAGGGTCCATGCCGCGTGGCCCAGTTCCTCGTCATCTACGCCCCCAGACGGGGAATCCTGGAAGTGTGGAGCACGCAGCAAGGACCCCGTGTTGGAGCATTTAATGTGGGCAAACACTGCAGGTGGGGACCAGTCAGGAGACTAATCAGTTCAGTAGAATAAATACAGTGGAACCTCGGATTACGAGCATAATCCGTTCCCGGAGAATACTCGTAATCCAAAGTACTCGCATATCAAAGCGAGTTTCCCCATTGAAGTCAATAGAAACTAAAATATATTGACTTCAATGGCATGCAATACCGCATGCAGCCAGAGGTGGGGGGGGGAGGCGCCGGAGAGCCTTCGGGAACACTCTGAAAGGCCCGTGGACAGCTCGGCTGAACTCGGGAAAACCTTGGAAAGGCTCAGGAACCGAGTATTTCCGATCGTTTCCGAACGGCACCGATAGGCTCCGCTCGGCATTCGTGCCCCCTCACCTCAGGCCAAACGCGGTACTGCACAGCGCTTTGGTTTGAATCCTGCTCGTTTTGCGAGACAACACTCACAAGACTTGCAAACCGAGTTCAGATTTAAAAAAAATGCACTGCTCGCAGTAGCGAAACGCTTGTTAACCAGGTGGACATCAAGTGACTTTTGACCAACTTTCAGCTTCAAGACAAATTGGGTGCAGTGGTGCAATCTATAAAACCTGGTCCAATGTATTAATAAACGTGGACCCAGTAGTGTATTTAGGATTTGTGCTGACCTAGGCTTAACTTAAAGGGGTTGTAAATGTAAAAAAAAAATCCCTAAATAGCTTCCTTTACCTTAGTGCAGTCCTCCTTCACTTACCTCATCCTTCCATTTTGCTTTTACATGTCCTTTTTTTCTTCTGAGAAATCCTCACTTCTTGTTCTTCTGTCTGTAACTCCACACAGTAATGCAAGGCTTTCTCCCTGGTGTGGAGAAAGCCACTTGAGGGGGCGAGCACTAACACACAGCTCCTTTCTCTATCTGCAAAGTAGAGAGCGTCCTGACCCTCCTGCTCGCCCCCTCCCCCCTCAAGAGCCTTTCTCCACACCAGGGAAAGAAGCCTCCTATTACTCTGTGGAGTTACAGACAGAAGAACAGGAAGTGAGGATTTCTCAGAAGAAATAAGGACATTTAAAAGCAAAATCGAAGGATGGGGTAAGTGAAGGAGGACTGCACTAAGGTAAAGGAAGCTATTTAGGGAAATGTTTTTTTTTTACCTTTACAACCCCTTTAAGGTGAAAAAACATCAGATGATGTCAGCCCCCCCCCCCCCCCCCCCCAGCCCCCGTTTTACTTACCTGACCCTTCGAAAGTCCTAAGCTCGTCCCCGTTATCCTCTTCGAGTTGAAGCCCAGACGTTAATTGGCTGCAGTGGATGGGTGAAAAGCAGCGCAGCCATTGGCTGGCGCTGCTGTCAATCACATCCAATGGCGCGGATGTCTGTGTGTAGTTGCTGCGGGGAGGAGCCGCGACAGCCGCCGAGGGATCCCAGAAGACCAGGATCGGGGCCACTTGTCTTGACAGGGATGGTAAAAAGTAAACTGACAGGGGCTATAACCCTCCCTTACTCTATCCAAAATGAAAAAAAAAAGTGTTGCCTATAGTTCTACTTTAAGCTCAAATTTCTGATAATTTTATGGGGAGGACTAAGAAGATATAACCATGCCAATGGTGCAGCAGAAACACATAGCACAGTGAGGAAGGTTTGTGGTCTAGGATGATAGGACAGTCAAAATTGGAAGCAGCGCCCCCTTCCTACAGTTGCGGAATGCCGACCGCCCGCATACCGGAAGCGGTGCGGCCGCTTTATGGGGGCACTGGACTAATTTGCCTCTAAGCCCAGTCCGGCCCATAAGACTGACGCTGCACTAACCGTATAATGCAAGCCGGTGGGGACTCTTTCTGTGCTGCCCCCCTGCAAAGTGCTTCCCTAGGCCTGGGCCTTGTTGGCCTAGGCCAGAATACAGCATTGCGTGGACCAATATATTGTAATAAATGTAACTGTAAATGTATGTGAAAAGAACTAGTGCCCTTTATGTTTTAGCTCACTGAATCATTTTTTTTTTTCAGATTGCTGTGTCCTGGGTATAAGATCATGGGCTTAAATAACGTCACCAGTCAGGGTTGGCAGCCGCAGACGTATCAGATTTGTCTGATTGATCCGGTATCAGGAAATGTACGGACAGTGAACATCCCATTCCACCTGGCACTCAGGTAAGAGAGCTAAGCCACACTTTGAATAAAACATCGCTATGGGCCTCATGTATATTGGAAAGTGCATATCTGCTCTCCTTTATACTTTGTAGTAATACTGCATTCTGTGACCTGTCCATTCATAATATTCATGCCTTGGTGTGGAGTCTGTGGTATCCTACAAAGTTTCCTCTATTTAATGCAGCAGAGAGAAATCTGTTATTGAAGGAGAGCTGGTCAACCCCCCTTTTTATTTTTTTTGGGGTTACAATGCTTCTGTCTGAACCTCGGTCACTTACATTGCATCAAGCACTACTGTATGTGAAGGATATATTTATGTGCTGTGTTTTCATATTCCTTTTTTTTTTTCATTGTTTCTTGTTCCAGCGACAAAAAGTGTGAACGAGCCAAAGACTTGCATCTAGTAAAGAAACTCCGCACGTTATTAAAAGCCAAATCTCCAAATTACGGTAATTTAAATATTTTACGCTCTTATATTTTATTATTTGTGGGATAATGTTATGTTTCGTCATTGCACTTTAAAAGTACCGGTAAATAAAAACTGCTACTGATTCAAGTGAGCAGTTTTTTTTTTTTTTTTTTTTTTTAGACAACTCAACTGTGACAGATATGTTGTTTTTCTAGAATTGGCACTGGGTGGCGCTACACTGTTGAATGAACAAAGCATGTTAAATGGCCCATGTATAAAGAGCATATTGAAAGCAAATAGTCTTACCAATGGCAGCCAATTGGCTTACAATTTATGTAATCTAAATCTGAAAATGAAATAAGGATTCTGGATGGTTGCTTTTAAGCACCCGCAAAAAAAATTCAAGTAGCACACTTCTCAAAAAATGATGTAGACTTAGTAGTCCTCTTTGTTGTATTTTTATTTTTTCAGAGCAACTTGAAGCAGAAGCAAAGGAGGTTCTCTTAGACATTAAATATCCAGCAACTAAGAAACAGGTATGGTAATATTATTATTATTATTATTATTATTTTTATAATACACGATTTATATAGCGCCAACAGTTCACTTTACAATGTAGAGGGGGGAGAGCACAATTACAGTACAATACAGTAGGGACAGGAGGGCCCTGCTCATAGAGCTTACATTCTAAAGGGAGTGGGTGGTGGTACAAAAAGTAATCGCTGCAGGGAATAATTTGATGGGGGTGGCTCAGGGACAATTGTTAAGTGGGTGTGGAATAGGCTTCCCTTTAATAAATGAGTTTGCAGAGATCAGGGGCTGAAGGAGAGGTCAGAGTCAAGGACTACACCCAACACCCTAGCATGTGTGGAGGGACCAATGGTTGTGCTGTTGATCTTAATGGTAAAGTCATGGGGGGGGGACCGGGAAGGAGGAAATATAACAAGCTCAGTTTTAGAAAGATTGAGTTTGAGAAAGTGGTGTGAGATCCATACTGATATGTCATTCACTAAGTTTGAGATCTGTGAGGAGATCGAGGGGGTCAGTTGAGGAGTGGAGAGATAGATATGGGTGTCGTTAGCATAGAGGTGGTATTGGAAGCCATGGGAGGTTATCAACAGGGAAGAGGTATAGAGCGAGAATACTCGGGGCCCATGGACGAAGCCTTGGGGTACCCCAATAGGAAGAGGAGCGGAGGAGATGGAGTTGTAAGTGATACTGAAAAGTGACACATACCGTATATACTCGAGTATAAGCAAAGTTTTTCAGGGCTGGAAATACCCCTCTCGGCTTATACTCAAGTCAGTGTACCTTGGGCGTCCATTTTTTAAAGCTTGCGGCTTCCTTCTGGTCCCATCCCTTTCTGTGATAGGCATTTGACACTGTGTTCAGTGTTCCGCTTATCACGGACGTTCTTTCATCCTCGGACTCCCAGCAGACACTGTGTTCAGTGTTCCGCCTATCACAGGCCTTCTCTTGTCAGAGGATGAAAGAACGTCCGTGATAGGCAGAACGCTGAACAGGACGGGACCAGGAGGAAGTCGTTTAAAAAAAATGGACACCTGCATCGCAGCCTGTCAAGAATTTCAGGTACGCTCTTTTGACTTATCCCCCTCCCTTCCTGGCAAACTCTCACGAGAGTGAGCGAAAGAGCTGTGCATGATGTCATAAGCCTAGGCTTTTTACCAAACAAAACACAGGAAGTGGGCTGTATAAGGTATTTACTGGCAGAAGAAATAATGTTTTACTATCTAAAGTTAAAACAAGGGCAAAGGATTTGTTAGATGGAAAGTTGAAAAAAAATTACTGAAGGTCCACTTTAATAATGGGCTTGTACAAGCAAACATACCAGAACTTCTATTCGAGGAATCTATGATTGGTTTTTGTGTCTTCAGAGTGTGGATTCCTGTTGCTTCTCACTCACTGGATCTTCCATTTGTGTCCCAAAAAAAGTTGACATTTATTCCAGAGAAGTGAGTGACAGCTGTCCCAGCTAATAAAGTCTAAGCTGCAGCTTCTTCTCTCCTTTTTTTTTTTTTTACAGGGATTTGGCATATATGGTGTGCAGATCAATAAGATGTGTCAGCAAACTGACATTGTATAATTTCAAGTACCTTTTCTCTTTTCTGTATATCCAGGCTTTAGAAAATATCCTCGCC